>NC_079312.1:148374871-149002371 GCF_029931775.1 Euleptes europaea
ATGGGCTGTGATGCCTTCTGGTACTGGAACCTTGCATGCCTTGTAGGCCTCTGCTATGCTACGCTTTAAGGTGTAGCTGATGGACCCCGCAGACATTCAATGTCCCTTGTTAGGATTAGCGATGTTCACAAACAGGAAGTCCGTCTTTCTGAAGTCTGCTGTTCTGTTTATAAAGATTTGAATGGCCCTGCGCAAGTCCAGAGAATGCCAGGTTCTCTCCTTGGAACAGGAAGGATTGGGGCAGAAGGATGGTAAGATTATTTCTTGAGGCCAATGAAAGGCCGAATTAACCTTCGGGAGGAAGGTGGGATCAGGTCTCAGGATGACCTTGTCTTGATGAAAAATGCAGAGGCCTTTCCGGATGGATAAGGCCCTCAGCTCTGAGATCCAATGTGCCGAGGTGATAGCCACTAAAAACAGAACCTTAAATCTCAGCATCTTTAGTGATGTGGTTCTAAGAGGCTCAAAAGGATGCTCTGCAAGGGCGTTAAGTACCAAGTTGACATTCCATGTAGGGAACCTATGCATGGTAGGGGGTCTAATTTGGGTGACCCCCTTGAGGAAGGTGACGATGTGTCGATGTCTGGACGTGGTGACTCCTCCTGTAGTTGGAATGACTGTGGTAATCGCTGCAATCTGGCGTCTCACAGTGGAAGCTGAAAGATTTAGGCGCACGCCCTCCTGTAGGAACTCCAGGATGTTATTGACTCCCGGAGTTAAGGGGTCCACTTTCTTTCTGCGGGCCCATCTAACGAACGCCTTCCAAGACATGTTGTAGAGGCGGCGTGTTGCAGGTCTGCGTGCTTCCAAGATGGTGGTTACAACCTCCTTGGAATACCCCTGATCAAGGAGATTCAACCTTTCAAGTGCCACACGATCAAACAAAACCATTGAGGGTCTGGATGTACTAGTGGACCCTGTCGCAGGATGCCCCGAGCTGAAGGTACCCGCCAAGGGTCCTGGATCGCCATTTGACGGAGTGTTGTGAACCAAGGTCTTCGGGGCCAAAAGGGAGCCACGAGAACGTTGGCCCTCTCCTGCTGGATCTTGCAGAGGACCTTGGGGAGTACGGGTAGGGGCGGGAACACATAAAGTAACTCCTTCGGCCATGGACTTAGGAGAGAGTCTGTTGCCTCTGCCCTTTGGTGGAAGAAACTCAAAAAGAATCTTGGCAGTCTGTAGTTGTCGGCTGAGGCGAACAAATCTACTGCCGGAGTACCAAATCTTTGCACTATGAGCTGAAAGGAGTCTGGATCTAAGGACCACTCTCCTTCGTCCATGTACTGGTGGCTCAGCCAGTGTGCCTGCACGTTTAAGGAACCCTTTATGTGCTCTGCCCGAATGGATCTGAGGTTGGCTTGAGCCCATGTGAATATCTGAACAGATTCTCGATGGAGACCTGAGGACCTTGTGCCCCCCTGCTTGTTCAGATGGGCTTTTGTTGTTGTGTTGTCGGTCCTCACGAGGACGTGCTGTGAAGTGACGTGGAGAAATTGAGTAGCACAAGCCTCACCGCTCTACACGTCACTTCACAATCAGCACGTGACGGTGACCAGGATCTTCGTAAAGACCCGTGGGGCGGAAGCCAGGCCAAAGGGGAGGGCCCTGAATTGGTAATGGTCGTGGCCATATGCGAACCTGAGAAACTTCCTGTGTGTGGGATGGATGGGGACATGTAGGTAAGCTTCCGTGAGGTCCACTGCTGTCATGAATGTTGATGGTCAGAGGGACTCCACAATTGAGCATAACGTTTCCATGCAGAAATGCCTGCTCACCATCCTTCTGTTTACATGCTTTAAGTCGAGGATGGCCGTCCAGTCCCCGTTTCTTTTGGGGACCGTAAAGAATATTGAATAGATTCCCATTCTCCTTTTGGGAGTGGGAACCGGCTCTATGGCCCTGATGTATAATTGGTGTTGAATTGCCTTGATTGTCCTGGTGCGCTTCTCTGACTTGAGAGAAACTGGGGAGGAGAGGAAACGATCCTTTGGTGGGAAGGAAAACTCCAGGAGGTAACCCCTCGATATTATTTGGGACACCCAGTTGTCTAGATTGGAGAGGACCCATCTGGAATGGAACTGTTGTAGCCTTCCCCCCACCCCCAACGAGTTGGCGTCACTGGGAGTTATTCTTGGGGAACTTGTCACCTTTCTCTGGGCTGGGCTGTTGACCATGCCTGTGATACTTTCCCCCTTTACGAAAGGACCTGTTTTGACTCCAGGAACCCTTTTTGTAATCCATTCTGTACCTAGGAGAGACCCTGGAGGAGCAAAAGGAGGGGTAGGCTTGACGGTTGTCACTTCTAACCTGCCTTGGCATTATGTGCTTTTTATCCCTGGTTGCCACCAGAATCCTATACAATTTTTCTCCAAACAGTCTGTCTTCCCGAATGGGGTAGGCCGTGAGAATGGCTTTTGATCCGAAGTCAGCCTGCCAGGCCCTTAACCAAATGGCCCTTCTGATGGAGGTGATGGAGGCGATAGACCATGCTGCAAGGGCCATGGAATCTAATGAGGCATCTGCCATCAGCGTAATCACACTGAGTACCCTCTTGAGCCCCCCTGTCAGCCTGCGATTTTCAGGAGGGGCAAGCTGGATAAGCTTCTTCCAGAGATAGGAAGCCCTGGCAAATATAGATATGGTGGCACTGGATTGGATAGGCATGGCTGCAGACTCGTGAGCCTTCCTGGCCAAGGAGTCTGATTTCCTATCCAGTTGGTCACGGTGAGAACCCACCCCATCCTCAAGGACAAGACCCGGATTCTGGAGATCTGCTATAGGGGCATCTACTAGATGAATCTTTACCATGCTCATCGCGTGAGGGACCAGATTGTAATACTTCCTGACATTTGGAGTAATCTGTTTACTGGAAGAAGGATTTTCCCACTCTTCCTTGACTACCCTCATAAAGAATTCCGGAAAGGGCACCAGGTTATTTTGGACTTTCTTTCTAGGAAAGCATTCCTTAACCCCTTGATTATACTTAGGTTTTGGTTCCTCAGAGGATTATTGATCCTCATTTAAATCCAGACCTCTGGTCTTGGTGGAATTGAAGGATTGTGAGGCAGAGGTGGATGGGGACCCACAGGGACCCAACCATGGGAAGGGGGGCAGGCACATTTGGTAGGCTTGAAAGGCCTGCCATTGTCTCTGTAGGACTACATTAACAAGATCATTCGCCTGCTCACTGGTTAGAAAACGCCCACCCGCTGCTTCTAGAGGGGGGGTACGTTACCACCTCCCGGAGGGAGACCTTGAACCGCTGTTGGGAGTGGGAGCCATGATGTTGCTAGGGACCGCATCTGAGGTTGGCAGTGAGAGGCGGCGGATTTCCCCCCGGCTTTCGCTCCTGCGCTGCTCTTGAATCCGCTCGAGGCCTGAGGTGAAGAGGGGAGGTTTTCCCCCCAGCTTTCGAGCCTGCGTCGATCTTGGGGCTGCGCTTTTGTTTTCGGAGGCTGGCAAGAATTGGAGCAGCTTTTCGCGCCTTTTTGGTTTGGGGCTGCACCGCTGCCGCCGCTTCCTCGCCGCTCTGGTGGGAACCTGGTGAGGCTTCTTTCCCCAAGGATCCGACCCCGCAGTCGTTGGGGGAAATGTTGTCCCTCTGAGCGGATTGGACTAGCCCTGACCGAAAATCTTCCCCAGACAGAAGGTCATCCTCCCTCTCCAAAATGGTGTCCACCATGTTGCCTATACCCCCAAGCCCCGTAGGAAGAGGAACATAGGAGAAGGTATGGGTAGGAGACTAGGTGGACACAACCAGTCGGGAAGGGTACACGAACAGCCACAGGACGACAAAGACAAATAGGAAAGGAAGGAGAAAAAGATCTATTCTAGCCTAAGACACAGAGCTGTGTCTAAACACTGCTCTCCCCTCAGAGGCAGGACTAGAACTGAGTTCTGGTAGGCTGGTTTCCTGCCAAGGGAGACAAGAAGTTCAGATTGGTCCTGCCTCCCCAGGCGGAGCAAGGATAACCACCCACAGCTCAAAGTGCCCTTGCCTCAGAGGAGAACTGTTTTTAACGTATATTTTTATTCTTGATTTTTTTGAGACATCTGAAAATACATACCTGGGCTGTTACAAAATCATTTTATCTGTTGATTTATGTGTATACTGCACAATATGTTTTACTAGACCACTGATGAAGGCCTGGGGGCCGAAACGCATTTGGCATGTGGTTTTAGATTTTCAACCTTGTATTTGTTGCCACATGGGTCTTGTTTTTAATATAAGCATGAGCGCTTTATAATAAATATATTTCATAGTTTAATTTCTTTTCCACCCAACCTTTGGGTACCTAACTTTTTTTTTAGGTTGGGTCTTCCCTCCCCCTCTGTTTTGTCCAGTTGTTTTTAGGGGATTTCAGTTCTATTGCCATTATGGTACAAAGAGATGTTAATGTATTAATAAGACTGGAAAAAGAGCCAGACGTTCATAAGACTTTCTGGAGAGGCTGTGTAAGCATGAAGTGGCCCACCTGCTAAAGAAAAACTATCCAGAGGCCACTTTATGGTGTTTTCCCTTAGGACACTATCACCTACACATCAGAAGGAGGTATCAATGGCAACACTCCTCCAGTGAGAATGAACCGAGGCTGGGTATGGTTTTCAAAAACAAGAAAACAAAAAAGAACAGCAACAAATACCCATCCATCTGAACATTAGTTCCAGCAGGGCAAATAGGATCACCATCAGGAAAACATGTAGCCAACACGTAGCCAACAATTTATTCAAGAGAATGAATCTTGTATATGTGTGTAAGCTTTTCACATTAAAAAAACAGCGATGTCCACTGTAAACAAGAAGCAACTACTGCAATAAGATCCAAGCGCAATATACCCCAAATTCTGGGAAAGTAGGATTGACACCAAGAATGGAGATTAATGAGAATGCTGTACTTCTCTTTACATTTGATACAGGAAGGAGTTTGCACCTGATTGTTGAATCTGGAATTCCAAAATGAAACTGACCAGTCTACTATACTGCCATCTGCTTGCTAACTTCCCTAAAGCAAATAAAACACACACTGCAAGGGAAACATAGAAATAGCCTTACAGCCCCGTCTACCAGAGAGAAAGAATCAGTTGTGCAGTATCATTCACCATTATGAGTGCGGAGAAGCAGGAGACACCCCTTCCATAAAACACACATTACAATGGCACCGAATGACACTGAAGAGATCAGCCATCTAACTTAGGGTCAACTTCAGCTATTTTGTCACTGTACGCAAATTATGAACATGGCAACACCAGAGCATGGAGCTCTCAACATCTCCTCACTTGTACTACCATCCCTGACCCATTAATGGATGTCGACTTATCATGCTCCGCCAATGACTCCCATCACTGAGGACCTCTATGGAATGTAGCTACTAAATTATAGAAACTTCACTTCGGGCTCTGGACAAAATGGACTCCAGTAAGGAACTCTCTCACCCTCAGTAAGGAAACCTTCAGATACTTACCAGACAGGATAAATCCCCAAACGAGTAACAATAAAGATGGCGCTAAACAGTATGAAGGCAGAATCACATAGTCGCTGATACTTGGCATAATTGGCCAGTTTTGCTGCCTAGGAAAAGTGGGAAGCATTAGAAAAACTCCTGCTGTCAAGCAAAATAAATTCCATCACTTAGAAAACAGAATATTAAATGCAACATTATTCTTATATCTAGTGCATCTGTAATAACTATGAGTTATACAAAGAATGAACTAAAGAAAAGACACAAGACTTGCTCTCAAGTTCATGGTCTAAGTGACTTACAGTGCATTCCTAAGGAGAGTTACTCCATTCTAAGCCCATTCATTTCAATAGGCTTAGACTGGAGTAGCACTCCTTAGGAGTGCACTTTTAGACATGCAAAGCAAGGGGAATAGAGCACATAGAGGAAGGAAATCAGTATAAAAACGCCAGAGTGAAAGTGGTGTGTATGCTGAATACATATTTAAGCACATCATGAGAAGATGGGATCAGCAAGGAAAAAAGGATGTGGTTTTGTATACCAAGCCTGATTGGGAGGGGGGGGTTCTGGAAAATGAAGGCTGGGGGGGGATGTAAAATTGTTTATTTTATGATTAACAGCCAGCGTTACATGTGATTGTATTATTTGTCATAATTGTCTCTCAAGAAATAGTTTGAGCCTTGAACGTAATTAAGACTGAAGATACTTATTTAAATGAAACTACTCATCCGACTCAATGGCCTCAAGCAGTATCACACCAACAAAATTAAAAACAGCCCTAATAACCTGACTCGGACTCACTTATTTATTCATATTATTACATCTTGGGAGAAATTTGCAACACCCAAAGTGGCCTTGTGTTCAACACCTGCTAGGAACACTCTTGTTTCTCTCCAATAGGTATATTGCCTTCCCTTGAAGAAGCGGCAAAATCCATGATTTGCTTATATCAGAATAAAAAACACATTCTAAAAGACTATGTTCCAAGACTGAAGATACATGGTAGACAGGATTCTTTTATGTACAAAATACAAGGTCAAGTAAAACATTGGAAAAGGAAGGGACAGCATGGCATGTTTTAGGGTCCTCATGGGGAAAAAACCCTGAAGGACACACACAAAATGCTTGCAGAAATAAACAACTGCAGAGCAGAACTCGTTGCCAGGTAAGAGTTTGCACTTCTCCAAGCTAGTGACAATACCTCTACAGGAAGCCTGCCTGACACTTTAACAACCCATGTTACTTGGAGTGTTTGGAAAGAATCCTTTCTCAGTGTATGAGTGGAATCAGATTATTCTATAATACTTGAGTAGCATTCAAAATGTTTGTGTAGGGGAGGGGGGGAGGTCTACTGAAAGCAACAGCTCAAACCTGAGAACTTAGTTACTGTGATGGAGGCACCCATCTTTAACTCTATACACCATCATACCAACCCAAAGGCATTTGTTTTCTCTCTTACGAAGATTGCACAAAATGTACCAATGAAAGTTATTCGGATACAAATGAGAATAGTGATGAAAATTCATTAGAACGAATATGGCAGCAAAACCAAATGGAAGCAGACATACTCACTTCTAACCAGAAATCTGCTGCATCATGAAGGCACAGGACCAGGGTTCCTACCCGTACCATGTTGTTAATGTAAGAGAAGCTAATAAGTCCAATTGTAGCCACATGATGGACAAACATTATTAGGAAATCCTGAAAGAAGACACAGCAGCATGAGGAGGCTATGGAGACCAAGGTCATCATGTTACATACCACCCAGCATAATGTAGATTTCAGAAATATTTAGTAAGCACCTGTGAACCTTTTTCAGCATGAAGTTGGTAACTTTGAAACCATAAGAGTTTTTGTTACTGAATGGTGGCTAGGCCATCTCTTTACAGTGAATTAAAACTGATGCATCAATAACATTCCTGGGAACCTATGCTTTTTCTTCCTAATGGGAAAGTTTCTAATCCTCAACAGCAGAAGAGAAAGTGCTGACAATGTGGACACAAACTCTAATAAGTGTTCAGAGAGAAAAGGGAGAGGGGAGGTTGAATTGCCAAGAAATGGGAGGATAAATTTTGCAATTCACTCCTCTAGGTCCCAGTCCTTGCAATCCTATTTCAATGAGGTTATGTGGACATTAATCCCATTCTCTACTACTTCAATACCAAATAGAATAGAAAAATAAAAATCTTGAATTCTACACAAGAAAAGCTACAATCCCTACCCTTAATATGTAAACATAGGTTGCTTACACAGAGGTTTTCCAAATCACAGCAAGTTTTCCAAATAAAAGTGGGTTTTATTGGAGCACCCCCACAAAAATCATCCCCTAATCATTCACTTTCTGTGTTTCCCCCAACTTCCCTGCACTCTTTCTAAAACCTAGTTTGGTAAGGTAATTTTTGGAAAGATCACAAAGTGTGTTTATATGCCACATGGAGAGGAAGGTGCATATTTTGCATGCCCCTCCCACAATGGTATCATCCCCCCTTCTACATTTCCTTCTGAAACTGGAAGGTTTTTTCCAGGCTTTTAAAATAAACAACAAGTAACTGACATATTGCTATATAATGTTATAACTATTTGTTCCTCTGAATCACCTGTCATTTAAAAACTGAAAGTAATCTCTAGCCCCTTTTGTTGCAGACACATGTCTTCCTCCCCCTGATATCTGTGTATGTGTAAACTGCCATCAAGTAGCAGCTGATTTATGGCGACCCTGTACGGTTTTCAAGGCAAGAGATTAACAAAAGTGGTTTGCCATTGCCTTCCTCTGCATGGCGACCCTGGTATTGGTGGTCTCTCATCCAAATACTAACCAAGACCAACCCTGCTTGGCTTCTGAGATATGATGAGATCAGGCTAGCCTGGGCCATCCAGATTATGGCCCCTTATATCTACCATTTATTAAATCAGTTAGTTGTAATACTAATAGAAGGCCTTCTCTCCTTTTCCAAGGCATTCTATGGATAACAACATTTATCTACTCCTTCTGTGGCAGAGCCAGGAATCTTTCCTCCCTGCTTGGAAATTCAACCTCTAGATAATTTCTTCACTCTAATTTCCCACTGCCAACCTTCTATGAGGATTATAGCTTCTACCGCCTTTGAATGAATTGAGATAGTTGAACATGAGGATGCAGCATGAAGATACTGTTGTTTTAACATGTTACTTTCCATCTCTAAGCAATTCACGCTGTGATCTAGAATCTTTCTACATGAGACAACTGTGCAAGCAAGAAGGGAGACCTAGCTCATGCCATCCATTTGTTGCAAAAAAAAAGGGGGTGTTGATTGATTGAGTGGAGACTTGCCATACCAGCGTATGGGCATAGAGCTTGATGCATAATAAATATTGTATGCAAAGGAGGGTAAAGGCACAAGAACAAACCCCTTCCTGTGCCTTGCTGTCATAGAACAACAACTAGGAACAGAACCAGAGGTAGCTTTAAAGCAAGGGTGGGGAACGTCAGGCCCGTATAAGACACGTGAAATCATTTGGTCTGGCAGATCTCTAGCTCAGAAGGATGCTGCCCTGCCTGAATCTCTTGGGCCCAGCTGGGGACAGCAGAGCTCAAAAGCAAGTCGCTCTATGTGGCAGACACTCAAAGCCGTCTCCGGTCGGGCCTCTTGGCTAAATGTTTGACCAAATATAGCAGGCTAATTTTTAAGTTGATAATTTTGTATGGCCCGCGAATGCTGTTATAAATATCCAAATGGCCCTTGGCAGAAAAAAGGTTCCCCGCCCCTGCTTTAAAGGATGTACTGCAAGTCACTGAAGATTTTCAGTCACCTTCAACAAGTTTGACAAGTTTCGTAATTAAATTGATACAGCTCCACTATACTGCAAGAAAAGTTTTGACTAAATACATCTGATGATTATCAATATCCCATCCTGTCTTTTACTTTCCAAGAGCAGATGACTCTTCTGTCTGCCACAGAAAGAGCCAAACAGCCGCACAGGGCTTCAAAACTTTCTTGTCTTTCCTCATGGGTGGGGATTTTAATGCAATATTGGGTAGTAACAACAATAGGTTGGGTAAGGTTATGAATTGGAATGATGAGAACTTTATCCCGGCCCCTTTCTTGCTTTCAAGACAATCAAAAGATCAGATCATTAATAAGGCCAGGCAGTAGTTGGTGGACTTATGCTCTAGTCTTAACCTTAATATTTTAAATGGTTCTAGCCAATTTGACCCTCAAGGGGAATATACCTGTGTTTCCCCTCGTGGATGCAGTGTTGTGGATTGTATTATTATCTCAAAGGAGCTGAAGGATTTCATCATTAACTTTACAATAGGTGATTGAACAGAAAGTGACCACCTACCAATCCTACTGTTCTTTAAGCTCAGTTATGATCTAGAAAGTCCTTGTTCATCCCGTTTGGATAATCTGTACTATCACAACCTTAAAAGGATTAAACGGACATCAGACTGCCAGACTCAAATTAATCAATGGCTGTCCAGCAATAGTGCTTCCCAGCTAAATTTTAAGCTATCTGGCGCAAAGAGCATGACAGAGGCTAACTTATAATTCCATCATCACAAGTTTGGAGGCCTTCTCACAACCCTTTAGAGTTAACTTCAAGAAAGATAAGATGCCCCCTTGGTTTGATAAAGAATGCTTTAACGCAAAAAAGGAACTACGTTTATTGTTCTGCCAAATCCGCTCTGGATCATGTACCTGGCCCATCTCCAGATACTATGAACTGAGGAAGAAATGTCAAGTCCTTCTAACTCAAAAGAAACACACCTACTCCTCAGAGAAATGGTCCCAACTTCACGTTGCATTTAAAAGCAAAAACAATAAAGAGTTCCATGATATCCAGGCCAGATCATCAATTTAGTGGAAATTCCCATTTTTCAATATCAGCCCAGAAATGGGTGTCGCACTATACTACTCTTTTCAACGACCCTCTTTTCGTTGGCTTTGATAGAAAATCACTAGATTGCCTAGATATGCCTGATTGGCCACCTGTCTCCTCAAAAGAAATATGTGATCTCATAACTAGCCTTAAATTAAAAAAAAAAAGCCCCGGGCCCCAACGGTATACCTGCAAAACTTATCAAGAATAATATTGATTGGTGGGCGGATCCCCTTGCTCGACTATTCACGTTAATAGATAAACATGGGGTCCTCCCAGATTCTTGGTTAAATTCTATTAAAATTCCGATTTTTAAAAAAGGTAACCCGACAGTGCCTGAGAATTACCGACCAATAAGTTTACTCTCCATATTAGGGAAACTGTATTCTAAACATCTGCAATTAAAGCTATCTGAGTGGATGAGCACTCAAAATCTTCCAGGGAAAGAACAAATCGGATTTGGGGTGAATCGTGCGACCTTAGACCACTGTATCACACTGTCTTTCCTGGCTGAAAAATACCTTCACTTTTCCAAAGGGAAGCTATACGCCGCCTTCATAGATCTTCGGGGCGCTTTTGATTCTATCAATAGGCCTGCCCTTTGCGAGAAATTGCAAAAATTGCTTGTAGATCGATGCCTTTTATGGCTATTGTGTAAACTATATCTTTCAAACACCTGTCAGGTTAGAGTGGATAATAAAGGTTCACTGACTAAAAAGATTCCGGTGACTAAAGGAGTGAAGCAAGGCTGTATTTTAGCACCTGCCCTGTTTAATTTATTTCTCGCTGACCTCCCCTCTCGTATGTCTAGTCTGGAAAATCATGCTCTGAAACTGAATTCTTATCATGTTCCCATCCTGTTGTATGTGGATGATGCAGTGGTGCTTTCCTGTACTAGAGTAGGTATGAAATGTTCTTTGTTAGCTTTTGCATCTTACTGCGACAAAATTTTTTCTAAACATCAATTATACCAAAACTAAAATTTTAGTTTTTTCCTGATCATGGAAACGGGCGGTTTGGAGAATCGGACATAGGGAAATCGAACAAGTTAAATCATTTAGATATTTGGGGATGCTTTTTTCTCATAACCTGAACTGGTCTATCCATAAGGAATGTTCCCTTGTCTCAACCAAGAGCAAGTTGTCAGCTATTTTCCAGTTTTTCCACCAAAAAGGAAACCAATTTGTACCAGCGGCAATAAGAATTCTCCAGGCCACAATCATTCCACACTTATTGTATGGCATCCCTGTGTGGATCCAAGCTTTCAACAACGGGGTAGAACGGACAAATTTGACTTTTCTGCGGCGCATACTGGGTATACCCAACTCAGTTGGATACCTTACACTTTGCACAGAGTTGGCCCCCCACCTTATTGAATCCTGAGCCTGGATCTCTACCATTAAGTTCTGGCTGCGCCTACATTTTCGAGCTCCCCTAAACAGCCTCATAACCGGTTTGGTTGCGGACCCTTATGTATCCAAATGGTCCCAATTTATAGTAAAAATCAGATTTTTTGGTATTGATATAGAGGCATTGGCAAACTCCGGGGAAGCTTATATTCTTCGGATGATTACAGGGAGAATTTGGGACATGGAATTGCAGAAAATAAATGTTGGAGCGAATAAGATCTGCTCACCTATCTTTTTTGGCCTTTCTCCTCCTAAAAGAACAATGGCCGAATATTTCTCTAATTTAGTCCATCCCTCCCTACGCAGAGCCTTTATGTTGCCCAGATTAAATACATTTCCACCAGCCATAGTTTCTGGTAGATACAGGGGTATTCCTCAGAACAAAAGACTATGTAGCTGTCAGTTGAAAGAACCAGAATCAGTAGAACATATTCTCCTATATTGTCCCTTGTACTATAAACAACGCCTAGAACTAATTAACCCTCACCTTATGTCCTTAAAAGATTTAGCATATGATGGTACCAAATTTTTATTAGCGGATAGGATTCCTGCTGTTTCCGAACAGGTGGCAGAGTTTCTGGCGAGTGTTATTAAAAATAAGAGGGTAAGGGAATAAATAAACAATAAAACCAACTGAGGCAATACAGACACTGGGAAATAATACATAAAAGGGTATTGGTATTAGCTGTGCTGTGCGATAGGTCCTGGTTCTCATTTGTCATTTGGGAGAATGTATTATTACAGCATTTAAAACTGAAGAGTTTTAAATTGATGGTTAAGTTTTGGCCATATTGTTGTAAGTGTGACTCTTTTGAGCAAGTATGTTTTATGTATTCCTGTTACTATTATCACTATTATCATGCCAATAAAGGTGACTGAAACTATATGCCAGAGGATCTATTGCATGAAGACTAAGCCAGCATCAGCCAAGCATAGCTGGAAGACATTATCCCAAGACAAAGTGATTATTATCTCAAAGCCTTTTCCCTAGACTTAGCAGCAAGTGTTCCCCTGACTTGAGGGAAACATTGCTGCAGCTGACTCAACTGAGTCAGACTGACAGACAGGACTACTTAAGGGGCTGTAGTTTTATTTATTTATTTTTACTCAGCTCTATGAGCTAGATCAGGAACAACGTGGCATTTGCCAAAGGGTTTATCAGCATATATAATTTTCTTTGGGAAAAATGTGTTAATGCGTCAAACCAAAAATGCGTAAGTGGTGTTTGCGCTTTTGTATACCTCACCTACAGTGTAAAACAGAGCCAGTCTAGTGCTAGATTAGGGAGACCTAGGTTTAAATAAACCTCACGGGGTGACCCAGGGCCAGTCACTCGCTCAGCTTCAGAGTTATTGTGAAAATGAGAGGGGAGGAGATCCACTATGAACACTACCATTATGTCACCCTTCTGCCAAGGAGTTAAACAAAGATATCTGAACTGTTGCTTTGATCATCATAACCTGAAGATAAAAGTATAGCTTAACTACAAATATATTCATCGTGGAGTGTCACATAATGAAGTGGTTACACAGGTTATCCTAAAGTGAAAGAATGAACAAATCAGTGCTCCTCAACAAGACCATACAACAATGTGAATGAACTGGTTTTGCCTCACTGACTTGCTATACTCCTATTTTCAAGTAGATGAATTCTTACTAGCTTTTTTTTAACCAGAGGTGGGGGGGAAATCTGTTTATGGATTTCCTCCTTCTCTTCCTGTCCATAATGAATGTACATCCAGATAATAATGTAACACCTATGTGGGGTGGGTTTCACCCAATATATATCACCAGAAATACTGGTTGCTTCTGCAATCTCCCCACTTATTAGGATCCAAGACTACTTCTGAATATTCCTAGTGAGACCAAAGGAATTTTGAGCCAAACAGTTAGGAATGGGCAGAGCAATGCTGAAGGGGAGGAGGACCAGCTCAGGAGCCAGTGTGACCCCTGGGCCGGCGTAAGTGCCAGTTGTGCCAGCTGAACTAGCACTAACGCCGGTGGTAGGGTCACTTACACCAGCTCCGGGGAGCAGTGCAGCAGCAAAAGGCTTGGGCGTCACCACAGCATTTCCCTTGCACAAGTGCTCACGCAACCGCCGAAGGGAGCATCCCCTTTCACCCTGGAAACACCCCCTTTAGCCGGTGCGAACTTGTGCCAGCAAAAAGGAGGAGTTTCTATGGAGGAGTTTCACAGGGTTTTTCAAAGATAGCATTTTAACTTGTTTTTTCAGGTTGGCAAGCCGCTCAGAAGGGAGCACAGCTACGCCATCCCCTGGCCCAACCCAACAACCCCCCCTCAGAATTGCACTGAAAATCTCCCCCTCCTCTTTCTCAAAGGAAAAACAGATGCATACAAAATAAACTAAGGTTAATTCTTCAGTACAGAGTCACATCCTAGCTGTAGAAAGCAGGCTGAAAGCATCAACTCAGTGCTAGCACATAAGGTAATATTTTAAACTTAACATCCAAGATCCATTTCTGGGAGTCAGGAGTGCTTCCAGTGATTAGTCCTATCAAATAGGATGAAGTTAACTCCTCTGCTACAGCCTATCAGAAGGGTGGTTTGGTTGCAGAATGGATTTATGTTTGCTGAGTGTGCCACTGCTAAAGCCAGCCAGTTTAAAAATGACACAATTTTTGTGTCAGCCAGTTTAAAAATGACACAATGACACAACAAGACTCATATTGTTTTAGGAGAAATCTCTGTTCTCCAACTAAAACAAGGATCTCTTTTCTTCAGTGGCCTCTCTTGGGTGCGGAACTTGTCAAATGTAAATTTGTTTTGAAAAGCTTTTTACTCCGCTGCACTAATTACATTTTGGAAGACATGACAGCCTATAATATTTCAGAACTACATTAACTTACACATGTACACAGAATATCAATTTTTTCCTACCAGAATATGAGAACGAGCCTTGGATACTCACTGTGAAGGCTCCTTCTGCTCTGGAATACGGAGGTCATCTGTAAAGTGGGTGTTTCCGTTCCTCTTGCTTCTGGGAGGCAGGACTAAAAACTTTAACTTCCTGTCTCTGGGGAAACGCCCCCTCATTTCCAGTTTGAAACTTTCCGAGCTATAGGGCACAAGAACACTCAGATTCCGCCCCCTTATTTTTTTTTTTTTTTTTTTTGGAACAGGAAGGTGTAAATAGAAAGAACAACAGTAACTGTGAGAAGAAGCAACAAGTGTTAGTAACAGCAACTCAATTAAGAGCCGTGGCTCCGTTGTGGATAAGGCAGCATTTTGCTAGATCCCCAAACGAACTAGCTAATCCTGAACAAATGCTAAATTCCTGAGAGGTGGGCCAGATGACCTCCGTATTCCAGAGCAGAAGGAGCCTTCACAGTGAGTATCCAAGGCTTGTTCTCGCTCTGGAAGAGGAGGTCATCTGTAAAGTGGGACTTACAAGAGCTGTCCCTGGCCCGGGTGGGTTAAGAATTTTGCAGAACGCTCTGGAGGACTCTGCGGCCAAAGGCCGCATCCGCAGAAGCGAACAGATTCAATTTATAATGACGGACAAAGGTGGAGACGGAAGACCAGGTCGCCGCCTTGCAGATTTCCTCTAGGGAAGCCTGTCGGTGGAGGGCAGCTGTGGTAGCAGCACTCCTGACAGAATGGGCCATGATGCCTTGTGGCACGACCAACTTGCTGGAGCTATAGGCCTGGGAAATGCAAGATCTGATGGTGCGGCTTATTGCCATGCGAGACATGGGCTTGCCTTTATTCGGGGCTGACAAATTGATAAACAAGGCTTCAGAGGTCCTGATGCCCTTGGTGCGTGAGATGTAGATCTTGAGAGCCCTCCTGAGGTCTAAAGTGTGCCATTCTCTTTCCTTGGGATGCTGTGGGTTGGGGCAGAAGGAGGGGAGCACTAATTCCTGGTCCCTATGGAATTTGGTGTTAACCTTAGGGAGGGAGGACGGGTCTGGGTGGAGGACTACCTTATCCCTGTGAAAGGTACATAGCTCTGGTCTGACCGAAAGGGCCCCCAACTCTGAGACCCTTCGAGCCGAGGTAACGGCCGTTAGGAACAAAACCTTCATTCTCAGGTGTCTTAGGTCGGTAGAGCGTAAAGGTTCGAAAGATGCCTTGGTGAGGGCGGATAAAACTGTATGGAGACTCCATGTGGGGAATCTGTGGGCCACTGCTGGGGAGGAAAGACTGACCCCTCTAAGAAAGGCCTTTATATGAGGATGTTTAATTATCTGGAAGCCTGAGATCTTTGGGACCAAGGTGGATATTGCGGCAAGTTGTCAGCGAAGGGTGGCTGGCTTGAGACCCTTGAGTCGTCCATCCTGGAGAAAGGACAGCAGGTGAGAAACTCGAGGTTTTAACGGGTTCACGCGTCTATGTGGACGCCCAAGTGAAGCAGATGTTGGGAAGGGGAAAGATGACTCTTTTCCTTGTTTGTCAGGAAACCTTGGACTTCCAAAAGTTCCATGACTATCCTGGTGTGGTTGAGGCACAGATCCCTTGATGACGCACAGATCAGGATGTTGTCTAAGTAGGAGTGCAGTCGAATCCTTCTGCTGTGCCCGGGCTATCAAGGTAACAAGCACCTTGTGAAGACCCGGGGGGCAGATGACAGGCCGAAGGGGAGAGCCCGGAACTGGAAGTGTCTGTGTTGGAAGCGGAAACGGAGAAATTTTTGATGGAGGGGATGGATCATGACGTGCAGGTAGGCTTCCTTTAAGTCGATGGATGTGAGGAAGTCCTGTGGTCGTAGAGCCTCTGTGATTGAACGCAGTTTCCATCCTGAAGCGTCTTCTGAGGATGTGTCTGTTGAGGAACTTGAGATCGAGGATAGCCCTCCAATCTCTGTTTCTCTTTGGCACTGTAAAGAAATAGGAGTAGGCTCCCGATGAGTGCTCCTGTGGATTGACTGCTTCGATGGCTTGGATATCGAGTAGATGGCGGATGGCTTCTGCTGTTCTGAACTGCTTTTCTTTGTTTAAGGGGCGAGTTGATGCTACCAGACGGTCTGGGGGAGTGGAAACCAGTTCCAGCTGGTAGCCCTGATGGATGATGTTGAATACCCAGGCATCTGGATGGGAGGTTTTCCACCGGTGGTGGAATTGAGTCAGCCTGCCCCCCACAGGCTGGATGGGAGCGTCATTGTTTTGCTGGATGGAAGGATTTGTCGTTTCTTTCTCCCTGGAAGTTGGTAAAGCGAGAGGGTTTGGAAAAACGGCCCCCCCTCCGAAAGGAACCCCTGGAGGAGCTCCAATGACTTCTTCTTTGTTCTGGTCTGTACCGGGATAGGGTGTGGGAGGTGCAAAAGGAACCCTGGGAGGAAAAGCTTTTTTGTTCTTTACTGAAGACCTTGGGTAAGGCATTCTTCTTATCCTTGGTTTCAACCAATATCTCTTCCAGCTTTTCCCCGAAAAGCTTCTTTCCCTGAAAGGGGAACCCCATTAAAACTGTTTTGGATCTGTGCTGTACTTGCCAGGGGCGGATCCATAGCACTCTTCTGGCTGCCGCCGTGGTCGCCATGGCTCTAGCCGCGAAGGTCATCGTATCTAGGGAGGAGTCTGCTAGAAAGGACACGGCTTTTAGAATTCTAGAGGCCCCCTCCAAGGCGTTCCTGTCATCCTCTGGAATAAGTTGACCCAGTTTTCTGGTCCAGACTATTGCCGCACGAGCGACAAGGGCTGAAGTGATGGAAGCTTGGATAGCCCAGGCTGCTGCATCGTGGGACTTTTCGCAGGCCAAGTCGGCTTTGCGGTCAACGGGATCCCTAATGAGGCCCTGGCCCTCCTCTGTGACTAGGTCAGAGGTATGGAGAGCAGTGACTGCGGGTTCCACTAGGGGGACCTTGAATATATCAGCAGAGCTATTGGCTATGTTATAAAGCTTCTTAACTACTGCTGGAGGTTGGCGGGAAGCCAGGGGTTTATCCCACTCTGCGTTAATAAGGATTAAAAAATAATCAGGGACAGGGGCGACACGTGGGGTAGCGTGGTGCATATGGAAGAACTCTTTGGTCCCTAACTGCTTTTCTTGAGGCTGGGAGTCAGGGGCTGCATTTAAGTCAAGGGCTGCTAGGGTCTTGGAAAGTAGTGATTGATAGTCATCGGGACTAAATAACCGGAGTTGCTTTTTCTCTGGAGCGAGGTCCTCTCCTTCGGAGGAGAACTCGCCTTCTTCCCTCTCATCATCAGAGGAGGCACGGGAAAAGGTGACCGTGGTGATGACTGGCTTGGTCGGAGGGGCTTTAAGGGCTGCCTTGGTAGGCCACTGGCTCCCTCCCTCCCTTTGGGGTGGTTGGGAACTGGGGCCGTCCCCCGGGTCGCTAAGTTCTGAGGATTCATGGACTGAGGAGGTAGGGGAAGCGAGCTGCACCGCCCTGATGCCTTCTGCAAAGGCCTCCTTAATTAGTGCCGAGAGTTCCGCCTTAAGAGACAGCAGTCCCATCGCTTCTATGGCGGCTAGGGGAGGGGGCGCGTTACCCTCCGAGGATGGAGTCGGCGCCTTACCAGCTGGAGGGTTCTCCGAGGTTGTGGCTTGTGGCGCGGCTGTAGCCGTCTGGTTTTCTGTCCCCGTCGCCGCGGGCGGGAGCCTGCGCGGCGCGGCTGCGGCAAGAGAGTGGGGAACAGAAGTTGTGCGAGCCCTTTTGTTACCTTTAACATGGGCCGCGTCGGTTCCTTTCCTTTTAATGGAACCGTCTCCCCGCTTCTTCTTGCTCTTCCCCTTAGAACCACCGGAGTGGCTGCCAGGGGTTTTTAGTTGGGCTTGTGGGGCTGGAACAAGCAAGCCGGGGTCCAAATCTTCCTGCGCGATAAAGGCGTCAGGAGGGGCGTCCGCCATTTTGATTTGGCGGGAAAGCCAAAACCTGGCTAAAAAAGGCCTATACTGTGCAGCAGGAGGACAGAAAGAGAAATAGTATAGATTAGAAAATAGACCTGAGAGAAGAGAAAGCAAGAAATGTTACAAAACTAGCCTTCTAAGAAGAGTTAGTAGAGAGCTGCTGATAAAGCCTGCTCTCCCAAAGCGAGGCAGGAAAGAACTGGAAATGAGGGGGCGTTTCCCCAGAGACAGGAAGTTAAAGTTTTTAGTCCTGCCTCCCAGAAGCAAGAGGAACGGAAACACCCACTTTACAGATGACCTCCTCTTCCAGAGCGAGAAGTAACTGAGAGGACTGAAGAACAACTTCCAGGCCCAGGCTGGAATTTATTGGTCAGTTAGCAAACAGATGCAATCTATTAGTTCTTAAAGTAAAAACTAAATTTATTAACCTTAAGACTTGCCCTCCCTCATCATTCTGTTAATCTTAGGTGCCCACTACTGTTGCCAGCCTCCCCCCTTTCATGTGCACACTCCTCACTCCCAGCCTGAATGTATGTATGAATGCATGTACTGTGTGTTAACACCATAAACAAGTCCCATGAGGCAAGCACAGAGCATGGATAGCAATGTTTTGTGTCCCAAGATGGATCTTGTAGCAATTAACACAGCAAAGGACCTTGCAACAGCAACCACAGTAAATACTTCTAAGGAAGCCTTTTGGGGAGAAATCAGAGAATGCCAACAGGACAAAATCAATTAAGACATGTCAGGCTAAAAAACAAAGATGCCTCTGCCTGTATCATCTTTTACATGATATGCATTCGCTGACCATTAACGCAATTTGGACGTTATGCGCCCTGTGACAGCCTGGAACCCCTGATTCAAATCCTCTCATTGTCCTCAAAGTTCCTGTCAAATATATAACTCAGCTTCATATATCCAGTTTTGTAATCCTGAATTATAATTCAACCAAAAACTTCCATTCTTATTGTCGTTTAGTCAGTTCTATAGTTTTCTCCTAATAAGTTGCCCAACTCTCAAGAATTCCTTTATCGTAATCTTTCTTTTCCTGAAAAGAACCCATTTTTTCCTAAGGACCAAAAACAGTATAACTAGCCTGGCTTTAGAGCCAGTAACTGGAGTCTGATCCTGGCTACAAACTGAACTGCAACAGAGGCTCCAAGCACACACTGGATCCCTTCTTTTTAAAAAAATCTGATTTCTACGCAGACCGGAGCCTTGTTTACTCACCGTGACAGCTCCTTCTGTTCTGGGCTGAAGGGCATCTTGTCATTCGTAGGTATTACCATCATGTGCCCAGGGAGGCAGGACTAAAAAATGTTCTTCAGCTTCCTGTCTCCCTGGGCGGGAAACCCAGTTTTCGGACGCAACAAGCTAAAGGAGACAGGTAAGTGTACACAACCACAGGCAACAACAATGCGCTTATAGAAAAAACATGAACTCCTACGAACAATAACATATAAAGAATAACAGGTAAAGGATCCCAATTTGGGGCAGGAAAGATGGCGGACATACGGAGTAACCTCTACCACCTTTCCAATTTGCATCAACTCCCATCTCTAATCACTCTGCCTAATGTAGGCAGCTAAGTCTTGGATTTGAATGGGCGGGCAAGATGCCCTTCAGCCCAGAACAGAAGGAGCCGTCACGGTGAGTAAACAAGGCTCCGTTCTCGTTCTGGGTGAAGGGCATCTTGTCATTCGTGGGCTATCCAAGAGCTAGAATAAACGGGTGGGATCTAGGACTTATCCAAGACGTGCTGCAGAACCCTTCTACCGAAGGCTGCGTCAGCAGAGGCCATGGAGTTGATCTTATAATGTTTTATGAATGTAGAGGCTGTAGACCAAGTGGCCGCCCTACATATTTCGTCCAGAGAAGCTTGCCTATCAAAGGCCGCTGAAGTGACTGCACTGCGCACCGAGTGTGCGGTGATGCCCATTGGAGGTGGAATTTTGCTGGCCCTATACGCTTCAGTAATGCACTGTCTCACTGCGCAATTGATAGCGGAGCTAAACATTTTCTCTCCCTTGGATGGGTTAGCTAAGGAGATAAATAACGCGTCTGAGCGTCTAAAGGAAGCTGCAATTGAGACACACCTTTAGTAACCTTCTTAGATCTAAATGGTGCCACTCTTTTTCTTTGGGGTGAACCGAATTATGGCAGAATGAAGGTAAGTGTTCCTGTGAACAGTGAAAAATGGAATTCACTTTGGGAACGAAGGTGGGGTCTGGTCTAAGAACCACTTTGTCTCTGTGACCTTCACGCGCGGATAGGGCCCTAAGCTCGGTAACTCGACGGGCAGAGGTTACCGCCATGAGGAAGATGGTCTTCATCCTCAGTATCCGTAGGGGAATTTCCTTGATGGGTTCGAAAGGAGGTCGTGTCAATGCTATGAGTACCACATTGAGGCGCCATGTGGGAAAACGGTGAACTACTGGAGGTTTAGTTTGAACCACTCCCTTTAGGAAAGTTAGGATGTGAGGATGTCTGGACAGAGGTAGGCCATCGGTGAAGGACAACATGGTAGACATAGCCGTCACCTGTCTGCGAAGAGTGGAGGCCTTAAGACCTTGTTCCACTCCATCATGAAGGAACTCTAGAATTTTGGGGATCCCTGGAAAGAGTGGGTCAACGTGTTTACGCCTACACCACAGTACAAAGGCTCTCCATGAGGTGTTATAAATCCTTCTGGTTGAAGGTTTTCTGGCTTCTATCATGGTGTCCACCACCACTGAACTGTATCCCTCCTCTAAGAGAGACTTCCGCTCAATTTCCATGCGGTTAAGTGAAGCCATTGAGGATCTGGGTGAAACAGGGGACCCTGATGTAGTAGGTCTGGAATGACTGGGAGCTCCCAAGGTGTCTGCACTGATAACTCTCTTAGGCTGGGGAACCAGGGCCTCCTCGGCCACAGAGGAGCAATGAGAATGACGGTTGCTTCCTCCTTCCTGATCTTTCTTACCACTCTCGGGAGAATGGGAATGGGGGGGAATGCAAAGAGTACTTCTTTTAGCCATGGGGACATGAGGGCGTCCATGTCCTCTGCCTCTGGGTGGAAATATCACGTGAAGAATCGTGGGAGGAGGTGATTGTTCGCCGAAGCAAACAAGTCCACCTTGGGCTGACAGAACCTCTCCACGATCCGGTTGAAAACCGACCTGTTGAGGGACCATTCACCCTTATCTAGGACTTGCCGACTCAACCAGTCGGCTTGGAGATTGAGAACTCTGCTGACATGTTCCGCAGAGAGAGACAGCAGATTTGATTCCGCCCAGGATAGGATGATCTCCGCCTCCCGATGGAGCCTGGAGGACCTCGACCCCCCCTGCTTGTTGAGATAAGCTTTGGCTGATATATTGTCTGTGCGAATTAGAATGTGTTTGTGTCGAAGGTGTTTGAAGTGTTTTAGAGCCAATCGGATCGCTCTTAGTTCTAGGTGGTTTATATGAAACTTCTTTTCTCCTACAGACCAGAGTCCCTACGCTATGAGGTTCTGACAGGTTGCTCCCCACCCTTCTAGACTGGCATCTGTATAGACCTGTATCTGATCTTCTATGACAAAATGCATTCCCTTGTTGAGGTTGCTGCTCTTGCACCACCAAAGAGAGTGTCGGAAGGTTGGAGGAAGAGGGATAGATTTGTCCCTGCTCTGGGTGATGAGGGCCTGATACGGTTGTAACAGCCTCTGAAGTGGCCTCGAGTGGAACCTGGCCCATGGTACCGAGCTGAGGCAGGCTACCATTTTTCCCAGTAATTTGGCTAGGGACATGATTCTGTAGTTGTTGGAGTTGATCGTGGTTTGTACCATAGACTGTATTTTGGAAATCTTGTCTTGGGGAAGTATCACTAGATTCTTGTGAGCATCTAGGATAACTCCCAGGTGTTCCAATCTCTGGGAAGGTGTCAGGTTGCTCTTCTCCATATTCACGAGAAAGCCGTGGGTGGTGAGAATCTGAACTACTCTGTTGGTGTGTAAGAGGGCCTCCTCTCTGGACTTCGAGCAGATAAGAATGTCGTCCAGATAAGGAAATACCGTTATTCTCTCCTGGCGAAGCAGCGTCACCAGGATCTTGGTGAAGACGTGGGGAGAGGATGCCAGGCTGAAGGGGAGTGCCCTGAACTGGTAGTGCTTTTTGGCATAAAAAAACCTGAGAAATCTCCGGTGTGTGTGGTCTATGGGGACATGGAGGTATGCCTCCTTCAGATCTAAGGAAGTGAGGAACTGACCTATTCGCAGGGCTTCCAGAATGGACTGGATGTCAGATACCGACCTGTTGTTCAGCCTGGCCAGGTGGCTGGTCTCAAGGTCACGATGTTGCTCTCGGTTCCAATGTTTTGTATTACCAGTGTTTTATCTCTATGCCAATATTGTGTCTTACGCTAACCCTTCCCTATGAACGGGACCCTGGGAACCAGGAACAAGGGGGGGGGGGTTTGCCCTGGCAACCAAGAGCCTTCTGAAAGCTTGCTTTTAGTTATATTTCCTACACCCTCAGCATTTCCTCATTAGTGCCATTGCTTATTCCCAAGTCACTTTCTGCTTGCCACTGTGCCTATTTTCTCAATAAACAACTTTCTATGGAAAACCTGCCTAGGAGTTCATTTGTGGGATCTAGCTGGTGACCCAGAGCTGACACTGGAGAGTTTCCATGTGGAACTTTCTGTATCTGACCATCTTGTTTAAATGTTTCAGGTCTAAGATAGCCCTCCAGTCCCCATTTTTCTTGGGGACTGTAAAGAGATGGAATATACCCCGCTGCCTAGTTTGGATTGGGGAACTGGTTCTTTGGCCTGTATTTGATGCAGGTGTAATATGGCCTCTAGAGTTCGCTGGTGTTTTTCTTTGCGTATTGACCTTGGGGAATTTACAAACTTGTCTTTGGGGAGAGAGGTGAACTCTATGAGGTATCCTGAGGTTATGACCTGAGATACCCAGGCGTCTGTGAGGACCTTTCCCAAATTGGGTGAAATTGTAGAAGCCTGCCCCCCACCTCTGGTGACCTGGCGTCACTGTCTTGGGGCTTTGGAGATCTTGTCTCCCTTGTTGTTTGAGAACTGCTGTTGTCCCTGAGGGGGAAGAAAAAACCTGCTTCCTCCTCTACAAAAGGAACCCCTATTATTATTACTCCAGGCACCCCTACGGTGATCTGGTCTAAAAGGGGCAAGAGTGTGGGAGGATCTGAAGTTGGGGAAGGAAGATTCTGTTAAGTCCCTCTGAGACTTCACGGTTGTCCCCAGTGTAGAGTTGTATTATTTTCCTGAGCCACACTATAGAAGCTCTGGCCATGATAGAAGTTGCTGCAGAGGCTTGGATGGCCAAGGCAGAGGCCTCATTGACTTTTTTGGAAAGGATCTCCGCTTTCCTATCAAGCGGATCTCTGATTGACCCCATCCCATCCTCAAAAGGTAGGTCTGGGGAGTGAACTGCTGCTATAGGAGCGTCTATGAGGGGAAGTTGGAACAGAGACATGGCCTGGGGGGACCATAGTATAGAGGCTCTTTGTGTTAGAAGGGAATTGCCTATTGGCTAGAGGCTTATCTAACTCGGCTTGGACCTGGTTCTCAAAGAATTCTAGAAAGGGAATTTCCCAGATACGTGGTTTTGTACTTGGGAAAAATTCTTTGGCCCCCTTTTTTCTGGGTTTAGGTACAGACTCTGCCACGGGATCTGGGTCCTCGTTGAGGTCCAGGGCTATTAGAGCCTTGCTTAACAAACCCTGGAAGTCCTCGGCCGAGAATAGGCGGGGTGCATTTCCTCTAATAGGACTGGGTTGTCTTTGTCAGAATCAAACTCCCCTTCCTCTCTGCTTTTCGTCTCTGAAACTACGGATAAGCATTCTTCTAGAGTTTGAAGGAGTTGTGCTTCTAACGCTGCCTTAGTGCACCAATGGGAACCGGGGCATCCCTCCTGTTCCCCCTGTCCCTGTTGTGGAGGGGGGAGAGTAGCATGGGCAGAATTCGAATCAGTGCCCTGTATGAGAGGAGCGATGGAGTCTCTAAAGGCAGTCATCATCTGAGATTGCTTGTCTAACACCCAGTTAAATAAATCAAGCATTTCCCGCCGCATCACAGGAGCCTCAGGCTCCGTCCGCAATACATTACCCCCCAGTTGAGGATCAGTTTCGGTTGGGATGCCTTCCTTCAGGGGGCTCCTTGGGGCTGGAGAGTCTGTGGAGACCGCCTCACGCATTTCGCTGCGTTTCGGGCCATTTTGCAATGGCTCATTGAGCGCGCCTTTTTTGGTGCGGTTGGCCCCTCTGAGGCGAGGGCCGCGGAACCTCCGCTACGGCCGCTGGCATTGTCCTTGTGACGTCACCCTGTCGAGGCGACGAGGGCTAGGTCATGATCTTCCTCGGACAGGAGGTCCGAGTCAGAGTCTCTACTGCCGTCCGCCATCTTGCCCAGCGGGGCAAAGTGGGGGCAGAAAGTGAAAGTAAGGCGGAGAGAGTTTAGAGGAAAAGGGGAAAGACGTTTGCGGCCGAGGCCAGCAAACGGCAAAAGTGAAGGGGAAAAATAGACAGACATAAGTAAGGAGAAAGCCAAACATAAACGGAGCACACACGAGGAAAAAAATTTTCAATTAAGTTGGAGTTCTATAACGAAGCTGCCACCCTAACCAAGGCAGGACGGAAACTGGGCTTCCCGCCCAGGGAGACAGGAAGCTGAAGAAATTTTTTTAGTCCTGCCTCCCTGGGCACGTGATGGTAATACCCACGAATAACAAGATGCCCTTCACCCAGAACGAGAACAGGAGAGGAATACATCTGCTCTCCATCTTGATCTATCTCCCTTTAGAGCTGGAACTTGACTCCTCTCTGCTATTTAGGCCCTCACATCTGGAAAACTGGACACGTCTGTCCCCAAAGATTACACTTCTTTTTTGTACTATTCTCAATTTTCCAACATGAAGAAGACAAAGACGAAGAAGAGTTGGTTTTTATATGCTGACTTTTTCTACCACTAAAGGAAGACTCAAAACTGGCTTACAATCACCTTCCCTTTCCCTCCCTTCAACAGACACCCTGTGAGATAGGTGGGGCTGAGAGTGTGACTAGCCCATGGTCACCCATCTGGCTTAATGTGGAGGAGTGGGGAATCAAACCCGGCTCTCCAGATCAGAGTCCACCGCTCCAAACCTACTCCAAACTTACTCCTTTAGCTCAACAAGTAGCTCCTGCTCCAAACTGAAGTGGCTTGGATTTTTTCTTGTTGCTGTTATATTGTTAGGAGAAGGAATGCAGTATTTGTCTGTACTTTGATTTGCTATTTGCAATTATTTCCTTAGGATAAGCTCTCTCCTCCCCAGCTATTGTACCAATTCCTCAATAAACTCCATGTTACTTTTAAAATCAAGTCTCTGTCATCCTTTTCCTACTGAAAACCTGCTACCCTCAGCCACCTCTTTAGATAAAAGATCCCAGCACAAACACACAAGTTAATTCTGAACACATGTTCATGTAGATAATTCACAGTGGGTAGCCGTGTTAGTCTGTTTGCAGTAGTCAAAAAGGGCAAGAGTCCAGTAGCAACTTAAAGACTAACAAAAATATTTTCTGGTAGGGTATGAGCTTTCGTGAGCCACAGCTGTGGCTCACGAGCCACTGAAGAAGTGAGCTGTGGCTCACGAAAGCTCATACCCTACCAGAAAATATTTTTGTTAGTCTTTAAGGTGCTACTGGACTCTTGCCCTTTTTGACTACATGTTCATGTGTTTGTGGGGGTGTGGTAACACTACTAGTCCTTGAACTCTAGGAACTTTATCCTTGCCCTCTGAAGACCAAATGACAAGTGCAGTTCATATGTGGGGAGGGGGGACAACCAAAGGTTAACAAGACAGTGATGACAAGGTTGGCTTCTTCCCAAGACCAAACAGTACAATTTTATTCAAAGTTTTCCAAGTCTTATATACCTAGATATCTTCAAGTAGGCATGACCTCACTGGCTGCCAGTGATCAAGGGAGGAACAAGCAATTCTTCTTTTCTCAAAGTGAGAACTCTCTTAATATACAGCTATCACTCAGCAAGATCACACTATTGAGGCATCCAAATCACAATTTATTGAGTATCTCTGTTTGCTGAAGACTATCCAAACAGATACCTAAAGACGCTATCATAAAACATGTCAACTATCAGGATTAAGTATCAGACTCAAACACTAGCAGAACATACAGCAAAACTACACTGAAGATTGAACTACACAACTATGGAGCTTATCTGCTTCGACAGGATTTGGAGCTGATTCAACATATGGCCCTCACAATACAGCACTGTGCCAAATTCACATGCAGACTAGATCCATGACTACAATGAAATTCAAATGGAAGCAACAGCTGGTTCAGCACACCCTCAACATGAAATGTTCAGGCTCAGAGGAAATATCTTTTTTGGCAAAAGATAAAAACAAACCAAAAAAAACCAGGCTTCCAGTTAAGCCTCAACATGCCCAGCCAAGAAATCTACCACACACCCTTCCTTCCTTAGGGCCAAATTATACATTTTTCAAATTATTATTACTTACTTTCCCCACAGCTTTTTAAAAGGACTGCAGGGGACCAACAGAATTATGACTAGAGCAGGGGAGGAGGGGCTTCTGCCTCCACCATTTGCTGTTTCCCTAAGATAAAATAGTCTCCCACCAAGAGGATACACGCAAATGCATTTCAAGATCCACTCA
This sequence comes from Euleptes europaea, assembly GCF_029931775.1. Lineage (NCBI taxonomy): Eukaryota > Metazoa > Chordata > Lepidosauria > Squamata > Sphaerodactylidae > Euleptes > Euleptes europaea. Next base: position 148,402,082 of record NC_079312.1, read on the forward strand.
TTGACTGTGTGGCTTAAATAGATTTCCAAAAATGTGCAAATACTAATTCAAGATACAAATCAGTCATTTTATTGCTAAGCACCGATTGCTTCGTTGCACTGAAAAGCAAAGGGAATGAACACAAGGCTTCTGCTCTTACCTTTCGCCTAACATCCGTAAACTGCGAAAACATAAGTGACCAGTAAAAAGCCAACTGTATGATATAATAGTAATAAAGGCCAGAAGTTAGGGGCTGAAAAACAAGAAAAAACTTGATTAACAGGGTTATCCAGCTTCTCCAAGCAGTTCTAAGAAATTCTTTCTTCCCCCTTATAGAACAGAAAATTATGGATTTAATTTTTGAATACTGATATTTATATAAAAACAGTTCCCAACAATCATCAAGAGAAACAGAAACCAAGGCAAATCGAAACAGAAATGGGGATGTTGTCGAAGGCTTTCACAGTCAGAGTTCATCAGTTCTTGTAGGTTATCCGGGTTGTGTGACCGTGGTGTTGGTATTTTCTTTCCTGACGTTTCGCCCACAGCTGTGGCAGGCATCTTCAGACACTGAAGAGACACTGTCCTTCAGTGTTACTCCTCTGAAGATGCCTTCCACAGCTGTGGGCGAAACGTCAGGAAAGAAAATACCAAGACCACGGTCACACAACCCGGATAACCTACAAGAACCGAGAAAGGGGATGGTTTAGTTCCCAGTATGGGCAGGTGTCAGGAGCAAGCCAGGGGGATGCGGTAGTGCGATTGTGCTGCTCCCAGGTGCTGTTGTGATGTTCTGTTCAAGGCCAATCTGTGCCCTGTGTTTAGTCTTCACAAATTCCCATACTGTGGGAATTGCCAAGTGCTCCTTCCTGTCTCTGGGAGGGGGGTTGTCTAGGTTACCAGTTATCTCCTGTTGCTTTTCCATATATGCTCTGCAACTTGCCTTTGCCCCTTACTAGTGTCCTTTTGAATATGGCTTCTGAAACTTGTTGATTCTAACCAAATAAAACTGCTTTCGTGGACTTGCCGTCTGCTGGAATCTGTTTATGGTTTTGCCGCAGGGCTAGAGCTTTCATTAGGACACTAGTCCTCCTTACTTATTGGAGGGTTCGCCTGGACACTCGTCTCCTTGGCTTGGGGCGCAGGACGAGCTCCCCGAGGACCCCGGCTTACTGCATGCCGTCTTGGAGGAGACACTGCGAACTGACGCGGAGGCCACCCGGCTGCTTGGCCTGGTGATTGATCAGTGGCATCACCTGGCAGCGACGACCCCCTGGAGGACCCAGGACGCTGATCCACATGCCCGGGATGACCTTTTGGGACTGGATACTTTGCTGGAGACCCGGTTCGCGCAAGAGGACTTTACTCTGTTAACTCGGTTATTGGCTGAGCTTACGCTCCGCGGGGCGCAACAGGAGTCGGCGGCCCCAGTCCAGGGGCTCGGTTTCCCAATGGCGGGGGCTCGGGAGGGAGACGTTCCGCAAACTGTTCCGGATCCCACCTTATGCCACCGGGAAGCACAGAGCATTGCCGCCCGGACTGTTCTGACCCTCATGGACTTACCGCCAACCACGGCAACGGCAGCTGATGTCGAGAAGGTACTGAACCCTGAGTTTGGTCCTTCCTCTGCGGATCTTGCTCAACAGGTCCAACCGCTGTTGGACCAACACAAGGAGATCCTAATGCTCATGGAACAAGCGGCCAAACCAATTGTGAGGGCCGCCGCGGCCGCCAAACTTGAGGCTGACCGCACACTCACTGACCATAGGCGGGCGGAGAAACAACTGTTGGCAGATGCGGCCGCTGCTCGGGCGCTGGCGACGGCAGGACCGGGAGTGCGGTCGAAGGTTTGCGGGGGATTGGATTGGTCTCTCCCCTCATGGTTTTTAGGCTCCCTGGAACCTGGCCTGCCCCAGGAAGTAGTGTGCAGGCAGCGGCTCACCTTTGCTCCTGATGTCCCAGAATATGAGGAGGAGGACTTGTATGCAGAGGAGGGCGACTGGAATACTAATTACCGAGCCAGCCAAGCCCAACGGGACGGGGGGGGGGGGGCTGAGGAGGAGATCCATGCCTTAAGGTTTCAAAACCAAGAGCTTTTGGATCGTATGGCCCGTATGCAGGACCAAATCGACGTGTTGATGCGTGAATACGGTCCCTGGCAGAGAGCTCAAGTGGCACCTGCGCCGGCACCGGTCCCAGGCCAGCAACCCCCCACCAGCAGCCTCCAGCGCAGCCAGTGCCACAGCAACCTCCGGGACAAGCGCCGCTGGGGCAGCCAGGACAACAACCCCCCGGCCAGCAGCCTCCGCCACAGCCGGTTCCAGGACAGCCTCCGGCACCTCCACCAGTGGCACCGGTGGTGCAGTGAAAGCAACCCCGATTGCGTGCAACATTTGATGGCTCCGCGGATGCATTGCCCTGTTTTCTTCACCAAGTGGACAGTTACATGAGAGAACAAGGGCATACCTTTCCCACGAAAGACTGTCGAGTAAGGTTCGTTTCCTCACTTCTAGTTGGAAAGGCTGCAGAATGGATGGTGCTCCAGTTTGATACCCGGACCCACTCCATACGGTCGCTTAATGAATTCATGCAAGCTTTGAGAAGGCGTTTTGAGGACCCGTTTCAAGGGGAGAAGGCCAAAGCGGCCCTCCTACAACTCCGTCAAGGATCCTCCTCAGTCCGAGAGTTTGCGGATGAGTTCCAAAGACTCGCTAATAAAATAGTGGACTGGACTGAAGCCACCCGGGCGCAATACTTCAGAGCAGCGTTGCATCCTGAGATTCTAAACTGGGCATACATGCAGCGAGACCCAGCCACATTGGAAGAGTGGATTTTACTGGCGGAAGAAGTAGAAAGCCGCCGCCAGTTTATTTCTCTTGCCCGACGGCAAGCCAGGGAGGGGGAAAGCCAGAAAAACCCTCCCAAACCTGCCGCTCCTCAGGCCCCGCAGAGGCCGGCTCTACCTCCACCAGACCGAGCGTTACGGTTTCAAAGGGGAGCCTGCCTCATTTGCGGTGATTTACGTTTGTGTATTGACTTTCGAAAACTCAATGCTGCTACCCAAACAAATGCTTATCCCATCCCCCTCATTTCTGATCTCTTGGGACAGTTGAAGGAGGGACACATTTTCACCAAATTGGACTTAGTTGAAGCTTTATTACAGAGTCAGAATCCGGGAGGGGGATGAATCTCTGACTGCCTTTTCCAGTTGCTTTGGAATGTTCGAATTTATGGTGATGCTTTTGGATTAAAAGGGGTCCCGGGGGTCTTCATGCAACTCATTAATGAGATCCTCCATAATCTACTGTTCAAAGGAGTGGTGGTCTATTTAGATGATATTCTCATTTACTCTAAAACCATGGATGAGCAGAACTCAAAAGTAAGCTCCCCCCACCCCCGGGCAGAGTTTGGAGAATTCGGACGGGGAAAATGTGCATCTGGAGAGCTGCAAATCCAAGGCAAAACCTCCCGTGCAAAAATGGCCTTGCTTTTTACATGCCGACTTTCTCTACCACTAAAGGGAGACTCAAATTGCCTTATAATCCCCTTCCCATACCCTCCCACAACAGACGCCCTGTGAGGCAGGTGGGGCTGAGAGAGCTCTAACAGAGCTGTAACTTGCCCAAGGTCAGCCAGCTGGCTTCGTGTATAGGGGTGGGGAAACTAACCAGGTTCACCAGATTAGCCTCCGCTTCTCACATGGAGGAGTGGGGAATCAAACCCGGTTCTCTAGATCAGAGTCCCCGCTCCAACCGCCACTCTTAACCACTACATTTGTAAGGCGCAGGCACTTGCCGCGGACTCCAGCCTCTTTATTCCCCATTAACTCGCCTGTGCGTGCGGAGAGGGCAAGGGAGGCCGGGGCGTGGGCGAGGCTGCGTCTGCCGAGGGAAGGCCGAGCCCCAGCCGCAGAGTGAAGGGGGAAGGTCCGGGCTCGGGAGGAGGATGCTTTTCAGGAGAGCCCCCTCGCGCCGCCTCCTCCCCCGCACACGCGGGGAATTTGTTCATATTTTTTTCAAACTATAGTCCGGCCCCCAACAGTGTCTGAGGGACAGTGAACTGCCCCCCTGTTTAAAAAGTTTGAGGACCCCTGGTCTAGGGAATCATCCCATCCTATCATCCCTGCTGCTTTGGAAGCTTCCTTCATGGTAATGGATAGTACTGTACCTAAAATACCAATTTCAAAGTACTGGAAGCTTCTACACCATTAGATTCTAATCCAAAGACTTCCATCACCTCCCATCACAAAGTGACAAATCCATGGTAGGGGGACATGTTCAATAATGTGCCATTTGCTCTGAAAATTTCCTAGCCCTACAAATCTTTCTTTCAATATGGACACACAGCCATACTCCAACCAACATGTGGTTTCTGTACTTTATAAGTAGTGCAACATACACACAAGCACATTTACGTTCAGAATGCCCTATTTATTTTGATAGTGGTAGCTCCTCCATGGCCAGGGAGCTGTTCTCCATCAAGGTGAATCGGTAAGCCCTTAAAAATGTACCTCGTGTACTGCTTGGGCAAACTACTGTATTAGGACCAAAATTATTATGAAAAATCTGGAGGACTTCAGAAAACAGCACAATGCATTATATAGTATCCCCACCATTCATAACAAGGTGTCTTCATATAGCGCCACACAAGCATGTATCAGTAAACACAACACATACCTGAAAAGGGTAGTTGTGCCAGCACTGTCGTGTATCCCAAAACCAGGGTGACTACAGTGGGGAGGGAAACAAAGAATAATCTTTTGTTTGTGGTTCTTTCTGAGCACTCCATCTTTCCCTTCCTTAGTAGTGAGACTTCAAAGAGGATTCATTTTACTTTCTTGGTAAATGCCAATGTGGAAGATTCACAAAAATGAAAGTCTGCTTTCTCTCATCCACAGGGAGAAAGTGATTCAGCAAGGTATGTGCAGCATAATTTTTTTTAAAAAACAACAACACTATCCTAAGATAAGGATCAGTGGCTTTCCCAAGAAAGAGAGCTCTGTCCAGTTCAGGGATCAGAAAGAGTTTGACCTGAAGCATCTCCGTGAAGAAGCATGTTATAAAGGCTCCCTTTCTCCATGTAATCACATCCTTGCAGAACAGGAATTGGGAACCCAGTTATGAGTGTCAGAAAAGTACCAATGGGCCAAATGTTCTCTCATCTTAATCCAGCATATTCAATGAGATGAGCAATGAAAGTATACTCACCGACCAAAGAAATCTGAGTCCATAGGAAAATATAATAATATAAAATGTAAACCTCCACCTGAAAATGAAAAAAGACAAAAATAAATGAATCACATACAAATCTTGATGTGCAATACAGCAAAAGCTAACTCGAAACAGAACCTAATCTAGCACCCCCACATACAGAATTTCCACTCTGAGATCCACAGACCTTTGTGTACAGCATGCTACCCAACGGCATGCTCTTTGATTCAGTTTTCACTAAAATGAGTGCATTTCAGAGACTTCACACAATACCCCAGATCTATGAAGTATCCCTAAACAGTGGCTACAAAATATACAATCATGCTAGCCACAGGTTAGAGAAAAGGGCAAATGCATGCATCATGGCAACTCTGAAGACTAACAGACACATACAGGAATACGAAGTCTAGCAGATCGACATAAAAAGATACCCTACTGTACATCAACACAATCTAGAGCGGATGCAGGTCAAATGAGACTCCCACTCACCTAAGGAAAGTATCTTGGGGAAGAAGCCATTGGGGAAGAGAAGTAGAAGCCATAGAAGTAGCAGGCAGGAAGGCAAAGATTCTCAAATACTATAGTGATACAGGCCATGCATAAAAGGGTAAGAAAATAAATTTAAGTGGGACTGAAAAGGAACATGAGTTCAGGAAATATTTATGTAAGTGCTATAGAAAATAATTTCAAAAATAACTTTATAAATATTAAAGGCCTGCAAATAAATAAGACAGTTGCCCCAATAGCTCACTAGCACTGATGAGCAACTCAGGGTGGTAACAAATAGGAGAGGGCTTGGGACACAACCAGAAGAGCCGGGGAACACATCATGCCTCCTTACAAACTTTTCATTGTAGAATAAAACTATTGGGCTACACCACCATGGTTGAAGAGCTGTTCCAACAAAAACTAAACATCCTAATTGTTCTATTGAGAATAGAAATGAAATAAAATTTAATAATGGAACACAAAAAGTAATAAGAGCATGTTTTAATTAACCAATTTTATTCAAAAATTATTGTAACGTCTTTACCTAAAGATGCTTTCTTTGAAAATAAAGCATGAGAGAAACTATAAAAACCTAACTCCAAACAAACCTACATGCTCTCACAGAATTTCGTAAGGATGGATGGTTTATCTTCATTTCTCCGACGACGAAACCAGCGCTGGATTTTTCGGACATCCCAATCTAGCTGTTTTGACAAACCCTCTAACCTTCTTGCATCCGGACACTAGGAGGAGATCAAACAGATGTAAAGAAATCTCTTATATTCCCTAGCAACCTTCCAAAACATACTCTGCTAATTCCTACCCAGTTATCATAATCCTTTGAAATTCTACAGACAGCATCATGCTTGGAAACATAACACTGGCTAAACCTTCAGTTTAAGAAACAAAAAGCTTAGCACAAATCTACATAGAGTTCACACATATTCTTCCAAGACTTTTGTTCACGTATATCTATTTGAACACTCATACAGACCGAGGATATATCATCACCTTCTACTTCCTTTGTAGTTTTCCCAATAGAAATACAGGAGGATCCTCTTCAATAAGATTACTTACTGCTGTGGTCCCCCCAAAAGTAATTTATATAAATAAATAAAAAACTGCCTTGTACAGAATAAGACCATTGAGCTACCTAGCTCAGTAACACCTATTATGAGTGGCAGTGAGTCTCCAAGGCCCTAAACAAAGGTCTTTGCTAGCCCTACTATCTGATAAATTTTGACTTGACATGTGAGGGTGTGAAACTGGGCCTTCCTACATGCCAAGTTTATGACCAACACTGAATTATGGTTTTTCTACATTTATGTATTGGTAACAAACTCTGTAGTTTTTACAGTGCAACTCCCACAGCTGTGAAGGCATGTCACAATTCTGGTTTTAAAGTAGCTTGCCCATCCGCTGTGGGAGCTGAAGTAGTATGTAGGAAAATCCCAATGGGAGCCGATACTGCACTAGCAAAAGCAACTGTTTGGGATTGTTGCCAAATTCATTACACATAGGTTTAATACAAGGTAATATAATATAATATAATATAATATAATATAATATAATATAATATAATATAATATAATATAATATAATATAAAATATAATATGCACAACATTAGGAAAATTATTAGCCAAAACCAATAAAAGGCACTGAGGAGACCTGAGCCTCCAACTATAGGCCAGAATCTGGCAGCAATCCCAAATACAAAACTACTCTTTCAGTGCAACCCCTCCAGGACAGGCTGATTCCTCCAGCAGCTTCATCACTATCAGCACCTCAGCCTTGTCTTCACTTAATATTGGCCCTCACGCATCCCATTACATTCTCCAGGCATCTGTTAAGGACTTCCACAAACCCACCCACCTCAGCTGTAAAGGAGAAATAGACCTGGGTGTTATCCAGATATTGGAAAGCATCTCACTCAAAGCCCTGGATTATCTCTCTCAGCAGTTTTATGTACAAAATATTAAAAATATGAGGGACAAGACAAATCTCTGCAGGAGCAGCAGCCCCCACCCCTGGAATCAGGTAAAGTTAAGAACAGAACTACTGGAGCACAGCGCCTCTTACGCCCATCCTAGCCAGCCTCACCAGAAGGATGCTTTGGTTTTTGGTACTGAAAGCCACCAAGTACTGAATCAACAAGGACACATTCCCTTTCACCCTTCCTGTAAACATTAGTAGGGGCAACCAAAACCATCTCCATCTCAAGGCCAGGCCTGAATCCAGACTGAAATGGGTATGGGAAATGAGTCTTCACTACCCAACCAAGCACCAGCTGGTAGTTATTTAGGTGATTGGGATCCAGAAATGCCTCTTCAGAACACAACAATGAAAACAACAGAGAAGGTAACACACAGTAAGGCACACAAGGGAAAACAATGATGGTCTAAAAGGAATTCCACAGCAAAAAAAGAAGAAGAAGAAGAAGCCTAAAGGCAATCAGAGCGCCTCAAGTCCTGCACGTACAAAGGAGGCAGGAAAAGAACTGAAGAGGTACTTCTCTCTTCGGGGGCAGGAATAAAATGACCTCATATCTTGCCTACAGAGATTCTGGGAGAAAAAGTACCCAAACATCAGGATGTCCTCTCCTCAAATGAGAAGGCCCTTTTCTCAGGTTACAACTCACCTTTACAGTAAGAGTTGGTCAACACTGGAATCAGCTACCAAGGGAGGTGGTGAGCCCTCCCTCACTGGCAGTCTTTAAGCAGAGGCTGGACAAGCACTTGTCAGGGATAATCTAGGCCAGGGGTGTCAAACATAAGGCCCGAAGGCCAGATCTGGCCCCTTGAGAGCTCTTATCTAGCCCGTGAGCCAGCCACCACCACCCCGCCTCACTCTCAATCTGGGCTGGCAAGGCATGGCCCGGCCAAGTGACATTTATGTCATATATGGCCCTCGTAACAATTGAGTTCGACACCCCTGCTCCAGGCTGATGCTGCATGAAGCAGGGGATTGGACTAGATGGCCTATATGGCCCCTTCCAACTCTATGATTCTATCTCACCTTAGGAGACCGGGTACCCAAAGCAAGTCCTCCAAAATTATCCTTTGGGATGGGACTAGGCAGTTCTATCTTCAAAAGCTTTTACACTTATATAGACTCTTACTTAAGTACGAAACTGAATCAGAACAAGTTAAAACATGCATGATTAAATGGATGCAGAATTTTAAGAAAGAGATTACAATGCAACAATGGGAAAACCTCTGGACAAGATCAATAAAATTTATAGCCAGTAACAATTTGAGAGAGAACTGGTATAAACAGTTTTATAGTATATGACTCGAATGGACATAAAAAGGTGAACAAAAAGGCAGATAGTCATTGTTGGAAGTATAAAGAAATCGACAGGACTTATTTTCATATTTGGTGGTCTTGCAAAAAAGTTAAGAAATTTTGGATAGGAATCCATCAAGAAATACAGAAGGTGTTAAAATTTAGTTTTCCTCTAAACCCAGAGACTATGTTATTGGCTATTAGCACCTAAAGAACTGGACAAAAATTATAGAGACCCGTTTAGTCACAGTACAACAGCAGCCAGAATGGTTCTGGCTTCAATGTGGAAGCAAGAAGAAATCCCCGATATAGAATGATGGAGAGAGAAAATGGCTGAATATGCAGTGATGGCAAAGCTGATGCAGTTGCTGAGCAGAAGACCCGAGGGGGGAGTTTCAGAAGAAATGGAAATTACATTATGATTATGCTCTACTTTAATTTTTGATATTGTGCAGTAGGTTAATTTGAATGTAAACAATAGCTATTGGTAGAGTAGGTAATAATAACGAAGGGTAGACTATATAGGAGGTCTATAAGAAGCAGGAATTAGCAATGAGAAAGTTGATTAATTTTATATGTATTGTCAATGGCTATAAAATAATCAAAGATTCAATAACTAGTCATGCAAATATGTAAGCCTTCGGTTTAAAGGAAATGAATCTTTCATAACGGTGTTTTTCAAGAATATGTTATAGCTCAGTTTTTATTAAGGCGGTTAATATACGGTTCCCCTTGGAAGGCTTGATACACTGTATGTATGGGTTTGTAAGCATGTTGTGTTTTGAATCTTTTTTCTTTCAATAAAATTTTATGGGGGGAAAGCTTTTACATTCACAGCTAACAGGATCATAGGATTTAATTCACTTGTTTTGTTGTTGTGATATCCACAGTTAAGTTAAATTACACCATCTCAATAAGACTAAAGAAGAACTTCACTATTAGGTATTTTGCCTTGGAAACCTGCACATACTGCCCCACTTGTACATCAATTAATAGGCTTCTTCTGAGCCCTGTGAAACTTCTCCAATATGTGGGCGCTGCCTGTGATTGAACAGACTGGATCCCAACTGTTTTGTTTGAGTAATGAGCTGCTGGGATTAATGCCACAGTGAATTATGTACTGCAACAGAAGGCAAGGACAAAACCCCAGCTTCCTGCGAGTACCAGTGGGAGGCACCCCTTCCTCCTTCAGCAGTTCTTATATTGCTAGAGCACGAAACTACTGGTTAACAAGCCACAACAGAAAAGAACTCATAAAGATCTGGAACCAACTGAATTTCTCTCTCCAGACAGGAAGTGTAAACATTTGTTAAGCCATCAGCCAAAGCTTAACTATGTGCAAATCATTTGCAGAAAATACATCAAGGTCCTTAACTGAACAAGACACACCCAGCAGAGAATACTGCAGTGTTCCTTAATTAGCAGCCATAATACCATCCTTTAAATAGGGAGGGGAAAGAATGTCCTTCACATCTCTGGGCCGAAGGAATAATCACAAGTCAATGTTTCATTCTTACTTATGGAGAAGTGTGCATCCTTGACAAAAGACATGTCCAAGAACAGTATTCCCAACCAGGGAGGACTGACTGCCAATAAACAAGAGATATAGCACTGCTGCATCCTGACCTGGATAGCCCCAGACTAGCCTGATCTCCTCAGATTTCAGAAGCTAAGTAGGGTCAGCCCTGGCTACTATATGGAAGGGAGACTTCCAAGGAATACCAGGGTTTTTGATGCGGAGGCATGCAATGGCAAACCACCTCTGAAGCCTTGAAAACCCTATGGGGTTTGCCATAAGTCAGCTGTGACTTGATAGCAAAAAAGAAGAACAACACTGTTGCAGCATTATATGCCCAAATGGCACAACAGCCAAGGCTGTTAATTTTATAATGAGAGAGTTGAACTTACAACATCTGACAAACCACATATCTGCCTTACAGATGTCTTTGATAGAAGGGTTGTTGCTGGATGACACTGACATAGCTGTACTTCTGAATATATCAAAATGTTCACTGGAGCCTTTTCCCTCTGTGCTTCAAGAGGATACTTCAAGTGGGGACCTATGAAACTCGCAGGGGGGGGAATCTCATCCCTTGCTGAGCCCACTGAGGAAGCCACCCCCACAGGCCCGATCAGGTGGGCGGCCTGCCCCACACACACACACACACACACACACACACACACACACACACACACACCCGCCACAGGCTGGATCAGGCAATCCTGCCACAACCCCTCCCCACAAGCCAGATCAAGCAGGCCTGAGCAGCTGCCAGCATCCCTACCGGTCCAGAGCAACTGCCTCTGGGCCGGCAGGGTCGGAAGCAGCTGCCAAAGATAGGTGCATTCTCTGTGCATGCTCAGAGAATGCTCTACTTAATTGGGGGGGGGGATTTAAGCCCCTGCTTGTTTTTTACTTTTTGGATTTTTCTGCAGACCCTAGGGATCCCCACAGTCTTCAGAAAAACCTGTTGGGGGGGAGGGGGTCAGTGTGCCCTCATCTGCAGATTAAGGTATCCGCAGGCAGGGGGCACAATTGGGAATTAGGTATATAGATAATATGCCTTCCCAGAACTACCTGCTGAGGGATACCTCGGGAGATCTCCTTCTCACGTCTCAAATGGAGAATGTGACTTCCTGTAAATGGTAGTCCTATATATGCAGATGTGTAGGGCCCTATACAAGTAATAAAAGGTAAAGGTTCCCTGTGCAAGCACCGGGTCATTCCTGACCTATGGGGTGACGTCACATCTCAACGTTTACTAGGTAAACTGTTTATGGGGTGGTTTGCCAGTGCCTTCCCGTTATCTTCCCTTTACCCCCAGCAAGCTGGATACTCATTTTACTGACCTCGGAAGGATGGAAGGCTAAGGCAACCTTGAGCCGGCTACCTGAAACCAACTTCTGTTGAGATTGAGCTCAGGTCATGAGCAGAGCTTGGACTGCAGTACTGCAGCTTACCACTCTGCGCCACGGGGCTCCTCCTATACAAGTACCAGGACTTTTTTTTCCCTGACTGTTCCCTTGGAACAGGAGGAAAGATTGAGTTCTTGAAAGTACCATGTCCTTATAGATAGTACACAGGTCCTAATGAAAATAGTCTGCTAGACTGTCACCTAGCAGAGGTGACAGAGTCATGAGAAAGGTCCATATCTTAAAAGGAACCTCACACAGATACTTGAAGGCAGCTTGAAGAACAACACATTGCCTCCAGGAGGGGATGTGATATACCATGGGAAATTTTAACAAGGAAGAAACCAGTTTCACATCAGTGTGCAATGACAGAATATCAGGCTGATTACAATATGCATTGAACCTTTGCATCCTTTACAAGCATTCTTTACAGCAACCCTCCCACCTTCTCACTGCAATATAAGGACTCAGATCTCCATTTGTACTCGTGTCTGATGAAGGGAGTTTTGACTCTCAAAAGCTTATAACCTGAAAAGCTTGTTGGTCTCTAAGGTGCTACTGGACTTGAATCTAAATGTATCTACTGGCAGTGGAACCATCACCAAATCCACAGTTTGTGCAATTTGATCGGGCTACAGGTATGTGGTGGGGATCTTGCATAGAGAGCTTCACTAGGCCAAAGAACCATGGCCTCCTTGGCTACTGTGCAGACACACAGATTGGAACTTGTCTCCAAGCTCATCATCAGGATGACCTCAGAGATAAGAAGAACTAGTGGAAATGGCATATAGAAACCCAAGAAGCAAAGGGGCTGCCACAGCATCAATTTGCTCTACCTCTGAATACTCAAATTGATTAAAGAACCTTATCAGGTTCTGAGAGATGGCCAAAAGGTCCACTGGCAGCAGTTGAGTTGAGCTTCTTGGGCCACCACCTCTTAGAGCAGTGGTTCCCAACCTTTTTTTGACCAGGGACCACTAGGACTTTTTTGTTCGGTGCAGGGACCCCAAGGTTCAAAATAAACATTCCGAGAATTTGAAAATAAACTTTAATCATAACTGTTAGTTAAACATTAAACTTAGAATAATATTTGAATATATATATATATATTTATAATAGAGAACTTTTAATTGAAAATATTAATTTATTATGGGTTTAGAACTTTGTTTTGCGGACCTTAATTTAGTTCTCGTGGACCCCTGGGGGTCCATGGACCCCTGGTTGGGAACCAGTGTCTTAGAGTGACTGAGGGTGGGAAAGTGCAGATCTTTAGCTTACATTTTGTTGTGATGTCAAACTGTCATCATCAAGTCTTTATTGCAATAGCAAAAAAAAACCTATAGCAATAATACAGAATAAGGTGGAAATTCCACCAAAATAAAATCAATAACATTAAAAAAATAGTAACATAATTTAACATAGGTTAAAAAAATTAAACATTCCCCATAAAATATTAAAATGCAAATACAAATTCATAATTAAAATATAATTGGAAGGAAAGATCATACAATCCAGAGACAAATAAAAGATGACAAATGACCCAGAGTAGAGCAATTATGGGTCAGATATATTACAGTCAGCATGTCCCATCATCTTTTTATGCTTCATGATGGCAGCAGCAAATCTTGCCACTTGAGAAGTAATGTATTTGTCTCTGTCTTTCAATAATATGACTAATTTCTTTTGATCTGACCTTCCTGGGAAATGGGATATGGTCTGCAAAAATCGGTTACGCTCATCCTCATATCTTGGACATTGAAATGTGATGTGGGATAGATCCTCAATAGACTTTTGATCACAGGAGCATAATCTTTTCCTATATGGGATCCCACTGAAACGGCCTTCCAAGACTGCGAGTGGCAGAATATCTAAGCATGCTCTGGTGAAGGCCTTTCTATGCTTGCAGTTCCTTAAACTGGTGAAATACTCTGGAAGAATCAGAGGAGAGAGAGATAGCTGTCTATAAAGTACTGATGTTCTCAAATTGCCTACAAGACTTATATCAGTTTGAACACTCTGATCTAACAATCTTTTGTTTTATGAGTAGTTTGGCTGCATAGAATCCGAGGGTCCTCAAATATTCTACTGAGAAGCCACACCAATCTCAACACAGAACTACGCCATGAGTTGTTCTTCCTCTCTGCATACGCCAAGGTCAAAAGGCCTGGAGATGTACAAAAGATGATCTTCAGCCAGTAATTAATGGTTGTTTTATTAACTAGGGTTGTTATTGAGGGTAGAGTTAATTCTAATCTAGCCATAGCTGAAGGTGTTGAAGTTGGGACCACTAACAACCGGCATGCAAAATTGTTTTGAGAAGTTTCTAAAGATTGGAGATTTCCAAGATCCCAAACCGATGCTCCATATAGAAGTTGGGGCAGACATTTCATTTTATAAATTTCTGTAGTTGGAGAGATCAGACAGCCTCCTCTTCTATAAAATCTATGATCAAGGACAGCTTTTTCAAGGTTATGCTTAGCATAGTCAATGAGCTGTCCAAGAGCCTGAGTGATGAAACATCACCCCTAAATATTTAAAGCTAGACACCTGTTCTAAGGGTTTCTCATCTATTGTCCATTTATAATAATGCGGTCTTCTACCAAAAACCATAATCTTAGTTTCATCATAATTAACATGGAGTAGATTTTCTTTACAGTAGGAACTGAAATGTCTCAACAGCCTTCTAAGGCCAATTTGGGTATGGGAAATTAGCAGTGTGTCATCTGCATAGAGCAAAATTGAAATGGCATTCCCACCTACTTTGACTGGAAAGAAATGAGGACCTAACAGGAATTTTACCATATCATTTATGTATAGGTTAAAAAGCAGTGGGGCCAAAATACAGTACTGGCGGATCCCTTTTGTGGTTTTAACTGAGCCAGACAATTGGCCAAGGACACCTAGTCTGATCTTTAAACTGGTGTCTGTATAAAGAAGGCCTTTTACCGTATATACTCGCGTATAAGCCGAGTTTTTCAGCCCAAAAAAAGGGCTGAAAAAAGCCAACTCGGCTTATATGCGGGTCAATACGGTAGGGTAGGGGAGGAGGGAGGAGGGAAACTTACCATTGCAGCCATCCTTCGCTGCCGGCCCGCTCGCCTTCCCGCGGCCTGGGAGCGACCAGCGGGGCCTGCCTGAGAGCAGGCAGGCCTCGCAGCCGCCCCCCCACACACCCCCGCCCCCCCCGCCGCCGGCCCACTCGCCTGGGAGCGGCCAGCAGGGCCTGCCTGAGAGCAGGCAGGCCTCGCCGCCGCCCCCGCCGCCTCCCCGCTCGCCTTCCTGCGGCCTGGGAGCGGCCAGCGGGTCCTGCCTGGGAGCAGGCAGGCCTCGCCGCCGCCCCCGCCGCCGGCCCGCTCGCCTGGGAGCGGCCTGGGAGCGGCCAGCGGGGCCTGCCTGCTCCCAGGCAGGCCTCGCCGCCGCCCCCCCCCCCGCCGCCGGCGGCCCGCTCGCCTGGGAGCAGCCAGGGTTGTAACTTTCTCGGGGATGGGCCGCAGCACCCCATGTCCCACGATATAGCCTAGATATTTGAGTTCTCGGAAACCCAGGTGACTTTTCGAGGGGTTGGCCCGAAGGCCAGCAGCGTGGAGGGCACGGCAAACCGTATCTAGGTGGTGGAGGTGTGACTCCCAGTCAGGGCTGAAAACGATGATATCGTCAATATAAGCCATCGCAAAGCCCTGGCACTGGGCTAGGGCTTGGTCCACCACCCGCTGGAACGTCGCGGCTGCTCCGTGCAATCCAAAGGGCATCATTGTAAACTGGTAGAGTCCCGAGGAGGTGGCAAACGCAGTTTTCTCCTTGTCTTCAGTTCTCATGGGGATCTGCCAGTATCCTTTTGTGAGGTCCAAGGCCGACAGGTATTGAGCCGCCCCTAGCTGATCAATCAGAAGGTCTGCTCGAGGCATGGGATAGGCATCAAAAGCGGCTATTTGGTTTAGCGCCCTATAATCCACACAAAAGCGGACACTCCCGTCCGGTTTTGGTACTAAGACTATTGGGCTGCGCCAGGCGCTCTTAGAGGGTTCGATCACGCCCAGTTGTAACATCTTGGTTACTTCTCGTTCTACTTCCTCCCACCGCCGCCTGGGGACTGGTCGCCACACAGACCGAGCCACAGCGTCAGGTGGGGTCCGAACAGCGTGTGAGACCCCTTCAATTCGCCCCGGCGTCGAGGAGAACGTTGGGGGTAGTCGTTGCAACATCTGTTGTAATTGTTGCCTCTGACAGGGGTCTAAGGATGCGTCCATCTGGGGTTCTTCCGATCCCTTCACGGCCTTGCCCCACGGGAGGTCACCGTCGGCCAGATCCAACGGTTCTTCCCCTAACTGACAGTCGCCCCGTCCGGGCACCGGGGTTATCCATTCCTTCAGGTCATTAATATGGAGCCGCTTCCGTTGTCGGGAGCGAGTGCCACATTGGATCTCGTACGAGCAGGGGCCCAAGACCCGTCTCACTTTGTAGGGACCCTTCCATAGCTCTTTCTCCCCCGGACCAAATGCACGCCCCCTTACCAATACTTGGGCCCCCATTTCTAACTGCCGACGTTGGGTACCCTGGTCATATTGCTCCTTCTGACGTGCCTGGGCCAGGGCCATATTCTGTGAGGCTATGGCTTGGGCGGTCTCCATCCTTTCCCTTAACTGCCGGACATATTCTTGAGTCCCTAGCCCCTGAGACTCCTCTAGGTCCCTCCCAGTGACCTGCCCTTCTACTACCTGCAGGATGCCCCGGGGTTTGCGACCGTATAGCAGCTCAAAAGGGGCGTACCCTGTCGAGGCTTGGGGGGTCTCTCTAATGGCGAACAGTACTGGGTCGATGTATAAATCCCACTGGTGGGGTCGGTCTCCGGCCAACTTACGGAGTATGTTCTTTATTGTTTGATTCAGGCGCTCTACGAGCCCGTCGGTTTGGGGATGCGCAATGGCTGCAAATATTTGGCGGATGCCTAACGTTTTACATAAGGCCTTAGTGATAGAGGCGGTAAAAGACGAGCCTCTATCGGATACGATCTCTCGGGGTAGCCCTACGTGGGCGAATAAATGGATCAAGGCCCGGCAGACCCCTGGGGCCTGTAAAGTGCGCAACGGAATTGCTTCCGGGTACCGGGTGGCGTAGTCAATTATGACCAACAAGTAGCGGAACCCCCTGGGTGTGCGTGGGAGAGGCCCCACAAAATCCATGGCGATCCGATCAAAAGGTGCCTGGATGATGGCCAACGGTTGGAGGGGGCCCCGAGGTGGGGGCCGTCCATCCCATTTTTGACATCGTAAGCAAGTCCGACAGAGTTGCTTTACATCTTTTGAAATTGCTGGCCAGAAACACCTCTGTTGTAAGCGCGCTAGGGTGTTTTTCACCCCTTGGTGTCCTGCCCAGGAGTGGTCATGACTCAACTCCAAGAACTGTTGCCTATACCTTTGGGGAATCAAGAGTTGGAGGACCTCCGAACTCCCGTTCCGAGGAACGCGGTACCACAGACCCCGTATTTGCTGTATCTGGGGCCACCTATTGGCTCGTCTCTCATCTACCACCCGTCCGTCACTTACCGCCACCATGTCTCGCAGCTTGGCCAAGGAGGGGTCCGTTACTTGAGCCTGCTGGAACTCGGGGTCGAGTTCCCACTCCGCCGCAGTATCCTGTCTGTTGGGTTCCCCGGCCGGTGCCATCGCGGGGTCCGTGGTCGTAGATGTTCCGGGTTGTTCCCCGTCATCCGCTTCGATCACCCATCCTTCCTCCGTGGTGAATCTCCGGCGAATCTCCCCCAACAGGGCCCCGAAGAACGGGGCATCCCGTCCGATAAGCATGGGGTACGGTAGGTGGTCTACCTTGGCGACATCCATCTCGTAGGACTGGCCGTTCCACGTTACCTGGATGCGGACGACGTCGTATTGCTCCACATGCTGATGGAAACATGACACAGTTGCTGTCCGGATCCTTGGCAGTCGTGTTGGTGCTAGTGCGGTCTTGATCATGGAGACCGACGACCCGCTATCGACCAGGGCCCGGAGTCGGCGTCCTCCCAGCTGAAGAGATACTAGTAGGGCCGCAGGGCGCGTTTGGGGTGCTTCGGCATGCATTGCCTCTTCCCACCCCAAATCGCACTCCATCATTGGGCAGTCTCGACGGTAATGACCCCACTGTCCACACGTGAAGCAGGGCCCCATTGCCCTGCTCTCTGGGCTTTTACCCTCTTCCTTGGGTTGTGGCCGACTTCCTTCTGCGTTGGGATGTCCCAGGGTTGGTAGTGGGACTGGAGGATTCCATCGGGGCCTTGTCCTGACCAAGGAAGGGATTCGAGGCGTCAGTCGGGCCCTTCCACCCCTCGGGTGATTCTCAGGACCCCTGCTTCACCACCCCGTCTTACTATTCTCGCGAGGGGGTTCTCGGTACTCCACGGCCAACACATTTTCAAGTAAAGCCATGGCTGTTTGCAAGGTCTCGGGTTTGTTGCAAAGCAGCCACTCCCGGGCCTTAGGCGGCACGACGGCCAGCAACTGCTCTAACACTACCTGATCCGCTACTTCCTCGCTCTCAGTCGTTTTGGGTCGTAACCATCGATAGGCCGTATCTTTCAGCGAGGTCACGAAGGCCCGTGGGGGTTCCCCCTTTTTCCACCGCATCGTACAGAATCGGTGACGATATGTCTCGGGTGAGATCGCGTACCATTCCAAAATGGCTGCCTTTAAGCGATCATACCGCTTACTGTCTTCCTTGGGAAGTGCTTTGAGGGCGGCTTGGGCGGGCCCTGTGAGGTATGGCCCTATGAAGATGGACCACTTCTCCTTCGGCCAACCGGAGGCTTCGGCGGTTCGCTCAAAGGCCTCGAGGTATCCGTCAACATCGTCATCAGGCCCCAGCTTCGTCAACTGTACCAAAGGACCCTTGGCTGCCCCGGCCCCTGTGTCGGTACCTGTGGTTGAGTTGGCGCTCCCTGTGGTTTCCAAGGCTTGGCGCATCTCCCGGAACATAGCTGCTTGGGACTCCTGATGCTGCAGTGTCATTTCTCTGACCAATCGTTGTTGGGCCTCTTGCTGGCGCTGTAGGAGGTCTTGCATCATGCGCCCATGATGTTCCGTCAACCAGCGGCCTAACGAGGGGAGATCCCCCATGGTCCCTGGAGCTCCTTCGGCGGGCTCCATGGTGACCTCTCCCGTACTGCCAGTTGCCACCGTTAACACGGGTGGCCGGAGAATTGGGTTAGGCGGGCGCCAGCCGGGGGCTGTTGGCAAGCGGGGTGGGGGCTTGGCTAGGTCCGCCCCCCTGCCCGCATTCTCCACCACGTTGTCACGCCTCCCTGGCGCCGCCGTCGCCTTCGGGGTCTCTGCCCTGGAGGGGGGTCTGACCGGAGGAGCCTCCTCGGCCTCAGACCAGTCCGAGGGGGAATCAGAACTTGTCTCCCCCTCGGAAGCAGCCAGGTTGCTCCAGGTCAGCTCAGCCCTTGCCACCTATAGCTGCTGCTCCTCCCTGGCCCAGGCTCCTCTCTGGCCTTATATCCCCTCCAGGCCAGAGAGGCCCCGCCCCTCCCTCCCTCAAGGCCCGCCCCCGAATTCCCAAATAAGGGCTGACACCGGGCCACGTGGCCGGCCTTAACGCGGGGAGCCGGTGTGCGCTTTCCGGCCCTGCCCGCGCCCTCCCGCGGCTCAGCTGTTGAGCGGGCCGGGCTGTAGGTGCGCGGGCCGGCGCCGCCGCGGCCGGGCAGCTCGGGCCGTCCTTTCCCGTGGGCCCCAGGGAGGCAGCCAGGGCGGAGGTCCGGCCGTCGGCGGGGCGGGCCGCTTTGCCTGCGGGTCTCCCCCCACCCCCGGTGAGTGTGAACTCTTCTCCCGGGGGGGGAGACCTGGAACGGCCCGGGCGATGCTGGGAGGGGCTCGCCCCGGGACAACCTATGATCTATATTTATATTACTTAATTTTCTCCATAAATGATATCTTGAGATGGAATTGAATGTGACATTAAGATCGATGAATGCCACATATAATTGCTTAATGATCCATTTAAGTATTTATTAATAAGATGTTGTAGCAGAAGACAGTGATCCAGGGTAGAATGTCCCTGCCTAAAACCAATTTGCTCTTGTGCTAACAAGTTATTTTCAAATACCCATGTCTCCAGTTTCAATAGGAGTCTTGCATAGTGCTTTCCTATCACATCTACAAGGCTTATTGGTCTATAGTTCGCTGGGTTGGTACGCTCCTTATAAATTGGGACCACAATAGAAGAGGTCCATTCTTGAGGGAACCTACCAGACCTGTCTATATGAGTGAACAGGGTGGCTAAAACAGGTACCCACCAATCCTGAAAAGCCTTAAGCAAATCAGGGGGGATGAAGTTTTCACCTGGGGCTTTATTACTTTTCATCCTAGAAATTAGGGATTTTATTTCACTAACAGATACAGGGGGCCACTCAGGTGAGTTGTTTAATGGGCATCACAGGGCATTTAACTACACTATCCTCACAGGTTTTTATCATTAAATAATTTAGAAAAGTGTTCTTCCCATTGGTCTTTAGATATGTAGGAATCTAACTCATGGTGCACCCTCCCTTCTGAAACTGCAAGTATGCGCCAGAACCTTGTCATATCTTTCTGAGTTAAAGCCAAGGCAAGCTCTTGGCAAGATTCTTGTATTGAGGCAAGTTTTTTCTCTCTGAGTAGACGTTTATATTTATTACAGAGCTCAAAAAAAGATTTGGGTAAGCCGTTTGTTTGTTTTTGCTTATATACCCTAATTTAACGTCTGAGCCGTTTTTTTCATATTTGAGCATTCTTTATCAAACCAGTTGTTCTTAAATTGCCCTCCTCCATTTGATATTCTACCGCTCTTAATCAGGAAAGGTCTAAGTGATTCAACTAACTCTCCATACAGTGTCAGGGCAGTCTCTATATCTTTTGCTACAAGCAATTTTTCCCTTATCTCAAAGAGTGGCCCATTGTCCAGCACCTGTTGTAATTCATTTTGAAGAATATACATCCATCTCAAACGGGTATTACCTGTAATTTCAATATGAGGTATTGTTGCCCACAATTCCACAGAGCTTCAGATACAGAAATACAAAATATAAGTGGTTGGTGATCGCTTTCTGGAAGCAACCCTACTTCAAAGTGTAATATATTATTACAAAGAGATGGTGATACTAATATATAATCGATCACACTTGCACCCTTATGGTTGTAATAAGTGCATTCTCCAAGTTTATCTCCTTCAAAGTTGCCATTTAATATTGCAAAGCCAAGCTTGTAGATCATTTGGCTGAAGATTATCCCATGTTTATTAACTAAGGAGTCTTTTGTATTCCTCCTGCCATTATAAAGATCATCATCACAGATATTTCCCCATACCTTTAAGTTACCTTTCCCAATGTGAACATTAAAGTCTCCTAACAATATTATTTGTGCCATGGGATACTTCAAGTTCTAGATGTAATTTTCCAAGTCAGGGCAACAGTTTTCACAGCAAAAGGATGAGGAATGGGGAGGACATTCACTATCAAAATGACCTGATCTTTGAAAGTCAAAAGACAAGCCATTGCTAAAGATTATAAGGAGGGAAGCAATTCTACCCCCACACTTCACTGACGTGGAGATCAAACATGCCAGCCCCCCACTAGGGCGTCCTTTAGTAGTTGGGGGGGGGGATGTTATACAGTAATGGTAACAGCAACCACTGCAGTGCTCTTGAATGTATCCCAACACAGTATTTACCTAGGAGATTGTTTCTTGTAAGTGTGTGAGGAACTTCAAGCCAGCTGTATTGAAGAACTTTCTGGTCTGATGACAGGGACTCTCCTCATGAGGATTTATGAAGACTCGGGGGTTGAATACATTGAGACAATGTCAATATATATCTCTTTCAGCTGAACATGTAACTATATTCATCCATATAAATGAACTGGCTGCAAAATCTTAATAGCTTATCCCTAGATGAAAGGATTTCAGAAGGGGGCCATCCAGTACATTGGCATTACCACTGCAACCTTCAACTGGGCACAGACCAAGACTATGTGAAAACCCGGAACAGGAAGCACTTCAGCTAGAAAAAGAACCTGAGGAATTTCGAACTGTACAATCAGAATGTGAAAGGAAGCTTCTGTCAAGTCATCCCTGGTGATGCGGGGAAAGGCAAGTTCCGGTCACAGCAGCAATGAAGGAACTCTAAGAAGTAACCCACAAATATAGTGTCCAAACCCCAGCAGATCACAAACACATACAGCCAAGCACATCAAACACAACTGTAGCCACCATGTGACATCAGTTCCGCAGATAACAACCTCCAGCTCTACAGGCCACTCTGGAAAAATATCTGGTAGCTTAGGAATGATTGAGAACAAGCTTATCATCTTTTGGGACCACTACACCAGAGGGCAGTATGGCCACTGGGATATCTACTAACATAACTTGAATCAAAACCACTACTAGGACACTACCACTCTTTCAGCATTCAAAATTTGAGAAGCAGGGGCGGGGAGGGTACCATTCTTTCTTGATCTCCTACACAACATAATCTGGACAGGAAAACATTTGATTGCAATCTTTTTCCTCTACAGAATATCTTCCTAGCCTCTGTACTTACTTATGTTTAAAATTTGTATGCCACCCTTTCTACCCAATTAGGGCCACCAAAGTGGCATACATTTATAAGCTTCACAGAGGAGCTCCTTGAGGAGTTATCTGTGTCCTAGTTTGAGGGTTCTTCTCTGGGGGATCCAAGAGTTGATGCACTCTCATAGTCTTGGTAATTAATTAAATGGAGAACAGCTTCTTAAGGAAACAGACACTGCACAGGTCTTGGTTTGGATTCACTGGAGAGTTTCTGTGGAACAAAGGATTTCCATTTGCAGAGCGCTTTCCTTACCTTCCCCTCTTCTTGGATGCCCAAAACACCCCCCGAAATGCTGCTACTTTTCCCTGCCTGAGAAAAAACATCCTGAACCTCCAATTCAGCTGCCTTGGTGAGCCAGGATGATTTTGCTGCCAGTAACCAGGTAATGTGGTTACTGGTGTAAGTGACTCTGCCTCATCTGCTGTATCAAAGCTGGGAAGTACTCAAGCCTTCCCTCTCCCCCACAGGAAGGACCTCAGGTTGTGATGGGAGTGGGTTCAAGCTCACCCTGCTCCTCCTCCTCTCATCAGCTGGCTCCATGGAAAGAAGACACAACGATGACATCCTCCTCCTCTGGGATGAGGGGGCTTAAATAACTCCCTGCAGCCCCCCAAACCTGGTCCTGAGGCATGGGTCAGTCTTGTCAGAACTCCTTCATGGAAGCCACAGGTTTCCACCTTGTTGCAGGATTCCCCATTCTCAATGAAATGGTGAAAGGCTCTTCTACTCTCGCTGCTCATTCTTCCGATGCTGCCTTGGTGGGCCACAGCATGGCTCAGCCACCATCATTCCAGGGGGGTGAGAGGTCCCACTGAACAGTTGAGCAGCCACCCAGTCAAGGCCAAAGGCACCCACCAGCTATGCCTCTGGTCACTGTCCATGCTAGCCATGTATGGACTGTGCAACCACCATTCTTGAATTGCATAGGCTCCTTAAAGATTAGAAAGGGCTGCGTCTAAAGCAAATTGCCCTCTGGAGTGTGAAGCCTGGTCTTCTGGTGCTCTAGAGACCAACTATGAAATGCTACAACCACTCCTTGACCCCAGGGGGCCTGAAAGGACCGTTTCTTTGCCCTATGATGGGGTAGTCACATTTGGGGGAGACACAAATTAACTTATTGTTTTGTGATAGTGGTGACTACCTTGCACTAGCTTGAGCTGGTTGTTCCCCTCCTCCCTGGTCACTCTGACTCTACTGTTGGTTTCACATAAAAACTGGCTGCTGCAGTGCCTTGGGAGAGCTCTTCAACCTTGGAGCCAATAGTAAATATTGCAGGTTATTAAGGTCCCACTCTGGGATTCCACTGCTTTTCTGACACCAACCATCTGGGTGTACATAGCACTCCTGTGAAAGCTTCTTCACTGAGAAATTTAAACGTTTTGTAAGAATACAGCCTCACAGCCATCACCTCAACCAAGACACAAATGTAAAAAAGGGTTATATTTTAAACTCCGTATGAAGAAAAGGAGGAAGAGGAGAAGGCCAGTAGAAAAAGGCAGAAAAATGGCAGGGATACATCCTTAGGAAAAGCATGAGGAAGAAAACGGAGGTAAAAAGCTGGTTTAGGAGCATCATGCAGCATCATTTCCCCATTTTTTCTGGACAAAAACCATGATTTTGAGAAAAACTGAAATATATGCAATACTTACTTTCTCATCAAACCTAATCTCATTTTTCTGATTTAGCATATAACATTTTATTAATTGGCATATTTATGGAATTTAAAATAAATGCCTTCATTTTCTATAAGCACATATATGTAATATTCAACTGAGAGACAGCAGCAAACTGCTGTGCCCTATGCACATTTTACTTATTCCATAAGGAAAACAAATGTTTCATTCAAGTTTTTTTCAGTGCTCCACAAAATTTCCATGGGGGAAAAGTCTTCAGGCTTTCATTATATCCCTTTTTTCTTGAACAAAACTTTATCTTAAACAGCTCTACATTCATTCACAGAAAAAATATTTCATAAGAATTTTTTTCCAGTGCTCTCCAAAGTTTCCCGATTTTCCCATCTGAAAATATGAAAAAGTCCTCCAAGGGAAAAAAAAGTTTCCCAGGCATTCACATCTCTAAAATCTGATTAAAGATCTCTTTTTGATTACCTGCAACTGTGCCAGGAAAACCTGATTTGATGTTAGGCTCCAAGAACACTAGGTTTCCCTGAAGATACTTCCAGAACTACTCCTGCACTTGCAAATTGAATATCAATCCTTTATCTCCCAAAGCAAATTGGGTCAACAAAGTGAAACAGGAATACTATTTTGATGCAGTCTCTGACCGACATACTAAAATTAATAATAAGGGGCGATGAGTATACAAAAGAACTAACAATGTAGCCCCTATAGACAGGACCTATCCAGTCAATATTAAAAACAAAAACAAATTAATTTTCTTGCATGTACGCCAGCTTCTGCTTAGTCTAGAAAAAAAAATACTGCCAAAGCCCAGTTGCCAGTTTTGCTGCAGGCTGTTTTTATGTTAAATGTTTGCACTTGTTACATTCTATAGTAGTGTTCTGAAGAGCTTAGAGTTAAATCAGCCCAGCAACAACAGCAAACAAATGGCTTAAGCGAGTTTTAAAAAATTTCAGGGGGGAAAAGGGGGGGGGAATGGAAGACAGAAGAAAGTGACACTATCAGTGATTCCCAACAGAACCGTTTCCTGGATTCAGGCATTTCTCCTGTGTAAGCCCTAGAGAGGATTACAATCAAATCAAGGGAACATGAATACATACAATTAAAAGACGCTATTTTTACCCAGAGTAATAAGCTCATTTCTCCTGGACTATAGAGGACCAATGCCCTGACCCGGATAGCCCTGGTTAGCTAGATCTAATCAGATCATGGAAGCTAAGCAGGGTCAGCGCTGATTAGTATTTGGATGGGAGACCACCAAGGAATACCATGGTCACTATGCAGAGGCAGGCAATGGCAAACCACCTCTGAACATCTCCTGGCATGAAAGCCCTACAGGGTTGCCATCAGTTAGCTGCTACTTGTTGGCTAATAATATAATAAAATAAAACAAAGGACCAATGGGAAGGAGGGAGGACTGACTTTCAAAGAAAATCTGAAGCATTACTTACCTTTGTGATAGACGTAAATACCTTTTCTAGAATTGCATTGGGTTGAGCTCTGCGAGGCTCGTTGTCTTGAACACCCAAATGAATGGCACATGGTTTGGCAATAAATCTGGTAAACAACAAACATCAAAGAAAGCATAAAAATCTAGAACATAAAAGTGTACCATATCTTGAACACACACAAGATGAGGAGTCTGGGACCTTTTAATTTAGAAAAAAATGGCTTGGGAGGGACACGCTAGAAGTTTACAAAATTATGTATGGAGCGGATAGAGGCAGCTGGAAGCAGAAGCATGTTTGAGTTCTCATTAATAGGTGGAATTTCTTTTAAACTTTTAATGGAAGCTTCGAGGGCAGGAAGTAAAACAGAGTTGCACTTACCTATAACTGCTGTTCATCGAGTGGTCTTCTATTCAGGCACACATGGGAACTGAGCTTGCGCAGGCCAGCCGCGGAAATTTTTTAGCAAGCTTCTAGCGAGGTATAGATCTTTTAGATCGCTTATCCCCCCTCCCCTCGCTCCGTGTCCGAGCCTAACTCTTGGGCTCTTCCCGCCCAAATGGACCCATGATGAGGGGGAGGGGAGCGCTTCTCCTCTTGCCACTGTGGAAAAGTCTGATTAGGAGAATCTAACAGCCCACAGTGGGGATAGGAGGGAAGGATGTGTGCCTGAACAGAAGGCCACTCGATGAACAGCAGTTACAGGTAAGTGCAATTCTGTTTTCATCTTTGTGGCTTCTGTGCAGTCCCACATGGGAAGAATAGCAAGCTCACTTACCAAGGTGGTGGGTGTAAGGCTGGTCAAGGCACTGCTAACAGCAACACCACTCTTACCACAGATGACTCGGCTGCTGTCTCCACGTCCATTGTCTGACGATCGTAGATGCATTTGACCAGGTGGCAGCTCTACAGACCTCTCTGATGTCATCATGGGCTCCAAAAGCTGCAGAGGATGCCTGAGCTCTGGTGGAGTGTGCCCCGACTGAGAGTGGACAATCCCTTCCAGTGGCCAAATAAGCCATTTTTATGGCATTTACCACCCACCTGGACAGTCACTGAGTTGACACACCGTACCCTGATTTACTCCCCTAAAACAAATAAAGAGATTCCTATATTTTCTAAAGTCTTTAATTCTATTTAAATAAAAAAGGAGGGCTCTCTTAACATCCAATGTGTGCCAAGCCCTTTCCTCGCCCGATTGAGGAGTGGGGGGAAACACCGGCAGGATGAGGTCTTGTCGCAAGTGAAATTTCAAGACCACCTTTGGAAGAAACTCCATGCTATGTCTTAAAACTACCCTGTTTTCATGAAAACAGAGGAATGGCAGGTCGTGCCTCAGTGCCCTGAGTTCACTAACCCTGCAAGATGAGGTTATAGTCACTATGAAAGCTGTTTTGGCTGAGAGAGTAGCCAGACTGCAGGATGCCATGGGCTCAAAGGGTCTACCCATCAGGCCTCTCAGAACCACATGTAGGGTCCACTGCGGGACAGGGGGCCTGACCGGGGGATATAGGTTGTTCAACCCCTTCAGGAATTTTTTACAGTGTGTACGGGGAAAAAAGGGAAACATGACCTATTCCCCTGTGAAAAGCTGAGATGGCAGCCATGTGGACTTTCACAGAAGAATTAGCTTGCCCTTCCTGCTTCAGGAATAACAAATACTGAAAAAGATCTGGGAGTGGAGAAAGCTCAGGACACAAGTTCCTTCCCTTCGCCAACCGGGTAAACCTGTTTAATTTGGAGTTATAAGACTTTCTTGTGCAGGGTTTGCAAGAGGCCAAAAGGACCTCTGCTACTTCCCAAGGCCACTGGTCTAAGGGCTCACTAACCACACTGTCAGATGCAGTGCTTGCACATCGTGATTAATGTGACCTATCGAAAGCAGGTCTGCTTGGCAGGAGAGGTGGATGAACCACCCCCTCGCCAATGCCCATAGTACTGGGAACCAAGGTCTGACTGGCCAATACGGGACTATGAGTATAGCTGAAGCACCTTCTCCCTTTAATTTCCCCACCACCTTGTTGAGGAGGGGGAAAGGAGGGAAGGCATATATCCTGAGGCCCTGCCAGCACAGCTGAAATGTGTCCATGAGAGAATACTCATCTCTTCCTGCCCGAGAGCAGAAAGCCTAGCATTTCCTGTTGTGTGAGGTAGAAAAAAGGTCAATCTGTCGCCAACCCCAAGTTTGGAATACTGGCCGAAGGTACTCCTCGAGGGACCATTCGTGCTGCCTTGAAAATTCCCTACTAAGGCGTTCACCTCTACATTGGTGCTTCCCGCGATATGTATGGCTCTGAGGGAGACTTTGTGTCCGATCACCCATTCCCATATGGCTGTAGATTCCTGGCAGAGGGCTGAAGACCCCATGCCCCTTGCTTGTTTATATAAAACTTTGCGGATGTGTTGTCAGTGGCCACCAATATCTTCTTCCCCGACACGAGCCCTGCAAAAGAGGCAAGGGCATATTTGATGGCACGGAACTCTAAGAGGTTAATATGCAGAGTCGCCTCATGTGCAGACCAAAAACTATTAACCATCTCCCCCACACAATGCGCCCCCCACTCTGTGAGGGACGTATCTGAAAAAGTTGAATATCATGAGTTTGGACACTGAAAGGGATGCCCTCCCTGAGGTTGGCTTCTACACCCCACCAAGCCAAGGAACGAAGGACCTCCCTTGGCATGGAGAGTCTTTTGTACTGGGGGTCCACGTTAAGAGTAAACTTTCACAGAAACCAAGTTTGCAGAGGTCTCATGCGAAGCGTAGCATGAGCCACCACTGATATTGTTGAGGCCATCAAACCCAGCAGCTTTTGGATCCTAAATGCCTGCTGGTGCCTACATCTAGAGAAAGAGTCCACCAACAGCCTAATGGAGGTGTGTCTGAATACTGGGAGGAAGGCTCTTCCTACCGAGGCATCTAACTCCGCCCCAATAAAATAAATCCTTTGAGTGGGCTCTAAATCTAGATTTTTGGTGGTTAATGACTAGCCCCAGGGATGTCAAGGTGTGCACCACTTTCCCCACTGCATCTGTAAGGGACTGAGGGAAATCCCCTACCAGAAGCCAATCATCCAGATATGGGAATATAGTGCAGCCCTGCTCAGCTAAGTATGCCACGACCACTGTCATGCACTTAGTGAAGACCCTTGGTGCTGTGGCTAATCCAAATGGGAGTACTGTGTACTGGTAAAACTTCCCATCCCATTGAAACCTCAGGTTCTTCCTGCAAGCCAGCTGGATGGCTACGAGGAAGTAAGCGTCTTTCAGATTAAGCACCCAAAACCAGATTCCCCAATTAAGCAGGGGCAGTATCTCTTGCAGTGACAGCATACGAAAAGAGCGTACTCTGAGATGCTTGTTGAGTTGCCTCAGATCAAGAATTGGTCTTTTTCCTCCATCTTTTTTGTCTATCAGGAAATACCTAGAGTAAAACCCTGAAGTGAGATAGATGGGAGAAGCTCAGTAACTGCCCCCTTCTCCAATAGCTGGCGGACCTCCTGGCAAAGGAGGCTATGACTAGGGGGTGACAACCTGGTTGGAGGGCCACAGGGCGGGAATGAACGAAACTCCAGATAATATCCAAACTTTATTAACTACAACACCCAAGAATCCGAAGTAACAGAACACCAGTTTCCCTAAAAAAAACAGACAATCTGTCAAGAAACTGTAACACAGGAACCTGGGTACCTGAACTAATAAGGAGGCAGGCTTTTTCCCCATGGACATGTCAGGGCGAGACTGAGCCCCCTTCCTACCTCTGGACTTATTCTGGAATCATTTATCTAGGGTAAAAAGGCCTAGATTGGCCTTGTTGCTGATAGTTATAGGGCTGGTACCTAGACTGTCTACCCGAGTAGGGTGGTAGTCCTTGTCTAGGGTAGTACCTCTGTTTGAAGCCTGGTTGGAACCCCTGCTGGGTGACTCCAAGGTACCTGGCATTGACCCTATTCTTTCTCATTTTATCCAAGGTCTCATCTGTCTGCTCATGAAAGAGACCTTGTTTGTCAAATGGCATGTCTTCAACCTTGGCCTTAGCATCTGGTGCCAAGTTCGAAGAACGCAACCAAGAATGGTGCCTTAGTGCAATGGCAGAGGTGATGGATCTACTCGCCACGTCCGCTACATGTCAAGCGGCATTAAGCTGGTGTCTCCCCAGCTTGTAGCCTTCACCTTGTAAGGCCTTTCCTACAGACTTTTTTCCTCGAGGAGGAGGTCAATTAACTGTTGAAAACCTTCCCATAAAAACATCTGATATCTGCCCATCATGGCAGAAAAGCTGGCCACTCTTAGGGCTAAAGCCCCTGAAGAGTATAGCTTTCTTCCTAGGGTATCAAGTTTCCTCCCCTCCTTGTCAGAAGGGGAGGACTGAGAACTAGACTTGTTTTTGGAGGCACATGCCTCTGTGACCAAAAGATTTGCCGGGGGTGGTGATACAAAATCTCTGCCCCCGGCTGTTTTACCCGATACAAATTTTCAATGTTCTTTATGCCGAAGCCAGCATAGCCCAGATAGTCTGGACGATATCCAGTAACCCTTTCACCATGGGAAGATGAACTGGGGAAGATTCAGCAGCAGGCAGCATAGAGGACATCCAT
The DNA here is from genome assembly GCF_029931775.1 of Euleptes europaea. NCBI lineage: Eukaryota > Metazoa > Chordata > Lepidosauria > Squamata > Sphaerodactylidae > Euleptes > Euleptes europaea. The sequence continues at coordinate 148,432,237 of NC_079312.1, forward strand.
AATCGGGTCAACAAGTTTAGGCTCCGCCACCCCCACTTCAACCCCCAGAGATCTCGCTATGTGGATCATCTGGTCATTATACAATTTAAGATCTTCCATGGGGGAAACTGGGGAGGGGTCCCCAACAGTGTCATCAGGAGAGGGCATCAAGGTAAATTCAGAGTCTCTGAGTCCATGTCCTTCTCACCCTCACCCTCCCAATCAGATGGGTACTCTGTGCAGCTGAGGTAGAAGGTCTGGGCAAAGCCTCACGAGTCCCATAATGGTGCGAGGCTTTGGCTGAAGGAGACCACTGCCCCCAATCATAGCCGGTTCAAGGTTGTTGGGGCAACAGGACCAATAATGATGGTGGTGGCCCCACTGGCCATAAGGCATGATACTCGACTGGTCACCCGATCCTGGATCCACGTCCCGCACCGGGATGTCAAGATCTCCATCCTCCAATGAAGAAAAACAGATCATCTCCATCTGCTGCCACTGATCATGCTTCGGTGGTGATCTAGATAGCGCTCGGCTCCAGTGCGGAGGAGAGGCAGGTACCACAACTTTAGCAGTGTCGCCTCCATGGCTCGAGGGCAGCTTTTCGCCTTTATCGTTCTTCGGCGCTGACTTATCCTTCGGCGGCGATAATGTTTGGTGTTTTTCTTGGCTTTTTTGCCAGATGGCCAGACGTTGCCCATTTATTGGAGGGCTTGTCTTGAGACGGGTCCAGCTGTTGCAGCTGAATTAAAGCCACCAACGGAGCCCTCAATTTAGTAGGTTGGACAGATTTATCCAACACCTTTAGGGTCTTTTCCCATAAGGAAGCTTTAAGAGGGCAGCTTGTTCCTGCCGGGCTTTGGGCGTGAATAGGCCGCATTCCTTGAGGCGGAAATGTGGCCTTTGCCAAGGCAAAAAAGGCAGTTCTCATGCTCATTGCTCTGAGCCATCTGAGCAAACGAAGCATTTCTTGAGAAGGACCATGATCGCCCAAAAGCTCTCTTAAAAGGTTGTTTTGAAGAAATAATTCACCTCACCAAATTCCCTCACGGAGAATTCACGAAGCTCACCAATCCAAATCCTTACTCCATGGCGGCAGAGAAAGAACTGAGGGAGGAGCGCTCCCCTTCCCCATGTGTCCATTTGGACGGGAAGAGCCATTAGGCTCAGACACAAAGTGAGGGGAGGGCGGATAAGCACTCTTAAAGATATATACCTCGCTAGAAACTTGCTAAAAAAATCTCTGCGGCCGGCCTGCACAAGCGCAGTTCCCATACGGGACTGCACAGAAGCCATGAACATAAACAATTTTGTTTCAGGATTCATTTTTAATTACTGCACGTGTAAGTCTTCCTGTACAGACAAGTACATCTGAGCAGAATTTTTGGCATTTGCAGAATGAATTTGAGCTGGATCCGATTTTTTAAAATCTACTTTCTCATCCACAGCACTATGAGAAGGAATTTACAAGTGTTGATTTCAGCAAATTTCATAATCTCTCACTTCCAATAAAAAGTTTCAATTGAACTATTCAAAACCCATCATGTAATCCTTAGACAGCAATGTTACAGGCTGTCTGGTAATATTCCCTCCCACTATATATGAGACACTTGGAAAGTATATGCGTATCATTTCAATAAGCTTACTGATGTAGGTCAACTTTTTAGAACTACAGTGTTGCATACTCTCTCCTTCCACTAAACAGTACCTCTGTGTGTGCAACAGAGGAAGAAAAAATACATCTTTGAAAATAATCCTATTGCCCAGTGCAAGAGTTCAAAGCACAGTTCTTCAGGAAATGGAGTTAGAGCCAATTCCCAGTAAATGATTTTATGAGAAGAACCTGAAGGCTAGTTCAAATTTTGCTTTTCTCCCTTTCTTTGCCCACAGATTCATCATTGCTTGGGGAAAAAAACAAGCCAACATTTAGATAGCATATGTCCTGTAAGTTCCATGAACACAGATCAGGAGTTTACAGAGTTTCATGCAAGACATGACCCATGTTAAAATGCAGGTAATCATGCATATTGGCCCATTCCTGTGCAGCATTCACCCGGGCTAGTGTTAGTGCTATGTGTGAATGAGCCAATGCATATGGTAAATGCAATTAGACATGACAGAATAAAGTGCACAAAACTTTTACATGGGGTAAACACTTTACAGGAAGAAAACTGATTCACATGAAATATGGTATTGGAGTTTTACAGATACCATGGACTGCCAAAAAGACAAATAAGAGGGTTCTAGATCAAGCCTGAATTCTCCCTAGAATCTAAAATGACTAAAGTGAGGCTATCATACTTTGATCACATCATGAGAAGACAAGACTCACTGGAAATGACAATAATGCTAGAAAAGGTTTAAGGCAATAAAAAAAGAGGAAGACCAACTCAAGATGGATTGACTCAATGAAGGAAGCTACGGCCTGCAGTTACAAGACCTGAGTAAGGCTGTTAATGATAGTATGTTTTGGAGATCTTCAGTTCATAGGGTTGCCATAAATCAGATGCAACCTAATGGCATATAACACACACACTTTGCCTGCAGCTTGTATCACATCTCTTTTGGCCCTAAGGATTCAGGCTCCATAATTAAATTCCATGTCAGAAAGATAACTAACGAGGTAGCCCAAAGCAAGCATACGAGTCTTGCAGGAGTTGCATCCCAACATTCTACACAATGACTGGAACATGTCCTCCTTCAATCACCCAGTGCAGCATACATAACAATTTGCTTTTCTATCAGAGTTACCTCACTTTGGGATGAAAAACTCGCCTTATACGCGAGTTCAGGGGCTCTTCCCTCTCCCCCCCTAGATGGCACTGGGGTCGGGGTGGGTCGGGAGGGCCCAGGAAGCCGGTGGGAGGGCGACCTGGGGCAGGGGCAAGACCATCCCTGCGCTCTAAAATGGCGACCGCCATTTTAGAGCGCAGCATTGCCGGTAAAGGGAATTTCTTATTGACCCTCGGCTTATACGCGGGTCAATAAGACATTCCCTTTTCTGGTCTCAAATTTGGGGGGTTGGCTTATACCCGAGTATATACGGTATATCAAAAATTGCTGATTTGTTTATACTATTAGAAACATATAGACAGATAATTATGAAATTATTGTGAGGAAGAGGAACGTCATTAAAATATTCCCAAAATGGGTCTCTTTTATGGCCTGCTGCCATTATAGGTTTTCTCCTCCAGGAAGAGAATATTGTGATAAACGGAGCCTTGGCTTACCTGTGAGGGCTCCTTCTTTCTCTGAGGGAAGAGGACATCTGATCAGCGGGTGTTTCCTTTTCCTATGCTCAGGGAGAGGCAGGATATTAAACCTTTTGCTGCCTGCCCTCTGCTGGAAACGCCCTGAACTGTCAATTCGAGGACTTCCATAGCAGTGAAGAGACAGGAAGCACATAACACATAATACAATAACATAACGCGTAATGCAGAAAAAACATGCAAGAATAATTGGTTGTAAATACGTAACAGTAGGTAACGTAACATGAAAAAACAGTGATTGTTAGAACCGTGGGTAATAACACCCGGGACAGAGTGGATGGTTACTGCACTTTGAAGTTAGCACATCGTGATCCTTTTCTTAATTTTCTTCACCCTGGGTGGGCAAGATGTCCTCTTCCCTCAGAGAAAGAAGGAGCCCTCACAGGTAAGCCAAGGCTCCGTTCTCTTCTCTGAGGATCAGAGGACATCTGATCAGCGGGATTTTCAAAAGCTGTGACATCTGGGTGGGATTAAGGATCCTTCGCTACTTGCTGCAGGACTTTTCTCCCGAAGGCCACATCCGCAGAGGCATAGGTGTTGATTTTGTAATGCCTGACAAATGTGGAGGGGCTTGACCAAGTGGCTGCTCTGCAGATTTCTTCCACTGATGCTTGCGCATCAAAGGCCGCTGAAGTCACTGCACTACGCACCGAGTGCGCTGTAATCCCCTGCGGAGAGGACATCCCAGAATGTTTGTAGGAGAGCTGAATGCATTGTTAGAGACACTTGCTAATGGTTGGGTTAGACATCTTGGATCCCTTGTTGGGTGGAGAAATTGACACAAAAAGGGCCTCCGAGCGTCTGAAGGGCTTAGTACGTTTAAGATAAATTCGGAGTGCCCTCCTCAGATCCAAGGTGTGCCAGTTCTTTTCTCTTGGATGAGTCGGATTGGGGCAAAAAGATGGCAGGATTAGCTCTTGTTGCCTGTGAAAACCGGAGTTCACCTTCGGTATGAAAGTTGGGTCCGGCCTAAGGACCACTTTGTCTGCGTGGAATACGCAAAGGCTGTCCCTGGAAGAAAGGGCACCCAACTCCGAAACTCGTCTCGCTGAGGTGACTGCGATGAGAAAAAGAACCTTCATACGCAGGAAGGTTAAGGCGACCTCTCTTAAAGGTTCGAACGGTGGTTTAGTCAGGGCGTTTAGAACTAAGTTCAGACGCCAGGTAGGGAACCTGTGTACAGTAGGCGGAGATATGTAGGAAACCCCTTTTAGGAAGGTGGTGACGTGAGGGTGTCGAGTCGTGGGGTAGCCATCTAGATGGGTGATTACAGTGGCTATGGCCGCGACCTGTCTGCGAAGAGTGGACGCCTTTTGTTTAAGGTCCAAACTATCTTGTAGAAAGCGAAGAAGGTCTGCTGTTGATATGGTTAGGGGATCCATTCGCTTTCTAGCACACCAGCGGACAAACATCTTCCAGGTAAAGTTGTATATGCGTTTTGTTGACAATTTTCTGGCTTCTAACATGGTGGTCACTACCTGTTCTGAGTATCCCCAGCTCAGCATCCGCTGCCTTTCAAGTCCCAAGTGGTCAGTTTTAACCACGCCGGGTCCGGGTGCAAAATGGGGCCTTGTTGAAGAAGATCCCTGGGTACTGGGAACCAAGGGCGGCGAGGCCAGTGAGGCGCAATCAGGATGACGTGGGCCTGCTCTGTTCGAATCTTCCGGATAACCTTGGGGAGTATCGGGAGGGGCGGGAAGGCATATAGTGTCTCCCTTGGCCAAGGAGTTTCTAAGGCATCAACGCCCTCCGCCTCTGGGTGATTGTACCTGGAGAAGAATCTCTGTAGTTGTCGGTTCTTCGATGAGGCTAACAGATCCACTGACGGACGACCGAACCTCGCATGGATGAGGTGAAAGATTTCCCTTTTTATAGTCCATTCTCCTTCGTCCACCGTCTGTCTGCTCAGCCAGTCTGCTTGCAAGTTTAGGACACCTTTTATGTGTTCCACCCTTATTGAGGCGAGATGTTTTTCCGCCCAGTTGAGGATGAGTAGGGCCTCTGCGTGGAGGGAGGAGGAACGAGACCCTCCTTGCCTGTTTATATACGCCTTCGCAGACACGTTGTCCGTCCTGATGAGGATGTGTCTGTTCTCTATCATTGGCTGGAACTGAAGAAGATCTTTGTGGATGGCCCTCAACTCTAGTTTGTTGATATGGAGACGAGTCTCCGACGTTGTCCACTGACCCTGCGCTATGTGATGCTGTATAGTTGCTCCCCAGCCTTCTAAGCTCGCGTCCGTAAAAATCTGAATCGCAGAGTCTTGTATGTACGAGAGTCCCTTGGTCAGGTTTTCCCGGCGTATCCACCACTTGAGGCTGCTCCTGACTTGTTGGGACAGAACAATGCGAGGGTTTCTCTTTTGGGAGATCTGTATCTGGTAAGGTTTCAGGAACCATTGAAGAGACCTCATGTGTAGATGAGTCCATGGTACCAGACCTATGCAGGACACCATAAGTCCTTGAAGACTTACTAGAGAAGAGAGACCTGTCGTTCTCGCCATCATGGTGGTTTTGGCTAGGGTTATCAGTTTGGAGATCTTGTCCTGAGGAAGGAACAGTTTGTTCTGCGAAGTGTTGATGATGGCTCCCAGATGGTGTATTGATTGAACAGGCGTAGTTAGACTCTTTGACATGTTCACCAAGAAGCCGTGGTGGATCAAGGTCTGAACAACTTGGTCTGTGTGGAGGCGGGAAAGTTGTTCCGAAGGGGCGCTTACTAAGATGTCGTCTAAGTAGGGGAAAATATGAATTCCCTGCTCTCTTAGGATTGCCACGATGGATACCAGGACTTTGGTGAAGACCCTTGGCGCAGATGTAAGGCCGAAGGGGAGGGCCCTGAACTGAAGGTGTAGTTGACCATAGGTAAAGCGTAGGTATCTGTGATGGGATGGGTGTATCGGGATGTGAAGATACTCCTCCGCCAGGTCGATAGATGTGAGGTACGCCCGAGGTTGTAGAGCCTCCACAATGGAGCGGAGTGTCTCCATCCGGAAGTGTTTTTTGCAGACAAAGCGGTTGACATACTTCAGATCCAGTATTGCCCTCCAATCTCCATTTCTTTTGGGCACTGTAAAGAAAAAGGAGTACACCCCTTCTCGCCGCTCTGAGGTTGGGACGTGTTCTATTGCCTGAATCTCTAAGAGGTGTTGGATGGCTGCCTGGGTCCGAAGGGCTTTGTCTGGTCTTCGAGAGATTGGAGATATAACGTAACGATTTGGAGGGGGTCTTAGAAATTCGATGCTGTAGCCTTGGCGAATTAGTTGTTGCACCCAGGCATCTGTGTGAGGAGAGGCCCAGATGTTTGCAAAATAAATAAGCCTGCCCCCTACTGGAACTGCTGAAGAGTCATTGCTTGTTTTGTTTGTCACCGAATCGGGGTGACTTCTCTGCACCTTGGTTTTGGAAGTTAGATCCCTTTCCGAATCTTGAATTTCTCCTGAAGGATCCTCGGCCTGAACTCCAGCCGCCTCTTCGTCCATCAGATCTGGGGCGGGCCAAGAAGTGGGAGGACCGAAAGGGCCGAAAGGAATGTGAAAATGATGGTTTTCCATCTTTCTTGAGGTACTTAGGTAATGCCTTCTTTTTGTCTTTTGTCTCTATGAGGATGTCATCTAGTTTGGGTCCGAAGAGACGACCTCCCTCAAAGGGGTATCCCAGAAGTATGGATTTTGACCCTGCGTCAGCCGACCAGGATCTAATCCAGGCTGCCCTTTGCCGCCGAGGATACTGCCAAAGATTTTGCTATGAAGGACATAGAGTCCAGGGTAGCATCGGCCATGAAGTTGGAGGCTTTTAGGAGCCTGTTTAGGCCATCCAGCACTCTCTTGTTTTCCTGTGGAAGCAAGTCAATAATCTTCCTAATCCACATTATACTAGCTCTTGCCACCAGGGCTGCTGTGGCTGATGCCTGGATAGACAGAGCTGCAGTCTCATGCGCCTTTTTTGTGGCATAATCAATTTTCCTGTCCAGGGGGTCTTTTATGCTACCTGCCCCGTCCTCTGATATTAAGCCCGAGGACTGTCACGGGGGCTTCTGTCTGTCACGGGGGCTTCTACCAGGGGTACTTGTAATAAGGTCATGGCTCTGGGTTCCAGGGTGTACAACTTTTTTATTGAAGCTGGCACCTGCTTAGTTGACATGGGTTTTTGCCACTCTGCCTTAATTAAGTCCTCAAAATAATCAGGGAAAGGAACTGAAAGTGGTTTAGACTGTAATCTGGCAAAAAATTCCTTAGAGCCCCTGAATTTAGTCTTGCTCTTAATAATTTCAGTGTCCTCATCTTCATGGAGGTCAAGGGCTGCCATGACTTTACATAAGAAGGACTGGTAGTCTTCCCCCTTGAATAAACGTGGGTGGAGATCTTGGCCCTGGGCCCCCCCTTCCTGCTCCTCCTCTGAGGAGAACTGCCCTTCTTCTCTCTCCTCATCCTCGGAAGAGAGATGCTGTTGAGCTGTCTTGGAAATGTGGGGTGGGGCTGCCTTTTTGGCTGCCTTCGTTGGCCAGGCAGAGCTGGAACCTTGGGCTGTTTGGGCTGAAGGCTCTGAACGCACAGAGCCTCTAGATGGGGAGGATGCCCTTGAACTTGATGGCCCTCTGGAAGACGATTCCCCAAGAAGAGCAAATTCCTCTCTTAAAGCCCTTCTCATTGACTCCAGCATCCCCTGTTCACTGCCCCCCCCCCGCCATTAAAAGGGGAAGGGAGGTTTGTACATTACCGCCTGCACTGCACGTAGCCGATTCTCCCTTGGAGCTGGCAATACGGGCGGCCTCTGCACTCTCACCCTCGTCACCCATCAGGGACGAACGGGGAGGCTCTGCGGTTGTTTTCTCGGCGCGCGTCTTTTTCGCGCCTTTTTCTCCGTCGTCCTCAGCCGGCTTCCTCTTTGATCTGGCCGCCGCGGCGGAAGTCTCCTGGCGCCGCTTGACCTTCCCTCCGCAGCTTTCTGCTGGCTTGTGCCGGCAGGAGGGAAGGAGCTGCCTCGTCTCCTGAGAGGAGTTCCTCCCCAGACTGCTCTGGTGACGCCGCCATTTTCCTCCGAGAGGGAAAATATGGAGGCGCAGGAGGGAGGGGGGAAACGGAGCACAAAAGGACAAAGGGCGGCCACGGGAGGAAGGGAACACGACAAACGGAGGGAGACAGTTGTTAGGAGACAGAATATAGGAAGGTAAGGTTGGAAAGAGTAGATTAAAGGAGTAATTTGCCAAGCCTAGCTACGGAGCTCGCTCCAACGCTGCTTCTCCCTCTGAGGCAGGAGGAGAATTGACAGTTCAGGGCGTTTCCAGCAGAGGGCAGGCAGCAAAAGGTTTAATATCCTGCCTCTCCCTGAGCATAGGAAAAGGAAACACCCGCTGATCAGATGTCCTCTGATCCTCAGAGAAGAGAACATCAGCCTATACACACGAATTTCAAAGGGGCTATATATCCTAGCCCTGGCTCTGGAGAGGCTGGCCTTCCTTTTACCAGAAGGAAGGAGGGAGGAGGAGAGATGCAGTTGGTGGGCCTAGGCTGGAGCAGGTGGCAGGAAAAACAGGTCAAGGAGGAGAAACAGGCTGGTGGAAAGCTGGAAAAGGGGAACCAAGGACTGGAGCACAGAACTTCAGGGATTCCTGCTGCAGGACTGAAGTTCCAGGTAGACTTTGTTTGGACAGTGTCAGGCGAGCCCTGGGAAGAAGGGCCTGGAACCAGTGAACTCTTATTGATTCCTTACAGGGGTCTCGCCCTGAGAGAATATAAAGCCAGTGCTCCACCAACTGCACTGGCTCCAGCAGGAGTACTGGATCAGGTTCAAGGTACTGGTTTTGACCTTTAAAGCCTTACATGGCCTGGGACCTTTGAAGCCTTACATGGCCTGGGACTTTTGTATCTTCGGAACCACCTCTCCTGGTATACTCCCAAAGATCTCTCCAATCATCTGATCACAATCTACTGGTGGTCCCTGGCTCTAAGAGTGTGCAGCTGTCCTCTACGAGAGCCAGGCCTGGCGCCAGTCTGGTGGAATGCTCTGTCTGGTGACATCAGGATCTTAAAGAGTTTCACAAGACCTGCAGGACAGAGCTATCCACCAGGTCTATGGTTAAGGACTGCTGTGAATGTCATCTTGCTGGCCTCCCTATCCCCCCTCCTTTTATGTTATACTAGCTGAGAGGTAACCTGCCGCCTATCTCTGGCAACATGAGGATAATTTAGGTGCCATCTACAGTTTTAAGTTTTAACTGGGTTCTTATTGTTTTTAAATGTAGAATTTATGGTTAATTTTATTTTCAGTTACATTGATGTATTTTAAATAAGCCTGGCTTCTGCCGGGTTATAAATTGCAAAAATAAATAAACTTCAGCTGCACCATCTCTAAATAAGGCCTATCTTGTCTTCAATATGTACTGCATCCACTTCTTTTTTTCAATGCTCCATAATTGGTTTGATGAGTTTTATAATTTTATTACAATGTAATCATGTGATTCTAAGTCATAATCTCGGAGACATGATAGCACAACTAGTGGGAGCCATGCAGCTGGAGTCAGCTCCAACCAAATCACATATTTTACAGAACGGCAATGCCGAGAACAGACTTTCTGAATCTGGAAACATGAAAGACAGCCTAGTCTGAAAAATTCAATACTGGGACATGCCTTAGTACTTTTTTTGCTGCTTTCCAAATTAGGGGACACAAATGAATGAGATAAGGCATGTGAACCATGAAAAAAAATCTGTATTTTTTGGACCTGGATATCAGGGAGCCGAAAAATATCAGTATTCCAGGTTATTCAACTCCCAAATACCAGTTTGGTATTCAGATCCTCTTCCCCCCCCCCACCCCAGTATTCTGATATGATTCAGCTTCATTGTTCCCTATAGGCAATCTTTCTGGGGGGCTGGAGGCGTTGTTTAAGCAAATGGCACAAACAGAGCAGCTTTTGGAGCCCGACCACTAATTAACCCCAACTTTCAAGTGAATTGGGCCAAGAGGTCCAATTTTAAGGGCCCCTGAACAAGGTGTCCCCAGCCATCCTCCACTGTTTCCTGGGAGGGGGAGAGAATTCCATGTTTTCTCCAAAGCAAAAAAATTGGCAGAAAGTAAAGCAGCCACCATCCAAAAGCCTCCCAACAGAACCAATGCAGAACCAGATGATCTCAGTAGAACCACGGGGAAATGCAGCAAGTCTAACACAAAGTTAAACTAGGGAATCCAAGCCAAACTTAAAGTAGAGAATGAAAGCCAAGCTGATTTAACAAGGAGGGATGAATGACAGGATTGCCCATTAGGATCAATAGGAGATGCTGGAATGTGCGCTGGATATAATGGGAGCCAGGAATACCAACTGACTTGGATGAGCTCCATTGAACTAAATTATCATGTTTTTTTGCCACCAAGTCACAGCCAACTAATGGCAACCCCGTAAGGTTTTCAAGTCATGAAACACTCAGAGGTGGTTTGCCTCTGCATAGCAACCCTGGTATTCCTTAGTGGTCTACCATCCAAAGAGTGTCCAGGGCTGACCCTGCTTAGATTCCGAGATAGGGGTAGCCTGAGTTACCCAGATCAGGGCTGAAATACATTACATGTCAGGGGCAAGCCAGGAGGATGGTATGCGGTAGTGTGATTGTGCTGCTCCCAAGTGCTGTTGTGCTGTTCTGTCCAAGGCCAGTCCGTGCCCCGTGTTTAGTCTTCATAGATTCCCATACTGTGGGAATTGCCAAGTGCTCCTTCCTGCCTCTGGGAGGGGGGTTGCCTAGGTGCACTACTTCACTACTTCAGAGCAGCATTGCATCCTGAGATTCTAAACTGGGCATACATGCAGCGAGACACAGCCACATTGGAAGAGTGGATTTTAATGGTGGAAGAAGTGGAAAGCCGCCGCCAGTTTATTTCTCTTGCCCGACGGCAGGCCAGGGAGGGGGGAAGTCAGAAAAACCCTCCCAAACCTGCCACTCCTCAAGCCCCGCGGAAGCCGGCTCTACCTCCACCAGACCTAGCATTGCGGTTTCAAAGGGCAGCCTGCCTCGTTTGTGGGGCCATGGGTCACTTCACTGCCACTTGTCCGTCATGTCCCGGGGCTGCCGAGTCCCACTCCCCAGCCAGATGGGACTCCTCACAGGAGAGGACGCGCCCGGGGGAGAGGCACCGCAGCCGAACAGAGCATCCCTCCAAGACGAAAAGCGCCCCCAGCTCTACACGCCGGAGAAGTGACGGTGGACCTTTCGCCAGCGGACCCGTCAGGGTCCAGGATTACAATTGCTACTCCTGGGGAGAGTAGCCCTGCATCTTCAGAGGAGAGCGACCATTGGAACTCCCCAGCCCTTAACTTGGAGTCTCCTCTCGACCAGCCAAAAAATGGACTGAGTCTGCCGTAGAGGGAGCGATACCGCAGACCTCCGCAGGTGTTCCTGCGAAATCCAAGGCTCCTGTCATGGTGAGTGAAGTAGAAGAGACTGTGTATGTAGATGTGATATTACGACATTATAGAAAAGGCCCTCAATTACATGTTAAAGCCTTAATAGACTCAGGGTGTGCCCGCTCGTTAATTAACGAAACCACCTTTAAGGCGCTCCAAGGGAAGTCAGTCCCTTTACCGACACCTGTTCACTTTGCTCAAATGGATGGCAGTGATTTGGGGGGGGGCGAGTCGATCGTCTCACTCACGGAGTGGCAATGGGAATTGGCCACCATTGGGAACAAATCAACTCAAAACATTGCATTTGCTACGGAGACAGTTTTGGTGGGCGGGCATGCGATCAGATGTGGACTCCTTCATCCGCAGCTGCCCCATATGTGCAGCGGCCAAACGATCACAGGGCAAATCGCCCGGACTTTTACAGCCGTTAGAGACTCCTTCGAAACCGTGGGAAGTGACTGCAATGGACTTCATGACGGACCTACCCCCTAGTGGGGAAAAGACAGTTCTTTGGGTAATTACTGATCTGTTTTCGAAACAGGTGCATCTTGTACCCTGCGCAGATATCCCTTCCCCCCCGAAATGGCCCGTCTCTTGGTGTCACATGTCTTCCGTCTACATTCCTTCCCGCGCAAGATAGTGATGGACAGGGGGTCAACTTTCGTGGCCAAATTCTGGAAGGCTTTTCTCAAACTGGTTGGAGTAGAACAAGGACTGTCTAGTGCCTTCCATCCCCAAACGGACGGTCAGACTGAAATGGTAAATGCGATGTTGGAATGCTATTTATGCTGTTACGTTAATTACCATCAAGATGATTGGGTAGACCTGTTGCCTTTTGCTGAATATGCTTATAACTATGCGGTTCACCAGTCCACAGGATTCAGCCCTTTCCAGGTTGTCCATGGTAAAGAGTTTGGCCCCGCCGGTCATATTGATGTTTCTGAGGAGGGGGTGGGAGCGGATGTGGCCGGATGGGTGCGTTCTATTCAAACAACCTGGCCATGGCTGGTTAAAAATCTAGAGCGGGCCAAACGGCATTACAAGGTTCAGGCTGACAAACATCGCTCCCCCAGTATGGAATGCAAAGTGGGGGATCTTGTCTATTTGTCCACCAAGAACCTACGATCCACCCGCCCATGTGATAAGCTCAGTGCCAAGTATGTAGGTCCGTTCCCCATTTCCCGGATTATTAATCCAGTGGCTGTGGAACTCTCCTTGCCCATGTCCCTACGAAGAATCCATCCTGTGTTCCATGTCAGTCTTTTAAAACCGTTTGTTCCTTCCCAAAAATGGCATCCTGAACCACAACCTAAAGTGCCTGAAATGGGGGGGGGGGAGAGAGGAGCATTTTGAAGTGGCTAAAATACTGGATTCTCGCATTTGCTACGGTGCCCTTGAGTACCTGATCCGATGGAAGCATTTTGGTCCCGCCCAGGATGAATGGGTGCACGCCAGTGATGTCTCCGCCCCCCGCTTAGTACAAGAATTTAATGCAGCCTACCCTCACAAACCCACGGTGGGAGGATGAGGGGGGGTCTTTAGGGGGGCAGAATGTCAGGAGCAACCCAGGAGGATGGTATGCGGTAGTGCGATTGTGCTGCTCCCAGGTGCTGTTGTGCTGTTCTGTCCAAGGCCAGTCTGTGCCCCGTGTTTAGTCTTCATAGATTCCCATACTGTGGGAATCGCCAAGTGCTCCTTCCTGCCTCTGGGAGGGGGGTTGCCTAGGTTACCAGTTATCTCCTTTTGCTTTTCCATATATGCTGTGCACCTTGCCTTTGCCCCGTACTAGTGTCCTTTTGAATATGGCTTCTGAAACCTGTCAATTCTAACCAATAAAACTGCTTTCGTGGATTTGCCGTCTGCTGAAATCTGTTTATGGGTTCGCCACAGGGCTAGAGCTTACATTACATCACTCAAAAAGTTGAAATGAAAATGTACAATGCATTTACAGTGAGGGTGTCTGGGCCCAGACAGACTGCTCTGGGACTGGAGTAATAGCTCCAATAGCGGAATGATGGCCCTGAGAGTAGGAGACATTTTCTGCGACTAGAATGACTGGCCCCAGAGTGGAATGACGGTCCCTGGAACCAAATAATCTGCTCTGGACATTCCAATCCTAGAGCAGTTTATCGGGTTCCAGGGACCATCATTCCATTCTGAGGGCCGTCCTTCCAGTCCCAGAAAAATTCTGCTACTTTCAGAGCCACCAGGAAAAAGAGTCAGAAACTAACTTCAGAGAACAACTGTTTGAAACTTAACAATTGCTGATCTTAATGAGAAAAAAACTGGCTTCATATATGACTAAAGCAGTATTGTAAATGAATATTGTTATTGAATATTTAATATATTCATAGCAATAGCATGAGTACTCTAGGTGCTTGTGGGTATATTTATAATTACAAATCTCCAGTGAAACGTGGTTTCCTAGGTTCTCAATAATTAGGTCAGTGCACAGATAAAGTGTTCTTTGCCCCCAGCTTTCAAATACTCAATAGGAAAGCCTCTCCTTAACAAGGGATGAGCAGAGTGTGGTCCTGGTTTAGCAGATGTGAGCTCTGACCTGCCAGCTCAGACTGCACACTATCTCTACCATCTTAATAAAGTGAAGCTGTATTAATCTGGTAGCCAAGAAATTGAAGGGATGGGGTGGGACAAAGACAATCTCTACAACCTCTGCATGGCAGTGTTATTTACTAACCCTGAGCTGCCTTGAGGACCCATTTTGAGTTAGAAATGCATGATACTCATCTGAGAAAAATAAACAGCTTCCATTTCCTAATTGGAGAGACAAGTAGAATTTCATCAGTCTTATAGTCACAAGCTTGCTGGGGGTAAAGGGAAGATGACTGGGGAAGGCACTGGCAAACCACCCCATAAACAAAGTCTGCCTAGGAAACGTCGGGATGCGACATCACCCCATGGGTCAGGAATGACCCGGTGCTTGCACAGGGGACCTTTACCTTTTTTTATATTCACAAACAAAAATAATAAAATATTTCTAAAAAATTCAACAAGACTTAAGTTTAAGCAAGCCTTTCTTGATCAGGACTGAGCATGGCTCTTTCAAGATAAAAGCTGATCTCACCAGTCTCTCAAAGTTTCAAAGTAACAATGGCAAAACTGAAAGTGAGAACCCTACAAAAAATACCCACTGCCATCTTCCCAGATTCAAAGAACTAAAGTTAATTACCTGTCTGAAATCTATACATTGAATATTTGTTCTCCAGATACACATATACATAAATGAAATTAGCATGCTACATTAATAAGTCAGAAATATACCCACTTCCTCATAAAGTAAGACAGCAAATGGGAATAGATCATAGATCGGGAAGAAAGGAAAAACAATAACAGCTGTAGAAACATATACAACTGTAGAACTATATGGCTCAAATTCTTAGTCATCACTCCCAGGGCTAAGTTACAGCACAGAACTCAGGCCGCGTTCCTTCCCAAGGATTAGTGCAAGGAAAGAGGTAATTGAGAGGTTTTAGTACACAAATATGAATGTTTATGCATGAAAATCAAAGAAGCCAAGAGACTTCTAAACAGGAAAAAGTTGCCTCTCTCTCCCAAATGCATAAGGAGAATTTCACAACTGAGATGCCAAAGTATCCTTCCTAGCAGTTTGATGACAAAATACAAAAACAGAAAACAATGTGTAGAGTTGACTCACTACAAGTGTGGAAGCAAGTAAGAATGCAGAAATCTGTTTTAAAATTAAAATCAGATGTATTACTGGTTTCTGCTAAAAGCTGCAGTATACCAAGTCAGACCATTGGTCCAGCCAGCCCAGCAGTCTACTCTGAACAGCAATAGGCCTGAAGATCTTATCCACCAATCATTCTGTGTGCTCCTACCAAGGATCCTTTGATCTACAGTTGTCAGCCCCTAGACTTGGGAGCCTTTGGCATGTAAAACATGTGTTCTGCCACTAAATTATACCTTACTCCTTAATATGGAAAAATTGTTACCTGAAAAAGTGAATACACGTGCGTAAAATCACACTAGTCCTTTTAACAGCAAATACATACCAACAACAATAAGCTCAAATCCTATGTTATGAACTGACCCAAATTTGTTCACATTTTGTGGAAGAAATTTCCATCACCAGAAAATGTACATGATGTACAGTATTTCAGATTGTATAAAAATGATTTATTTACTGATAAAAACTGGTTAAAGTTACAAAATTAGGAGTCATTTTCTGTATTCAATAACTTAAGTAAGAGTGACGCTAACAGCACTAAAGATAAGTTTAATTCTTTCCAGTTGAAAGAATCATTTTCTTTTTAATAACCCTGTTCATATAAGATAAGGGTGGGGAACCTTTTTTCCGCCAAGGGCCATTTGGATATTTATAACATCATTCACAGGCCATACAAAATTATCAACTTAAAAATCAGCCGACCAAGCCCCAAGAAGGCAGCTGCCCCAGATGACCCCCCAGCGCAGGCAGGCAGGCATCCAACCAGTGGTGGGTTCGCCAACCTAGTGGCCCAGGATGGTCTGTTGCACCAGCTGGGTGTAGCCGTCCAGCCGCACGCATGAGTTGCTCCTGCTCCACATGGTCGGGGCAGGATTCTACAGCCGGCTCCTGCTATCTCCACCTGAAGGAATGAAATGAGGACACACTGGCTAAGAAGCCCCCCCCCCCATGCATTCTGGCCCTACCCCCTTTAACCCCTCCATTGTTGCCACTTCCGCTCCCAGCCCTCTTGTAGTACAGAGGGAATACGTTTCTCCGTGACCCGGGTAGGAAAGGGTTAACAGTTTCTTGGGCGGTTCTAGCAGCTCCATAGCTAATGACTCTTCTGCAAGGGGGGAAAAGGTTCCTTTTCTCGGCAAAACAAACTCATATCTGCCTTGAATAGAGGCTATTCCTGTCCGCAAGAGGGGGCGGATCACCAGTCTTAGATCCTTCTGAGCTAGCGATCTGCCAGGACCCACGAAGGGCCAGACCAAATGATTTCGCGGGCCTTAAATGGCCCCCAGGCCTGACGCTCCCCACCCCTGATATAAGGTCTTGTAAGCAAAGGAATTACCTTATCCTGGTGGGACTGGACTTTGCAGCTGATCCTGACCTGCATAGCCCAGGCTAGCCTAATCTTGTCAGTTCAGACGCTAAACAGGTTCAACCCTGACAAGAATTTGGAAGGGAGACCTCTCAGGAATTCCGGAGTCGTCACACAGAGGCAGGCAATGGCAAATCACCTCTGAAAGTCTCACCATGTCAGATGGGACATGACACCGGTTGTTGTTGTTTTTTAAAGTAGAAAACAGAAGGTGGCTACCAGGCTCGACTGCTATTTGTGGATACCGGGTAATGCTATATGCAGTAAATTACAGCATCAATAAATAAACAGTTTCAGAAGAGTGGTTTAAAAACTACTTGGGAACATCTTGGGAACAAAGATGAAACCCACTTTCACCAAACCACTACAAATACTTGTTTATATAGCAGTTTTGAAGAGGTCAGATACAAACATATAAAGCTACTTGTACTGAGGCAGACCACCAGTTCTCATAGCTCAGTATGGATTACTGATAGGCGGCAAAAGGTTTTTCCCAGCATGAAGTCCGCACTAACTGAAGGACTAGTGAGAACTGCAGTTTTTGCAAGAAGTTTAACAATAGTGGTACCATAAAGAAGGTAACTTCTCTCTCTAAGGACCCCCTGCATCACCCTCCTGCACTTACATCTTTGCACTACCAGTTTTCAATGATACCCCAATGTAACTCCTCACTGGCAAAAAAAAACTCCTCCTAAATTAAAAACTTACTGCATCAAAGGAAAAAGACTTAACCCAGCATTTGCCAATGCTGCACTAGTTTTCTACTTGCAGGGAGATTTTTCTTAAGCACCGAAGGAACGTGAGAAAATGCAATTGCACCACCTGCAGTCTAAAACAGTAAAGTCCATTTCCCAGCATGTATGAACTGTATCGTAAAAGACGGGGCTGCACATTAATTAATCCAGATCAAGCGCCATTATATAAAAAAAGTAATTTAGGGTCTTTTCCTTGCATTTCGTTCTGCTGTGGATCGCCTATGAACTTAAAACATGATACATGCTTCCAGAAAACCAAGCCCCACTGGCTTCGAAGACAACCTGATCGAGCTAAGCGGGACTCCCTCCCAAAAGCAAGAGCGCAGAGGATGGCAGTCCAGGGAGCGAATCCGAAGAGTTAGGATTCCATAATACCAATACCAAACCTCAAGCAAAAGCCACCCAGATTGGCCTCCTGCAGGGCCAGCGGGGATGGCCAATGGCAAAGCTGCTCTCTGCCGAGCGGCTGGGGCTGACTTGAAAGCCGTGGCGCCAGGCCCAGCACTTGCCCGGGAGTAAAAGCCCTGCGGGACTCAGGAGACCCGAGCAGGCCAGGATCGCAGCCACCTCCGGCGGAGGGTGAAACCAGCACTCCCCGCGCGTGGACCCCACCCCACCCCACCCCACCCACCGCGTCAGGCGGAAGTGCGCTTTGAACACCCCCCCCTTCCGCCGTAACCTGGCGGGGCGAGGTCCGCCCGGCCGCAGTCGCGCCCCTCAGTACCTCTCCAAGACCTGCCGCAAGGCCAGCAGGCCGAGCGCCCACGGGATGGCGCCCAGAACGTGGCCGGCGCGGGGGTGCCCTTCTCCGTCGCCGGCACCGTCCCGCTCCAGATCGGCCCAAGTCACGTTGGCGGGGAGCCAGAACCGCTCGTTCCAGATCCAGCCCCAAAGCAGAGCGCCCGCCGTGACGGCCGCCGCCGCCGCCATCTTCCGACCTCCCCCCGCGCCCGACCGGGCCGCCGCTCTCTCCGGCCTCCACACCAGAGGCTAAGTAGCAGCCGCCGCTGCCGCCGGGAAAAGGGGGCGGGGAAAGCTGGCGGGAGGGCGAGGCCTAGCTAGGCCACGCCCGTCGGTGCGGAGAGGACACGCCCACGAACCTTTGCTTCTTGGTTTCTTCGGGAACCGTTAGGAGCCGTACGCATGCGCTCTCCCGGCGGCGGCTGGTTTCCCATCTCTCCAGAAGAGCGTGGCTACGTCACGGGCCCGTGGAGGAGGCGGGGGAGAAAGGTGCGCAGCAGGAGGTTGAAAGTGCGGGTTGCGCGAGCAGGAGGCGGCGAGGGGAAAAGGGTGGCAGCCCTCGCGGGGGCGGGCCCCAGTCCTCCTGCAGCCTGATCGGAACCTCTGCTCTCCTGCATGCAGGCAGTTTCAGCACTGCAAGATGCCAGTCAGGAATGCTCATCTTCTGCAGTCGGCCGTGGTCTGGTCCTTTCTAAGACGCACAGACGGGAGCAACTTTAAGTTGCGCGGTAATAGCAGGTCTAACACACTTCGTAACAGGAATTGGGGATGTGCCTCCCCCTTTGCAGTCCCCCCTATTTCAGCCCTAACCAACGGGGGTGGGGGGAATCTGCCACTGCTATGTGGAGATACGTCTGTGACATAAGAAGGTCAGCAAGCACCAAGCAGCTTTTGGGGGCTGTAGGCGTCACCATGAAGTGCTCAAGTACAATGCAGAAATGGAGCAACAGCCAGCCACCAGCAGAAAAAGAGAGAGAAAGGACTGGTTAAAAGAATGGTTAAAAAAAAAAAAGCCGACAAGAGGGCCATGTGAATGTGCTCCTCTGATGGCATACTAGTGAGCCAGCATGGTGGTTTAGAGCAGGGGAATCTCATCTGGAGAACCGGGTTCAATTCCCCTTCACGCGAAGGCTTCTGAGTGACCTTGGTCGGTCACAGTTCTCTCAGAACTCTCTCAGCTCGCACAGAGAAAGGCAATGGCAAAACACCTCAAAACGTCTCTTGCCTTGAAAACCCTACGGGGTTGCCAGAAGTCAGCTATGACTTGGCAGCACTAGGAGAGGACAGAAGAGAAACCAGCATTTACAAGCTTCAGGACAGGAAAGTTTTTTCCCCAAGGGGGGCAGGATTTCCAAACTGTTTCCTGCTGCTATAATTCTTCAGGGATCCCTACCTAATAGTAAATAGAGAACCACCACAGAAAAGTTCAGTAGGTAACTAGATGCTCAGGCCTGAATCTCCACTTGTGGAGTAAATGTCTACCATTATGTTTCTCAAAGACAGTAAGAGTGCTAGTCTTTGTTTAAGTTGTCAACTTCATGTGATTCTTTCTGTTCTGTTTCCTATGTAAATCCATGCTGATTTAACTGCACCTGCAGAAAATTCTACAAAGCATGGTCAAGGAACCACAAGTGAGGAATCTGGGAAACTTTTTCCCCAACTCTAGAACAGACACCCAGGAGGGTGACGCGGAAGCCAAGCGGATTAGCAGTCTTGTCCAGGATACCGATCAGAAAGTCCACGGCCACATAGAAAAGTGTAGTTTATTTGTACAGTGCAGAAATATATACAGATACTCCTTTCACACTCTCCGCTCATAACATCCCGCATAGAACTGCGGTTTCACTTCATTATATACACCTGGTGGTTACCGCCACCAATCACAGTAGATATCCAATTATCCTGGCATTGCTACTGCATTGCATCAGCCACCTGGCTCTAACTGGATCAGGCCAGCTTTCTCTAGCTCCCCAGGTACTTTCCAGGCTGATTACATCATCCTTAGATCTCACTGATCTATCCTGCACCTGTCAAACTAACTGACAGACTTGTAATCTTGACACTCCTTCTCAAGGATTTCAGATTAGTTTGATTAGTTTCATGAATCTATTGCAATCCACAATTTTAGTAAATAGATCTGCCACATTACCAGCACTGGCACACTTTACAATACATACCAAGCCTTTGTTCACAGATTCAATTACATTGACATATCTTATTCTTATATGCTTACTTCTGCCTTTAAAGTTTTGCTCAGTCGCAAGTTGTAGCGCTGATTGACTGTCAGTATACACCTTTACCGGTAATTGTCCAGACACATTGAGTTCCTTCATGAGATAGACAAACCATTCCACCTGGTTTATACATTCACTCACAGCACTATATTCTGCTTCACATGAACTCATGGCTACAAATGACTGTTTTACAGATTTCCAATGTATGGGTGCTTTACCAAAATACAACACATACCCGGTCGTTGATTTCGCGTTCCCCTGATCTGACCATGATGCATCTGCATACGCAGTCAGTTCCCCATTACATGCATTCAAGCATAACTGGTTGTTCACAGATCCCTTCAGGTATCTGAGTACACGCTTAGCTGCTTTCCAGTCACTCTGCTTTGGTGACATATTTTTCCTGCTCAGGCAATGTACCGCCTGATATATGTCTGGGCGAGTCCAACAAGCAAGATATAACAAACTTCCTATCAGGGACTGATACAGAGATTTGTCACACTCTTCTTGTTCCTGAGACTCTTCACATAAATAACCTGTGACCATTGGGGTTTCAGCTGCATTAGCATCAAGCATGCTAAACCTTTCCAGCAACTGTTTTATTTTTTCTGTTTGAGACAAGTAAAAAACACCTTTACTGTCTCTGTTTATTTTTACCCCAAGATAATTTCTTATCTCTCCCAAACATTTCAGTTTAAAGCGTTCTCCAAGCTGTTTCTGAAATTGTTCCTGGTCACTCTCATTATTGGTTATTACACACAAATCATCCACGTAAATCAGCACGTATGACTCCTTCTGACCTGTGCACCTTGAAAACAAACAAGGATCAGCAACACTGTGTGAAGCCTAACTTTTTAACAGCCTCAATTAAACATTTGTGCCACTCTCTGGCCGATTGATGCAAACCATACAAAGCTCTGTTCAGCTTTAGTACTTTGCCTTCTTCCTTTAATTCAAACCCTGGAATTTGAGTCATGTATACTTCTTCTACCAAAGGTGCATTTAGATAAGCTGTCTGAATGTCATAATGGAAAACCTTCAGACCTTTCAACCCTGCAACTGCCAGGGCTGTTTTAATGGTTTCACAACGAACTGTGGGTGAAAAAGTTTCATCAAAGTTAACAAATCTCCTTTGAGCAAACCCTTTACAAACTAGTCTGGCTTTTCTTTGTACAGTACCATCAGCCAACTGCTTGAGTTTGTAAACCCACCTGCAACCTATTACAGGTTGTCCCTTTGGTAAATGCATTGGTGTAACTACCTTGTGCTCCTTCAAAGCATTCATTTCCACACCCATGGCTTGCAGCCATAAATCTCTCTATCACCAAGAGAAAGCACCTGCTTGTAACTTTCAGGTTCCATTACAGACACGTGGTTGATTAAGTCACATTCTTCAAAACCATATCTTGATGGAGGTACTCCTTTATTACTTCTGTCTGACCGTCTGACTACCGTGCCACTAGACTCCCCTCCTTCTGGAGTCTCAACCTTTACTGTTTCCCTGCTTGCAACAACTTCAGGAAAAACACTTTCATCTGCCTCTGGCTGTCCATTAGCCGGCAATAAAACTTCTTCAGAAACCTTCTCATTTCCATGTAAGCGTGGCCAATTAAAAGATTCTCCGAAGTTCGCTGATTTGCTAAAAGACACCTGGTTCTGATCATTAGCAAAGCGATAAGATTTTGCTGCATTCTGATATCCCAGAAAAATCAGCGGTTTGGATTTCTTGCCACCTGCTCTGCGGTTCTTTAAAGGTATATTCACCCAAGCCTTAGTACCAAACACTCTTAAATGCTTTAAAGAGGGATTTCTATTGTACAATGCCTTGTAGGGAATATTGTTAATGCTGGAGGTCCAAAGTCTATTAATCAAATAACAAGCCACCTTGATGCCTTCCCCCCAGAACTTGGGTTTTAGATTAGCATCCTCTATCAAAGCTTGCAACATTGACTTTAGATAACCAATCCTCCTCTCAGCCACACCGTTCACCTGAGGAACACAGGGATTAGCCAATCTGTGCTCAATTCCCTTGCTTTCTAACCACTGGGTAAATGCACTAGAGACAAACTCACCGCCTCTGTCAGATTGTATACTGGATACCTTGAGGTCTAGCTGCCTTTCCACCCTTTTAATCCAATACTTGATGGTTTGACATGCCTCACTTTTCTGCTTCAGCAGATACACCCAGCCATAACGAGAGAAATCATCCACAATGCATAAAGCGTACCGGTTCTTAGACACACTCTCAGGAAATGGACCACAGAGATCTAAATGAGCAATTTGCAGAGGTCTGCTTGCCACCCTTTGGCTTACCTTAGCCACTGGACTACGTCTGCTTTTAACAGATTTGCAGACAGTGCAATCTAGGAAAGAATTACACCCATTCAACTTAATGTCATCCTTCCCTAACACACTCAGGGTTTTCTTTAGAATGGAAAAGGAGGCGTGGCCAAAACGCCTATGTAGAAGGTGTATGCACTCATTATGTGGATTTTTATTCACAGACTCCACTACCTTAGAAGTTTCTCCTGTCCTTCTATGCACCACATAGACATCCTTTTGCAAGTGCCCTTCTAACATTACAACCTCCCCCTGGCTTATCTGGCAGGTGTTTCCTTCAAACTGCACCTTAAAACCAGTCTTAGCCAGCACAGAAACACTTAGCAAACTATGCTGTAACTCAGGCACACAAAGTACATTTTGAAACTTATGCTTTAACTCTGGGAAAAACACCTCCCCTTCAGAGTGTACCTTTAAGTGTCTCCCATCTGCTAGACTTACATTAGTCTTAGCAGACTGCTTTTGGTTAACCAACATGGAAGCTTTGTTAACAAAACATGTACTTGCCCCACTGTCCAAGAGCCAAATGTTCTCTTTGTCTCCAGCCTCTGCCAGCACAACAGCAGTGTAAGTTCCATTCACTGACTGTCTCTTTGGTTGCTTATTCCTGGCCAACTGGGGACAATTTTTTTTCAAATGTTGTGAGGACCCACAGAGAAAACACTTTCTGACAAACATCACGCATTCCTCATCTTGCTTGTAGCTCCTACTCTGCCTTCCGTCGCCTCCCCTCTGCTGCTGCCACTGGCTCTGCGCTGAGTAGACCTCTTGCCCGTCTCGGGGTTGTCTAAACAGCTCGGCTGCAGTCCTCGGAGTAGACTCTATCCAGTCTCTCTGCCTGGGATGAAAAACGCGCTGGGGGGCTGAGGTCTCGGCAGATGGGCAATTCGTTGATTTAACCTCGGGGGTGTATCTCAGCTGGGCTGCTGTCTTCTGCTTACGTCCTTCCTCCTGTCGTTCCTCTTCTTCCAGAATTCGTCCAGTCAAGTATTCATAGGTTAATTGCCCTGCTGCCAGGCTCTCCAGCGAGGTTACTAAAACATCAAAGCTCGCATCCAGAGAACTCAAAAGCAAATACACCCGGTCCTCCGCAGATATAACTTTTCCCCTCAACTCCAGCTGTCTGAACAACTCTGCTAGGGTCTTCAAGTGGGCTGCGGCCGGCGTGTGCAGTGATTTATGGCATCTATAAAGCCGCCTCATTAGTGCTAGCAGCGTGCCAGCTGAGTCCCGGAGATACACTGCTCGCAGACTATCCCATGCCAACTTTGCATGCTCTTTGCCAACAACAAAAATAAGCTGGTCATCTCCCACCGTCAAGGTGATATTGGCAAGGGCTTTTATGTCCTTGGCAATCTCGGCTGCTATAGTAGGGAGTCTTTCCACAGCATCCCATAAATCTTCCCTTTTCAGATACTGCTCCAACCTCACAGACCAAACGTGGTAATTCTCTGAGGTGAGTGTATCCACTGGGATAAAAGATTGTTGTGCCATTACTCACACAGCTGTCACTCTTCTAGTAGCTTCTGAAAATCCTGGACTCTGCGTATCTACCACCACACATAAAACCTGCGCAGTGTAGCAGAAACACTCCTGTAACGTAGAGGAGCTGGGCCCATAACCCTGACGCGGAAGCCAAGCGGATTAGCAGTCTTGTCCAGGATACCGATCAGAAAGTCCACGGCCACATAGAAAAGTGTAGTTTATTTGTACAGTGCAGAAATATATACAGATACTCCTTTCACACTCTCCGCTCATAACATCCCGCATAGAACTGCGGTTTCACTTCATTATATACACCTGGTGGTTACCGCCACCAATCACAGTAGATATCCAATTATCCTGGCATTGCTACTGCATTGCATCAGCCACCTGGCTCTAACTGGATCAGGCCAGCTTTCTCTAGCTCCCCAGGTACTTTCCAGGCTGATTACATCATCCTTAGATCTCACTGATCTATCCTGCACCTGTCAAACTAACTGACAGACTTGTAATCTTGACAGAGGGCAGACACACACCTGCAACAAAAGGAAATGCATGCTTAGTGAGTCACAGCCCTGTTACATCTTGAACAAAAAGGGCTCAATCCCAAGGTAAAATGACACTGTTTAGCGACAGTGTTGGTAGAACACTCTGAGCTTCATATCACTCACACTTTTAAAAAAAGCAGGTCTTTAAACGCTTGGTTTCAGTCTGTGGCTAAGTGAAAGTATTCACATCTGTGCTATGGAAGCTTTCCACCTGTTGGGCAGCTGGGAGAAGGCAACGCTACTTAAGCAAGAGACATAAATGGTTAAACAGTAGCTTAATGTGCTTCGTTTATGCAAAAAAAAAAAATCCAAAACACAGTAATGTGATATATCTTTAAAAGCTTAAGAAATGTTTAAGATCTTAAAAACTTAAACTGGACCAACCAAAGTAAAAAAATAATGAGAAAGTATTTGAGTACTGCCAAACTAGAATTCCTGTTTCTGTAAGATTTGTATCAACCAGGAGATATACCTCCAATTTTACTTGCACAAATGCAACATGTATTCCCTACCACCACTGCCTAGGCACAGTGTTCCCACTTTACATGAATTTTCTTCTTAACACAAGATTACATTGCAAAGATTACATTGCAAATATTTAACAGTCCTCCAAATGCCTGCTTCTCTGCTCTCAACAGCTGCTGGTAAACAGGTGCCTGGCAACATAAGATCCTTCAGTTTTGCTCCAAACACCTGGATCTGAACAAGAGTTCCATGTATCCCCATAGTAAAGCTTCTTCAGCAGGAGTTACTGGCCAAGTAAACAAGTCACTCACAACTTGTTGCATTTGTCATTAAGGAGACAAACCTATGCACTTTCATTTGTATTCGCCAAGTCTGCTTGTGAAGCCAGTCCCCCTGTCCCCACTGACCTATGATCATTTCAGATAACAGAATAGAAAGCAGTATGAACTTTGCTTCCATGAGTCCTCTCTGCCACTATCCACAGCAACTAACACAAAAAAGTAAAGCAGGATGCACTTTCAGTATTTCCTTCTCTCCACTTCTCAAGCAAATTTTGGTTTATACTTCAGAAAAATCATGCTGTTGGATTTTGTGCTGCAATATCCAATGAGATCTGAACACACTAGAAAAGTGGGTGGATGTGAACAAGATGCAATTCAACAAGTATAAGTACCGAGTTCTACATCTAGGTAACAAAAATGAGGAACACGCATACTGGATGGGGATACACTTCTGGGTGGCAGTGTATGTGAACGAGATCTTGGGGTACAGGTGGACAATAAGCTAAATATGAGCAGTCAGTATGATGCAACAACCAAAAAGGCCAATGTAATCTTGGGGTGTATCAACAGAGGCATAACATCCAAATCGCAAGATGTCATAGTTCTACTGTACACCGCATTGGTCAGGCCGCAGCTGGAGTATTGTGTGCATTTCTGGAGGCCTCACTTCAAAAAGGATGCAGACAGACTGGAGCAGGTGCAGAGGATAGTGAAGAGGATGATTAGGGGCCTGGATACCAAGCCCTATGAGGAAAGGCTGAGGGACTTGGGAATGTTTAGTCTGGAGAAGAGGAGGTTGAGGGGGGACATGATTGCGCTCTTTAAGTATTTGAAGGGCTGCCACTTAGAGGAGGGCAGGGAGCTGTTCCTGTTGACAGCAGAGGATAGGACTCACAATAATGGGTTTAAATTACGGGTGGAAAGGTACCAGCTGGATATTAGGAAAAACTTTTTTACAGTAAGAGTCATTCAACAGTGGAATCAGCTTCCTAGGGAGGTGGTGAGCTCCCCCTCACCGGCAGTCTTTAAACAGAGACTGGACAAACAGTTGTCAGGAATGCTCTAAGCTGATCCTACATTAAGCAGGGGGTTGGACCCTGTATGGCCCCTTCCAACACTGATCTAGTTCTACTACCCTAATCCTATTGCATTGTTTGTTGAATACCTCATCCTGTCGATTATATTGATTCACTGCGTGTAATCCGTCTTGAGTCCAAGTGGGAAAGATGGACTATAAGTGACGTGAATAAATAAATAATGAATTTAAAATTTGCCTATACTTAAGGTTACCCTTTGCCTGGCAACCCATGGGAAACTGGATGTGTATGTGGAGACTTACCAGAATAGCATCTCATGACATTGCAATGTCACTTCCAGTTAGGCAGCTGGAAGTGACATTGCGGTGTCACAGGATGCCGTTTCACATGAAAACGATAGTGTTTCTGGTGAATCCACAACACAGTAACATCACTTCCAGTTACACAGCCAGAAGTGTAATCGCCGCAATTCAGGATATCATTGCAGGAGGTTGCCTGTCAAAGCAGGAAACCTGGCCACCCCCCCTACACCTGATGTAGTGTCCTGTGGCTGGCTCTCCAGCAATCTACTTGTTGAACACCATCATCTGCTTATGAGCAAGCCTTGCAGCCCCTCAGTAAAAGCTTCAAGGTTGAGGGGTAGGAAATTATTTCATTTAGAGTATTTCTCTCATTTCAGATCTGTTCACAAGTTACAGTGAACACTGTGACTTATATATTAAAATGCAGACAAATTGCCAAAAGTTTACCCTCCACTAAAATGCCCTGCAGATTATGTCTTATATGTCTTCCTGTATGCAGCAAGTGAAGATGCCTTCAACACCCATTCTGGTAGGCCATTCCAGAGGAGTGGACCTACCACACACACACACACACAAAACCCCAATGCCCTTATGCATGAAGAGAGCCAGTGTGGTGTAGTGGTTGAGAGTGGTGGTTTGGAACGGTGGACTCTAATCTGGAGAACTGGGTTTGATTCCCCACTCCTCCACATGAGCAGCGGAGGCTAATCGGGTGAATTGGGTTGGTTTCCCCACTCCTACACATGACACCAGCTGGGCGACCTTGGGCTAGTCACAGCTCTCTTAGAGCTCTCTCAGCCCCACCTACCTCACAGGGTATCTGTTGTGGGGAGGGGAAGGGAAGGTGATTGGAAGCTAGTTTGATTCTTCCTTAAGTGGTAGAGAAAGTGAGCATATAAAACCAAGTTATTACTATTATTGTTGCCATACAAGTAATTCCAGGAGAGGGTGTCACCAGGACAAGGCTGTCTTGAGGAGTGTAATTGGTGCATGGGAGTATGCTGGAAGATGGAGTTTGAAAAGTATAAGGGCCACAGAGCATGAATAGCCTTTAACAACTATAAGGGAATTTCAGCCATACTCTAGCTCCCTCTTAGATGCCTTCAAAGCCTGAAATATTGGTGTGGCTGTCACAAAATTGCCTTGCCATCAGGAGCCTAGTGATAAATGTTTTGTTGTTGTTTAAAGCAGAGTTATTATGCATCTGTAATAACCACCAGGAATTGTACAAACAAACCTAAAATCTATACATAATGCCTTGCCAGGAAGCTGACAGTTAAATTAGTTGAGGAAACACAAAATTTGGCCAGCTTGTGTCTTGGTTTATCACTCCATTTTGTCACATGGTTTAGAAAATGAGGGTGCTATTTAGGGGAGGATCTTAGATGGTTTTGTTTATTTTTGTCCAGGGTTCCCATTGGTGCTGAGTTATCTATTTGCTGTCTCAACTGTGGGTTGCCTCAGGGTGCACTGTTGAGACCAATGCTCTTTAATATTTATGTGAAGCTGCTGAATGAGATCTTCCAGAGCTTTGGTGTTAGGTGTCACCAATTGTCAGACATGGTCTGAGAAGGAATGTTGTGGTTTTTCCAGGTGCTGGGCTTAGCCAGTTCTGGGTCATGTAAACTGTGTTTAGACTACTCTCTGTGGGAAGACTCCTAGCACCCTGACAGCTCCCGGGAGGGGGGTTGCCATGGTATCCAGATCCACCCCGATTTGCCCTTTGCTCTTCTATATATGCCCTGTACTGTTCCCATAGTTTTCACTAGTGTCCATTTGACTCTTGGCTTCTGTTAACCTGCGGATTTCCCAATAAATCAACTCTTTTTAGACTGCCTGTCTGCTGATGTCTGTTTATGGGGTTATCACAGGACTAGTGCCTACATTTGAACACTAGTCCGATCCTATACTTTAATCCCTGGCTGGAGCCCTGGAGGGTTCGCCAGGAGCTCGGGTAAGAGCTTTGGACATTCTCCCTGAGGAGTCTGACCTTCTGCTTGCTATCCTTGCAGAGGCACAGCGGACTCAAGCCGAGTCCAACCGGCTGACTGGGTTGGTCGTGGCTCAGTGGCATCGGCTGGCGGCAGCGGCCCCCTGGGAGACGCGGGGTGCTGATCTCCGTGCCCATAACGAACTTTGGTGGTTGGACGTCTTGCTGAAGGAGACCCGGTTGGTGCAAGAGGACGCAACTCTCTTAACCCAGCTGTTTGACGAGGTTGCGGTTCGCGGGGCGCAGCAGGAACCGGGGGTCACAATCCGAGGGCCCGTTTCCCCATTCCCAATGGTGGGAGCTGGGAGTGGAACTATTCCGGACCTCAAACAGGGCAGCCGGGACGTGCATAATGTAGCTGCCAGGACAATGTTGTCCCTTATGGATTTACCGCCAAACACGGCAACGGAGGACGATGTGGTTAAGGTGCTACACCCAGAGTTTGGTTCTTCCTCCATGGAGCTTGCCTGCAAGGTTTTACCTTTACTGGACAATCATAAGGAAATCCAGCTGGTACTGGAGCAAGCAGTGGCTCGGGCCACCGCTTTGGAAGCGGCTCAGGCTGCTCAACAATGGGCGGCGGAGCAACTTTTGGCTGAGGCAGTTGCTTTGGCATGTTTGAGTTTCTAGTGATGCCTTTTGGATTGAAAGGGGCTCCGGGGGTCTTCATGCAACTCATTAATGAGATCCTACACGACTTGCTGTTCAAGGAGGTGGTAGTCTACTTAGATGACATTATAATTTATTCAAAGACCATGGATGAACATGTCGCCCTGGTTAGGAAGTGTTGCAATGTCTCAGAGACAATCAGCTCTATGCTAAGGTGTCCAAGTGCAAGTACCACCAAAAACAGTTGACTTTTCTGGGCTATATAATATCGCACCAAGGACTTACGATGGACCCAGAAAAGGTGCAAGCCGTGATCAATTGGGAACCACCCTCCACACGTAAGCCGGTTCAAAGATTTCTCGGGCTCGCAAATTTCTACAGAGGGTACCTCCCCAACTTCACCCAGATTGTGTTGCCCATCACAGACCTCCTTATAACTAAAGGAAAGGGAAGCGCGGCCACCTTGCCTACGGCCAGAGTAAATTGGACCCCCCAATGTCAAACTGCTTTTGACAGCTTCAAACAACTGTTTACCTCCGAACTGGTTTTACAACACCCCGATGGTGAAAAAATGTTTGTAGTCCAAGTAGACGCGTCTGAGGTAGCCATGGGAGGTGCACTGCTGCAGCGAGGGGGGGGGATGGTCAACTGCACCCGTGCGCTTACTTCTCTAAAAAGTTAACGCAATCTCAGCTCAATTGGCCGATCTGAAAAAAGGAAGCTGCCACAGTTAAATGTGCCCTCATGGTGTGGAGACAGTTTTTTAGAAGGATCTAAAGTCCCGTTTGAAGTGATCATAAAAACTTGGAGGCGTTAACGGGAGCTCGCAAACTGTCCATGAAACAGGTACGATGGGCGGACTTCTTTGCCCAATTCCACTTCGTATTGAAACATGTGCCAGGGAAGCAAAACTTACTGGCCAATGCTTTGTCTAGGCTTCCCCAATATCCTACCAAGATCGAGTGTCCCACAGAATCTCTCTTCACCCCTGCCCAAAGAGGTTTATTGCCCACCCTGGCAGTTCAGACCCAGTCGCAGACCCGGCTCCCAATGCTGCCGCCTTCGGAGAGGGAGGAAGCCCAACGCCCGCCCACGTCAGTCGAGCCGTCCACTCCGCTCCCCTCGCCGGCACTGACTCCTCCACCCATGCAGCCTACCGGTGCGAGTCCCGGGTTGCGGGGACCCGAACACCCGATCGAACCATCCACCCTGCTCCCCTCAACGGCGCCGGCCCCTCTTCCCTCCGAGACGCCTGCCAGCCCGGTTCCTAGAGTGCAGGAGGTGGAGGGGCTTAGTGATTCCTTCAAGGAAACTCTCCGTCACAGTTGCCAAGCAGAGCTCTCCGCCCAAACCCTATTTGTTAGTCCATTTGACTCTTGGCTTCTGTTAACCTGTGGATTTTCCAATAAATCAACTCTTTTTAGACTGCCTGTCTGCTGATGTCTGTTTATGGGATTATCACGGGACTAGAGCTTACACCAATATACTGATGACACCCAGCTCTATATTTCTGTACCTAAGTCCTTCAAGAAGCTGCTGTTTTGGTTCTGAGGCTTTAGTCAAGTGGCTGAGAGAGAACAACCTGAAGTTTAATTCAGACTAGAGGGAGATGATGTTTTTTGGTAAGGTTGATGGTCTGGAGGGGGGAGTGACCAGCTTACCTTGGATAGGACAGGAATGTTATTTGCAGTGCGTGTTAAAAAAATGGGGTGCTTCTTATGCTCCGCACAGGCAAGAATACAGTGTGGAGTTGTGGCTGTGGCATTATCAGGTGGCAGCAGCAATCAGAGAAGCGAGGCAGGCCAGAGGAAAATAAAATTCCACTGGCACCTACAGTGACTGGGAGAGCAATGGAGTGTAGAGTTGTGGCCCTGTGGCAAACAAGCAGGGAGGCAAAGACAAACCATTTACAAACCATCTTTCCCAGAATCATCACCATATTTTATTATTTTAACTTTAAAAATTTTATTCAGAGCCGATCTTGTATTGAAATCAAGATTTGATTTGATTTGACAGGGAGAGACCCAATGCCACAGTGACAGCCCTTGGATTTTGTTGCCCCTCCATTTTTTGCCATCTGTTCCAATCTGCTGTCTGTGCAGCCAGCCAGCCATCCTTGTAGCTGTGCCTGTGCAAACATGGGGAAGACAGCATGTACTCACTTTCCCACACTGCAGCCAGTGCAGCAGGCAGCCATATTTGACTCCTGGGTGGTCATCAGCATGACTGACGCATGAGGCTCACCTATGAGCACTGTCTGCTCACTGTGTAGGGCTGCAAATCCAAGTTGAGACATTTCTGGAGATTTGGGGGTACAGCCTGGTAAGGGGAGGGTTTGGGGAGGGACCTCAGCAGGGTATAATGCTGTAGATTCCTCCCTCCAGAGCAGCCAACTTCTCCAGGGGAACTGATCTCTGCTGTCCAGAGATCAGGTGTAATTCTGAGAGGTCTCTAGGCCCCACTGGAAGTTGGCAACCCTATTGCTGTGCTGGAAGTCAGCATCCTGCCTGCTCATTTGACCACTGTCCTGGGAGGCCAGTGAGCTCCCCACCTGCCCACCTCCTCATTGTGCCGGTGGCAGGTGCCTCACCACACCAAAGAGGGCCCCAATCACCCCTTGTTTTGTAAGGAGAGGGCAGTGGCAGTGTGTCTAAGGCCCCATCCTGGACTTTTGCCCAGGGCCCCAGAATCCCTAGTATCTCCCTCTGGTCCTCCTGGACCCAACCTTATTGAAGCTCCAGTTTGCACTGTTGCTCACAGTGCCTTTTATCAACCACATCTTGTTCAGCTGAGACTAGAAGAGAGGTGATCTGATGGTTTGGCCATGCTTATCCATGCCGCCATAACTTCAAAGCTGGGTTATTGTAATGCACTTGTTTTGGGACTGCAAAATGCAACTGCCCAGTTGTTGTCTTGGGTTAGCTGATAAGAACCCATGACAGTGTTGAAGAACTACCTCTCTTTATATGAACCTGTTGCACCAGTTGCTTTAGTTAAACCAGCTACTACTTGCAATCCTTTTGGGGTTGTTTACATAGGCGTAAACTATGGCGGGGCTGAGGACTCGAGCCCACCCACCCGGGCAACCAGTGCCCACATGAGGGGCTCAGTTACAATGGCAGCTGAAGCACAGTCGAGTCCTATCTTCCTGTTGTAATATATTACAGTTTCCATGATTCTTTGGGCTTTTGCTCCTGTTTGCTAGTATGTATTTGTGTGTTTATTAAGAATTTATTTACTGCCTTAAAAGACCTGTTCCTATGGCCCAGACAAAGGATCTTGCCACTGAATTCTGCAGGTTTGTTCTCACCCACAACTACTTCAGGTTTGGTGAGGAGTTATACCTTCAAATCAGTGGCACAGCCATGGGCACCCGCATGGCTCCACAGTTTGCCAACATTTTCATGGTGGATCTAGAACAGCGTTTTCAGAACTCCTACCCATCGGCACCTCTTCTTTACTTGAGATTCATTGATGACATTTTCTTTGGCTGGACTCATGGCAAAGAACCCCCAAATGATTTCACCAGGCTTTCAACAACTTCCACCCCACCATCAATCTAACTATAAATTTATCTGAATAATAAATAAACTTAATGGACACCACAGTACGGATACTTGAGGGATGCACAAGCACCACTTGAAACCGACAGATCAGCAAACATATCTACATGCTGGATCAGACCAAGACCAATCAAGTCCAGTAGTCTGTTCACACAGTGGCCAACCAGGTGCCTCTAGGAAGCCCACAAACAAAACAACTGCAGTAGCATCCATGCCTGTGTTCCGCAGCACCTAATATAATAGGCATGCTCTTCTGGTACTGGAGAGAATAAGTGTGCATCATGACTAGGATTCATTTTGACTAATAGCCATGGATAGCCCTATCCTCCATGAACATGTCCACTCCCCTCTTAAAGCCTTCCAAGTTGGCAGCCATCACCACATCCTGGGGCAGGGAGTTCCATAATATAACTATGCGTTGTGTGAAGAAATACTTCCTTTTATCTGTTTTGAATGTCTCACCCTTCAGTTTCAGCAGATGACACCGTGTTCTAGTATTATGAGGGAGAAAAGCTTCTCCCTGCCTACTTTCTCCATACCATGCATAATTTTATATACCTCTACCATGTTTTCCCTTAATTGCCTTCTTTCTAAGCTAAACAACCCTAAGTGTTTTAACCGCTCCTCATAGGACAGTTGCTCTAGCCCCCTGATCATTTTGGTTGCTCATTTTAGCACCTTCTCAAGTTCTGCAATATCCTTTTTTAGGTGTGGTGACCAGAACTGTACACAGTATTCTAGGTGTGATCTCACCATAGATTTGTACAAGTGCGGAATGGTAGCAGCAGCTTTATTCTCTATTCCTTGCCTAATTATGGCCAGCATGGAATCTTCTGAGGAGAGAGGAGATCCTGGGGCAAAAGCAGATGGATATGCACAAAGCTTGTGGAGATTTGTTACTTACTTCATGCTACAGTTACTGCTGCTTGTGTTTGGTCCCTGTCAAAGCTCTTCTAGTATTCAGGGCCTTTTAATGATGGTTTTAATATCATTAGTGTTGGGAAGTAGACTGCAAGTTTTGTCTATGTCAGGACTACAAAAATGATTAAATGTTTATGTTTGTTTACATGGTCTCAGGGGACAGTGCTAGCCACTTGGCCAGTGTTAATTGTTCAGTTAAGCTGGTATTGGTCATGTGATGTTCAGGAGCATTCCGAGAAACTGGAGTTAAACTGCCATTTTGAAAAAGAGAGCAATTGCTGTGCTTAAATGCTTCTTCAAGTTATGAGCCACGTGACAGCAAGAGTTAAGAAAAATGAGTTGTAGTTAGGAGTTGTTATTTTATCTCCCAAGTTTTAAAAGGCAAAGGTCCCCTGTGCAAGCACCAGGTCATTCCTGACCTTTGGGGTGATGTCACATCCCGACGTTTTCTAGGCAGACTTTGTTTATGGGGTGGTTTGCCAGTGCCTTCCCCAGTCATCTTCCCTTTACCCCCAGCAAGCTGGGTATTCATTTTACCGATCTCGGAAGGATGGAAGGCTGAGTCAACCTTGAGCTGGCTACCTGAAATTGACTTCTGTTGGGATCGAACTCAGGTCGTGAGCAGAGCTTGGACTGCAGTACTGCAGCTTATCACTATGCCACGGGGCTGCAGCTTATCACTCTGCGCCAAGTTTACTCTCCCTTTAATATAGTAAACATGTTTTGTTAAGGAAAGCAATGTGTTTTGAGTTTTTGTGTGCGTGTTTGATCCATGATCCACAAGATCATGATCTTTTAGCATTCAATCTCAACAATTAGTATCTTTAAGAGTAATAGTAATGTCAGAGGGTCTACATTTTTATGCATATTTGACGTTTGGGGTATTGTGTGTGATACAGTAGGTTGTATTTTAATACTGATTTTGTTGTAAGTGAAGTGGGTCCTCTTGGGAAAAGGCAAGGTATACATTTTTTAAATAAATGCAAAAAGTACTTGATGACTCTTGCATTTTGTAAGCATCACAATTTGTGTGGTCACATGAAGCTGCCTTATACTGAATCAGAGCCTTGGTCCATCAAAGTCAGTATTGTCTACTTAGACTGGCAGCAGCTCTCTAGGGTTTCAAGCAGAGGTCTTTCACATCACCTACTTGTCAAGTCCCTTTAACTGGAGATGCCGGGGATTAAACCTGGGACTTTCTGCATGCCAAGCAGAAGCTCTACAACTGAGCCACAGCCCCTCCCCAGGACATGTGAGACACATGTCGTAAAGCATGAAATGTCTGTTTCTGCATCCATGCGGATGTTAAGGAATTAACTGTGGCCATGCCTATCTGTGTAGGTAGTGGTATAGCAAGCATTAAGTCGACCAAATTTCTAGCACTGTAATTCATGATTTAATGCTAATCATTTCTCAGGATTTTATAGAAGCCTTTAGTAACCAGGGTGGGATTTGGAATACATAGGGCAGACAGAACAACTCCCACATCGTTATTCCTTAGAGGACTTAACTTGTTGATCTCTGGAGTATTGCAATTTCTAGGTAGTCAGCTGGCTCAGCACACTGGGTATTACAAATGCTCCACTTCTCATTCAGTGGGTTGGATTCTATGATTGCACGAGCATTTGTAGCAGTGGATCTTCCCCCTCCTCAAAACAACCCTATGGGACTCCCCCCGCCCCCCAAAAAAAGCATTACCAGGTCACTGGATTTATGTTGACAGAAAAGCTCCCAGGCACAGGAGGCTGCTGTGAAAAGGGGGAAGTGGACATAATCTAGGTCTTGCTTGAGGCAAAATATATGGCAGTTTATAGCTTTGTAGTGGGCTAGGATGCCAATAGCCACATGCCCATAGAACATGCCCATAGAATCCCATATAAATCTCAAATGTCTAAATAATGCCATGCTGTGATGTGCTATTCAAGGCTATTCAATACTTGTTCTCAGTACTCTGAGATAGGCACGGTGCAGCTGCAAGGTTATGAGCTGTATAAGGTAATATAGTTGCCTGCCATATGGATATGAGGGGATATCAGCACTACTTATCAGAGGCAAAGGGATTATCTTCCTCTAGTTAAGCTAGTGCAATTCAGTTCACTAACTAGAAGGTCTTTCTTGTTTAGGAGCGAGAAGGTCAGATAAGATAAGTGTGCAATAAAGCTTCCCTGTGAAAGTGCTGACTGTGAACTGTATGATGTAATAGTGTAATGGGTTCCTACAGCCTTTCCTCCAGCTGCTGACCTAGAGGAATAAACTTGACAAGGATGCAGTGCTAAAGTATTGTCAAGGACAAGGACTGCACTCCATTATAACCCTCCATTCCACAGGTGCAGAAGACAAGCACTCCAAGGCAGCTGGTGCTTTATGCTGTGCTCCAGAGGTGCAGAAGCATCTCAACTTAGATCAGATAACCACTGATCTGGATAGAATATAAGGCAGAGCTGAACAGGCAGAAGGCAGAGGGTTGACAGAGGACGGCTTCGGCTGTCTGACCTCACTCTCTCCACATCTCCAAGATGTAAAACCTAGGAGTGTTAGTGGAGGACAACATTGGTTGTCTGGCCATTAGCTTTCCTCATCTCTTGCGTGATATGTGACTCTGACATTTCACAAAGCTTCTTGTGAGATTGGAAAAGACTCCTTTTTGGAGGAGATTCATTTCAAGATGACTTGCTAAGGCTGGATGTCTGAAATGGATGGTTGCAGACTACTCCTTCCTATGAATAGGATGGAGACTCTTAGAATTCCTACTAACCTTAATGTGGGTCTAAGAGTAATGGGATCTTTCCATATTTGGAATACTGACATCTCATTAATTCCAGCAAGGATTAATGAGTTCTCACAAAGATCTATATAGTCTGACTTGGCTTTCCAAGATACACGTCCTTCACAGAGTTGAAGAGACTAGGAAATATGTTCTTTGAGACACTCTTAGAGATTCCTCTAAACAACCAGAGATATCTCTCAGGGTATGAGCCAGAGGTTTCCCCAACGGGCAGGGGGCGCTTCTGCACTCAGTGATAAAGATAGTACATACACAGTATAGTATATACATGGATTAAGGTCCATGGAGCTGTTGAGCTCTTGCACTGAACTAGAGGTTCACACAAAAGTTCTCTCTAAAGATTGGCATAACCAGAGAGACCACAAAACAGAGTAGTAAGTAAGAACTCTTGAATATTAAAGCTACACATAGCTACAAGTTCCTGACTGATTGATGGTCTTGCAGAGTACTGACTTCAGATTGGCAAGAAGCAGCTTTTTCTGATACAGAACAAGGTAGTTCTATCTTTTCATGAACCTAAACTAGCATGAAATACTTAAAGAGCTTTTGGACTTCAGCTCTTATATGAACTAGGAACCAGAGATTCTCTGACCTTTGCATATACCAAACATAATGCAAGAACATAGAAATATGGGAAAGATTCTATGTCCTTACAGAAAAGGTTTGAATATCCTAAACATGAGTTAGGACCTTTACAAATCTCCCTAAGCTAAGCATATGAGCTGGAGAGATTTAGAAATAATATAAGGTTGTACTTGGTTTAATGCAATTTATGTTTTATATTCTAGGTACTCTGAATTAAGATGCTTTTAACTATAACAGGTCTTTTTCCATTGTACTAATATTTTACAAGATTTCTGTAACTGTTATATTCCTGAATGAAATGAAGTTACAAGTTCAAGGTTTGAACTCTCATATAGAGAAATATAAAGAAACATATAAAATGCTTAAGGTTGTTTAAGATTGCTTGTATAAACGAACATGTAAAGAATCATAATATTTATACTTTATGACATGTTTTTAAGAGTGTGTATTCACATACAGATATATTTTATGTGAAATAAATGGTAAAATGAAACCCACTGTTTATAAATTTATTTGGCACACTTCAAGAAAAATACTTGCTTCTTACAAGAAGTAAATCATTGATTCTTGCTTTGGTGACTGGCTGAATAAGATATACCATTTCTCAGGAAATGGTCTTTTCTAAGAGCCTAGACACATCAACAGCATGAACCGTGACAGCTTGACAGAGGAAGTGCATCATCTTCCTTGCCTCATAGCAGCCCCCTGCCCTAAATTAATGGTTTTTCCTTTAATAAAGTCTTCTGACCTCCAGTAATGCCTTTCCAGCGGTCACAAATGGCTGCTGTGGGAAAGGGATAAAGGGGAAAGACCCATCACCAGAAGCACCTTTCATTTATGCAACCACAGGTTCCAATCTACTCTTTCACCATTTTCTACTATCTGGCTCACTGGAGAAAAAGAGGCCAAATATTTTTAAATGCAACTATTTTTTTAAATCACTTAAGATATCTCAGCTAATCTCCCTATACATTCACTGAACTGCTATTGAGATCGAGAGTCCAGAGTGAGTGAAGTATTGTATGTAGAATACTTGGCAATTCAAATAACATTTCCCATTTAATTCCTTTTTACAACATCTGGAGAAAGTGCCTCTCCCTAATTCATTTGAAACCGCTGCAGTTAACATAGGGGGCGGCATGTGTGAAGCTGTGTGCTTATGGTTGGCATTATATATCCATTTTGAACTTCAACAAAGTTCCATCAGAAAGACTTAAAGTGAAATAGAATTTTTTTAAAAAATAGCACTGCAAAAGGCAAACTTGTATTTTAAAATATCCAGCAAAAACAACAGAAGCCAAGGACATTTATAAATGATTAGGATGAAGGAATGCTTATTAAATTTGCAGATGACACTAAATTGGGAGGGGCAGTAAATATGGTACAAGCCAGAGCCAGGATACTGGATTATCTTGATAGGCTGGAGAACTGGGCTAAAATGAATAAAATGAATTTCAACAGAGATAAATGTAAAGGTCTGCATTTAGGTAGGAAAAAGCAAATGCATAATTATAGGATGGGGAGACCTGTCTTGGCAGTAGTGTGTCTGAAAAGGATCTTGGGGTCTTAGTAGACCATACGCTGAACATGAGTCAGCAGTGTGATGCAGTAGCTAAAAAGACAAATGCGATCTTGGGCTGTATCAACAGAAGTATAGCATCTAGATCCTATGAAGTGATGGTATTGTTTTACTCTACTCTGGTTAGACCTCACCCAGAGTACTGCATTCAGTTTTGGGCACCAGAATTCAAGGAGGATGTAGACAAGCTGGAACGTGTCCAGAGGAGGGCAATGAAGATGGTGAGGGGTCTGGACTGAGACCAAGTCCTAAAAGGTTGAAGGAGCTCGGTATGTTTAGTCTGGAGAAGACAACTGAGAGGTGAGATGATAACCATCTTCAAGTACTGGAAGGGCTGCCATATAGAGGATGGTGTGAAGTTGTTTTCTGTTGCCCCAGAAGGCTGGACCAGAACCAACGGGTTGAAATTAAATCAAAGGAGTTTTCAGCTAAACATTAGGAAGAACTTTCTGACAGAGTGTTTCCTCAGTGGAACAGGCTTCCTCGGGAGGTGGTGGGCTCTCCTTCTCTGGAGGTTTTTAAACAGAGGCTAGATGGCTATCTGTCAGCGATGCTGATTCTGCGAACTTAGGCAGATTATAAGAGGGTGGGAAGGTTTGGCTCTCATGGCTGTTTTTTACATGCTCATGGTAATGCTGATAGCCATTTTGGATTCAGGAAGCAATTTTCCTCTAGGCCAGGGATCCTGGAGAGTTTTTTTCCCATCTTCTGGGAATGGAGTAGGGGTCTTTGGGGGGGGGGGACGTGGTTATGAATTTCCTGCATTATGCAGGGGGTTGGGCCAGATGACCCTGGTGGTCCCTTCCAATTCTATGACATCAACTTAGGATGCTTATGGATGGATTCCAATACTGGCACACCCTAAGTAGTGCATTTTATTTACCAGCTCATTTTAATAAGTAACCTGCGATTCAGGGAAACTGAACACCTGCCCTGAGCAATCGACACCCTTCAAAGTCCAATGATCTAAGTGGACTTTGTGGTTTTCGCTTAGGATTGCAGTGTAAATCAGAGTTGCATCTCATTGTGCAAGTCTGCCAATCTTGTGTCTATAAACTGAGGTCCAAGCTACTTGTTTGGGTGTTTTTTAAAGAGGATTCCTTGCAGCCACATAGCAGCTGCGAGGAACAGCTTTCAAAAAATAAAGAGTTGGTTTTTATACCCTGCTCTTCTCTACCAAAAGGAGAATCAAAGCAGCTTACAATCACTCCCCCCCCCACAACAGGCGCCTTGTGAGGTAGGTGAGGCTGGGAGAGTTCTGAGAGAACTGCAACTGGCCCAAGGTCACTCAGCAGGCTGCATGTGAAGGAATGAGGAATCGAACCCGGTTCTCCAGATTAGAGACTGCCACTTTTCACCACTGCAGCATGCTGGCCCAAATATGCTCAGAGTGCCACCACAGCAGGAAGAAGGGCCCCTGCCTCCCGCCCCTGCTTTTTTCCAGAACTGAAACAATACTGGGGGAGGGGGAGTTGCATAGGGAATGTTCTCTGCAAGTGCAGCAGCAAAAACAGGAAAACAACCACCCTAGTGCTGTTTCCACACAGGGGAAAAAAGGCTTGGGGGGAAGCCAGGAGCCCTTCCTCCCTTGTAGAGCATTCTCAGCCCGTTGGCTTTCCTTTTTTTTTTTTTTTAAGCGATTCCCTGCAGCTGCTGTGTGGCAGTGGGGAACCTAAGTTGGGTCCTGGGAACCCAGACCCAGCTCTTTGGGGGAAAAACCTGAACTCGTACTTTGGCCCTGAGATGTCTCCTGAACTATGGCTAGGCTTCCAAACTGTATACCAAGCACAAGAGTGCCGCCTACTGGTAGCAGCTGCACACCCACTTATGTTCAGTACATTCTCACCTTCATGTCATGGCCACAAAAGGCTGTATCAGAAGCAACAACAGTAAAAATGACAGCGTCTTTATTGAATACAAATGTTTCATACTCAGCAAGATTGTAAGAAAGCAGAATATTTTACAAGTCTAAAAATATAGTTAGATCTAAATTTAAGTCAACACATTAGAAAAGACTAAAAACTACACAAGAAAAACCCCTTCACCCAGCTCAAAAATACTATGATTTATAAAATGAATGCAGTCAAGTTAAAAAGCTCTACAACACACAATGCTAGGAAATCAGTTTCAAGAAAAATCTCACGATTGTGTCTTTTTTTAATCATGTAGATTTTGTTTGTTCTGCATGTGTTATTTTTCGTGCTAACTCTGAAAATCTGGCAGTTTGGTGCACAGAGAGCTTCTTAACTTAGGGTTTGCATCCAAGAGTAGAAAGAAGAGTGGAAATTTCAAGTAGAAAACATGATTCAGGAAGACAAAATGCAGAATACGAGTAGTAATACACTGTAGACAGAAGCCTTGCCCTCTACACAGACAGTTCTACAACTTACTACTGTTCTTGGAAATTAAAACATCATGGTTCTAACCTAAGGATGAGAAAGGTACTCTGTCACACTGGCCAGCCAGGAGGCTCAGATTCACCTAGGTCCTGATTTGCAACAACGAAAGTTGTACGCAAAAGAGCAAAGTGCAAAAGAGATTTTTCTCCTGATTGCTGCCAACTATGTACCCCTAAAATCACTCTGTCAACTGCATATTTAAGATACATAGCTACTGGACATCTAGAAGACAGTGTTTTCACTATTAAAAAGTATCCCAGTTATCCATTGTGCTTTAACACATACATTAAAGTGCAGTCACCATTTAAAGCAAACTCCACCCACCCCCCTCGTTTGGAACTGGTCCCTAAGCACTGAAATCTCAGTTAGTGGTAATAGCAGTGAATTTTCTTCCACTCCATCTGCAAGCTACCAAAAATGTCAAGCTACCAAAAGCAGAACTGGATAAGAGTATTGAAGAAGTGACCAGGATTCTGAATGGAATTTTACTCAGTGGAGGTGGCGGCAGCTATCCCACACCAATGACTGTAATGTATACTAATTCACTCCCACAAAGTTAATTACATTGCAGGTTTCCAATGAACTTTCCTATGCAATATAGATCCGAGCACGTCTTTATGGTTCCCTTATGTGTCAATTTGCGGCACTGTGTTATTTCTGCAGAGGGCAGCCACTTTAGGAAGAAAAAGACCCCCCCCCCCAATTAAACATACATTAATTTAAGGCCCAGCACCTTGCAGTAAGTTATCTAGTAAAGCCCATTTATTCTCCTTCCCCCTCCTCGTCCTCATAGTATCTGTTCCTCTTGATCTGTTCTTCCACTGTCAAATCTTCTAGCTCTTCGCCTTTGAAAAAACCAGTATCTTGGGATTTATGACTTGGACTAAAGAATAAATCTTTTGTGGTTGCAGAACTGACAATTGCATGCATAGGAGATGGAAGAATGGATGCTGCTTTATCCATAGACTCAGATGGCTTTTCAACATTTTCGTCTTCCTCCTCATCCGTCTCTACACTCCGCTGGCCATTCGCAAACAGGCTTTCTCCTCCTCCTCCTCCTGCTTCTCCCTTCTCCTTCTCCAGTTCTTTAGCCTCCTCCTCCATCTCCTCTACACTGGGGGTGTTTTTAGGATCGAATGTGCTATTTTCCTCCCTTGGCTTGTCTTCTACCAACATTTCCTTGGCCAGTTCCTCGTGTCGCCTGACAGCACTCCTCTCGGTTTTGGAATGAGACCCATTTTCAGTTCTATGGCTCTTAACAGACATTGTTCTAAAAGAGGCTGCCACTGTAAATGGCCGGCTTCTTTCTTTCAGTGAAGAGGACCTTCGTAATTTTTTAAGGTCTTGGTCTACATCTTCTTGATTATCTGGCCTAGAAACCTCGTCCTCTGGGGGCCACTTGGGCTTCAATACTTTGAGACCTTCTTCCAAGACACTGCCTTGACTACCATGCTCAGCAGGTGGTGGCCAGGCAATCTTCAGTTTCTTCGTTTCAGTCGGCCTGTCTTCCTTCTCCAGCATGCCGACAGCTTTTGCTTCCATGCTGGCTGCCAGAACTCCAACTTTTGCAATCGGTGCATCCTCCACTCCAGGACTTTGGGGACCTTCTGTTGCATTCCCAACAGATGCAGGTTTCTCTGGGGATTCTTCGCTCTCCATTTTGCTTACCCACAGTTCCTTGTGTGGTTTATGCCCAAAGCCTTCATCATAGTTGCCTTTGGATTTAAAGAGCTGGTTAAAATGAGGCTTGCAGTAAATGCTCCCGTGTAGAGATGCGTATGTTCCAAGACTGCAAAAGAAAACATGCACACACACACACACAAAAAAAATTCAGTTAGAATACCTAAAAGGATATACAGCAAATATAATATTCTCACTTGCAGGTTAAGTAATACAGGTATCTGTTCCTCAAAGTACATCTGCCCCATCCCTATCTTTCAGGTAACCTTTTAAAGCCTGGGCTGGCCTAGAGGCATGAGAAGGGGAAAGTACTGGACCACCACCCAGCTGCTATAAGCCCTTTTAGCCAAGTCTCTGCCCTGCGCTTTTCCTGCAGGTAACCTTTCACAGCCTGAGCTGGCCTAAAGGAGTGAGTGGAGCTCAAGAGCCAAAGGGCATCTTTGCCTTCTGCTGTTAGCCCAAAGGATCATAGCCTGGAACAAGTAAAAAGATCTGCCAGCAGAGAAAGAAAAACTGCCCCCTCACCCAGAAGCCCTTTTCTCTCCTTTTGTTTACATTGTATTTTGTGTGTGCTGTAAGCTACCTTGAGTCCCGGGGGGGGGGGGAGATGGCATATAAACAAATAATATCAGTAGTATTGTAGCATCATATAAGTTGGCTGCTGCTTTACCATAGCAAGGACTAGCGCAAAGCACCGACACTCATATTCTGCTAATGGTCAAGGTGGAGGACAGACAATAGATTCGTTTTTCTGAGACAGATGAGGTCAGGTGAAAGAGGGATTGATGCTCTTGGTGTAGATATTGAATCCACCCTTTGCAAACCAGCATTTGTGTGTGTTTTTAGTTTAAAAACAAACCAAAGGTGAAAGGTGTGTGAATACCCCATGGGACGCAAAGCCTCTCCTGAACAACTTGCAGCTTTCAAACTAGATGACTATCTCCAGTCTAATTTACCTTCTGAGAAAACACAACCCTGACACCTTCCTGCCATGAAACCAGCACAGGCAGGGGTGGAAATCAGTCCTTGGATTCCATTGTAAAGTACAGTGATCAATTCCTCTTGCCCACAGGGAAATGGTCTCTATCAGGTGGTCCTGATACCATCATGACATAAACACTTGCACAACAATAGCAGAGCTGCCTTGCAGCAGGGTAAGCAACTGCCACCCTAATTTGCAATTTTCATGACGATCTCTACTTTATCTTCCCGAGTATCCGGCATTGTGGTATGGAATCCTTTTCACACTCTTCTCAGTGAGAAGAGCAGTGACCAAGTCAAATCCTAGCCCAGACTACTAGGAGAGGTTTGCCTGCCACCAATGATCTGTCCAAAACATGCACCTTTTCTGATGAAGAGAACAGTGGGAATAGTGGCTTCTTTTTGCATGGGCAGATGCACCCACTACCTTTATAAGATCTCTGCTACATCAAACCAACGATTAATCTAGTCCAGATTCTGTTCTCCACAGTGACCTGGCAGATGATTCTGAGAAGCAGAGTGTGAAGACAGCAAGCTCCCTATTTGTTCCCAACATCTGATGTTCAGAGGTGCACTTTCAGGACTTGGAGGCTCCACTTAGGTCTGATCAACAGCTATTAGGCATGACAATGATCCATGGAGTCATTAATTTTTAAAGCCCTCTGAGATGGTGGCCTCAACTGATGGAATTCACTACCACAATATATTGTAAGAAGAGTGTTCCTTTTACTACCATTCCTAGATCTCCTGAAGTAGTTCAATGATCAAGGGCAGTCACATATGGGGCATGCGCAATTGTAACCAAAGCACTCAGTTCCTCAGCAGCTACTGATTTACAGCCAAAAAAGGAAGAATTTCATGTTTCTG
Organism: Euleptes europaea; assembly: GCF_029931775.1. Lineage (NCBI taxonomy): Eukaryota > Metazoa > Chordata > Lepidosauria > Squamata > Sphaerodactylidae > Euleptes > Euleptes europaea. The sequence goes on from NC_079312.1 coordinate 148,477,098, forward strand.
AGCCCAGAAAAGATTCCCCCCTCCTCTAACCCACAGGTTTATGACAACCCCCCATTTGTTTCAGAGTAACTCCATTGGTACTGCAATGATCGAGGCTTACGTGAGTCTACTGTTACAGTAAGAACAGCGGAAGCAGCTAATATGGTAAACTTGCTGGTTGGCAAAGAGACGCTCCATTGGGTAAACGGTTTTCTTGCATGCAAAGCAGGTTTCCTTTGCTGGCAGCTGGAACTTCTGATGAAAAAAAGGGAGGTAACGTTAACGTATGAGACTGATGCACTCTCCCTTCCTTAGTATTTTTCTTTAGGTAACCCTGAAAGTTAATTCTAGCCAAAGTTCCCTTAAAGCTGAATACTGATCATTTAGTTTTGAAACAGCAGTACCACCTTCCCTTCCAGTTCTCATACTGCAGCCAGGCTCCACACACCCAAAAACTGTACAGCCTTCTCCTCCCATTTTTATGGAAGTGGCCCAAAATTAAACCAATAAGAAAGAAACATGGAACAGTGAGCAATAAATTAACTATCTAAATCATGCCCCCAATCTATTGCAACCATCTGCACATATCTTCAGTCTCTTTGCAGAAGGCCAGCAGATGGGAAAAGAGAATGCAAGAGGAAAACTTTAAAAAGGGCTAGATCAGCAAAAAGCACTCAGCTGTCTAGGGGTAAAGACAGACGCAACAAACAGAGCTCACACCAGATTCTTCTGCTGTTGTGCCAGACTGGATTTTCACTAACGAAAAAGCTATGCTTATCAACAAATCAAATGCTGGCCAGCATATATATTTTTTAAATGCCACATGGGTGCACATTGTGTTTGAGCATTTACCACCTGATCAAAAAAGGATTTTTTTTTTAATGTAGAACTGCTCCAAGGATTCAAAGGTCTTGGTGACGGGTGGGCAGCCAATCAGCACCATGCTCATCAGGCTTCCATTTAGACATGCTTGTTTGTTCTCCCTCACCCCCCAAGTTTGAAACTGGAGAGGAAAGGTATGTTTGGACTAACACAGTGAGGGCTCTTCCAGATTAGGCTGATCTTCTGAAGAGTTGTGTATGTCTTTACCAGCACATAAAACGCAAGAGAGAGAGAGAGCATGCACACCCAAATCAAACAAGCAAAAGGAAAGAGGAAGAGTGCTTAAACAAATCTGGCACCTCAAGCAAGTGGGCATACTTAAAGCAGCTTTTATGACACATTCTGCCTTCAGGCCAGGAGTTAACAGTGACAGGTCTGCTTTCCTAAAAGCAACTTATGTGGAAACAGTTTCAGAAGCTAGTGCCAATGTTCTAAAGCGACAAGTAATCTAATCTCCTGAACTAAACCTTGAACCATTACGCCTGGCAACTGGGATGTGTGGCCCAAGCCAAAAAATAGCCAAAAACTATCCACAGATGACAGCTCCACAGCCAATACATTATGTTGCACTAATTGCCCTCATGGGTCAAAAATTGCCTAGGTAATCCCGCCAGTTTAAGCAATGCAAGGCTTTTTATCCCTAACATAGAGAAATTGCTTTTGAAAGGGAGGGAGAAAGAGAGCAAACAGCAATTTTTTCTCTCTCCCTGGTAATCACACAGAAGTCCCAATATTTGAGCAGCATGGGGAAAATATTCTTCCAGCTACAAGTGAAGTGCCTATAAACTTCATTTATGGAAAAACATATATTCTTTCATATGTATGTACCCTCATAGCTTTATGAGGTGCTATGCTCAAGTATAAGGGCATAGCATCAGGCACACATATATTCTGCACACATATGTAAAGGCAATGCCCCAAAGAGAACTAATCTTTGGTTCATATTCACTAGTGTGTGAATATGAGTTAGCATAAGCTGGCAGCCATTGCTATCAGGTGTCAGTGATCTCATCCTGCAGGCCTGGTACAACCAGGCTCCTTAACAAGGCCTAAGACCAAGGGATTTAAGACACCAGAAGTGTCAGAAAGGAATGTTAAGTTTCGGTTCTTCATGCAGCCACCTAAATCCCCGCCTCAAACCACAGTGATAGGCCTATGCTAATCCAAAGGTGTCCATCATTGGGTCTTTGTGTATCTATGCACTATATTACATACATTGTAACACCCCTGACCAGAGGTTGTTGCAATCCTTTGTTCTGGTGTGTAAATTGTCCTGCGCATTTGGGGCAGTTTTCACCCGGTGTGTATATTGGGCCTAATAGACTGCTTGAAACTCTCAACCTCCTTCTGTATTATAGTCATTGGAAATTAATACAATAATGCAGACCATTTCACAAGAACCTAAGCACTCAACTTGATTGTCTGTTGGAAACTGATTTCCCCAGTCCTGTTTAGGAACCTAACATTTGCAAAGCATAACATTATTAGTGCATTTGCTGCAAACATGTTTCCCCACAAAACCTAGAAGAACCTTTGTAAACGTTAAGTAGTTCTGATGGTGAAGAATAGCATAGTGTGCGGACTCCAATTGTTTGAATCAGTTCAGAGTTGCAATTGTTGCGGCTCATCCTACCTGCTTTTCCACTGATGAAAGGGGGATGAGCGCCCCTTTCTTACTGCCAAAAAGAGTATGAGACCCATGTGGGCAAAAGCTGCAATGAGGAGGGGAATCAGGCAAAGTTGAGCAGGGAAGCTAGTAGCATCCAAGTCACAGATCTTAACTGGGGCTTTTTCTATATGAGTTTTAAGAAAACAATGTAGCCTTGGATCCTTTGGGTTAAAAGTGCCCTGCACAAACACAGGCAGGGAAATGCAAGCTATGAAAACCAACTACTGCAGAAGGCTGAAGTCCCTTTCATAAAAAGAGAAAACAGGCAAGAAAGCTGAGAGTTGAGCTCACATTAAGGAGGGAGGCAGAAGGCAGGAGTAGAGATTAGGAACCAGGAGCAGGAAACAGAAGCTGGAAAAGACAAATGGCTATTTTATAAACACATCTCTGGGCTGATATGACGTGTGTTCAGAGAAGAACTCGAGAGTGGAAAACCATGCCCATATTCACACTGAAAAACGCCAACTGATAATTGGGGTGCCCAAGCCATAATAGAGGAGCCTTCCTCAAAAGTTATAATCCTATACATTTTACAGCATTTGTCAACTATGAATAATCATAAACTAGATTTACTAGTTATTCTCTCTAGTTAAAGAATGGGGAGTGATGACTTAATGGGCTACTTCCAAGTCTTTAAAGCAAGCTCATTGCAAAGCTGAGAACATAATTTCAACAGTAGTGGGAGCCACAATCACCCCCCCTTCAGTTACACAGTCAAAAGCCACCAATAACCAAAAGATCTTAAGCTGTCACTGTACCAACATTTTAAAAAAAAAAGTTCCTACCAGAGTATCTTCAGCCTATAATCTATTTTTAAAGCGTTAATAAATGAAATTACACAGTAGGTTTTGTTTTCCTTCTCTGCAGTTCCTACATGCTTTAAATTAGCAAAATTAAGCATGGAAGAGTTTGGCTGCTGATAATTTTGAAAGTCAAGACTTGGGAGTGGGGAGAGGCAAATGCAACTCACTAGCCAACACTTTAAGTTCACATTTCTTTTGTATCACATGTTGCTACTAAGGTCTCCCCCCCCCTCCGCCCCTGGATGCCATTGAGAAGTGAGGTTTTTTTCCCTGCAGTCTTTCCCACAACACTATGGAGCTTCTGTGTACCTCCCGGGCTCTCCCTGCCTTTCCTGCAAGCATTCCCAAACCTGCTTTGCTGTGATGTTTTGAGGAAAAGATTGCTGTGAAGCCATGGTGCCCCAATGTGGATGGGAAAGCCCACTTTCCCAGTCCTGCCTGCATAGGCACCATTTTCCCTGGCCCAGTCCTCCATGGTGGCTATTTTGTGCCCTGCCATTGGGGGCTTTTAAAAAAAATCAGCCATTGAATATCATTACAGCATTATAATGGCATGCCCTGACTTGATGGGACAAAAAAAAATGATGTAGCAATCTGCCTGAATACCCAGCTTCAGGTTCTCTGAATACCCAGCTTCCATTAAAAAATTAGCCCCTTTACTTTTCCTTTATGTCTCCACAACAAAAGATTTTTTAAAATTAAAGCTGGGAATTCAGGGAACCTGATTCTCATGAGCCCCAACCTGGTCCTCATGATTTTCCTGTTTCGGCTTCTAAGCCCAGGCTAGGTCTATATAAAGCATCTCTAGTCAGAGCAGTAACAGGACAACAAAGCCCCGGAGAGAGGAACAGGAGTTCACTTCAAAAAGGAATACACCAATTGGCTTAGCATCAGCCAGGAACAGTGCACCTATCCATGTTAGGAGGTGATTATAACAGATAAAACTCTGAGAGTTACTCTAGCCTTTTCCAGAAGCACAGAAGGGAAAAGGAATCCCTCATAGGATAGGCTCGTGTCAGGCTAACAGAGCTCAGGAATTATGAAGAACTGTAAGCCATGAAGCTAGGGAACCATTTTATCTTGGCTGCGTTAAACTTACTTAACTGTTTTACATCCTTAAATCATTCCCTTGTCCCTGTTTCCCATGCAAGCAGTTATAATTAACTTCCCTCTTTACTCTGTTTTCCAAATAAAGTTCATCTTTCTATTTAAGAGAACCTGTGTAGTACTTGTATTGCTTAGGTGCAGTAGGACTAGGTTCTATGTATGTCAGCTCTTAGCTGAGCCAGGCTGCATGTTTAGCTGGATGAAGAATATGTGCGCATGATAGAAAGGGGCAGAAGTAGGACTGCCAGATTCTTAAAAGGATGAAAGGGGCAAAATAGACTTTTTAAAAAACAAAAATTGGGACTTGAGTCTGATAGACAGATTGGTATAATGCTGTAAGGATAATCAATTGCGTCTTTAAAAAACAGGAAAAAAAACTCTGGTGGCATATAGGGGGCACTTCTGGGGCAGAGAAAATGTGGGGAAACCTACCATGGAGAAAGCCTCATTGTTACTGCACTGCAGCACCGGGAACTGGGAAACCACACAAGCCTGTCTCCATGTGAAAAAACTTTTAGTAAAGAAAAAGAAAATCCACTGTACCTTCACTGATTTGGGTGGAGCAGCATCAGTCTGGCAGGATGATTTAGAATCAGGACTTTGTTTGGCATAGACTGATCTCAGGGCTTCAATTTCTTTCCGGGAGTTAAATCCAACTAGAATGGAAGGAGGAGACTTATTAGCATCTCTTTTTAACAACCATTCAGTTCAAATCTTGGGTCAAGAAAGGTACAACTGAAAGCGGATGCATCCGGAAATAGCAATTACATCTCTATAAATCAAGTGGACAACAAAATGAAATCATTACAAATAAGGTGATCCCACTACTTCCGATACGGCACATCGTTCAGAGTAAACTTCATCCTCCTTCAGAGAACCAGGATTATGACAGGCTTCAAACAGACAACAGCTTGGCACAAAGGAAGCTGTTTCCATATAAAACACACAACCAGTGCTGAATTCGCTACATCAGAAGGTTAAAGGATGACCTACATAGGGAAAATGCTAGGCAAGGGGTCTCATGAGATCATCCACCTGTCAGTTTCTGCTTTCAAGATGCCCGGTGGTGGTGGACACAACCATCTAAAACAAATATTCAGAACATATGCAACCATATGTTGGAGAAGGACATGAGAAATAAGCACCACATTTGCAATGGTGGACATCATCATAAATATAGAGTGGAAGTTAAAAAAAATAGTGGACTACTCTGAGCTCTAGATCAGTCCTGGGAATTGTATGCGAGGTTCCAATCACTTTCAGTCAGAACAGCAATGATGCAAAAACCCTGCAAACTGGTAGGATGCTTTACCTCCCACCATATGAGTTCAGTATAGATATCTGGTGATGGGAAAAACACAAAGTACAGGATGGTATATCAAGAATAAGGGTGTGTTGTAAACTCCAAGTTGAAAACACCAATGGGACCCGCCACACGAGAAAAAAAACAAGTATACAATTATAAACAACGTACCAATAACAAGTATATAAATACACAGTAAAATGAACACTACAAATGTAAAAATATGTAATACTAAAAAGGAGCTAACGCATGACAAGCAAATGGATTGCCAGCCAAACTCTATTTTCAGTGAATCTTCATCAGATCCTTTCTGTGTTGTCCTCTTTATCCAGAACATGCATAATTTTAAAACAAGCTGCCAATTCAAAACAAGGCATCAATAAAAGGTCTCCTGCTGTCAGGCCTGTGTCTCAGATAGTTTCGTTTTCTCACAAACCCCCCTTCAAGGACTGTTTTCCCAAAACTGCATTCCTGTTCCCTTTGAAGCTTGCAGATGTCCGTGGGAGCAGCGGCGCCTCTGTGCTGTTTGTAATGTGTTCGAAATAATCTCATGAGACTGTACTGCTGAGTGCTTTTTTCAATGCTTTTATATTATCAAGTGCATGCCAGTTTCCCCCATTGCTGTCTTGGGTTCTCTATGCGCTGTTTGCCTTTGTTACCATTAAACCAACTGCTTTGGACAACTACGTCTCCTGCTGTGGCTAGTGGTTCTCGATAGGGCAAGAGCTGACATTAAGACAGAAATCATTTCTCTCACCTGTCAGGCTGGAACCCCGGGGGGTTCGCCTGCCACTCGGACTGGAGCAGGGACGGTGCTCTCCGAGTGACCTACCCGTGGCTGGAGCCCCGTGTGGTTCGCCCGGACCCGGGGGATCTGTTCCCCGGGTGACGGGTTCCTGCTAGGAGCCCTGGAAGGCTTCCATCCCTGGTCTCTTCCGTTGGGAACAGTGACTGACGACCCTGAACTCTTACGGGACGTTATAGCTGAACTACATCGAACTGATGCGGAAGTTAAACACCTGACTGGACTTGTTCGTGCTCAGTGGCGTTCTCTAGCCGCGACGGTCCCCTGGACATCTGACATTGCGGATACCAGCGCCTGCCAAGACCTCCATACCCTTGACTGGTTGGTGGAAGATGCTCGGTTGGCGGCTGAGGATTTACAATTGCTGACTAGCCTGTTGGCCGGACTTACTGCCTGTGAAACACAAATAACTCTGACCGCGGTCCTGATCCGTTCTGACGACATGGCGACCCCAGTCACACACACCCCGAGCTCTGCCAAGCGGAAGCGAAAGCGGTGGCCACACGGGTGGCTACCCTCTTCCAGGGCCACACTGCGGCCACTATTTCAGTGGCTGACCTCACGAAACAACTCACCCCCGACTTCGGTGCTGATGCGGCAGCCTTGGCGGTACAGATCCAGCCGATGTTGGATCTGGCAGATCGCGCTGAGCTCCTCTACACCTTGGAACAGGAGGCCCTTCCACTCGTTACCACGGCACTGACTGCCAAACTGGAAGCCGACCAGGCCCTAACCGAGCGCAAGAGAGCGGAGGAGCAAGCACGGACAGCAGCTGAAGCAGCGGCAAAAGCTCGGGCTGAGCAGGAAGAGAGGGAACGCTTAGCTGCTGAATGGGCACATGCCCCAGACAGCCTGGGGGCTATGAATTACCCCCGTTCTCCCCGTCTTTCAGCCCGTCGCGTAGCGTTCAACGCTCCCGCAGGTTGGCGGGGACTTTGCCCGAGAGGCCAGACAATTCCGACGAGGAGGACCTATATGGGGGGGAGTCTCTCTGGGCCACTAATTTATGGGTCAGCCAGTCCCGCTGGGCTGGCGGCACTGGCGACGAGGTATTTTTGTTATGTAACCAAAATCTGGACCTTATGGAGGAGGTGGCACGCTTGCAGGATCAATTGACCTTAGTACTCAGGAACAATGACACAACGGGCCCAAGCTGCGCCCGTTGCCCCCGCTCCCGTGACACCACAGCAGCCACCGCAACAACCGCCACAACAACCGCCGCAGCAACCAGCTGCGCCGGTGGTTCCTCCTGACGGAGGCCCCACAGCTCCTGGCGGGGGTTCCGTCGCTCCTGATGGAGGACCCATAGTTTCAGGCAGAGGCCCCGCAGTGCCCAGCAGAGTGCCTGTTGCACCTGCTTTACCGGTGCCACCGGGTGCACCGGGGTTACCAGGAGCCCCAGTGCCTGGATACCCGCCTGTACCCCCAATGCCATTGAAGCCACCGAAACTGAAGGTTACTTATGATGGCTCTGTTGAAACTTTGCCCTGTTTTTTGCATCATGTGGATAGTTATATGAGGGAGCAAAGACAATTCTTCCCTACCGAAGATAGCCGCGTCCGTTTCGTTGCCTCTCTGTTAACAGAAAAAGCGGCCGACTGGATGATCCTCCAGTTTGATACGCAGTCCCGCTCCATTCGCTCCCTCGACAATTTTATGTTCGCCTTGCGACGGCGCTTTGGAGATCCCTTCATGGGAGAGAGAGCCAAAGCGGAACTTTTGCAACTCAGGCAAGGCTCCTCTCCAGTTCGGGAATTTGCAGATGAATTCCAACGACTCGTGAGTAAGGTAGTGGACTGGCCTGAAGCTACCCTTATCCACTACTTCCGAGAAGCCTTGCACCCAGACATTTTGAACTGGTCTTATATGCGAGGCGACCCAGATACCCTTGAGGATTGGATTTTACTGGCCGAGGAAGTAGAAAGCCGCCGGCGATTTGTTTCACTAGTCCGAAATAGGACCAAGGAGAAGAGCGGGCAAAAACCGCCCACCAAACCTTCGACTCCCAACCCGCGGAGACCAACCCGACTCCCTCTGGATCGCGAGTCCCGATTCCAGAGAGGAGCCTGTCTCGTTTGCGGTGCTATGGGCCACTTTGCAGCGGCTTGCCCTCAAGGTCCAGAACCCACTCGACCAAGCGTACTGCCTCGAGCTCGGGACGACCTCAACGCAGAGGCACCGCGGCCACCCGCAGCACCGGGACGACCCACACCCTCTGCACTTCACGTCAGAGAATCGTCTAGTCTCCCTGCACCCATCAATCCCGTAGGGTCCTGGATTACAAGTGCCCCAGTGGGGGACAGCTCTCCTTCTTCTGACAAAGATCATCAATGGAATTCCCCAGCCCTAAATCTGGAATCTCCTCTTGACCTGTCAAAAAATGGATACGGTCTGTGGTGAGTGGAGCGTCCCCACAGACTCCTGCGGAACCTCCTGCAAAATCCAAGGCTCCTGTCATGGTGAGTGAAGTCGAAAACACTGTTTATGTGGACGTAGTGTTACAACACTATAAAAAGGGCCCCCAGTTACGTGTCAAGGCGCTCATAGATTCCGGCTGCGGGCACTCTTTAATCAATGAGGCCACGTTTGCAGCCCTAGAAGTCAAGTCCAAAGATCTACCGGCTCCCGTCCAATTTGCCCAAATGGACGGTAGCCACTTTAAAGGGGGGCCGGTCAACTGTCGCACACAGGGGGTGGCGATGGGTATCGGATCCCATTGGGAGCAAATAGACTTTACCATAGCTCCTATCCGGTACGAAGTCATTTTGGGGATCAATTGGCTTAAGGGACACAGTCCCTCCATAGACTGGGAAGCTGACACTATTACGTTTACCAACCCTGGATGTGAATAGCATCGACGTGAGGTCGCGGTTGTACTTCCACCAGCCTCAGCCTTAACCTCCGATGCTCTATTGCCGACCCCATTGCCCGAGGTATACCGAGACTTTGAGGACGTTTTTGGTGTAAAAGAATGCGATGCCTTACCCCCTCACCGCACCACGGACTGTGCGATTGAGGTAGTGGGAGACTGCAAACTGACTAAAAGCAAGATTTACCCTATGAGCGTTTCCGAACGCGCCGTGCTACGAGACTTTTTGGATAAAAATCTTGCTCGAGGGTTCATTCGGCCGTCAACTGCCCCCAACTCAGCCCCTGCTTTCTTTGTATGTAAGAAGACGGGTGACTTGCGCTTATGCATGGACTTTCGAAAACTCAACGCAGTCACCCAAACCAACGTCTACCCCATACCGTTGATCTCGGACATCTTAGGACAACTAAGGGAGGGGCGCATTTTCACTAAACTGGACCTGGTTGAAGCTTATTACCGGGTCCGGATTCGGGATGGGGATGAACCCCTCTGTCATGAGTCAGCCTGCAGAGAGTCAGCCTGCAGAGACCTCCTCTGACGAAGAGGAGGTAGAGGCCAGAATAGAGGATCAGCCAAAGTCAGGAGATGACTCACCATGCCTGCAGCCTGCCAGCTCAAGGACTCCAGTTGGACCTGACACCTTGCAACATGCAGTGTCTCCAGAGGCCTCGCCAAGGCCACTGGAGCAGAAAAGACAACAGGTTCGTCTGGCAATGCAGCAGAGACGGCAGAGTGCTAGACTGAAGGCTTTACACAGGAACCTCCCCAGTAGCAGTGATGAGGAAGAGCAGGGCTGAAGCACCACCTGTGAACTCAGCCTCATCAGCACCAGCTGGCTCTGCTACAGCAGCAGGGGAAGGGATTTAAGCCATCAGTTAGGCTTGGCTGTTGTGCAAGCAACTTGTCACCAACCTCCTGGTGTACCGGCCTTGTTTCCCTGCTATCCTTTGGATTCCTGATATCCTGACTTCTTGAACTGGCTCTGACTAACACCTTGGACTTCCCTTGCCTGTATTGATATCTCGGACTCTGCCTTCACTGTGAATGACCTTGGACTGTTCCCCAGACTACGCTTACAGCTTACAGCCCTCGCTCCTCACCTGCACAACAACACCCTCACAGCCTTCTCGAGCTGCTTCGGAATGTACGAATTTCTGGTAATGCCTTTCGGGTTAAAAGGGCCCCCGGGGGTCTTCATGCAACTCATTAACGAGATCCTCCATGATTTATTATATCGGGGCGTGGTGGTTTATCTTGATGATATCCTTATTTACTCTAATACCATGGATGAACATATTGCTCTGGTCAGAGAAGTGTTGCAACGTCTCAGGAGCAATCAGCTCTACGCAAAGTTGTCTAAATGTGAGTTCCACCAGGAACAATTTACTTTCTTGGGATACATAGTTTCACATCAGGGCCTCACCATGGACCCTACTAAGATTCAATCTGTACTTGATTGGGCTCCTCCCTCCACCTGCAAGCAAGTGCAACAGTTTCTCGGCTTTGCCAATTTTTACCGTGGTTTCATTCCCAACTTTGCTCAGGTGGCCCTGCCAATCACCGACCTCCTTAAAACTAAGGGTAAAGGGGTCTCTGCTACATTGCCCACCGCCAAGGTACATTGGACTGATCAATGCCAAACTGCCTTTGTAACTCTCAAGCAGCTTTTTACTTCTGAACCTGTGCTGCAGCACCCCGATCCAAACCGCATGTTTGTTGTGCAAGTTGATGCGTCGGACGTAGCCATGGGGGGAGCTCTTTTGCAAAGGGGACCCGATGGTCTTCTTCGCCCCTGTGCTTATTTTTTAAAGAAATTTGCGCACTCTCAACTGAACTGGCCCATTTGGGAAAAAGAAGCTGCAGCCGTCCATCATGCCCTCACTACGTGGCAATTTTTGGAAGGTTCCAGGGTCCCCTTTGAAGTCTGGACCGATCACAAAAATCTAGAAGCCCTCACGGGGACCCACAAACTATCCGCAAAACAACAACGTTGGGCTGGCTGACTTCTTCGCTCAATTCCGTTTTGTGCTCAAACATGTACCTGGAAAGCAAAACGTGCTAGTTGATGCTCTTTCCAGGCTTCCCCAATATCCAGTGAAAATCGACCGTCCTACGGACTCCTTATTCACCCCAGCACACAGAGGAGCTCTACCAGTTCTAGCTGTAAAAACTCCGTCCCAAACTCTGCTCCAGTCCCAAACCCAAGCAGCGGACAGCAAAGCATCTGTCCAAGGGGAACCGATGTCAGGTCCCGGGCTGGGCTAGGAGGCTGGGTAGTCATGCGGTCCAAGGTCGAGTTAGTGGAGATCAAAACAGGAGTCCAAAGGTGTCCAGAAGAAGAGTCGTTAATCAAGCCGAGGGTCAGAGTGCCAGGAATTCAAGCCGGTCAGAGAGAGAGTCAGGAGCCGAAGTGGATGCAAAGCAGTCCGGAAACTGAATCGTTGCTTCCAGGGAGAAACCTTCCAACAGCCTGGGATTATATGACCCTCCGGTAGAGTGCTCATTCACCCCATCAATTACCTAGCCTGGCTCCTCTCAGTATTCAGGGCTTTGTGTGCGTCTATACTCCCGTGCCTGCTTGCGACGGGTAGCTAAGTCTTTGCGTAATCTTTCCCAAAGCCTATCTATCCGTGGGGGTGAATCTTCTATCCTTGCCGGCTGACTCTCCTCATCGTTAATCATGAGAGGAGTGGGAACTTCCGACTCCAACGGAGGCAAACTGCCAACTTCAGAGGAGTCAGAGGGCCCGGTCTCTGCCTCTGTTACCAACTCAGCCGGGATCTGTGTCTGTTCAGTATCTAGATCCCTGCTGCTCACGACAACCGACTCCCTCGCCAGACCAACCCGCGCCACCTATTGCCAGCGCTCCACATCACCCGGGCCCCCCCTCCACCGCCGACGGCTCCTGCTTCACCCTCTGCAGGGGGGGTGATCCTGCCCGACTCCTTCCTGGACTCCCTTTGTACTCAGTGCCTAGCCGAGCGCACTGCTCAGGCACTACCTTTAGGCCTGCTAGAACGGGGTGGTTATTGGTACAAAGTCTCGAAATTGTACATGCCTAAGATACTTCGGAGAGAGATCCTACAATTGGCCCATGGAGCTAAAACGGCGGGACACTCTGATTTCCTAAAAACCTTCACTTATTGCGCAGGCAGTTTTGGTGGGTGGGCATGCGCACTGATGTAGATTCCTTCGTTCGCAGCTGTCCCATCTGTGCCACTGTCAAACGTTCCCAAGGTAAACCCCCGGGACTGTTACAACCGCTGGAAATTCCCACCAGACCCTGGGAAGTGATTGCTATGGATTTCATGACTGATCTCCCACTCAGTGAAGGGAAAACTGTACTATGGGTTATTACTGACTTGTTTTCCAAACAGGTACATTTGGTTCCGTGTGTGGGTATACCCTCCGCCCCCAAGTTGGCCCGCCTCTTTGTGTCACATGTTTTCCATTTACATTCCTTTCCACGTAAGATAATTTGCGACCGCGGAAGTACCTACGTAGCCAAATTTTGGAAAACCTTTCGCAAGTTGGTGGGGGTGGAACAGGGTTCGTCTAGTGCTTATCACCCCCAAACGGATGGGCAAACTGAACGTGTAAATGCTGTACTAGAATGTTATTTACGTTATGTCAATTATCACCAAGATGATTGGGTTGAATTATTGCCTTTTGCTGAATACACTTAAAATAATGCTGTGCATCAATCTACAGGCTTTAGTCCTTTCTATGCTGTGTATGGTCAGGATTTCGGTCCTATTGGTCATGTAGATATGGCGGGGGAGGAGGGAAATGTTGATGTAGCCTCTTGGACTCAAGCTATCCACACCACCTGGCCCTGGTTAGTAAAAAACTTAGACAGGGCCAAACGCAAATATAAAGCTCAAGCAGATAAGCATCGCTCTCCCAGCAAAGACTTTCAGGTTGGTGACTTAGTGTACCTTTCCACCAGGAATCTGCGGTCCACCCGACCATGTCATAAGCTCAGTGCCAAGTACGTGGGGCCATATCCCATTGCCCGGATAATTAACCCAGTCACTGTGGAACTGACTCTCCCTAAAACCTTGAGGCATATCCACCCTGTCTTCCATATCAGCCTCCTCAAGCCGCATGTTGCCGCCTCAGATTGGCACCCGAAACCGCCTCCTGAGGAGGCTGTGATGGTGGGGGGGGAGGAGCATTTTGAAGTGTCAAAGATCCTGGACTCTCGTGTGCGTCACGGCTCTCTGCAGTACCTAGTTCGTTGGAAACACTTCCCCCCTGCCTACGATGAATGGGTTCGTGCACGAGATGTCTCCGCCACACACTTAGTGCACGCCTTCCACACCGCGTACCCCCATAAACCGTCCCTCTTGCAGAACGAGAGGGGGCCCTAAGGGGAGCAGAATGTCAGGCCTGTGTCTCAGATAGTTTCGTTTTCTCACAAACCCCCCTTCAAGGACTGTTCCCAAAACTGCATTCCTGTTCCCTTTGAAGCTTGCTGATGTCCGTGGGAGCAGCAGCACCTCTGTGCTGTTTGTAATGTGTTCGAAATAATCTCATGAGACTGTACTGCTGAGTGCTTTTTTCAATGCTTTTATATTATTAAGTGCATGCCAGTTTCCCCCATTGCTGTCTTGGGTTCTCTATGCTCTGTTTGCCTTTGTTACCATTAAACCAACTTCTTTGGACGACTATGTCTCCTGCTGTGGCTAGTGGTTCTCGATAGGGAAAGTGCTGACACCTGCCTATGCTGTATGAAAGCCAGGAACTAGTACACTGTTGCAATAAACAGTTATACTGTTCAAATTCCACAGTGACCTAACTGTTAGCAATGTTTTAAAAGCCAGGGTGGGGGGAGCCATGGGAGGCTGAGACAAGGAAAGCACGAGGAACATTTCCATGTGGATGTGTCAGGCCTGCTCTCTGCGTTTAGGGATAGTTTTGGTTTCTCACAGATGCTCTGCTGTGCTCAAGGACTGTTTTCCTAACAATCGCATTCCTCTTAGGCTTTGAAGCTCGTGGGAGCCTGGCCCGTTGGACTAAGGGGTTACCATGCCAACCTGTGCTATCATGATACGACCTATTCCCCCATATATTCCGTTGTATGTCCCTTTTGCTCCATTCCTGCCTTTTTTACTTTTGTAAGCTCTGAATACCTGTATGATCTCCATTAAAGTCAACTCTTCTTTAACTACCTGTCTGCGAGTGTTGCTTGTGGGAGTGCATCGGGAACAAGTGCTTACATTAAGGCATGAAACACTCTCTCCTTTTACCTGCCTGGCTACAGCCCTGGAGGATTCGCCTGCATCTCAGCTTCGAGTTTCTTGTGTGGAATCCTGGAGGACTTGGACCACTGGTCCCTACTGTTGGGAACGTCGACCTGCCCTGACGAACCTACTCTGCTGCGTGATGTGCTCCTCGAAGCTGTATGGACTGATGCGGAAATCAACCGCCTAGTGGAACTTATTTGGGTTCAGTGGCGCTGCCTTGCCGATGCTAAGCCTTGGACGTCCGAGGACTTGGATCGGGATGCCTATCAGGAACTCTTGGTCCTGGACGGGCTATTGGATGAAGTGCGCGCCGCACAAGAGGACTTGGTAACCTTAACTCGCTTGTTGGCGAGATTGACTTTGCTAGAGACTCAACAAAACTCGGCAGCGGCCCCTATCTGTCCCGACTCGCCCCGGGTCATGGCGGGAACACTGGTGGGGGGATCCCCGCTGTCACTAGTACCTGATCCTGCTGTGTGTCAAACGGAGGCACAAAAGCTCGCTGTCCAAACAGCGTTATTATTTGTGGGACTGCCCCCGACCACAACCACGGTAGCCGATCTAATGCAACTGTTAACCCCGACGTTCGGGGATGGTGCAGCGCACTAGCTGTCCAAGTGCAACCTCTGCTTGGTGGGGACATTATCCCGCTCCTCACTCTTCTAGAACAAGAAGCCCTTCCGATTGTCACCACGACCGCCGCCTTTAAGCTCGAAGCTGCCCAGGCGCTCGTCAACCAAAAGAAGGCTGAGGAACAGTTGCAAGCAGCGGATGTGGCGGCGGCCAAGGCTCAGGCCGAAAGGGAAAAGGAGCAACGATTGGCCGCCGATCGTGCGCGAGCGGCCGCAGATGTACGCCCTAAAGACACTGTAGGAGTTGAACTCTCATTAGGGTCCACATTTTCCCCGGTCTTTGCCCCGTCTTGCACCACACAACGCACAAGGCGCCTTGCAGAATGTCTACCAGAATCGGACTACTCCGACGAGGAAGACCTGTACGGGGATGGATCCCACTGAGCTACTGGTCTTCCGAGTCAGCCAGGCCCGGCGCACGGGGGGAACTGGAGATGAAGTGCACCTCTTGCGGAGCCAAAACCGGGACTTGAATGATCATGTGACCCGCCTGCAGGACCAAATGGAACGTTTGCTTCGGGAAAACAACCGTTTGCAACAAGCACTGACTACTCCGGCCCAACCGGTGCCAGCTCAGCCAGTTCTACCTGGCCCCGGGGCCCCAGTTGTGTCAGCTCCCAGGGCCCCGGTTGTGGCAGCTCCTGGAGCGCCGCTTTGGCCGCCTCCAGGGCAACCGCCGGCCCCCGGAGCACCAGGTGTGCCAGCTCCTGGAGCACCACTTCGGCTGCCTCCAGGACGACCGCCTGCCCCTCTGCCCATACAATGGAAGCAACCTCGGTTGAAAACCACCTACGACGGCTCGATCGAAACTCTGCCCTGTTTCCTACATCATGTGGACAGTTACATGAGGGAACAAGGACAGTACTTTCCCACCGAGGACAGCCGAGTTCGTTTCGCTGCCTCTTTATTGACGGGGAAAGCGGCCGACTGGATGGTCCTCCAGTTTAACACTTGGCCCTATCCATCCGCTCTCTTAACAATTTCATGTTCGCTCTGCGGAGACGGTTTGAGGATCCCTTCTTGGGAGAAAGGGCTAAAGCCGAACTCCTGCAACTCCGGCAAGGCTCTACTCCCGTCCGGGAATTTGCAGATGAGTTCCAACGACTCGCCAGCAAAATTGTGGATTGGCCTGAAGCCACCCGAATACACTATTTCCGGGAAGTGCTTCACCCTGACATTTTGAACTGGGCGTATATGCAATGAGATCCCGACACCCTGGAAGATTGGATCTTACTAGCTGAGGAGGTGGAAAGCCGCTGCCAGTTCATATCTCTGGTCCGTTGCCGGACCAGAGAAGGGGGTAATCATCCGAAATCTTTTGAAAGCCCCAAACCCCGCTCTGCGGAGACCAACGCGGCCCGTGCAAGACCGCGAATCCCAATTCCAGAGGGGAGCCTGTCTTGTTTGCGGCAATATGGGTCACTTTGCTTCTGCCTGTCCTCGCCGTCCAGACCTCACTCTTCCTCCCCGACCAGACAGACCACCCCGGACCCATGGACGGCCTCAATGTAGAGGCACCACAGCCACCCGTAGTGCAGCTCCTGGACGACACGCGCCCTCCACACTTCACGTCGGAGAAGCTCCCAGCGAATCTGCATCTACCACCGGGGTCTCGGATTACAAGTGCCCCATTGGGGGGCAGTTCTTCTTCAGATGACAATCACACCTGGAATCCCCCTGCCCTCAATCTGGAATCTCCTCTCGATCTGTCAAAAACGGGCAGGGTCTACGGTGAGCAGAGCGACACCGAAGACCCCTGCAGCTTCTCCTGCAAGACCCAAGGCTCCTGTTATGGTGAGTGAAGTTGAAAATACTGTCTATGTGGACGTAGTGTTACAACATTACAAAAGAGGCCCCCAGTTGTCAAAGCCCTCATAGACTCTGGTTGTGGGCGCTCCCTGATCAATGAAGCCACTTTTAATGCACTTAAGGTCAAATCAGTGATGCTGCCCAACCCCATCCAATTTGCCCAAATGGATGGCAGTAGCTTTGGGGGGGGGGGCAGTAGACCGCCGCACACGTGGCGTCGCGATGGGTATTGGCTCTCATTGGGAACAACTTGATTTTACCATAGCCCCTATCAAGTACAAAGTCATTATGGGAATAAACTGGCTCAAGGGGCACAGTCCTTCTATAGACTGGAAGGCCGATACTATTAGGTTTTCCGACCCCGACTGCACCCAGCACCGTCACGAAATTGTGGTCGTCCTTTCAACAGCCCCAGCCTTGCTCTCTGACGACCCCCCTCCCTCCTCGCTACCCATTCAGTATCGAGACTTTGCAGACGTGTTTGATGCGAAAGAGTGCGATGTGCTACCTCCCCATCGCAGAACGGACTGCACCATTGAAGTGGTGGGGGATGGTAAACTTCTGAAAAATAAAATCTACCCTATAAGCGCTGCGGAATGTACTGTATTACAGGACTTTTTAGACAAAAATATTGCTCGTGGGTTCATCCGACCGTCGTCTGCCCCTAACTCTGCCCCCACTTTCTTCGTCCGCAATAAAACGGGTGATTTGCATCTATGCATCGATTTTCGGAAACTCAATGCAGTGACCCAAACCAATGCCTACCCCATCCCTTTGATTTCGGACATCTTAGGGCAACTAAAGGAGGGGCACATTTTCACTAAACTGGACTTAGTCGAAGCGTACTATCGAGTTAGAATTCGTGACAGAGACGAGCCCCTCACTGCCTTTTCCAGCTGTTTTGGTATGTTTGAGTTTCTGGTAATGCCATTCGGATTAAAAGGAGCTTCGGGGGTCTTCATGCAATTTATTAACGAGATCCTACATGACTTGTTATACCAAGGCGTGGTGGTTTATCTAGATGATATCCTTATCTATTCCAACTCTATGGACGAACATATTGCTCTAGTGGGAGAAGTATTACAACGCCTTAGAGACAACCACCTCTATGCTAAAGCATCCAAATGTGAGTTTCACCAGGAACAATGGACATTCTTGGGTTACATCATTTCGCACCAAGGACTCACAATGGATCCTGCAAAAGTGCAATCGGTAATCGATTGGGATCCGCCCTCAACCCGCAAACAAGTGCAGAAATTTCTTGGCTTTGCCAACTTCTATCAGGGATTCATTCCCAACTTTGCTCAAGTGGCACTCCCAATCACGGACCTACTTAAGACTAAGGAGACCTCAGCCACACTGCCCACTGCAAAAATCCAATGGACTCCCCAATGCCAGACCCCTTTCCAAACCCTTAAGCAATTATTCACCTCCGAACCCGTGCTGAAGCATCCTGATCCAGAGCACCTGTTTATAGTGCAAGTGGACGCTTCCGATGTAGCCATGGGAGGTGCTCTTTTGCAACAGGGTAAAGATGGTCTGTTGCACCCCTGCGCTTATTTTTCTAAAACGTTTGCAC
This sequence comes from Euleptes europaea, assembly GCF_029931775.1. Taxonomy (NCBI): domain Eukaryota; kingdom Metazoa; phylum Chordata; class Lepidosauria; order Squamata; family Sphaerodactylidae; genus Euleptes; species Euleptes europaea. The sequence continues at coordinate 148,495,784 of NC_079312.1, forward strand.
ACTCTCAACTGAACTGGCCCATTTGGGAAAAAGAGGCAGCCGCTGTCTACCACGCCCTCACTATTTGGAGGCAATTTCTTGAGGGTTCCAGAGTCCCCTTTGAGGTCTGGACCGATCACAAAAATCTAGAGGCATTCACTGGGACCCGTAAACTGTCCGCGAAACAACTACATTGGGCTCAATTCCATTTCGCTCAATTCCGTTTCATGCTCAAGCATGTCCCCGGTAAACAAAATGTGCTAGCAGACGCCCTATCTCGACTTCCCCAGTATCCTGCCAAGGTAGACCGCCCCACAGAGTCGCTCTTCTCCCCTGCGCACAGAAGGGTACTCCCTACACTAGCTGTTCAAACCAGATCCCAGACCCGACTCCGCTCCCATCCTGGACTGGCCGACATGAATGCCCGAGGGGGGGAGGCCGCCCTCGCCCACTCCATCCACTCCGCCGGCTCCTGGGAGCCAGAATGAGCTGCTTATGCAACCCCCCTCCTCGCCTCCGAACTCGTCTCCCACTCAACCTGACCATGTCCCGCCTACCTCTCAGGGTAAGATGGATCTACCTATTTCTTTTCTAGACTCTCTCCGTTCCCATTGCCAAGCAGAACTCTCTGCTCACACACTCCCCCCTTCTCTGCTAGAACGAGGGGGTTGTTGGTACAGAGACTCAAAACTGTATGTGCCTAAGGGGTTACGAAGAGAAGTCCTGCAACTAGCCCATGGAGCCAAAACCACGGGGCACTTTGGATTTCTGAAAACGCTCCACTTATTACGCAATTATGGTGCGCAGGCATGTGTGCCGACGTGGACTCGTTCATCCGCAGTTGCCCAGTCTGTGCCACTGTCAAACGATCCCAAGGGAAGCCCCCTGGACTATTGCAACCGTTAGAAGTCCCTTCTAGACTCTGGGAAGTTCCATGCGCTGGCATTCCCTCCGCCCCAAAGCTGGCCCGCCTCTGTGTCACATGTCTTCCGACGACATTCATTTCCGCGCAAGATTGTGAGCGACCGCGGAAGTAGTTACGTTGCCAAATTTTGGAAGGCTTTCCTCAAACTGGTCGGGGTGGAACAAGGTTTCTCTAGTGCTTTCCACCCCCAAACTGATGGACAGACTGAACGTGTTAATGCTGTGTTGGAATGTTACCTCCGTTGCTATGTGAATTATCACCAAGACGATTGCGTTGGGCTGTTGCCTTTTGCTGAGTATGCTTATAACAATGCTGTACATCAATCCACAGGTTTCAGCCCGTTTCAGACTGTATATGGCCAGGACTTCAGTCCTATTGGCCATATCGATGTTTCGGGGGAGGAGGGTGGCAAAGATGTGGCAACTTGGGTGGATGCAATTCACTCCACCTGGCCCTGGCTAGTAAAAAATCTTGAACGAGCTAAAGGTAAATACAAGGCTCAAGCTGACAAACACCGGTCTCCTAGCCGAGACTTTAAAGTGGGCGAGTTAGTTTATCTGTCCACCAGGAACCTCCGGTCCACCCGTCCATGTAACAAACTTAATGCCAAATACGTGGGTCCATATCTCATTTCTCGGATCATTAACCCGGTGACTGTAGAGCTTTCCCTTCCAAAAACTCTGAGACGCATCCATCCAGTCTTCCATGTGAGCCTGTTAAAACCTCATGTTGCCTCCCCGGAGTGGCATCCCGACCCACTTCTGGAGCAGCCGGAGATGGTGGGGGGGGAGGAGCATTTCGAAGTCGCCAAGATCCTGGACTCCCGTATTCGTCACGGCTCCCTCCAATATCTGATTCGTTGGAAGCACTTCCCCCCTGCATATGACGAATGGGTACGGTCAAGCAATGTCTCCGCCCTGCACCTGGTGCGCGCCTTCCATGCCCCCTACCCCCACAAACCAACCCCCTTGCAGGACGGGAGGGGGCCCTAAGGGGAGCAGAATGTCAGGCCTGCTCTCTGCATTTAGGGATCGTTTTGGTTTCTCACAGATGCTCTGCTTTGCTCAAGGACTGTTTTCCTAACAATCGCATTCCTCTTAGGCTTTGAAGCTCGTGGGAGCCTGGCCCGTTGGACTGAGGGGTTACCATGCTAACCTGTGCTATCATGATATGACCTATTCCCCCATATATTCCGTTGTATGTCCCTTTTGCTCCATTCCTGCCTTTTTTACTTTTGCAAGCTCTGAATACCTGTATGATCTCCATTAAAGTCAACTCTTCTTTGACTACCTGTCTGCGAGTGTTGCTTGTGGGAGTGGTGCATCAGGAACAAGTGCTTACAGGATGCTCCATTGTATTGCAAATGCAGCTGCATTCACAGCGTCAATGAAAACTACAGAGAGAATGAAAGCGACACCACTACATGTAGAAGCAATCCTGCTATACTAGAGGTGGGGAATATCACGCCCAGGGGCCGTATAAGGCCTGCGAAATCATTTGGTCTGGCCCTTCGTGGGTCCTGGCAGATCTCTAGCTCAGAAAGATCTAAGACTGGTGATCCGCCCCTCCCACGGACAGGAATAGCCTCTATTCCAGGGGAGGGGAACCTTTTTTCTGCCAAGGGCCATTTGGATATTTATAATATCATTCGCAGGCCATACAAAATTATCAACTATTATCAATTAGCCTGCTATATTTGGTCAAACATTTAGCCAAGAAGCATGACCGGAGATGGCTCTGAGTGTCTGTCACATAGAGTGACTCGCTTTTGAGCTCTGCATCCCCAAGAAGGCAGCTGCCCAGATGATCCCCCCAGCATGCGGGCAAGCAGGCAGGCATCCAATCGGTGGCGCACTCGCCCACCTGGTGGCACAGGATGATCTGTTGCACCAGCGTAGCCATCCAGCCAAATTCTAGAGTTCCTTCTGCTCAGCATGGTCGGGGCTGGATTCTACAGCTGGTTCCTGCTACCTTCGCCTGCAGAGATGAAATGAGGACACACTGGCTAAGAACTCACCCTCTGGCCCTGCCCCCTTTAACCCCTCCATTGTCGCCACTTCCACCCCTTCTGCAAGGGGAAAAGAAGGTTCCTTTTCTTGGCAAAACAAACTCACATCCGCTTTGAATAGAGACATCCCAGAGGACTGCCATGGCAACTTTGAGATTCTCCTTTACAAAAGGGGGTGCCCATATACCTTCTGCCATGGAAGTCTTCCAGGGGAAAGTGATCCCTCAACTCACGTTTGGGTCGCAGATATGCCTCTGTAACAGTTTTCACAAATTAGAAGTAGTCCAGTCAAAATTTCTCAGATCCTTATTCGGTGTCCCTCAATGTATTTCAAATGCACTGATTAGATTGGAAGCTGGGATGGTATCGTTAGAAACATGAGCCTGGTACCATGCCATTTCCTATTGGTTAAAGATGAAATTGTCCTCATCTGGTTTAACTCCCCTAATCTTTGCAGATAATTTCTCCTCAAAATGGATTAATCTAATCGAGGATAAACTTAAACGTTGGAGTTTATCAAGTACAACTCTTCTAAATCTTGGCTATCAAGGAGCAAAAACAATAGCCAAACAGAGGCTTCGGGACATTGACCTTCAAGATGACAGATCAAGGGCTTACTCGGTCCCAGTAGTGGAGAACCGTAAAAACTTTTTGGCCCCTCCAAATTATCTCTATACCTTAGAACACCCTAAACACCGGAGAGCCTTCACCTTAGCACGTTTTAATGCCCTTCCATCGACTCTTCTTGACGGGAGGTATGCCAGCCTCCCTTACGAATTCCGCCTCTGTCCATGCCAATCTGGAACGGTGGAAACGGTTAAACACGTGCTATTACACTGCCCATTTTATCAAGACATACGCAAAACGCTCATTGATCCAATTTTGTCTAGCTTCCCAGATAGAGACAGAGTTAGCTATACCACCTTACTATTAGATGATTTTGTTAAAGATATTACGTATCAGGTTGCGAGATTCTGTGCTAGGGCATGTGCAATAAGGCAGAAGAAGCTGTTAAAATGACTTTTACGTCAAACAGACTATTTTACCAAGAGCTGTTGTAACTAAATTTACGATTTATTGAGCAAATATCAGACATTCTGTTTTAATTATTATGATATCTCTTTTTGTAAAAACTGGTCTTTGACCGTATTAAATAAATGATGATGATGATGAATAGAGGCTATTCCTGTCCGCGGGAAGGGGTGGATTACCAGTCTTAGATCCTTCTGAGTTAGAGATCTGCCAGGACCCACGAAGGGCCAGACCAAATGATTTTGCAGACCTTATATGGCCCCCAGGCCTGACGTTCCCCACCCCTGCTCTATTCAAAGCGGATGTGAGTTTGTTTTGCCAAGAAAAGGAACCTTCTTTCCCCCTTGCAGAAGAGTAATTAGTTATGGAGCTGCTAGGACCACCCAAGAAACTGTGTTAACCCTTTCCCACCCGGGCCATGGAGAAACTTATTTCCTCTGTACTACAAAAGGATTGGGGCTGGAAATGGCGACAATGGAGGAGTTAAAGGGGGCAGGGCCAGAATGCGTGGGGCAAGTTCTTAGCCAGTGTGTCCTCATTTCATCCTTGCAGGCAGAGGTAGCAGGAGCCAGCTGTAGAATCCAGCCCCGACCATGCGGAGCAGGAGCAACTCCAGCGTGTGGCTGGATAGCTATGCCCAGCTGGTGCAACAGACCATCCTGTGCCACCAGGTGGGTGAGTGCGCCATCGGTTGGATGCCTTCTTGCCCACATTGGGGGGAGGGGTCATCTGGGCAGATGCCTGCTTGGGGCTTGGTCGGTACCCCCCCTCCCTTCTGGTTCTTTCCCCTCTAAGTCCTTCAAAAGACGCGTAGGGTGGGAAAGTGCCGGATCAGGGTGTTACTGGACTGGGCTCCTTAGCCTACAAGCCCAGAGCAGCTTGTCGTTCACTCCGTCTTGTGTTTGCTGCCCTGCCTGAACCTCTTGGGCCCAGATGGGGACGGCAGAGCTCAAAAGCGAGTCGCTCTATGTGGCAGACACTCGGAGCCGTCTCCGGTCATGCCTCTTGGCTAAATGTTTGACCAAATATAGCAGGCTCATTTTTAAGCTGATAATTTTGTATGGCCCGCGAATGATGTTATAAATATCCAAATGGCCCTTGGCAGAAAAAAGGTTCCCCACCCCTGTGTTATACTAATGAGGAACAAACTCCAAAAGGAGATTCATCCGCAAGACTAGGGTTGTGCATATCAACAAACCTGAACCGAAAATAAACCTGAAATTAGCCATTTCGGCTTTGTTTGGGTTTACAGAACGTAAAAACCTGGGATGCTGCCCGAAGCTGAATACATGCTTCCCGAAAAAAGCCGAATAGATATTGGGATTTTCAGGTTACGGCTACTCGCCTTCTGTGGAGTCTCCATTTCGTGGCCCTTGTTGCGTTTAAAGGAGAGGTATCTCCTTTCTTCATAATCCTGCCCCCTGGCTGGTTTCCAGGGCAGCCGGAGGGAGAGAGCAGGCATCTTGGAGTGGCCAATAGGAAGGAAGGCTCACTGGAGCTTCCCATGTGGCCAATGGCAGCCATGCATTTTGCATGGCTGCAAAGCCAGCTAGTGCAGTCTATCTTGATTTTTGCAATAGAGGACAACCTAGAGGGAAGAAAGCCAGGAATTCTCAGTGGCCAATAGATATCCAGGTAAGGAAGAATTCTTTGGCCAATCACAGAAGATGTTTTTTGGCTAGAATTATTTTTGAACTTTTCTGTGCTTGGCCAAAGACTATAAAAGCAGATCTGGTTTCCAGACCAGATCATTCCTCAGAGGTTTGAGAGAGTTTGGCGGCAAAACGTGGCTTAAGTGCCTGCTGCCCAATTCTCCCTCTGCATGCCTGGATCCTGGTGCCTCATCCTGACCTGCTGGATTACTACCTGCTACTTGGATTGGATTCCTTCCTGCTTGCTGCCTGGAGGAGAAGACTTTGAACAGTTTGAGATATCATCGTTTTCCTTTTAAACCAGTTGTTGTATTTTGGGCTTATTTTCTATATTTTGCTAGAAGCCAGCAGGCCTTGACCTGTTGGTTGGTTGGTGGGGGCGTTGATTTGATTATTTTTGGGTGAGAGGCCCTGCTTCCATCTCTTCACTGCTGTTTCAAAGTTGCACTGTTAGGATTTTGGGGTTTTCTCTGCTTCAGATCTTGCTGACTTTCACCTGAAAGGAGAAGGTGATTTGACTGATTGTGTGTGTGTGGGGGGGAAGGACCTGCTTTGTTGTTGTTGGCATCATCATTCTCACTGTTGCCTTTAGAGAGAGGTTTTTTGTGGCATTTTGGTATCTGTGTTCTCTGGTCTGCATAAGCACACTCTCTCCACAGGTTTGTTGTTCAGCCATAGAGACACATATCTTTAATAAGGGCCTGTTAGGAACTTGTTGAGTTACATTTCCCTCAAATGTAAACCACAGCTGTAGGGCAGTAGTTTCTTACCAATTAGGCTTCTATTAGGCCTTCAAAAGAGTGAAGGATATCGATTTCCAAATACTTAAATAAATAGCTTAATAATTTATTTGTGGCCTCTGTCCTGGGCTCTATTGAGGCTGGCTGAGGTTAGAGTTACAGTTCCATGGTTAGGGAAGCAGTTCCTTGTAGGACAAACTTATCCTGGTCCCTTGGGAATTCATTGGCGGAGTCTGGAGTTAGATAGGGTTAGTGAAGGTACTTCCCATTTTTTAAAGTTTCCTAATTCCATCTCCAGGGCAGTGTGAGAGGTTAAACTTGGACAGGTCTGGACAAGGCAGGAACTCATCATCACCAGGTAGTTAAATTATTAACTCAAGGTTAGGGCCTCTTTTTTTCTTCCAAAGAAACCTTAGTTTCTTGGGGGTCAGTCCATTAGAAGTTTTCAGGGCAGGGACTGATTATAGTACAGGAAAGGTAGCTAGGCCCTTAATTTCCCTGCATTACAGAAAGCCAGAGTTTGGTCCAGGGGAACAATGAGTGGCAGGGGTGCAGCTCAGAAGGGCCCCAGGGGCAAAGCAAAGGAGAAGACTAGAGGGGGGGGGAGGGGAGGGCTGCAGCTCCTCCCCCCCCCCCCGAACCTGAGAGGAGACTAGCTCCAGAGCCACCATCCGCCACCCCAGCCTCTGGCTGGATGGTGCAATGAAGAATCCACGCAGGGCTCTTTGTCAAGGGGGCCTCTGGAGCTGCCCAACCCTCACAGTTGACTGCAGGTGCTGGCACTGCGCAGGGGTCTGCTGCTCAGGCTGTCCCTCCTCCTTCTGCTGTTGTTCACCTTTCACAGCAGCAGGGGAAGGAGGAGCAGCCTGGGGTGTCTTTGGGGCTGAGCTTCATGGACGCGAGTCTGTCGGAGCTCACGCCAAGATCCAGGAGAGTGGTGGAGGAGCTTGCAGAGGTCCTGGGCCATCCATCACCTTCGCCTCCTTCACACCCCAGCAGTCCTTCCAAAGGGAAACAAGAGGAGAGGGTGGAGGAGGTGCAAGAGGAAGAGATGGAGGTGCAACCAAAGGTGCAGCCATCTCAACCCCTTCTCCCACCACCATCTCCCCTTGCGTCCTCCCCAGACATGGTGTGTCTGCCCTGAGTTCCTCAAGGAAGGCTGCTCCAGTGGCGCCTGTTGCTTTTGGCAGTGTGGATGCCCCCTCGTACCCTTGGTCTAGAAGCACTTCCAGGTGGTGGAAGATTCACGTTATGCACTGTGCCAGCTGTGTAGGGCCCAGATCAGTGGAGAGACAGTACTCATCTCTTGACCTCCGGAACCATCTGAAGAAGTACCACAACTCAATGCTTCTTTGGTTGGGGGGGAGAGAAGCTGGTGCACCAGTGGCCAAGGGGCCAGGAGCCAGCTGAGGGAAGAGTCGATCACCACCCTCACATCATGTTCTCCCCATTGCATGCAGTGCAGGGTCTCCGGTAGGGAAGGAAGGCCAAGCAACTCTGTCCGAGATGATTGGTGAGGGTGGCACTAGTAGGGTGCCAAGAGGTGGGATTAAGGTGGCAGGGAGGAGGGCCACTTGATCAGTGAGATGATCACCCTTGATGGGTTGTCGTTCAGCATTGTAGAGAAAGTCAGTTTTAAACGTGACACAGCAGAAACCAACAGAGAGGCTACAACAATAATTAAGCTTTTCAAGTGTTTCCCCCCCCCCCTAACTTTCTTCTTTGCAGGGGTGGGAAGAGGAGAGCCAGCGATGATGAAAGGCAGCTGCAGCACCATAGTTCCCACCTTGTGGGCTGTGTGAACTGCAGAGAGAGGAGGATCTGGGTGCACAACAAACCCCCTCCCTCTCACTTTCTGAGGCCTTCCTTCCAAGGGAAAAGTCTGGGTATGTATCTTTGTTGTGTGCCTCGTTGTTGTTGGGTTTTGCCCTGTGCGTTGGCTTGGCTTGGCGCCACATCTTGGCTGGCAGTAGTGCCCCCAGACCTCCAGCTACCTGGCATTGTGTGGCTGGATATGGGTTTGTTGGGCGTGTGCCGCCAGAGCATGTCTGGGTGCTGGTATTTGGCCTCCGCCTTGTGCATAGTGTCGGATTGTGGTTTTGTATGGGATGGGATTTTGTTGTGGTATGCTGTGCTTCAGGGTTCTTGTAAAGAGTCTCGGCTCCATTAGACTTCTCTATGTGGTTTGTTGTGCTGCTGGACTGGGTTGGTGTCTGGTTGTATAGGGTTTACATGAGTTCTTGGGGAGGGAGGCATTGGCCTGTGCTCTCCGCTTTTCCACTGCAAATTAGACCTGTCCTCCCATTGCTTTGCATGGGCCCATTGAAATTAATCATAGGAAAGTTGGCTTGGCAATTCCCAGCACATGTGAAATAGGGCCACTGTAGTCTATAGGGATTTTTTTCAAAGTTCCTGTGGGGGTGTTTTTGGAGGTAGAGCCCCCAAATTTGCAGCATAGCTTGAAGGGGTCACCCCCTCCTCCACAGAGAAACATTGTGAACTTCGCAATGTTTTCCTATGGGGAATGGGGCAACCCCTTCCAGACCCCATAAAATTGGACCCCCAACCCAATTTTCACCAAACTTCGGGTTCATGCAAGGACAGTCTCTTCAAGTTTGCTGCAAATTTGGGGGCTCGTCCTCCAAAAATGCCCCCACAAGAGCTTCGGTGAAAATTCCCCCCATAGACTATAAGGGCCCAAATTTTTGTGTAAACCCGGAAATAAACCGAATGCCGATATTTACCGGTATGGGTATTCGGCTTATTCCGGGTTTACCGAAAAAAATCAGGCCCAATAAACCCGTACCCAAAATTTACAGAAATTTTGTTTTTTGCACAACCCTACACAAGACAAATGTTTGCTCTCAGAGATTACAAAATACATCATTTAAATATTTAAGAATAAAAAATATTTCAAAGGAACATGGCTCGCTTTTTTACGTTTATGCAATTTGTCTGACATGGAACAGGATTCAATCAATTACACTTGCATCTTTGCGTGTTAGACTGAAGCAACTTTCCATAATAAAGATCTGTGTATGTTTAGAGGAACACTGTAGCTCCCATGTTACGGAATGGCCTGTCTGAGGAGGTCAGGAAAGCTCTCATCTCCTGGCTTTCCGAAAACTATGCAAAACTGAATTATTCAAGAGAGCTTTTCTGCACAGGTAATAGGGTTGCACTGTACAAAATCATTCTCAAACTTACTTGAATAAATGATTAGGGACTGTGGTCTATATTGCTGTGTACAGCTTACTGTAAGTAGGATGCTATTATGTAATTACTGCTTAATGTGTCATGTTAATACTTATGCTATGCTTCATTTCATTCTGGTTGGTTCTAAAATCCTAATGCATTGGTTATTGAATGTCCCATTTTGTTGATTGTACTGACTCACTACGTGTAATCTGCCTTGAGTCCCAGTGAGAAAGGTGGACTGTAAATAACACAAATAAATAAAAGAAACATTCTTCCCTGAAAAGGAGAAATGCTTCTTCGATGCTCTCACTTGCATTCCTGACTTTTACAAGTACTTGTACTATACACACATTTTTAACATACACATCGGCTGTCCAGTTAATGGGGACACTGTTGCCACTGGCTGATCAGTTCATTAGTCATTGCAGCCTTACGCAGATTCCTATTCCATATCATCCCCTTACTCCTCGACCAAGGATACCCACTGAAAAAAGTAAATTCAGTATATCTGATTGAAGAGAGCCAATCCCTTAGTAAAATGCTAGCTTAGCATCTAACTTCAATACTTACAAGTTCTACTAACATTCTACTTCTTTGCAAGGAGCTTGAAGTATCAGCTGCAGTACAAACTTGTTCAGCTTAGAGCATTTTGGTGCAAAGAAGTGCATAATATTATCTGAGCATACAAGTTTATTCATATTTTTGATCCAACCATTCAAACGAAGATAGGCATTTAGGCTACAATCCTAAGGACACTTTCCAGGAAGTAAAGCCCCTCTAAACAACATGGGACTCACTTAGGTGTAGACCTGCTTAGGATTGTTCCTTCTGTCCCATAAATATTTGCATTCTTATGTATTTCTTGAATCTCTCAGCTGTACACCCTTTTCTAATTATCGTGTTACTCTCACAATCACTCTGTGCTTCTTTAGTCACTTGCATTATTCTAGGTCACTAACCTCCTATAGTGGCCACCAGAAACTCATTTAGAACAAAACCCGCTATTCAGTTTTACCACACCGCTTGAATGATTCATACGCATCTTGCAGCATGAAGTTTTTTGTAATGTCTACAAAGTCATACTTCCAATCAACTAGGAAGACCAACACTGCCTCCAAAAAAATTCAGTTTCAAGATAAGTAACAATTGACCTTAACCAGACACAAATATTTAGTGGTGTACATGCATCCATTCTGAGGAACAGGGAGAAGGGAAGAGCTTAAGAACTTACTGGTGCCATCTTCACAGAGGCTGGAATTCAGACCATCACCTATGGCAACCTGTGGGTTGGAGAGGGGGAAATTGCACACTGTCAACCTTTTCATCACACATGTTATCCAGTGAACTGGGTTCAGAAGCTTGATTAAAAAACACACATAAGCAGCAAAGTGAAGGGTTTTTTTGGTTTCTTTAACCGATCAGACAAGGAGCAAGTGATTGCTGCATAAAGGAACAAAGCAGAGTGATCAGATGCCAACAACCCAGCAGCCTTACCAGATGCAAATTACAGGACTACACTGCTACTTTTCAGAGATCTATCCCAAAAATCAGACAGGAATCTTCTTCCATTCAAGCTTTTGCATTCATAGGAGAGGAGCTCCCATGGTTACCTGGCCTAATTATTTTGCCACTGTCATTTTATGTAAGGGCTATCATTGCCAGGATAACTTATCAACAGTTCTCAATTTATGAACAGCCTATTCACACATCTCTCTGACCCCCCCTTGCCCCACTGTCACTGCAGTGAAACTGTACACCTGCTGTCCAGGAATGTGCAAGAGTTTACCTGCATTCCTTAACCTGGAATTTTTGCAAGGTATGTGCTAGTCTGATCATCTATGACCTCAAAAACAACCCCACAGTGGATTCACATGAACAGCTACATACACTTAAGAGCACATTGTGTGGCTGCTCTAATTAGGGGGAGAGTTGACTACCTCTGGAAATCCAGAGAAGCTGGTGATGTGGTACAGCTGTATGCAGTGTGCACCTGGAAGCTGTACAAGACTGTTTCTCTGTACAGAGTCAGCACACATGTCGCTGTAAGAATCAGCTCCCAGAATGCTGCCCTTAACACTACTTACTCTTGATTTGCTTCTTTTCAAAACTGTTCTTTGTACTTTTGCCTCGTGTTTTCCCGACTGGGAAACTTCCTAATAAAGAGGAAGAATCTTCCTCTGCATAACAATCCTGATATTCCTTGATGGTCTCCCATCCAATTATTAACCATGGCCACCCTGCTTAGCTTCTGAGATCTGATGAGATCTGGCTAGCCTGGGCCATCCAGTTGAGGCCCATTCCCACAGATAGCAGTGGCTATTCCATTGGGAGAGGTCAGTGAAGATTTATGTGAAGTCTGGGTCTCCATGGAACATATAGAGCCCTCTTACCCTTTTAAGTCCATCAGAGTCAGTGGACTTAGAAGGGTGTGTAACTGCTTAGGGCAGCACTTCTAGTTATTTGCCATCTACCACCTTGGCAGTCTGGCAGGCCTTTGTTATAAAAAGGTTTTAAGTATAGGTTCACATTCAGGGCAATTACAAGGAAAGAGTGAAAGATTCAGAACCCAGAGGGTTGTTTTTTCCCCCTCAGGGATGTCGGCTCTATTAAGTAAAATAGAGCTTAAGACTGTTCACGGTAAGGAACTAATACACCATAATAAGCTTAACAATAGCTTCTCATTAATTTATACTAGCAACTGGAAGCCCCATTCTGATCAAGTGAACAATGTGATTTAGTGAGGAAGCACTTTAGCTGGGATAATGCACTGTGCAAATGCCCTGTTTTCGGAACAGGTAATTGTAAGCGTTCTGTAGCTGCTCACGTTGAAGTGCTCATGTACCAAGCCCACGCTGTCAAGTGAGGTGTGCCAAGGAGCAGCACTTTCTGCATGCAAAACTAAGAATGTGCAAATGAACTAGGCCTGGTTATATTTGTTGAGCATTTCTACCCCGCCCCACACACACAATGCATTTTTTTTAACACCAGTGTCTTGACACCCAAGTGTGGACACAGTGCTCCCACCACTCTAGTTTGGCTTCTCACATGTGCAGGTCCATGCACATCAAACAAGCATTTAGTCACCAAAGGGAAGAATGTCCATAAATGGAGAGAGTTATTCCCTCTTTCAAAAAAAAAAGGCAGCAGGAAGAGGGTCTTTTAATCAAATCATCCATTCAGCTGCAGAAAAGGGAACAAAGAGGGATATTACAAGCTCACCTTGACTGGGGAAGTCACTTCCTACAAGTTAAAAAGGTTACCAGTTGAGGATTCACAACAGCTGCCTGGGAGTGCAGTGGTTTGCCCAAGGAGGAATTAAGAAGCTGCTGATCACTCTCCAGAAGTTAGACCAACACATGTGCATTGTTCAAAGTACTGGCACTTGAAACCTGGAAACCTTTTTCAACAGTTCCCCGGTTTCAAAGATGTAGGGCAACTCAGCTTCATTACTCAATTTAGATGATGCTGATGCACTGTTTCGTTTTGCAAATCATGTTGAGAATGGGGAGAAATGATAGGGCAGCAAAGAATTTAGTAGAAAAGCCAGAGAGCTTAACGAAGGAAGCTCTGCTGCTTTTTATAGGAAAGGAATTTAACAATTGATAGCACAAGTTCTTACACCACTACTGATTAAATTGGGAAAAAACATGATTATTGAACCCTAAGGAACATACCATTTAAGGGGGGGACCCCATTTTATAATTAATATAGACAAACTGAAGATGGCAATCCTACACATGGTTGACTTGTTTAGATCCTGTTTACTTTCATGAAGTTTAAGCAGCTATGTGAACACTGGACTGCAGCCAAAGTGTCTGTCCCTTGAATGTTAAATTATGGAGGGCAAGAAGAACAGGACATTACTCAGTTTTTCCAAACTTTGGCTTCTCCAAACACACACTATACCATTCCTTAAGTCTCTTGAATTTGTACAATATTTTTTCATCTGAAGATACTCAATTTTTCAACAAAATCCAATTAGGAAAGAACCATTTAAGAACAAAAGGGGGAGAGGGTTTAAAAACATCAGAAAGCAATGGTTTCAGTGACTTGCCCAAATCTGATGAATGGACATTGTCTATTAGAAACTTCTCTTGTTCAAGAAGCATCATTGCAAGCAAGCAAGCTCTGTGAAAGGAGATACCCCAGCTGTTTTCCGAAGGGTCTGCACAAGAAAACCTTCTAGTGGACTTTGCATGAATCTTGGTAAGCACACTTTACAGATAAATCTAAGTCTAAAATTCAATTATGTTTTCCATGAACCTTAAAACAGAACCTTAGAAACAGCCTCAAACAATTTGCATTAGTAGATAACATTTAATTTCCAGAAGCTGTGGTTTTATGGCGCTCTGGGTGTGCTTCTTCAAACAATTCATCCCGAATGAAGCTGTTTTGATCTTCAGCCAACATAACCATTGCTTACCTTCTCCCCATCCTGCTGGGGAAAGAAATCTTCAGAGCCTGGTGGCCAATTTTCTTTCAGCTCACAACTGTAATTCTTGACTTCATTTTCACTGGCTTGAATCTCATTCTACAGAATGACAAAGTACTTGAGTGTTGCATATTTTATCCATTAGAACACAGAGGAAGAAAAAAGAAGGCAGCACTTCAGGTGGAAATGTGATGCAGCATTCAGCATGTCTCCCCTAAAAAAAACCTCTTACAATATCCAAAAACAATAGCAACATTCTGATATACAGCAAAAGCTTTGTTATCTGGTGCCTGATTACTCAGAATTCTCAGTTAACCGGCATCAACCAGAGGGCAAGCTCCTCCCCCTCAGCCACCATACCCCTGGGTCTTCAGGAATGGGTGGAGCCCACATCTCCAGCTGGCTTGTTGATGCCTTCAGACACTACCTGGATTATGACTGCTGGCATTGCCAACGGAGATCAACCTCAGGCGCCTCCTTTTCCTTCACCCCGTCTCTGCTGAAGGGCTCCCCAGGTAGCCCCCCTTGTCTGCCTGTTCTGTAGGATGTCTCCATGGCTCGGGAGGGGTGAAGGAGAAAAGTCCTGCCAGGCATGGGAGCTATTGCCATGCCACTCCCAATGGTCTGAGACTTGGCTGCTGCAGTTTCCTCTGGGTAGTGGGCAGAACAGAGCATATTTCATTAACCAACAACCCTCCTTCTGCCTGAGTGCATGGTAAAGAAACTTTGTTTTTAAAGATAATACAGATCATGATTACTTTTCCAGCAATGGAAGTCACTTGCCTTTTAGAGCTATGCTAGCCCAGATGAGGTACCAGGAACATTAACCTGAACAAATGTGAACACAGGGAGCCTTGCCACAGTGAGGACCTGCCTGTTCTCCTTCTCTTTAAAGGGGGCCATTGTGCACTCCACTGTAGGAGAAGGAAAACCACAATGATGTCTCCATTAAAGACCATTGCCAGAAGCAGCCTGAAGCCACCTCATGTGTGATAAAAGCCACAAACATCTAAGACAACATTTAGTTAAGTGGCAAGGTGTTGCTTTGAAGATTGGTGGCAAGCTCTCCCTCCCCCTGCCACACTCCTGGAAGAGTATATGAGCCCTTCTGCATTACAACAGGGAACTGCTTTGCCCTCCAGGGGAGGGGCTGTGTAGTTCGGTAGAAGAGCCTCTGCTTTGCATGGAGAAAGTCCTAGGTTCAGCCCCCAGCACCTCCAGTAAAAAGGATCAGGGAGTGGGTAATGTGCAAGACCTATGCCTGATCCCAGGAGAGCCGCTACCAGTCTGAGTAGACAGTATTGTCTATCATGTACCAATGGCCTGATTCAGTATAAGGCATCTTCATGTGTTCAGGCAAGACATCAATAGGGGTATCAAGCCAATAAGTGTGCATTCTGGGGGGAGGCTGCCCCTGGATCCATCTCCTTTATGTCCCATAAAAGCCCAAAAGGGGCAGAAAACATTTCTTCCCCCGCCACAAGCTTCAGAGAATACTGCAAAGGGAGAGGTGAGATCTCATTGTGTTGGGCTTTTGTAGAAGACACAGGAGGTGTCACTGATTCTGGAAAAGACCAGTGGGAAAGAGAGAATGTAGCCCCACCCTCTCCACAGTTCTCAGAACTTGACATTGAACTGAGGGCAGTTGCTGGGTGCTCCAGTTGCAGAACTCTCCACTCATGTCTAGTTTGACCCTGAAGCTCCACCACATTAAAATTATTACTTACCTTTAGAATCTTTTAAATGGCCAGACATTACTCACAAGAACACTTCAAAAGAAATATCTACTCAACTCTGACCCAAGCCAGCTGTTGGGCTTCAGCACAAATCAGCATTAAGGTCACCAAAGAAACATGCATTCCTTCACACAGCAAAACAGCAGGATTTTCTGTGCATGCCTTTTATAAGATAATCTTCTGTCAAGTGAGGGGATCACTTAAGCAATACCATCTTGCAGATAACAGACTCAAGCAGAGAAAAGTTTAAAGTACCATGGCATGTTTCATTTTACAGTCTCACTGGACTGTTTTACTTCACTCTCCTTTGACGAGTGGGTGGGGACCACACACAATGTGCTTAAAAAAATCAACTCATGGGCATTTGCTCCCCCCTGTAGAAGTACCTACACTGCAACAAAATTAAACAGAAGTAAGGTGGTACTTTAACTATTAAAACAAAATTAATCCAGCATAGCTTTTTGTGAGTCAGAGCTCACTTCATCCGACGCATTTTATGATGTAAGCTCTGACTCCCAAAAGCTTACGGTGGGGCAAAAATTATTAGTCTTGAAGGTGCCATTGAACTTAGGTTCAATTTTGATAAAATAAATCAACACAGCCATCCCTGTGAAATATAATACCCTACAGTATTTGAAAGTTACCACTGATGTTATTACAATGCTGAATGTTTCCAGCCATGCTCGAACACCCCTTCTTAGAGCAAGCTCAAGAGAAAACACGCTCCTGGAACTCTGCCAAGGTAAATGGGTGGGGAAAGCGTTAGCTACAATGAGACAAATGGTAGAGAAATAAATCCACCCCCCATTGCATTCCAAATAGTCTATTTCCTAAAGCTGCTTTTCCCTTAGAACAAGGTTCTAGGTTACCATATAATGCATTCTTCTAAGTCAGGGCAACTTAAGGCTGCCAATTAATCTGGAGAAAAAAATGTCCTGTCCTTTTAACAGAGGCTTAATGGGATGTTATTTACCAGATGATGTTATTTACCTCCATGCCATGGAAAGCTTCAGCTAAAAGGGACAGGACATTTTACCTCAGGCCAGTTGGCAACAGTCATGCTCATGCATTAAGCAGCTGTTCATTGGCTTACTCGTTCCTTGAAAGCTAATAAAACTGCTGACACCTGTCAGTTGAGTAGGCAAAGCTAGAAAACTGGAATACAGAACAGAAGAAAGGAAAGCTTGAAAGCCAGCCATTAGCACTTAAGCAGATTTGTTACACAAGGTGCAATTACTCCTTCCTTTCAATTACTGAAATAGAGCATAAGAACTGCAGACAGCACGAAGAGATCCTTGTGCTATAGCAAAGAGTGTTCCAACAGCAAGGTTCTGACAACTTCATTCATAACAGAAAAGAGCAACCAAAATGATTAGGGGACTAGAGCAACTGTCCTATGGGGAGCGGTTAAGACACTTAGGGCTGTTTAGCTTGGAAGGAAGGTGGCTGAGGGGAGACATGATAGAGGTCTATAAAATTATGCATGGTTTGGAGAGAGGGGACAGGGAGACGTTTTTTTCCCTCTCCCATAATACTAGAACACGGGGTCATCTGCTAAAGCTGGAGGGTGAGAGATTCAAAACAGATAAAAGGAAGTATTTTTTTCACACAACGCATAGTTAAATTGTGGAACTCCCTGCCCCAGGATGTGGTGATGGCTGCCAGCTTGGAGGGCTTTAAGAGGGGAGTGGACATATTCATGGAGGAGAGGGGTATTCATGGCTGTTAGTTAGAATGGATATTAGTCATGCTGCATACCTATTCTCTCTAGTATCAGAGGAGCATGCCTATTATTTTGGGTGCGGTGGAACGCAGGCAGGATGGTGCTGCTGTACTCGTCTTGTTAGTGGCTTCCTAGAGGCACCTGGTTGGCCATTGTGTGAACAGACTGCTGGACTTGATGGGCCTTGGTCTGATCCAGCAGGGCCTTTCTTATGTTCTTATAACAGATCTGAGAGGCCTAAGAATTTTCAGAGACTCTTTTCAACACAGGAAGCCAGAAATTCAGACCATCTTCCCGATTTATTATGAAACCCATTTGTATTATGACAGCTTGGCAACAGCTGACATGCACTACTGGGCTGCACACACACAAAAAAACTATTAAAGACTTATAAAATAGGGGTTTGCCTACTGCATCTCTGCATGATTTACTGTTCTGGCCTTACCACTTTCAATCTTCTGCTGAAGGTGGCTAATGCTGCCCCATTTCTACAGCAAAGGCAACTAAGTTACCCAGTCACCTGATCCAGAGATATAACACAATTACTCTACAAAAGCTCTGTGTCTGTCTCCTTGCAGAAAGCACATAATGGTTCTTACTCTTAGGTTACTCTACTGTTAAGCAGCCCTTGCCACTTTAAACCCAAGATAAAAAAATATGACTCCTGTCAGAGGATTCTGGAAACACTGGGCTAGGGAGAATTAACACATGGCTGACATAACCCTCTAGTAATGGATCAAAGCACATAATTCCCATGCTGAAGTGAAGAGGCTAGATTTTTCCTTCCAAAATCTGGCTACATTTACCACCTTCATGTCATGGGCCCTGCCTTGGGAGCTGAGGACTCTGAGGACTCTGAAGCTGAAGTGCAGGAACAGGTTGCCTCTGGGCCTTCAGTACCTCCATTGCAGTCAGTAGCACAGGAGCCTGAAACAACTCAGCAGGAACCACAGCTAGGCAGAGAGATGGAACAAGGGCAGACAGACGCTACTCTTCCCCCAACCCCTGCAGCGGAAGCTGAGAATGGCAGCCCTCCAAGCTCACCTGAACCTGATAGGCATATCAGGACTCGGCAGCGTGTGATTTTGCAGGGTAAAAGGAGGAGTGCTCGCTTGGAGAGGCTAAGCAGACAGAGAACTGGTGCTGAGTCGTTTCAGGATGAAGCCTAGCTTTGAAGTGCACTGACTGATAAAGGCAGTGCAGGCATGCTTTCACTTTGTGGAAGCAACCGTGCAGTTTCTCTGTGTTCCTGCTACCGTTCATGATTGATCTTTCCGGCCGTGGACTCCTGCCTGCTTTGATGACGCCTCTGACCTCTGACCTTGGTAGATAGCATAATCTTTGTTGCCTGCTCCGAAAGGGGCTAGATACCTCCCGCACGTCTGAGGACTGCGGGCACCGCCCAGCCCTTGGCCTACGCCGGCACACTTCATGGCTCCTATTCAAATGTGTGTTTAGCAAATACAAATCAGGAGCAACAGAACAGCATTAGCAAGCCAAGGTAACATAGACTGAAGGGGAAAGAGACAGTTATTTAAAGCACATTTCAATGAACCAGAAAGTTGGGGTGGGAAGAAAAGGGGGCTGGTTGGGCAAGTCACATCACCTTTTGGGCAAGTCACATTACCTTTTAGCCCCAGCTTCCCTTAGAAGGTTAGCAAGGCTATACGCCTATTGTATACAGAGATCCTCAGAGGCAGGGTGTTGTACTCATGCAAATAAAGAAAGCAACATTCCAGAAGCAAATGGAAGAGTTTGTTCAGTAGCTTTAGGATGCAGAATACTCATCTTCTCCAAAGATTAACAGGAGACCCTCCCCCCTTGCCCTTATCGCATACACAAAAAGAACACATCTTGTTTTCTTCAACCCACAATCAACCTTTTAACAAGCCAGTTTTCATTAGAAACATCTCCTAGGCAGAGTGTTCTGGCAAAGCATTAGCTGGAGCCTTGGAAGGCAAAAAACAGGAACCTACCAACTGACTGCTGGAGCCGCCCTGCTTGGACACTGCTGCCTGGTACTTAGCAAGTCTATCCTTGACTGACGTTTCCGACAAACGAGGTATCTCCTGGTTTTTCCTGTTCTCTAGGCTAGATGTTGGAGAGCAGCATAGAGGATGACCTAGAACAAGGCAGACAGTGTAATTTGCCTTTGTAAAAGACTGAATCAAACATTTTGGAAGGACTATTTATTAGAACAAAAGAGGCGGCAGAAGGCCACCAAAGGGGTTAAAACCCCTCCTCCTAGACAAGATAGGATTATTACACCTAAAGGGATTAGAGGGGATCAGTTTTCAAGGTTCCCCAGCCTCCTTTGCTAACCAAGGCTCAAAGTCGATGTGATAGCAGCAGACTCCTTTGCCAGGATTGGGGCACTGCCTAATCCCTTCTAACCAAATTGTATAGCCAAGGAAAGGGGTGGGGGAATGAAACCTTCCGTTACCCGACCTTCTGCCTCCAAAACCACTTGTTAGTTCTTTCTCCTGTTTGGAAGCCCAACTAGCTGAACCCAGCTTGTAAAAGAACCACTGGGAAAGGAGGAAGAGGCACAGGCAGCAGCTTAATTTAGCTCATCACACCCTCTTCCTCGCCTATGCCCATATAATAAGTGTGCTGTCAAGATGCAACAGTCTCATGGCAATCCCAGCACCATGGGGTTTTCAAGGCAAAAGATGAGCAGAGATGGTTTTCATTGCCTTCCTCCACATAACAACCCCAGTCTTCCTTGGGGGTCTCCCATCCAAGTACTAACCAGGGCTGACCCTACTTAGCTTCCAAGCTCTTTCTAGATCGTGCTAGTCAGGCTGGGTTTAAATCTTCCCAGCTCCATTTAGTAGGATTCACTGTAACCTAGGCTGAGTCATGTAGCAGTTGCATCTGGTCATGCCCTTATTTCATGTGATAATCTTCTCATGTTTCTGCTCCCCCGCCCCGTCTTTTTGCTTGCATCAATTCTTTTTGGATAGTGGCACTGCTGGAAACGCAATGTCACCCACAGCTGCAAGTAAGCAAACAGTGTTTGAGGCTTTATGTTGCTCCAAAATGTGTACAGCAAACAGAGCACTGCCAAGTAGCACTTGGTGCATTTTAGAATTCTTGGTTTACCAGCCAACATGAAGAACAGTCATACATGTTGGGAATTTCTCTCAACAGGGTTCCATAAAATGTAATTTGCTTCTTCTCATACACGTTTGCACACATAATGCCACCCATGCAATATTTAACATGGTATGGAAACAACACAAGCCTGTGAATAGCATGTACTCACGGCACACTCTTGTAATGTGAAAGAGCTACCCTGATCTTTTTAATCTCATGTACACATCTTAGGAGTTCAGCGACTACAGTAGCTTCCCTGCAGCACACATCACCAAAAAGTCAATAGACACCTTACTTGTATGCAGCAGAGAAGACCACACGTACCGAGTACATCAGCATCTACCTGCCAATTCTGTTCTGAGATATAAGCAGTAAAGCACATTTACAGTCCTTAAACACCCCAAGTTTGAGTCTGTGTGAGTGGGGAGGGGGAAGAACAGCTTCTACATCTGGAATGGCCTGCAAAACATTCCTACTTAAACAGTATTGAATATTGTCTACCGGAAGCATTGTGGTTTCTTTCTCCAGCACTGAAGTCAAGGTCCTCTGATGAAAAGCTGTTCTCTGAGATCCTCCTGTCACCAGCAGCTCTGCCCTGGTCACGAAGCACCTGTTTTTAAAAAAGACAGAAGCCCATCTATTTACTACTTGGACCCAAAGATGGTGGTGTGTGTGGGGGTTCCCTCTTCCGAAACACAATAACGTTTGAGCACACAATGGCATATTGAGTTAAAGGAGACATACTTTTAAAATTTAGATGTCGCATATATTACAAAAAAGTGCCTCCTCTTGCCCTGACTGCCTCCTGCCTTAACTACTGCAACCTACTTCTTAGGCCTTGTTTCACTTCAGTCCTTCTGCTTCTTCCCAGACCTCTGCTAAAGTTCCCTTGTTGCTCAGATCGTGAGACCCTATGCCCCCACACCATCCTCAAATCTCTGTTGGCTTTCCCATCTTCTCTCACATCTGGCACAAACTTTGTTTTTTAAAGCTTTCCTTAAACATTTACCTTCCCCTTAGGTTTTTACCTTTATTTTATTTTCTGCTCTTGTAAATTACTTTCACTCTTCCCTATTACCTTGCTCTTAGACAATTCTTCCACTTTGTTGCTCTCTGTGTCTGGAACTCTCAGTAAACAACTATATAAGACCCAGCCTCATCTTATCCATCATATCCACACTCCACATCAATGTCTTCCATCAACTCTTTGGAATAACCTTTAAAAGCATTTATCCCAACTAAAACAAACACATGCATGCTAATAACTGAGTTGTGTGTGCATGCATGCAAACACACATGCCTATCCCACTGATCTTTTATCCCCTCTGTTAAGTTTACAATCTAAAGTATATCTTACTCTAGAAGTGTCATGTAGATTAACTATCACTCTACAACTATTACCATCCTGCATAGTTTAAGCAACTGGTCAAGCTTAATCTAAAACGATTACCTAATAAGACATTGGCTTGCCCCCATCAAATTAGGCTCCACAGCTGTGACTCAAACATTTTTCATTTATTTAAGTCTTTAGAGCCCAAAGGGACACAGTGATTCATAACAACCAAAAAACTTAAATATAAATAAACCAAGAAAACAAAACAAGATGTCTTGAGCTAGGTGGGGTTTGATAGCTTGTTTCTCTAAGGGCACGAACTGCCAGCCACAGGTCAAGAGTTTCAGATTGCACTTAAGACCAAACTTATATTTGACATTCCCACTAAACATAGCTCAGGTGGAGAAGCAGTACATGTTGGCAGGGAAATTAATACAGCAGAGGTGCATAAAGATTAAATTATAAAGCTTTATTCAGGAACTAACATACTTGATAGTAAAGAAGAGACAAAGATAAGTTCCTAGCTACATCACTAGTTGAGGCAGAGAGATACACACTGTGGAATTTGGAGAAGAAGCAGAATATTGCTACGGGAATAGCAAGCTGGAGACAGACAAGGAACAACACTTCACAGGAGAGAAGGTGTTGTCCTTACTATCCAATCTGTGTTCTTTGTACAACAGGCACTGCCTATTCCAACACCCCTTCTCAACGCCTAGTGTACAAAGTCCACAAGCTTTATCTTCTTACATAGACTTTCAAACCTTTCTTAAGAAAATGGCTTGGTGAGTGTGTCTGCAATCATTTCTTCTGTAAGGCAGTATTGCAACTCAACAAGCCTTTCTTGAATTGAAGCCAATATGGTGACAGAGTGAAGGTGCAAATCAAAATGTGCCTTCTTGCATCTCCTGTTCGGGGGCATTAACTGGAGTTAGTTGATAATCAGGGTTATCAACTAACTCCAGCCTCTTTCTAAATGGAAGGCATACTGCCTGGTGATAGAAAAACAGGCAGGATACTTTCATTGAGGAAGCTTTTCATCTGTTTGAAGATTAGAAGAAATCTAGAGCCATGCAGGAGTTTGCTCACAATTTGTATTTCAATAAGGTCAGCCCGGCTTTTATTTGCTATCAGTTAATTATTTTTGTGGAACTTGCCTTAACACCAACTGCTTGTAACTTCAAATAATTAGAAACCTTGAGCTTTGAATAACAACAACGTTCTCTGTTTTGCTCTTTTTTTGGGAATTGTGCAAAAAAAAAAAAAGATCCACGCCGGGGGAGGGGGGGAGACAACAGTGTTATTATCTGAAAAAACCCAACAACCAAGTTGGGCTATATATATTTTTGGAGACATATCTTTTGGCGTGTCTGCTCAGCCACGTCTGTATTAGGATTATAAATAATGTTGCTTGTGTTATTTTGGTATCAGGAATCTTACAAAACGAACATTTGGATTTTCTTCACCTATTGGGATTTAATATTTGGATGTTGGATTATAATTTCCAAAGGAACTCTTACAAATATTATTCAGAAAACTAGGAACGGGAAGGGAAGAGAGTGGACTTAATTTGCTATTTTTTCCTACTATAATCTTTTTTTGCTCTGTGTTGGACCTTTACAATCTTTATAATTTCTGTTGCCTTGCTAATGAGTAAAAAGGACTACAGAACTATGAACATTATCCCTTTCTTATTTTTCTCCCATTTTGGGACAGTCACTCTGAAAAGCATTCCTGAAGTTGGAAAAATACATCTTTGCTGCCATTTACTGGCGTTTTGTTGCAATTGCTATATTTTTATCAAAAACCGTAATTTTAACCCTTTGTTGGTCTGATAATTTTAAACAATGGTATATATTTTAGGTGTTTAAGTTTTTACAATAATTTTAAATAAGTTAATGATAAAAGTAGTAATATCTATAAAAGACTATTTCATTATTTTTTCTTATAGCATATATTTCAGGTTCTTAAATTGTTACAATAACTTTTAAAATAGTAATAGAATGTACCATTCCAATCATATATAACACACATAATAACATCATATTATATATTAGCAATTATTAAGTTGATGAACACAGTAGTAGTATCCATATAAGATTAAGGCAATGAACAGTTATGTAAAATTTCCATTATTAATATATAGATATATGACTGCAAAGTTAGATGGAAAAAGTGTTCAGGGCAGTTAGAGATGGAGACTAACAAAATTAAGGAATATGGTGAAAGTAATTAGAATGGCCAAGGAAGAACTCATTTCACAAGACGACATTGATATAATACTGAGAAGTTAGCAGCAACTGTAGCAAGACAAATTACTGTTCTTGCAACAGAGTTAAAACACGAAAATAAAAATGTTAGAGATCAGTTACAACAAATAGATAAAAAGACACAAGATCTTTCAACTCAATTACAACAAACAGACAAAAGAACGTAAGACATAGCAACTGAACTGCAGGAAATAACACAAAAAAACCAAGAAAATAAGTTAGAGATCCAAGAAAAAAAATCAAAGATACACAAAAAGAAATAGGCTAGCACAAGAACTTGCTTAGAGTAGTTTAATAGAAGCAAACCAAAGGATGGATAGCCTCGGGGGGAAATTTAGAAGCAATAATCTACGTTTTCCAGGAATTCCAGAAGGGGGATTTGGATTTAGAGGAAGGGTTTAGGAAATTAATGCAAAATTTTGTGAAGGGACAAGGCAACTTCCCAGAAATTGAACAATTTTTTAGAATTCAAAATATGCATCGCATAAGAAATTACCGAGGGATATATTAGTCGTTTTACACACACACAAAAAGAGCAAAGGACACAACTTTAAGTAAACATAGAAAAAAAAACCCACTCTAAGTAGAAGGACGAGAGATACAGATATTCCAAGTGTATTCAGAATATACTAAAGAAAGAATTGGGAAATCTGAGACAAGCATTACAAATAAAACTGATAAGATGTGGTTGAAAAATTCCCTTTGCTTTAGAACTATTTCTGTCAAAAGGTATGAGAATACTAACTACTGAACAAGCCAAAACAATTTTATAAGAACTAATAGCAGGAGATAGAGTTTAAAGCTCTGAGTCAGAAGAAGATTGAGACACATTACAAGAAGAGGGAGGAGCAACAAAGGAAAAAAGGTAGAGTAGAAGAAAGTTCTTAAAGTATGGAATCTGAAGATGCAGGACCTAAATCTACAGAGGCCGAAGGAGCAATACTGGAAAAAGTGAAGCAATAAAAATAAATGGGTAAAAGAATTTCTGTGAATTTAAATGCATTAAATTCAAAAATCTTCAAACAATAAAGGAAACAAAAATAGATATTGTGTCCAAGAAATCCACATCAAAAGAGAACAAGGAAATATACTGAATTGTAAAATATTAGGAAAAGTAGATATAGTTTCAGCACAGACTAAAACTAAAAGGGGTTGCAATATATATCAATAATCCAAGTTTGGAAATATTTGACTAATCAAAAGATCAAAATGGAATGTACTTGACTTTGAAGGTAAGATTACCAGGACAAATATGGACAAGTGTGTCAATATATACACCAAATGACTGCAAAACTGATTTTTTGAAAAATTCATTCAAGCATTATTGGACTTTTAATAAGGAAAGACTTTAATTTTTGGAGCTATGAATGGGGTTTTAGATATAAAGAAAGATAGATCAAATAATTTTGGAGGAAGATTTCCTTCAAATGTGTTTTATAGGGGAATTTTAGAATTAGAAGGTGTTTGGCGAGCACTTCATCCAGATGGTAAAGACTTTTACATTTAAAAAAAAATAGATATTCAAGAATAGATATGTGTTGGATTTCAAATACACTATTAAATACAGTTGAGAAAGCAGAAATTCTGTCAAAGATGTTGGCAGATCATAACCCAATAGAAATAAATTGGCAGATCATAACCTGTAAGCCCTTGGCCCAATCTGAACCAAAAACCACATCAGAGACAGTCAGGTCCAAAGAAGTTGGTTTTTACTGGTCAAATAGGTTAACAGAGCACAAAGAAAAGGTGACAGCAATGGAGCTTGCTGGCTTGCACTTGGTAATATAAAAGCATGAAAAAAAGCAAGAGATTACAAAACACAAACAGCGCTGTGGTTCTCACAGCTTCAAAAGAGTTTAGGTATGCATAACAGTCCTTGAGAGCTGGTCAGTGGGAAAACGAAACTAACTGAGACACAGGCCTGACATAACCCAATAGAAATAAGATGGCAAAGTGGAATCAAGAACGAAAGAAGATGGAGATTAAATGATTCACTATTATTACAAGATGATGTAATACAAAAATGTTCCCCCCTCCCTCTACCGTATTGACCCGCGTATAAGCCGAGTTCGGCTTTTTCAGCCCTTTTTTTGGGCTGAAAAACTCGGCTTATACGCGAGTATATACGGTAAATGGATCTTTAATGGAAAAAATTGAAATAGCAAAAGGAACACAACAAAAATGTCCAATATCACCAATATTATTTATTATAGCAATGGAAATATTAGCTACAAAAATCAGACAAGATATGTATGTCGGCTTCTCAGTCACAAAACCTAATATTTCAGTAAGCAACATTTAAAAGACACAACTATTTAACCACATGGTGGCAGCGGCAAGAGCAACAAAATGGACAGCATGGAAATACCCAGATTTAGATGAATGGATTTTTAAAAAAAGAGTATGCAATTTATGGAAAAACTGACATCTTCTATACATAATAGATCAATTTCAGAATTTTGGGAAAAACTGATTTCCCCCCAATTATATAGCTAGAAATGTGAAATAGAACGGAATTAAATTGAGACAGAATGAGAAAGATTTAGGTAATATATGTTTAATAAACAAGTGATAAATATGTTATTAGATATGGGAAAATATCTGTTAAGAACGAAGATTAATGTAATCCAAAAAGTTGACAATCCAGTTGTAATTTTCAATGGCAAGCTTCGCATATGTTGTTATATTATTTAGTTCTTGAGTTGATGTTCTCTGTGCAAGTTTTATGCATCCTTGGTTGTCTTCAAAGAGTTGTACAGGTTTGGGTTCATCTATCGCAAAGTCTTGCATTTGTTGCAGTATCCATTTGAGTTGTCTGCATGCTTCTGCTATGGATACGTATTCAGTTTCAGTTGAGGACACAACTACAGTTTCTTGCTTCCTGCTGCTCCAGCTGACTGCTCCACCATCACAGAAAAACACGTGTCCACAGGTTGACTTTCAGTCCACAGTATCTCCTGCCAAGTTTGCATGCAGGTGTATCATGCATGTTGTCCATTGTGCTCAGATAAACTATTTCTATTTACTGTGCTTCACTATTCTCTGTTGGTGTAGAGTCGCCGATGTCTACTTTCTCCATGTTCCTTGATTTTTCCCTTTCATTGATGTAGACCACATTGCAGATTTGACCATTTTTGTCTCTGGGTTGAGGATTCTATATCCTTTGCATCCTAGTGCATAGCTAACAAAAATGCCACCTTCTGCTTTAAGATCCATCTTGGTCCATTTTTCTTTAGGCTTTTGATCCAAACACTCTTAGATGATTCAGCCTGAGTTTGTGCCTGTACTACAGCTCAAATGGTGTATTACTGCCAGTAGGTGATACCTACAGTACCTGTTTTGCAGGTAGGTAGCAGTGTTGGCTGCTTCTGCTCAATACTTGTCAGGTAGCTCTACCTCAACAAGCATACATCTAGACATTTTGGTGGGTTTTCCTTTCTGCTATACTATTGTGGTCTGAAGTGTATGAGACTGTAACATGATGCTCTATTCTTTGTTCAGTCAAATAATTCCTCATCTCATGTCCCATGTACTCCCCTCCATTATCAGTGTGGATTGCTAGTGCCTTTCTTTGGAATCTGTTACTGACCATTGCCACTTATACTTTAAATTTTTTCAGCACTTCACTCTTCTCTTTAATTAGGTAGGTCACAGTGTATTTTGAGTAGTCATCAATAAAAATTAGTACCCATGTATTTCCACTAGGGGGTTGAGTTTTCATTGATCCACAAATATCACTGTGAATCAGCTCTAGGGGTTGCTGCACTTGGCTTTTGCCACAGCAACAATGCAGACTGGTTGCGGGGGATAGGACTACCAAGCCTCCTCACCAAACCCATCTTGGCCCTTGACCTCACAGAGGCCTCGGGGGGCGGGAGAGGAAGTAAGGGCAACCCCAGGCCCAAAGGGCTCAAGGAATCCCTCCTTAGAAAACACTCCTCCACCAAGGTGGTCTTTTCCCGAGTACTTAAAAATTTGGTGATGAGAAAAGGGGAGAAGTCTACCACAATCAGGCACTCCCCAAACAGCACTAGGGAAACATACACTTTGGCCCCACTTGCCATGGAGATGCTGAGGCTTCCACTTGCGGATGCTCCTACAGCAGCAGTCCAATCCTCTGGACTGTTATGAGAGATGACATGGAGTCTCTCAGAGACCCAGTGGATAGGCAGGCCAGCCTCGCCTCCACTAAACCTCCTGATGCTCTGACTACCCCATCCAGGCCTCTACTGCTGCATCACTCATTGCCAGGGCAGCTAGTGTCTGGTCTAGGGAGCTGCCCACTCTAATTCAACCTGAGCAGGAGGGCACTGCGGATGAGGGTGTGGGCAGCAGATTCCCTGCTACGTTCTTACCCCTGGCCTAACAGTATAAAGGGGGGACGCCTATCTGGAGGGCAGGCTGGATTAACCACTAGTTGACATAAGGGACAAGAAGATGGCCATGCCCCAAAGCCTTGAGAAGCAGCAGGGGCAACACTTCTTCAGCCTGTCCATCCTTTTGGTCCTTTCACTCCCTCCCACAGCCAAGATCTGATGCATGCCACTCTTCGTGGTCTTCTCCACCATCCCCAAAAGGGATGGGGACTGGCGCATGATCCTGGTCTTAAAGTACATGGACAGATTCACATGCACCAAGCTCTTCCATATAGAATCCCTGCACTCCATTGTCAAAGCCCTACGCCTTGGAAACTTCATGTCTTCAATAGACCTGATAGAGGCATACCTCCACGTACTCATTCATGTCAGTCACTGATGACACCTCCGGTTCACCAACAGGGCCACCACCTTCAGTTCAAGCGGCTCCCATTCGGCCCCTCCACCACCCCTGGTGGTCTTCCTCAGGTTTACCCTTATCCAGATGACTTCCTGGTCTGCACTCCTGCGAAACAAGATGCTGCCCAGCACACAGCAAATGTGAGTTACTTAAATTTGCTTACAGGATTAAACAAAGGACTTTTCCTCTAGCAACAGCCTGTATTCAAGTATATTATATATTCCATGCATTCAGAAAACTTGTGTCCTTAAAGTCTTTGAAATGCATGGCATCATTCAGACTGAGCGGTCGCTCTTTGTACTAATCACTAAGTGGTCACACTTCATATTCAAAATTTAAATCAGAAGGAAGATTAAACACTTAAAATAAAAGGCTCACAAAACAAAAGCTAGAAGTTGCTCAAGTTTCTTAGGACTAGCTTTATCCTTTTCTCTCCCCATCCGATATCTGCAGTCAGCAGATAGGAATTCAGTTGGCAAGGATTTTCCCAAACCCTTAACATGAGAAGATTGTGTCAACAAAATTTTAGATCATTGCTTAAGTTCCAGGAAATCTCAGCATTGTAAAAAAACAGAAGTCATAACTTTTAGTGAGGAGTGTCACTTAAACAATAAAAAATATATAGAAACTTTGGGTCACAGTATTCACCCTGTAAGAGGCTCTCTTTGTGATACACACTTTTATTAGAAATTTAGAACAAATGGGAAAATATATCACCTGCAGCTTAAGACACACTGAAAGCCATCATTGTCACCCAAAAATGGAGAGGATATGGATAGCAAGAGCTCATGCTAATTCAGTGTTTCCTTGTTTTATCCAACAAGGAGACCTCTCCCCTCCCCCCTTTGCTCATTCACAACAATTTCTTGGGTTAATGAAAAGCTGCCTTTGTGGGCTGCAATGGAGTAAGGAATAGCAGCAAGGATGACAGTATGTTCTTCCCCTTCTGACTATTAAATATAAACTCAAACTGTTCTCCTACTTGGCATTCCCATATCTTTTTCTTGATATCGGTATCAGGAAAAGCAGCTGGGGAGGGGAACATAGTTTGTAGCAAGCAAACGTCAGTAGGCATCACCTCCTCACCTCTGCCACTCTTCAGTTCCCCATCACAGCCTACAAAGGCTACTTATTAAGAAAAACTAAAGGAGTTGGGGTGAGAATCCCTTTATATCATCTCTAGTTTTATTTATTTCCACCTCAGTTTTTCCATATAAAATTGCCAAAGCCCCTTACAAGTAAAAATCAGAATAAGGAAACATTGGCCCAGAGGTAAGTTTCAACCACCGCTGCTGGTCCATGGTCAGAAATACTTAAGGAGAAGGGAGTTCAAGAAGGGTGGGAGTTTCTTAAAAAAGAAATACTGAAGGTGCAATCACAAACCATTCCTATAAGAAGGGGAAATGGGAGGAGCCTAAAGAGGCCAGGGTGACTTCATAAACAGCTTTTTAAAGATTTGAGAAATAAAAAAAGACTCATTTAGGAAGTGCAAAGATTAATATACACATATAACTAGTACTTGCAGGGAGAGTGTTAGGTAAGCTAAAGCACAGTATGAGCATAGGCTAGCGAGAGATGGTAAACACAACAAAAAAAGGGTTCTTTTCCTATGTACAGAGTAAAAATAAGAACAAGGGCATGACAAGCCGGTAGGGACCGGAAAGTGAAATTGTAACAAGAGATGGAGAGGGCAGAACTGCTCAATTCCTACTTTTCCTTGGTCTTTTCTTGCGAGGTAAATGGTGCTCAACATGGCATAAACAGAACACATGATGAGGGAAGGGAGTTGCTGCCTAGGGTTGGCATTGGGGTAGTGCACAAACACCTAGTTTCTTTAAATGAAACGAAGTCCTCAAGGCCAGATGAACTGCATCCAAGGATACTTAAAGAACTTGCAGATGTAATTTCTGAGCCTCCGTCCATTATTTTTTAGAATTCTTGGAGAACAGGTGAGGTGCCAGAAGACTGGAGGCGGGCAAATGTTGTCCCATCTTCAAGAATAGGGAAAAGGAGGATCCAGGTAACTACTGACCCACCAGCTTGATGTCTATGCCAAGAAATATTTTTGAACAAATCATCAATCCGTCGGTCCTTGAGCATTTAGAAAGGATGCATCTGATTACTAAGAGCCAGCACGGGTTTCCCAAGAACAAGTCATGTCAGACTAATCTTATCTCATTTCTTGAGAAAGTTACTACTTTGCTGGATCAGGGGAATGCTGTAAACATATTTTATCTTTTTTTTCAGTAAGGCTTTTGATAAGGTCCCACGTATTATTCTTGTTGACAAATTGGGAAAATGTGGTTTAGATCCTATTTCTGTTAGGTGGATTTGTAACTGGTTGACAGATAGCACCCAAAGAGTGCTTGTTAATGGTTCCTTGTCCATTTGGAGAGGAGTGACCAGTAGAGTGCCTCAGGGATCTGTCCTGGCCCCTGTGTTGTTCAACATCTTTATAAATGATTCGGATGAAGGAATAGGGAGGATGCTTATTAAATTTGCAGATGATACTAAATTGGGAGGGGTAGCAAATATGGTAGAAGACAGAGCCAGGATACAGGATGATCTTGACAGGCTGGAAAATTGGGCTAAAACTAAAAAATGCATTTTAACAGAGATAAATGTAAAGTTCTGCATTTAGGTAGGGAAAAGCAAATGCATAATTATAGGATGCGGGAGACTTATCTGAGCAGCAGTGTGTGTGAAAAGGATCCTGGGGTCTTAGTAGACCAAACACTGAACATGACTCAGCAGTGTGATGCAGTAGCTAAAAAGGCAAAAGTGATCTTGGGCTGCATTAACAGAAGAATAGTGACCAGATCACACGAAGTGATGCTATCGCTTTACTCTGTTCCGGTTAGACCTCACCTAGAGTATTAGGTTCAGTTTTGGGCACCGCAATTTAAGAAGGATGTAGACAAGCTGGAACATGTCCAGAGGAGGCCAAAAAAGATGGTGAGGGGTCTGGAGACCAAGTCCTATGAGGAAAGGTTGAAGGAGCTGGGTATGTTTAGCCTGAAGAGGAGAAGACTGAGAGGAGATATGATAACCATCTTCATGTACTTGAAGGGCTCTGTCATATAGAGAATGGTGCCGAGTTGTTTTCTGTTGCCCCAGAAGGCTGGACCAGAACCAACGGGTTGAAATTAAATCAAAAGAGTTTAGACATTAGGAAGAATTTTCTAACAGAGCGGTTCCTCAGTGGAATAGGCTTCCTCAGGAGGTGGTAAGTGCGCCTTCCCTTGAGTTTTAAAATTTTATAGTTTTATTGAAGTATGCAAAATATTACAGAATATACCAAAATATACAAAAAACTAGTACGCAAAAAGAAGTAAAAAAAGAAAAAGTGAAATACAAAACAATATAGAAATCGACTTCCAATTCTCCTCATACAGAACAGAATATATATACCGTATATACTCGGGTATAAGCCGACCCGAATATAAGCTGACCCCCCCAAATTTGAGGCCAGAAAAGGGAATTTCTTATTGACCCGCGTATAAGCCGAGGGTCAATAAGAAATTCCCTATACCGGTAATGCTGCGCTCTAAAATGGCAGCTGCCATTTTAGAGCGCAGGGATGGTCTCGCCCCTGCCCCAGATCGCCCTCCCGCCGGCCTCCCGGGCCCTCCCGACCCCAGTGCCATCCAAGTGGGGGAAGGGGAAGAGCCCCTGAACCCACTACTCACCAGGAAAGGCGGCGAATCGGCGGCGGTGCGGCCTTCCTGCTCCTGCAGGAGGCCCCTGCAGGCTGCTGCCGGCCGGGGAAAGGTGCGCGGGCCCGGCGGCGGCACGGCCTTCCTGCCCCTGCAGGAGGCCCCTGCAGGCCGCTGCCGTCCGGAGGAAGCCGCGCGGGCCCGGCGGCGACGCGGCCTTCCCGGGCCTGCAGGAGGCCCCTGCAGGCCGCTGCTGGCTGGAGGAAACCGCGCAGGCCCGGCAGCGGCACGGCCTTCCCGGGCCTACAGGGGGCCCCTGCAGGCCGCTCCCGGCTGGAGGAAGCCGCGCGGGCCCGGCGGCGGTGACGGCAGTAAGTTCCTCCCTCCCTCCTCCCCCCTACGTATAAGCCGAGTTTGGCTTTTTCAGCCCTTTTTTTGGGCTGAAAAACTCGGCTTATACGCGAGTATATATGGTATTATTTCTTTTGTGAATAACACTTTAATTTTTCTGTTTTTACTTTAGTTATTATTTAGCTCTTTTTGTCTTAGTCCACAATTTAGTAAGTATAGGTTCTAAAACCTAGGGTCATTTTTCTCTCTCTAAAATACTGATTCACATATATTGACCATACCTTCCAATCTATATTAAAGTCGAAAACCCAGCTATCTTGTATATATTTAACTTGGCTATCTTGGTAAACTCTATAACTTTCTGATACTGTTCATGCAATGTGGGTATTTCTGTTATCCATTTTTTCACCCATGATTTTTGCCGCTGTTGTTAAATATCTAAAGGTATCTCCCAACTGTTTTTCTAATGTCCTATCTAAGATACCCAGTAAATATATTTCCGGTTTGAGTGATATTTTTACTCCAATAACTTTAGAAAATTTCTTCATGAATACCTTTCCAAAAAATTTCACTTTACTACTGTGTGGTTCACCTCCTTACCTGGAGGTTTTTAAGCTGAGCCTAGATGGCCATCTGCCAGCAATGCTGATTCTATGACCTTAGGCAGATCATGAGAGGGAGGGCATCTTGGCCATCTTCTGGACATGGAGTAGGGGTCACTGGGGATGTGGGGGGGGGAGGTAGTTGTGAATTTCCTGCATTGTGCAGGGGGTTGGACTAGATGACCCTGGTGGTCTCTTCCAACTGTATGATTCTATAATAAAGTCTCCCGTGATCTAGTCATGTGTTTCGGGTGCTCCAAGGCATTTCCTATTCCAACAGGACTGCATGGTATCCCTCCACAGTGCTGCATGATTATTAGTATCATGTCACTCTCCAGGATCTTTTAAAATAATGTAAAGTAGTGCTTTTTGGTTACATGAACACACATCATTTTCCTCCTTCATTTGACTCAAAGATGGAGGTGGGGTGAACACATGCACTGTGTCAGTCCGCATTAGGAATAATCGTGCCACAAGCTGTATAAACAGCTGAACTACTTTAAGTTACAACATGGTTGATCTCAGGAAGAATGGAAATCTCTCTCATTAGACCAGTTTCTACATAGAAGAAATGGCTACTTGCTACCCAGTTCAAATATGGCATGCACGCATCTTTATTTCAACTGAAATAGATGCAAATGCATTTTATCTACTTTGGGTTAATTATTTCCTCAAAGACTAACCCTGACAATAACTGCAGTACAAGGTCTAATCAGCTTCGACAGGATACCTTTGGCTATGTTCCGGGTGACTCATCTACAGACTAGGTGCCCACAACTCTGGAGAAGTTACACCCTGCCATTTCTCTAGCACTTTCATGACTAAACAGCTCAGTCAGCAATTCAGAAACTTAGATAAAGTAAGAATTTCATCATACACCCACACCCTCACAATTTTATTAAGCTTAACTCACCCCCCCACAAACACATACACCCTTAAACACAAGCAATTTAGGGTCAAAGCTGCTTAAAAATTATATTCCAGCTCAAAGTATGACAAGTGACAAAAATCAAACACTGAGAAAACTTTGGGAGGAAAAAAAAATCAGCCAGACTGTTTTAAACCACCAGCATATGTAACTCATTTTCTAGTTACGCAATTTTCCCTGAGGACACAGTCTGCAGTTCACATGAAGGATCAGATTTCATGAGCAATTGTAAGGAAAATGCAGGGCCTGTGAATTTGCAAGTCAAAACAGGTGATGGCAAGAGCTAGGGTGACTAGCTTCACACATTTTTCCTGTAAGAAGATTCCCTCCCCCCTTATAAGTTACAGGAAACGAAAATTCACATAAGAAAGACAGCAAGAGGGGAGACTGGCATTTTAGCTTAGCACCAAAGATTCAATCTAACAACCACATCAGACCCAAAAGTGAATTGAAGTATTTTATTGTAACAGCACACTCCCCTTTATTTTTATTCAGAGATCACAGTTATCTCAGGTTTGACTGAGTCCAGTGTAACACCTCAATTAACTTTTGGTAATTCAATTGCCTACTCCACCAGAGTTAGCAGCACCCAGAAAAGCAGCATTTTGCAACACCCATTCCTTTGGGTGTAATTTCTTAGGCAACACCATTTTACAGAAGACAAGTCAGAAAACCCACTTTGGCAGGTCTAAAAAGCATCACTTTGCAGAGAATCTTTTTCTGTCAGCCAAAACAATCCATTCCTTACCTTTGTCTGGCTTGCATCCCCCCTCTCAAACATCATCTTTAGCCTGCTCAGAGGAACACTACATTTCTCTATCTTCCCTGAAGAATCTGTGTTTTCAATGGCCTCAGGCTTGCCTACTTCTTGCTGGGTTTCTCCAAGACAATTTTCCATTTTCCCACTCTCGGGTGAATAGTCTTTCGCCTCTTCGCTGTCAACACTTGGATATCTGAACTGACCGATCACTCCGGAAGACGAATGGAGTTGAGATGTGGGACCATTCCCTGAGGCTTTGTCAGTTTCTGCTAGAGAGGCAGTTCCACCAGTGGGGCTGGCAGCCTTCTGCCTAAGCTCAGCACCGCTGCTTCGTAGCGTTTCCTTCCGAGCCTCCGTCCCCAATACGGGATTCTCCCACTTCTTCTTCAAGACACTGAGTGACCCTCTTTTAAAATGAGGGGGAAGATTTTCAGCATTCTAAAAAAAGTGAACAAGAAGTTAACGCTGGTTATTAAAGCGGCCAGAAAGAGCTCTGAAGCGCTTCCTTTCCCAAAGAAAGGAAGTTAAATACTTAGCGGGGACCTTAAGCCCCCTGCTGTTTCAGACAGCTGTGAATAGTTACAAGTGTGCCACATGGAGCAAGCCTGAATCCCGGGTAAGGAAAGGAGAGGGGAGGGAAAAGAAAAAGGAGCTGGAAGCAGGAAGTGATACAACAGGATGGCCTTATATGGAAGAAAGGGAGCCAGTCTGATGAGAGAGTTAGAATTTGAGGGGGAAAGACTTGGTCTGCACAAAGACGAGGGGAACAAAATCCACCGACTAGCAAGCAGTGGTCAAGAAAGGATGGAAAGCCATATGAGACAGTTATTGCCAAATGCTGCAGCGTTTTCCATCTGTTCTACAGCACAAGGAAGGAGGACCAATTAGCAGGCTGCTTAAGAAACGGAGGATTATCTTACAGAGCACTGGTTGGTAGCCTTTCAAGCAAACAACCTTCTTCATCACCCCAACCAGAAATAAGATTTCTGTGCACCCAGTAAATAAAATGTGATCACGCACCTTGTTACAAACCATTTTTATTCTGCTCATTGGAAAGTTGTAAAGGCTGCCTATTAGTATTTTAAACTTCAAGATAGCCACGCAATCCTGCCTACAGCCTGCAGCCAAGGTTCAAGCCTCTTAACAGCTAATATAATTTCCCCCCCTCAACAAGCCAGTCTACAATCAAGAAATTAAAATACATTACCTGCCAACGCTGCATCTCTGTAGCCCACTCCTTATGTATCCTACCAAGCATGAAACTAACTGCAAAGTGGAACAGGTCTGTAAGGCTTTAGAGTATTAAACAGGATTATCAGCTATATTGGGATTTAAGTCTCTCACCCTGTTACTCTTCTGGTCACATTTTCAATACTGCTTTGCAAAATTAACAAGAATCCCAACTACGCTTTAAAAATACACAGGTATCAATTTGTTTGTCTGCTTTCAAGATGAGCTCAAAACTTGCAGAGAAAAATGATGCAGTGAGATCAGAGGCATCAGAAAGGTACACAGAGAAGAGCTGCACAATAGGAGTGCATACTGAAGCTCCTGTAGCGAGCGGAGCCTCAGACACCAAGTGCCCTGCTGCAAACAGGGAGGCCTGGCATGCCCCGTACACCATGGGTCACATCCTGTGCTTCAGCTGTCCATCAGTGCAATGACTAAGTGCCCAGCTGGTAACCCTTTCCTGTTGCCCCTGCTGAAAGATCACCTGCCCCACACTCACATTTACCATTTAAATTTTGATACCCAAAAGAATGGCCACGCTGCTAACTCATCATGTGTGAACTGGACACTTTTGCTACCATCATCCATCCGTACCAGACTCAGAACTCCACATTCACCATTTATGCGCCCAGTGATTCAGAAACAAACAATGCTTCTTAAAAGAACCAAGTTTGAAAGCAATCAAAAAAGCAAGACAGATTCCACCCCAAACTTGTTTGAACAGAACAAAACAAAGAAGAGAAGCAGTATATAAATTGTTTAAATAAAATAAAGAAAAAGGGGAGGCAGTCTTACTACTCCAGTGGAGCAACTCATTCCAAGCACACTCAACTAAAATCTGGCCAAAGTTAGGGATGTGTTTGTGGCAATTGCAGTAATGGAATAAGAATGGTTCCCTATCTGCGAGACAAGTAGGAAATTGATTCCTTATTCTACAGAGGTACAGAAACAATTAGAATAAGAAACTGCACTTTGCATGCTTCTGCTCCACAAAAAAATTACTTGGACCGGCTGGAAACTGTCCTCAAAGAGATCCTCTAGCATAGGGTCCAACCCAAAGTTTTTGTCTTGGGTTAAGGTACTTTCATGTTTGTTGTACTGAGGTCATCCTATGAGAAGGAACTGGACGTGTGCATCCTTGAACAAGCCTTGCATGCCCCTAAACCACACATTCTACTAGTAGACTGTCCCCCTTCAAAAGTTCCCTAGCATTGTGACTAACCCAAAACTTACTTTTCAGGCAAAGTGCTCAAGTGTGGGATTTCAAATGCTAAACAGCATCAAAAGTTTTCTGCCATATATCAGGATCACCACAGCCAGGATGTGGCAACATTGGCATACCACAGTAGGTGTTGCAAGAACTTTTTAAGCCCAAGTGTGTTGCCGACCACGATGCAACCATTCCACCCACCCTCTGTAAAGGCCAAATCATTTTTCACCCTCAGTACATGTACTAAAGCCGCAGGATATTGTAGTGGCTCAGGAGCTGCTTGTCTTTTCAGTTCTGAAATTTTATAAAGGGAACCATCATTTTAAATCTTGTTTAACAAACTGACAACATGTAGGTTGTTAATCTGAGGTTTACAAAATAAATGAAATTGTGAATTTGTCATCCATTTTCAAGACAATAAAGCTCCTGCGTCCCTTGAAGAGGATTCTGTTTATTAGGAGTAGGGCTCCTTGGATTGACAAATTGGTACAGCAAGTCTTTGCAACTACATTGTAAACTATTGAGGTGAATGATCAAAGATCACAACTGCCTTACATGAAGACAAAGGCTTGGCCTGGACAAGATATTACAGCACTTTACGAAGAAGTGTCTCTGTGCCAATGGGCAGTGCATGATTTGGTATGGTCCAAAGATTCTTTGGGGAAGCAGAGGTATACATCTGATACGCACACAGCCTGGGTGCTGAGAAAAGGAACCAATTTGAGGCCTGCTTCCCAAAGTGTACTTCAGGATGCATTTTTTTTAAACAGAGAGGTACTTAATATTGAACAGTGCAGGCAACAAGTAAGATTTGTCAACAGCATCTGTTTAATCTTCAAAGCTTTGGAACGAATGAACGAGAGGCCCAGAATCTAACAGCTATCTTTACTTTGGAGACAGAGAGAGCTATTCATGTTTTCAGGTTAGGACAGAGGAATTGAAAGGCAGGAGCATTTTAGTTTCTGAGAAGCCAATACAGTGACTCAGTGCATGACCTCACGAAAGTCACTTGACTTCCTTGTGCTTCTGTCAACCCCTGGAGGGACTAGAAAGTGGGTCAGAGCTAGATCTGGACAAGAAGGCAAACAAAAGCATAAGAGGAAAATTTCCCAGTCAACACCAGATGAAGAGACAGACAACCAGAGAGAAAACACTGGGAGATACAGAAACTGAGAACTTTATATATTAAAAAGAAATCTTAAAATACTTACACTTCTTTTTTTCTCTGCAGTTGCTTCCTCAGCTGCCTTTTGATACCTTTGGGAAGAGCAAAAACAAATCAAAAATGATTTCTGAATCTCAGATTTTTCAGATTGAGGTACCAAAAAAAGATTACAAGTCTTTCAAGAAATTAGATGTTGAGAATGATCAACAAGGCTGTTTGGGAGACGAGGTGGGGGGGAGGCAAAACACAAGAGTCACCCATCAGGTTATTTTAAAAGTTATTTACAGTCAATTAAGGGACGAGTAACTAGTTTAGAAGACTAAGCCCCTTCTGTCATCTGACTGAATTG
Source organism: Euleptes europaea (assembly GCF_029931775.1). Lineage (NCBI taxonomy): Eukaryota > Metazoa > Chordata > Lepidosauria > Squamata > Sphaerodactylidae > Euleptes > Euleptes europaea. Next base: position 148,534,938 of record NC_079312.1, read on the forward strand.
TTAAGACACCCTCTACTCACAACGTTATTTGATTGCTGTGCTTATAAATTTAAGCCAGTTAGTGAAATATTAACAGTCCTGAGGAAACATCAAAGTAAACGGCTCTTGAATATGCCTAGTTGCCACACCCATAGACTAACATCTATCAGATACTTTCCTTTGCATAACATACTTATATCTTCAGCAGCCTCCACCTATGTATTCTACTACTAATCGTTCTTTCATTATGTAGATCTTTAAGTCAGGCCCTCCTCCTAAATTTATTCCACCATCTGGCACCTACCTAGGCTTTCTGTTCATGGATAACCCACATCACTAGGATATGTGTTCGGACATCGGGCTACATCCTCATCACACACAAAAAAGAGGGGGATAAATACCATTGCTGTAATAACAAACTTGAATTGAAGGGAATATACATTTCTCTTATTCGGCTACACTCTGTTTCTTATATCCTATACATCTCAGTCTTCCTGCAATGAACTCAAGTGTGGTAGACAGGGTCCTCCGGGCCTCCATTTTATCTTAAGAACCCTGTGAGGTATGTTAGGCTGAAAGAGGGCAATTGATCCTAGATCACCTCCTGAATTTCTGGGTCAAGTATGGATTTACAGCCAGGTCTCTCCAACTCTAGTCACTAATTTTAGAAATGTTTGTTAATATTACGGATGTGTAACCTGCCATTCCTCCATCATGGAACCTGGGGTAGCATATAGAAGGGTCCCAGGAGGTCCCCCAGCCAGACACTGACCAGACCCTGGGCTGCTTAGCTTCAGCAAGGTTGATGCATCCTGTGCCTTCAAGCATTCACTTGCGGCCCATAGCACCAGGAGTCTGCATACAACATTGTACTGTTTGAATGAATATAGAGTCCATGTCATCATAATTACTATTTGAGAAACAAATTTCAGATCGTACCTTGGTCCACAACATCCAATAGCTAAATAAATAAATAACAGCCGGCACCTCCCATTTTTATTTGGCATCTTGTCTCATCCAAGAACATTAGGGAGCCTGACATGGATGTAGCAAATCATGTCATGCCAACCACACTCGCTCACCGTAACACTGCCCAAGTAAATTACATAGCTGAGTATAGATTTGAATACATCCACCTGGATAGAGCTCAGCACTCTACCTTCCCACTGTTCTTGCTCTTTGAACAATGACTAAGTTCATGACTAGAAAACAAGCCATACCAAGACTGAAGGTCCAGTGGCAAAATAAATTGAGTGCTATATGCTCAGCAATAAGAGGAATCCTATCAGGCGAAACTGTGAGAAGCTGGGAGAAAAGGCTGCGCCTATGAAGTGAAGTAAGTTGGCATTCATATCGTGTCATCGCTGTTCACAGCACTTTATGTGTGTGTGTAAAGTGCCGTCAAGTCGCAGCCGACTTATGGCAAACCCTTATGGGGTTTTCAAGGCAAGAGACTAACAGAGATGGTTTGCCAGTGAGTTCCTCTGTATAGCAACCCTGGTATTCCTTGGTGGTCTCCCATCCAAATACTAACCAGGGCTGACCCTGCTTAGCTTCTGAGATCTGACAAGATCAGGCTAGCCTGGGCCATCCAGGTCAGGGCACAGCACTTTATAGAAGGCAACAATTCCCTGCCCTGAAGAGCTTACAACGTACAGCTGAACATAAGGAAGGGATTTGGGACAGACAGGGGAAGACGATGTATCTATTCCAATTACACATGCCATGGCGTAGTGTCAAATAACAATTTGTAATGTGTAGTGTCTGGTTTTCCCCAAACTGACTTGGACTGAGATGACCAGATATCAGGTGCAAGGGAACTCATTTCCCAAGTGCATAGGTCCCTTTGGATCAGGACTACAGATGGAGACGGGGCTTCAGTTTATCTCTCTGCACTGTTTCCCCAGTCCAAAATGGCCAAGGGGTGTTATTTGCCTCATGTGGAGGGATAAGAATGTAGTCCATCAATATACATGCAGCCTCCCAGTGGGGCAGATACCACCTCTTGGTTTTTCAGGTCAGGAAAATGGCATTGGGGGGCGAGGGGCTGAAACGCCTTCTTGTGCACCAAGGTCCCAATCTGAATCAGGAGTCTGCACCATCTGGGGTCAGCACATTTGAGAAATGAGTTCCTGTCCCAGTCGCCAGGCTGGAATAATCCAGCCACTACACATTACAGATTATAACATGTAGCAAGCCTCTCGTTTCATTTGGGAGGGGGGACTATACAACAAGCTTCGCAAAAAGAAAAGTCACAGGGTACAATGCATAACTGAGGCTTGTTGTGCCAAAATTCTTTTAATACTAATAGTTTCCCCTCAGGCCACCAATGATAAGGAACTGATGAGAGAAGATAATTTTCACAGTATTGTGAAAGAGGTGTTAAGCAATGCATCTGCTGGAGAGCAATATGTAATCGAAGGATTCTATAACAACCTTAAAACCCACATGATATAGGCTTATGGCCTTTTGTGTGTTTATAGCACATTTCAACAAATTGGCTCATTTCTCAGAAATCCTTACAAATAAACCTTCAGAGCAGGCCAAGCCAGGCAGACCACTGTTATCCTATATTAAGATGGAATGGGCCAAGGGTGCAACAGAGACTTGCTTAAGCTAACTCATTGAGTTAAAGGCCAAGATGGACCCAATGAAGGAACAGTCCTCAACGCACCAAGCAACATTAGTTCAAAACAGCAATCAACATCCTTTCCCAAACAATCCTGATAATGTATCACAGTAGCCTTCTGACTACACATACAATTTCAAGTGATCATCAGTGTTTCATCTGTATTTTAAATGAGTACAGCATTAGCTTAGAATATCAGATGAACAGAAACACCACAGTAAGGACTGGAGTCATTAGAATAATGCTGGCACTGCAGCTATGGCTCCAATCCTTCAGGTGGGAGTTCTCCCAGAATTACAACTGATCTCCAGACAGAGATCAGTTCCCCTGGAGGAAATGGCTGCTTCAGAAGGTAAACTGCATGGAATCACATCCTTGATGAGCTCCTTCCCTTCCCCAAAGTCTGACCTCCCTAGGCTAAATCTCCAGAAATTTCCCAAGCCAGAGCAGGCAACCCTAGAAGCAGTATTAATGGCTTAGAGTGGAAATTCAGCCTACAATAGTTTCAAGCAAGCATTTCAGGGATTTGCAGAAATTCAAGGGAGCATTTGCTTACAGAGAACTTTAATTAAAGGTTGACACATCCACAATCCTAAAGTTAATTGTGATAAAAACAAATCTAGACTTTTACATTACCATAAAAACCTGGATCAAGGACAGTCATACTGAGTATGCATTCTTTCCCCCATAACTTTTGAATCAATATCAACAAACTCACAGGCCCATCTTCTGTTCCAAATATAGAAAAGCAGTTATCAAGTTCCATGTTGTTTCCCTGAGAACCCTGAATGAAAGCTGACTAGAGCTCTTTCAGCCTTCTTTTAGAAAGTGCTTCCTAAAATGAGGCCAATAGACTACCAGTCAGCTTTTCTGGCATCCTTTAAACAAAATTACAAAAAAATCCCACCCATGATCAGCACATGATTCTCTGTACATCTCCCGAATGCATACTGAACTACAGTGTAGCAGGTTTTATTTTTCAGGGACTAAGTTACACAGAAGTAATACCGTTTGCAAGAGCACTTTTACACTAGGCCTTTGAACTGGTCATTTCCCTGAAGCCTTAAGGTGTTTAAAAAAAAAAAAATCACAGACTTCCGGCAGAGAACCGAGCTTGCCAGACGCGATCTCTTTCGCGGGTTCCCAACCGCTTCCGTGGAGACCCCCCCAGGCTTGGGGGGAGTGGGCCAAATAGGAGAACTTCTCCATAAAGCCCCCCACCCGTACTTTTTCTGGGGTCCGACTACCAGCAAAACGCCATTTTACAGCGTCTGTTGATGAAGGAAGCAGCTGGGGGTGAGTCTACTGAGACCATGGCGGCCCTCCGTCTCAACTTTCCTTCCCCCCCCACTTCCGCTTTTTAAAAACTTTTAAATAACTGACAAAAACAACTCATAAGTCGAAACAAAGTTAGAACTTACCAAACAAGCAATTTAACAGCCAAATGTGCTTCAGAAGGGGCTGCGTGTCACCGAAGATGGCAGAACGAGCAGAGTTAGAGGAGAGTGGGGGGGGAATCGTCCTTCTTAACGATCCGAGGCTGAACTTCCTAGGCTGGGGCGGCAGAGATCTCTAACTAAACCACCTGTGCGGCATGGCATCTATTGTGGTTTCTGCACGGCTGCCCTGAACTGCCAGCCTGTCCGGGAGCGGGCGGACTTACAGGAGCAGAGCGGGCCACAGGAGCCTGAATGGCGGCGGTGGTGGCGGTACCGGACAAACGGATACAACGCGGCTGTGCAGGACACCTGAAGATCTCTGGCTAGAATATTCCTCAGACCCAGAGCTTCTTGTTCCTGTTTTGTCTACCCCCCCCCGACGTCCTTCGCTTTGTTACTGGATTTAGCTCCGCGCCCCTTTTTACTTCTTTTTATTTTCTGTTTTGCCAACAAACAGTACAGATTTTGAACAGAGCTCAACAAAATAGAGCCGAATTGCTTCAGAGTTACTTTCATTTCTTCATACTGAGAAAGCCTTACAAACGCTTTGCTGCCCTCCAGTGGCTTTTGGATTAATTGCATTTGTGTTTTTTTTCAACTTCCATCACCCCCCTATTGCCACACTAAAATTGATGTCCCTGTCTGCTACCACAAGAAATTAATTGAAGAAGACTTTTATCACTGCTACAAAATTTTTTTAACTACGAACTATAGAATTTGTAACAGCGGCAATCAATGAATTTTTGATCAAATTTTAACTGAATTAATTATACCGGTGAACTAAACTCCTTTTAATAGTCATTATTAGAATATTTTAATATCATTGATTAACTGATAAACAAAGATTGTAATTAATTTCAGTTTTTAAGGTACATCAACTGATTATATTAACTGAATTATTAATTGGACCTATTTAGATTATTGATTTTATCATTTAAATAATAAGTGATCTTATCTGACGTATCTTTTTATAAATTTGTTATTATACTGTGTGGCTTGGGGAGGGTGAGGAGGACAATACTTCCAAGTGTGTGAGACCTGAATTAACATTCTTTCAGGGTTTTAACTAGCATGAGGAAAAGATTTACCAGTTTTGCACACCGGCAATCTCAGAAACTGAAAGGAAAACAACGAAAGAAGGTAACCTTAGAAGACTTTGAGGACTCTGAAGAAGAGCAAGAGGTTGATGTCGCGAAATTCAAATCTACATCAGAGCAGCCATCGAAAGAAAGCCCGGTTATGGCTAAAGAAAGTCAGGACTTTTTTTTACGTACTCAAGAGATGAATTGACTTCTGTAAAGAGGTTTTCCTATCAAGTATCAAGACTGAGCAGAAAGTACTTCAAAGCATCGCAAAGGTCGAAGAAAAGCTCAAATTCAACTCTCAAGAAATAATCAAAGTCAAACAGAAACAAGAAGTCATAGAGACATCAGTCAACCAACATACTACAGAGCTGCGAGACCAATCTAAAACAATTCAAGACCTGTCAGTTAAATCTGATGCACATGAAGTGAAATTCAGAGACAAAAATATCAAATTTCGTGGCATTCCTGAACGATTTGGGAAAACCAGCTTAGAGTCAGATATTAGGACATTACTTCATGAAAACTACGAATTTGACGAAGACGATACTCTGTTGGAATACTGTTACAGAATAAACTCTGCCTATGCCAGCAAATACAACAAACCCAGGGACATACTGGTGAGATTTGTCCACAAAAGAACCAGAGATCTGCTGCTTAGGACACAAGGAGACGATCCCTTGGTTTGGGAAGGAAACTCAATACAGATTCTATCTGATCTTCCGGGAAGTGTCCTAGCCAAAAAGAAAGAGTACAACGATTTAAAACAAGAACTGATAAAGAGACAAATCAAGTTTTGCTAGCTCATTCCATACTCTTTAGAAATTTCGTTGCCATAAGGAAAAATAATAGTTCACAACCAACTTCAAGCTGAAGAATTGCTCGAGGAACTAAAAACACCAGGAGACTTTCCCTCTAAGAACTCGGAAGATACCCCTGAAACAAGTTCACATAGCTCTCAGTTGAGTCAGAAAGATAAAAAACAACCACTTGAAAAACGAGAATTACAGAAACATAAAAAAACTCCTGAAGGAGACAAATTAGACCAAGCAGCAGCATTGTAGATTTGATTTTCAACTTATCATGGGCCACTTACAAATTGTATCATTGAATATCAGTGGTCTTAACTCCTCTAATAAAAGGAAGAGAGTTTTTCACAGTTTAAAAAAGCAAAAGAAGGATATCGTTTGTCTTCAAGAAACACATATTAAGAAAGAACATGAAAAAATCCTTCAGACTAACCATCTTGGGACTCCTTACTCTGCATCGGCCCAAGTGAAGAAGAGAGGTCTGGTCACCTATATTAATGAGAATATTCTAACTGTTAAGAGTCATCTTGCAGACCCAGAAGGACGATACCAAATTTTAATTGTTCATGGTTCAGATGGAATTTGTTTTACATTAGCACATATGTATGCCCCAAACGCAGCAAAAGAAAATTTCTATGAAACACTGTTTAAGAATCTCGCAGACTGTCATCAAGGAGAAATTATACTCATAGGAGATTTCAATGCGGTTACAAATCCAATGATTGACAAATCCCATAACAGCACATCTGGAAAACTACCGAAAAATGTTTTTAAATTCATGAAGGGGTTCAACTTAACTGATGCATGGAGAACGAAAAATCCAAGAACGAAAGATTATACATTTTATTCAAACCGTCATGGATCACTTTCCAGGATTGTTATGTGCTGGATTTCCAGATCAATGATAACAAGTGTAGACTCGATACAGATTGTCCCTAGAAAACTGTCAGATCACAATCCACTTGAATTGACTTTGCTACGAGGAAGGTCAGGAATTAGGAGATGGCGGCTAAACGACCAAATATTACGGAGAAAGCAGATACTTGAACAATTTAAACGTGATGTAATAGAGTTCTTCGCCTTAAATAAGACCCCAGATATGTCTGACTTTGTTGTTTGGGATGCCAGTAAAGCTTTTATTCGAGGAAAAATGATAGCTTTAAATGCCAAAATCAGAAAAGACAAAGAAACTTAAAGATCTCCTAGAACAACTAGGATTACTAGGAAAAAAAATTCAAATTAAACCAGATAAAACCATTCTTCGTGACATCAAGCTGACCAAACATCAGATTGAAGTGATAGACAGAAGAAATTAAAATAAAAGTCAAATGTGCCAAGCAAAGATTTTTTGAAAGAGCGAATAAACCTGGCCGATTTCTAGCCAATTAACTCCGACAACAAGAGAAGAAAAGAAAGATAACTGGAGCAAAAGTCAATGGCATAACTTATAATAAACAGGAAGAAATTGAAAAAAATATTTGTTGATTATTACAAGAAACTATATGCAAAGGACGATTTGCAAGAACAGGGGCTATCAAGTTATTTTTTAGATGCAAAATTACCCAAGCTATCACCAGAGGAGCAAGAGAGTCTCAATCAGAAGTTGACAACACAAGAAATTGCTGATGCCATAAATAATTTGAAACCAGACAAAGCACCAGGTCTGGACGGGATTACTCCAAAATTTTACAAGCTTTTTTAACAACAACTAACTCCTGTCTTACTATCTCTGTATAATGAGGTAATTGAACATGGAAAGATTCCACCATCCTGGCAAGATGCACATATATCTTTGATACCAAAGGAAGGCACCGATCCCTATCTTCCTCAGGCATACAGACCAATCTCTTTGCTGAACATTGACTATAAATTGTTTGTCTCTATAATCACCAAAAGACTTCAAAAACACATCAGCAAGTTGGTGCACCTAGATCAAACCGGGTTTATTCCAAAGAGACTTATGAGAGATAACATACGATTGGTCCTCAGTGCAATCAAACATATTAAGTCAAAATCATTAAAGACAGCTATGATTTTCTTAGATGCAGAAAAAGCCTTTGACAATGTCTCCTGGCTTTTCATCCTAAAAACACTTCAACAAATGGATTGTGGAGACACGCTTCTTAAGGTATTCAATATAATATATTCGGCTCAAAAGGCACATCTTCTAATTAATGGTTGTCTATCAACAGAATATCACTAAAGGCACCAGACAAGGATGTCCACTTTCTCCACTTCTTTTTGATTTGTCTATGGAGGTTCTCGCGAACTATATAAGAAATGATCCAAACATTAAAGGTCTTACAGGAAATGAAGAACATAAATGAAGAACATAATGAAGAACATAAAATTAAACGTTACGCAGATGATGTTGTGTTAATATGTCAAAACCCAAAACAAACTCTCCCGTTTGTTCATCGTCACATTATGGAATTTGCAAAGTACTCCGGTTATAAATTGAACAAAGTAAAGGCAAAAATTCTGACTTTTAATACTACAAACAACGAAGACAACCATATTAAAGAAATTACCGGATGTCAAATAATGAAGGAGTCAGTTAAATATCTGGGTGTCAACATATCATCACAAAACAAGACACTTCTAAAACTAAACTATTTGAAAATCTGGGGAGAAATAGAAAAGAGACTTAAGCTCATGGTCCAAAATGAATATTTCCTGGCTGGGAAGGATATCTGTGATAAAGATGAATGTGCTTCCAAGATTAAATTTTTTATTTCAGTTTCTCCCGATTTATTTATCAGACAGAATAATAGAAAATTGGCAAAAACAAATCAATCGTTTCGTGTGGAATGCGAAAAAGCCAAGAATCAGATTTAAAGTCTTGCAAGACGAAAAGAAAAGAGGATTAGCACTACCCAATCTTAAACTATATTATCACGCTGCTTGTTTAACTTGGATTACAGAATGGATTAAACATCCTAAAAGTAGACACGTCACTTTAGAACGAGCGGATTTTGGGCAAGGATTCCATAAAGCTTTGTGGGACTCCTCAACAACAACTCAAACCGGTAAAGCATCAGAAGACTGTGATATTAAGATGGCGATACTAAAAGCTTGGAAAAGGTATAAAAAAAGAGTCAGTCCCCCTCCACTATCCATAATGTCTCCGATCGAAGCCTATCACGATAATGTTAAACTGAAAACGGCTGTTCATTTCACGTACAGTGACATGGTAGAGCCTACAGGAGAAATCAAAAGTTTAACTAAACTTCAAGAAAAATTCCAAACGCTAAACTGGCTGACTTACCTTCAACTGAGGTCCAATCTACAAAAAGGCTGTCTACATCCTTGCCCATTTTGAGAATTGACTGAATTCGAATTGACAATAACCAAGAAAGATGTTCACTAATTAGGAAAAATCTACAAACTCCTCTTGAAATATGACACAGAAGAACAAGTGAAAATCAATATGATCAAGTGGATGCAAAACTTTGGTGAAATGGTTACAATGGAATCATGGGGAAAACTCTATGTCTGAATTGAAATATACTGTGTGCTAAGAAGTGAAAGAAAATTGGTATAAAACATTCTACAGATGGTGCATGACCCCAAATATGATTTCACAGATGACTTCCTCCGGAAAGAAAGGCACTTGTTGGAAATGTCAAGAAACGGATGGTTCTGACTTTCATGTTTGGTGGACTTGTTCTAAACTACAAACGTTCTGGAAAAAGATTTAACGAGAATTACAGACAATAACAAAAACGAAGATAACACTAGACCCTAAATCTTTCCTGCTCAGTATGGTCCCATCAAATTTGCCTTCGAGATTTCATGATGTTTTTAAGTAAACGACAACGGCAGCCAGAGTGGTTCTGGCAAGAACCTGGAAGCAAATGCAAATACCCGAAATAGAAGACTGGAAAGAAAAACTGCTAGACTACGCCAGTATGGCCAAAATGACTTTTATGCTGAACCCCAATCATAACGAATTTACAGAACAATTTGGATTAGGCAGAACATTTTACATTTACATGACTTCCAGTTAATCAAATGATTGATATATACCGAATAGTACTAGAATGAGTAATAGGCAATGTTTTATCCATTATGTTCCAACCATTCGTCATGCAACTCCTGGGTTTTCAAAAGGTATAATACACTTTTATTATGTAATGGTAGATAATCTGATTGTAAAAATATAAAAATCAATCAAATCAATCACATGTTTAGATATATTTTATTTTACTTGATTAATATTCATGCTTGTTATATGGTATTGTATTCAACTAAGTTTATTTTTCTATTGAATCTGCTATATTGTTTTTGTATATCAAACGGTTTACCCTTCCCTTCTTTTCCCTTCTGTATCCCCTTAATTATAAAAATAAACCTTAAAAAAAAATTCACAGAAACAGCCTCTCTTGCCCCATATTGAAAGTCTCCACATAGGGCAGTTCCACTTTCAGCCAGCTGAGAAGGAACTGCCATATTAGTACCAGCTAAGACTGCCTATTGCAAACAGACAATTCCCTTCGGTTCTATTCTTTCTCTTAGCTTATATCTCTCACAGGAATCCAGTCAAAGCATTTCCTGAAAGAACACTCAAAATACAGACTTTTGGCAAACGACGGCTGCTTCTTCCCTTGGTTACCATTTAGTTTGTTTTCCTAGTTCAACAAAAACATGGCAAAGTTCGCCAAGTTCTTTGCCCTCTCCGGTGAAAAGGAACACAACAAATCTCTTACTTAAAGTGCAACTCCAAGGTTGTGAAGCACCACTGTAGGGAAGTTACACACTATTACTTAAATTAACTCCACAACCCTGCTTGTGCACAACATTCCAGAAGGTGGAATGTTCAGCCTGTTCTCAGCACAAAACCTGTGTTACAGTTGCTTGGTTCCCTCTCCCATATAACAAATTGTAGTGTTGGGTAGTCTGCTTCAGTAGCTTTCTTCTCTGGGGCCTCTGCCTCAAATACACAGTGTGGTTAATGTTGCCAGCTCCAGGATGGGAAATACTTGGAGAATTTGGTGGTGGAGCCTGAGGAGGGCGAGGTTTGGGGATGGGAAGGAAGGTACTACAATGGGGTCTAATGCCATAGAGTCCAACTTCCAAAGCGGCCATTCTCTCTAGGTGAACTGATCTTTTGTTTGGAGATCAGTTGTAGTAGTGTGAGATCTCCAGCCACCACCCGGAGGTTGGCAACCCTAACGGTGGTCCTTGCCACTCTAGTTTCCTTGCACTTGTGGCAGGACACAGGGGACAGGACTTCCACTATATTGGGCAGAATCCTACCACTCTGTGTGTGGAAGGTATGGTTTTCCTACCTTCCTCTGCATTGCTGCGGCTCTTTCTGACTCCCTAGAGGGATCAGCCCTAGAGTATGGGGGGCGGGGGCTGAAGTGAGATGGATGAATTTAAATTGCTCCTCCTTCCTGATGCTGCTAAGAGGAGGGTACAATTTAATCCCCTTGCCCCTCCTCTCTCCAGCCTACCATCCCTCACGGATGTTCCTATGCAAGTATCCTGCAACCCTATGAGGGACCTTTCCAGCAGTCAGAGGGAGCTGCTGCAGTGATGGAAGGGAATGTGGGAAAACTGCATGTGCCTTTTGCGTGGTAGGACACTGTTGGAGAATGGCCAGCTGTTAGTAGTTCGTTAGTAGCAGAATGAGCACACAGCTCATTCTTAGGAGAGGACTGTTACAGTACTTACCTCGAGAACCTCTCTGCAAGAGCAGATGACTTGTTCTTGTTGACCAGGGACAACTCTTTCGCGGTGATCCTCAGAGAATGTGAAGTCCATTGCCTTCTATTAAAAGGGGAGGGCTCCATCCTGAAATGCACCAGTATCTGGGGGGGGGGGGGGAAGAGAGAGAGAGAATACAATTCTTTATATAGGGTATTCATACTAGAACAGTAGCCTTCTAAAGCTGCATATTCTCCAGTTGTAGAAAAAGATTTACACTACATTCCCAACTACAGGTTCAGAAAACTGCACCGGGCACAATAATTAACCTTCTCCCTGTACCACAGACATCATCTGTATAGTGACCTCCTGCAACGGTTATTTAAAAAGGAAGGAAGGAGTAGGTTTTTATACCCTGCTTTTCTTGACCTTTAAGGAGTCTCAAAGCGGCTTATAATTACATTCCCATTTCTCTCCCCACAACAGGCACCTTGTGAGGTAGGTGGGGCTGACAGAGTTCTGAGAGGACTGTGACTGGCCCAAGGTCACCCAGCAGGCTTCATGTGGAGGACTGGGGAATCAAATCCGGTTCTCCAGATTAGAGTCTGCAGCTCTTAACTACACCACCTCACTAACACACAGTGGCACCACACCACACTAGTTTAGAAGAGAAAGTACCTTGGTGCTCTGGACATAGAGCTTTCAGTCTCACATATAATTGATCTCAGGGGTTTGTTTGTTTTAAAGAGACACTGTGCATAGCAAAGATCAAACTGGATAATACGTAATGCAGAACATCTTGACTTAGAAAAATTGATGAGGTGTGCATGCACCCCTTTCCCCAGTATTCTTCTTTCCCATCTCCACTGTCCTAAGGCTTCTACAGAAGGCAGACAGCCTGACTCCTGTTCTGAATACCCTGCACAACTTTATCAAGCTAACCTAAAGAATACAGAAGAAAAATAAACCTTTTACAGTTAAGAAACTAAACAGATGGTACTCCCATGCAGACACTTTTACAGTCTGAAGTCAATACTAGGTTCACTGCTTGTGAAGGACATTCCAAGCTTTCCCTCATAATACCTGCCAATTAAGCCTGCAAAAAACCCACCATGCAACCCAGTTGAAGTTTGTATAAACCACTACAGGAATAAGCTGCCATATATTGAAGGCAATGAAATAACTAGTGAGTGAACTGGGCTACCCAAACCCTGCTTCATTGCTGTACACCAGTGTCAAGAGCTTTATTCTTGAAGTTGTTTGGAATGGAAGTTTTCTGCATTTAGAATACGAGGGGGGAAACCTTGTACGGACGTCTGTTTTAGTCCCGCCTAGTAGTTCCACTCATGAGCTGCCATTTTCTAAATTATTATTTTTAAATTACATTTGTATCTTACCCTTCTTCAAGAGCAGCTCTGTACCCTTACAGCCACCTTATGAGGTAGATTAAGTTTCAGGGCAGATGACAGATTTAAATGTGGGTTTCCCAGATACAAGGCCAAGACTGAACACTACACTAGACTAACACTACCTAGCACCAGAAAAATGCTAAGCAATGATAATGAGGGTAGTTGAAATGGATAGTTTTTTACATGAACGGTGATTTCATAAACTGACCAGTAGCACCCTTGTTCAAACAGGTTAGTGAACAGTTTTCCACCTGTTACTATTAAGCATGCTGAATTCAGCAGTGTAGTTGTCTTTCCTCCAGATTCAACATAGCAAACAACAATCAGAAAATCACTCACTGCATGGAGCAACATTTAATCTTTCAGGCAAGGCAATCTCGTTTCCCTAACTGACAACTTCTCCCATGTCAACAGGTGAGGAAGCTCCACTTAAAGTGATGCTACGCTGACACAATTTCCCATATGAGGTGCCTGTGCCTTAAAGCACTAAAAACCTGCTACGCTGTGCACAAAGATTAAAATGCGATTTGAGGGTGATGGATGGGCATTCTGCAAAAACCATATTTATCCCCAAGGAAGACAACCTTGAATATAAGACAAACTCCCTGGTACTATTCAGTAGTAACATCTTCATCTGAAAGACTTCGTTATTTCAACATGAGCGGTGAAGGGGGGGGTTACCTTTTAATACAAAGTATAATTATGTACAGTAATAAACCTTTTGTGTATAACATTTATTACGTACATAATTATAACTTGCATATAAAGGCACACATACTCCATTTTCTGTACAGCATATGTTGCAAAAAGGCCTAAGTCTTCCTTTCAGATAATTAGGGGCCAGTCTTGTATGTGTAAAAAGACATCTAGTCTCAGATGCCTTATGGAGATCCCTCACAGGATTTTCAAAACAAGAGACAAACAGAGGTGGTTGCCTCTGCATAGCAACCACTTCCTTGGTGGTATTCTAAGATCTCAGATCTGATGAGATTGGGCTAGCCTGGGTCAGCAGGGGCAGGGCCCGACTTAGCAGAGCAGATTTCCAGGCACCTGGAGGGGACACAATACCTCCTTTCCCCCAACTTTCATGAAATGTTCCACTCTAAAGTAGATGGAGGAAAGGCAACGTTTGTTGTTTTTGAATGTGAAGCAAAATGTCACATCTTACAGAAAACACCGCTCAGGAGACCTCTTTTCCAACCTGCCTGCATACGTGAAGGAAAACTATCCCCACTAGCATCGGAAAGTCTATTACCTTCTGAAACAGATTCTGAGGTCCAACAGCTGCAAGACCCAGCTCAAGTGAAACACTAAAACTGGTTCTTCTACTTTGTTTGCTGGGAAAATGACCTGGCATCGAAACCTTGCCCTGAGTGGTGGAATAACCTGACACAGAGAGAGAAGCTCTCTTGCTTTACTCCTGCACAAAACGAGTATCTTTTAAAAAATGCTGATTTCCGCTGAACCAGTTTGCATATGCAAACTGATGTAAAGCAGAGCCAAGACCCGGTGGTAAAGGAGAAGGACTTGACTGAAGGGCTAGCAACATGCTATACTTTACCCCAGGTCCTTGTCATCAGGTGTGTACTGGAAACTCAGTTCTCATAGACATGCAAGTCTAATGTGGATCAAGACAATGGATAAGGGGTATCAGCTCCCCACCCCACACTGTTTTCCCAACCTGAAATGGCCTCAGGAGGGCACCATTTGCTTTGTCAGGGGCACCACAGGTACTAAGGCTTTCCCCAAAGGGGCAAATAAGAGCTCCCTGGGTCATTTGGATATGGGAGAACAGCACTAAGGTAAAAGAGAAGCTGAAGCCCCTTCTCACACACCAACATGGGAGAAACACCGTAGAAAACAGCAGTTGGGACAAAATATTGCAGGGAAGGAAAATGAGATAAGATGGTCACACACACCCCATTCCTGCCTGCACTTTTAATATTTAAATTAGACCACCCATTCACCCTGCAGATATAATAATGAGGCAAACACGGCTACTGTTGTGACAGGCGGTTTGACCACAGGCAAGCAATTTCCTGTCCGATTCAGTCCCAGAGTATGGAATTAAAACCATTTTACCTTACAAAGTAGTTTTAAGGATTACAAGTGTTCTGAATACCATAAATCACAAGTATTTCACTTCACATTTTCCAGTGACGAATCCTAGCATCAAAGGCCTGTCCCCAATAAACTCTGACGCCAATTAGATCAAGGGAAGGTCTGGATCATTACTCACAACTTCAAATGCATTGTAAATTAATTTTACACTTCTTTCAGAGTAATCTGCTACTCACCAAGAACAACTGGTCCTTTGAAAGTCAACTACATAGTCACCCATTCAGAGATGGGAACACAGGCCCTAATACCAGAAGGCTCTAGCACAGTGATTTCTAACCTGTAAATGCACTAACTGCTCTTTCAAGTATTCAACGCTATCAAATGACCCCTCCAAGAAAAATTAAAGTACAGTAAAATCTCTGTAACCTGGCACTCGTGGAGGGATTTTCTGGTTAATCCAAAAGCACCTGGTTAATGGGGTTTTCTGGTTAATCAAGAAGCACCTCTTATCCAGAGGAATCCACAGCAACCAAGCCCCACCCCACTGAGAATGCTACTGGAATAGTCCCTGGGGCCTTCTCTTTCTGCCCAAGCCATTGAGCCACCCTACACCTCAGGATGACACCTGCTAGCAGAAGTGGCTGTCAGAAACCCAGAAATATCTAGAGGCAACAAGATGGCTGGCTGGAGAGGGTGTGTGCCCGGCAAAAATGTAGAGGTATGGTAGCTGGGGCATGTAACTCAAACGAAGCTGAAAGGGAAGGAGACATCCAGGGATGACAGTGTGGGCTGTCAGAAGCCCAGCAACAGCTAGTGGCATCAACCACGTCAACTGGAGTGGCAGAAGTGGGTGCGTGCCTGAGGTATGGTGGCTGAGTGGGAGAAGCATGCCCTCTGGGTGATGCGGGCTAACTGGCCATTCTGGATAATCAAGTGCCAGATAACAAAGCTTTTAACTGTATTTATAGTCTGCCTTTTCCATCAACCAATGCAATACAGAGCAACTTTCAAAAAACCTGATCTGCAGTTTCAGATAGTTAAACAGAGAAAAAGAAAACAAAAACACATCTATGCAAGTTTTCTTCAGAATACGCTTATGAAACGAACTGTGCACAACAGCCACCTTAAAGAACAGCCTTATATTTCTTACAGTCGCTGATAGCATAGGGGCTCATGCACCTCCTTGGGGAGGGCACTTCAGTAGGCTGAATCCACTACTGACGAAGAATGGCTCGTGCTGTGGGCAAAAAGGCAGCTCGAAGAAGAGTCCCACCAAGAGACCACTTTAGGATGATCCCAGGTGGCAAAAAGGCTCAGTGGTAAAAAATTAGGCCATCAACACTCCAGACAAGGCAACTGTATCTCCATAGATAAATTTATGATATGGCATATGATACACAGGCACACATTCAATGAGACCCTTGCAAGACACTGGAGCCTCCATCTATCTGACTGGCCATTGCCTAAGTACATATTCCAGAAGAAAGGTCAGGAGTCTCATCCTCGGTCTCTTCCAGCCATCATGAAAGGCTAGATGACTAAAGAATCTTGCTCTGCCTGCAGCAAGGAACAGGCAAGTTTATGGCAGCACAGTTCTAGACTGCAGGGAAGGAGTACTATGCCTAACACTGATAAAAGCACCTTTGCATGACCCTTTACAGACATTCTGCTTACAAAAGAGCACTGCCCAGGTTGTGAGGACTCACGTGCATGTACAGAGGACATGCTCTGGAATTCTTTCTCTCTCCTGCACCTGCATGTGGGTGAGGAAGCCTGAGTAGGCAGACAGTTCACACATACACATTTGTTCCTTCTCTTTTGATCTAGGATCCCAAGGATTCCTTGGACCTAAATCTGAAAGTCACCACCAGAAAGAAATCAAAACTGACCCACCTGAACACTGCAAACTCCAGCTGTCTCTGCCACTCTCTCTTTCAATGCTGGCACACCCAGTGCTGGTTCAGAGCAGCGGGCAGCATAGGAGTTCTTGCTGGTTAATGTTTACACATGAACACTCAAGTGTAAAGCAAGTATTGCCTAGGTAAGTCCTCATGCCCCTCCCCACTAAACAGGCACTTCAAGGAGCGACAAATATGGGCTTCAGGATCCCAGAGCAGTTTTGAACACTGCAGAAACAGACTCCTCGCTGGGGAAATCACCAGTTTCCCTAAAAACTGAAGTTTTGCCATTCCGTTACAAGCAGCAAAAGAAAATACAGAGAGTTTAAAAACACACGCAGGCTGCTTTTACCCGAACCTCCAAACAAACAGCAACTCAGAAGCTAAACACAACAAATTCAGAAGCAGCCCAGACACATTACAGGTTTTTACCACTTTGCAAAACTTCAGCTCCTTCAACTAACTTCAGCTGAAAAATTCACTCTGGACCATTACCCTGTTCTTCTCTCCCAGTTAGGAAAGAAGTTCCATATGAGAGCAGGCAAGCTTCAGCTCTCTCTCTGCCAGATCCTTTTTCCTATAAAAATGCAAATTCACACACAGTCCGCCAGAAAGTTAAATTATCATTGTTGTTTATAGCTGTAATCAAGCTCCTCCAATTTTTATATAGGGCCTCTTTTTTCCTCCAGTTTACCAAGTCCTTGTAGTTCTTTTTAAAAATGTAGTTCTTTTTAAAAATGCAAATAGTGAAAACTGTCTGCTACGTACCTCCACAATATCTACACAGAAACCTGTGTACAGACTAGAATGACTACCTGGAAGTGTTTTTCCTTTTTACAACATCTGTAGAGACATGCAATATGGGCACCAGCACACATTTGTATTTTTGCCAGGATTTTTACCTTGCATCTTGGCAAAGTTCCTAGGAATTTCATAAGCACTTAACAGCAGGCATTTGAAACATGCTGCTGATTTTTAAGCATGATTCCTTTCAAAACTCCAGGACTGAGCTTCTAGAAAATATATTACTCAAGTAGGGAACTCACTTCATCGTCCCCTGTATTACCTTTCCCATATCCTTTCCTATTTCTCTCCTCCTGACACACACACACACACACACATTATCCTCTCCAATTTCCCTGCTTGTCTCTCCCCTTCCCACTCACCAACCAATCTCTTTTTCTGCCCTCCACTCTTCAGCTCTATTTTTAACTTTATTTATACCCCACCCTCTTCCCCAATGGGGACCCACAGCAGCTTACATTATTTTCTTCTTCTCTATTTTATCCTCACAACAGCCCTGTGAGGTAGGTGAGGTTGAGAAAGAGAGTGTGACTGGCCCATGGTAACCCATCAAGCTTCCATTGCAAAGTGGGGACTTGAGCCTTGGTCTTCCAGATCCTAGTCTTAGGACTTAGCACTACACCAGACTGGCTCTCAGCTTTCCCTCCTTCCCTTTCCCTAGGAAAAGCCTGGCCAAGTTGCAGAAAGTCACATAGTAAGTAATTCACGTGAGTTGTGTGGTGGCCAATGCAGGGCCCAGCCTAACTCTGCAAGTTGTGTGGATACTGCCTTTGGGCCCAGGCGAGCCGCGTGACAATTAATTGTCACCACTGCAACTGGGTGAGTTGTGAGGATTGCATGGTAGCAAGTTGCCCAGTAGTTCCTGCTGGGCTTGGTCCCGATATATCCACCCTCTAGGGCCGTGTTGGCGAACCTATGGCACGTGTGCCGCAGCCGGCACGCCGAGCCCTCTGTGGGCACGCACGGATCCGTCGCGTCTGCCTAGGGCTGTGCCGTGGTGAGGGCGGTGCTCCTTCTCCCCAAGCCCATGCTCCCCAAGCCTGCGCTGGCGCCCTCCCTCTCCTTGCACCTGGGGCAAGCCCCTCCCTCTGGGCTGAGCTATGGCGCAGCTTAGCTGTTTGTCAGGCCCGCCCGTCTTCAGTTTGGACCAGGAGGCTGTGGCCAAGCACCTTGCCACGCCCCTCTCAGCTGAGCTGTGGGGCAGCTCAGCTGTTTGTCGGGGGCCCCGCCCGTCTTCAGTTTGGACCTGGGAGGCTGTGGCCAAGCACCTTGCCACGCCCCCCTCAGCTGAGCTGCGGGCCCCCCGCCCGTCTTCAGTTTGTCTGGGGCCCCGCCCCTCTAAAAAAGCATTTAGAAAATTCTACAACATTTGCAGACAATCCTACAAGCCATCAGGAAATTTACAAGGAATTTTCTAACATTGTAGCAGCTGCAAAGGTGAATTTCAGTAACAGATTTTTACAGTTCCGGAAGATGGAGACAACCCTGTGTTTTCTTACTTCTCCAGATAAAGCCAAATTTTAAGAACTTGATTTTTCCTGCCTACACTGGTTAGATTTAGAAAATCTGGAAATGGAGCTAATAGAATTTCAAGAAAGCTCTATCTGGAAAAATAAACTCTATGACCTGCTTGAAACACTTGAGAAGATAGAAGGGATGACAAAGGACAGCACAGTTAGTTCTGAAAACGAAATCCTTAAAGTGTGGAATTCTCTGACAAATAATTTTAAGTCAGTGAAAGCACTTGGGATTGCTTTCCTTACTTTGTTTGGATCATCTTATGCTTGTGAGCAGCTGTTTTCAGCTTTGAATTATATCAAATCTGACACCAGAAACAGGCTAACAGATGACCTGAGTGCTGCATGTGTTGCTCTCAAACTTACAAAGTATGAGCCAAGGGTAGACAAATTATCAGCATGCACACAACAGCAAAAATCACATTAATTGTTCAAAAAATTTGATGATGTCCTCAAAGATGTCACAAAAATGGTGAATTACATCATGGCTTGTGCTCTGAATTATCGACAGTTTCAAGCACTTCTTGAGGAGGTTCAGGCACAGTATAATTGTTTACTTATGTACAATAATGTCCGGTGGCTGAGCAGAGGACGAGCCCTGGAGAGATGCACGCCAAATACAAACAACTTTTTATTGAAAGGTAAAAGTTTGCATCATTGAAAGCTCTGTTATTGTGTTTTTCTTTTAACGCAAAATATGTGAATGTATGAATTGTTTTTTCTAAACTAAAACCTCAGTATTCAGGTTAAATTGCTGTATTGGCACTTGGTGATAAATAAGTGGGTTTTGGGTTGCAGTCTGGGCACTCGGTCTCTAAAAGGCTCGCCATCACTGTTCTAGGGTATGAGGAAGGGGAGCAGGGGTTGACTGGGAGGCCAAAATAACCCTGGAAAGTTCCCTCCCCTCTGCCTTTCAATGACAGAAGCCAAGGTATGAAGGCTGGCAATATTGCTATGGTTGCATAAGCAGCACCCACAATGGCTATTGAGATCTTTTTTAAAGGTGCATGTGATTCCGTGGCTGAGTGGTAGAGCCTCGGCTTGGCATGCAGAAGATCCCAGGTTCAATCCCCAACTTCTCTAGTTAGAAGGATCAGGTTAGTAGGTAGGATCAGGTTAGTAGGTAATGTGAAAGACCTCTGAGACCCTAGAGAGCTGCTGCCAGTCTTAGACAATACTGATCTTGAAGGATGGATGGTATAAGGCAGCTACATATATGTGCCTATGTATTTGGGGGCTTACATATTTTTATGATTACACCTTTTTCTGGAAACCTGGGGCGTTTTTCAGGTTTGTAGAAAAACCTGTCTTGTCGGTTCATGGCTCCAATCTCTGCACTGAAGTATTCACAGATAGGGCCATATTGAGAATTAGATATAGAGATGACAGATCAGTCCTATTACACTGATCATCAAGTTAAGGTACTGGATAAAGCAACACAGCAACAACAAAAACCCTGACACTGGAAAAACACTTCTTCAATTTTTAAAATAAAAACATGAGGCTGCTGTAAAGAGACTAGTCCAAGGAGTCAGTAGTAGTGATACAGTACACACAGGTGTTCTACTGATCACAGAGCATCCAACATCTATGCAATGTCTGTTCTGCATGTTAATTTCAAATATATCAGGAGTACAAAAACAGGTTTTAATAGCAAGATGGCCAAGATCAAAGGTTGCACAGATTCTGTTACCCTTTATTTCAGAAGCAGCTACTAAACTGATATTTATTATTTCTTTACATTTCCCAGCAAAACTCTAAATCTGCACCTGGATGTCAACAGGTATACCCACTACTGAGATTTTTAAAATGCCACTTCTCTTCCTTGGACACTCTTAGTATTTACTAAATAAATTGTTAGAACTTTTTTGAAAAGACAATGACAGTTCCTTACTCAGCACAGAATTGTCACCCCTTCAAAGTTACTCATTCCTACATATGAGAGGAGTTCACTGACTATTTCAAGACTACTCCAGAATGTGGAAGAATAAAGAACAGAGGAATCATCATCAATGTCTGCAGTGTCCTGCCAATCTAACATTTTATTCGATTTCCTAGATATTTATACCCTGCTTTTCTCCCCATTGGGGAAACAAAGCAGCTTACAATAACCCCCCACACCACACACCCACACCATTTTATCTGCACATCTACCCTGTAGATATCTATAATAGCTTGCCAAGGGCTGTTTTATAGCAGATGAACTACCAAGGTGTTTCACCATCCAACTCAGAGCCCCTCCCACTTTCCTGGCCATTCTACACTTAATTTGAGTTGTGCAAGCATCTAAATTCAGTATCTGGTTTTAGAAAAATGGTTCTAAAAGAGCATGCCTGCAGTTCCAGATGAAAAGTGTTAAGATTAAAACCTATGCAGCAAAGGGCAAAAGTGAAAGTATGGCCAAAGAGGTGAACACTTTAGAATTGTACTACATAGGAATATAAAATGCATTCAACCTTTGCAGCTTATCTGGCTATTGCCGTAATAAAATCATTAATTCAGCCAAGGTTTCATCTTGTTGTGTCAGCTCCAGCTTTAGAAAACCCTGTTAAATATACAACTTATAAAAAGGGGAAAGTGACAAGAATGATCAGGGGCCTGGAAACCAAGCCCTATGAGGAAAGACTTGGGAACGTTCAGTCTGGAGAAGAGGAGGTTGAGGGGGGACATGATTGCTCTCTTTAAGAATCTGAAGAGTTGTCACTTAGAGGATGGTAGGGAGCTGTTCCTTTTGGCAGCAGAGGATAGAACTCACAATAATGGGTTTAAATTGCGGGCGGAAAAGTACCGGCTGGATATTAGTGGGTTTTTTTTTTACAGTAAGAGTTGTTCGACAGTGGAATCAGCTACCTAGGGAGGTGGTGAGCTCTCCCTCACCGGCAGTCTTTAAGCAGAGGCTGGACAAGCACTTTTCAGGGATGCTCTGGGCTGATCCTGCATTAAGCAGGGGGTTGGACTAGATGGCCTGTATGGCCCCTTCCAACTCTATGATTCTGTGACTGTCATTAGATGGATTCTAAAATAAGCCACATGCTTTACATAGTGATTCAATAAAAGAGCTTTGTCACTGTTCCTTTAACTTTGATCAGTCATAATTCCAGTGCAGAAGACAGAACACCCTTGCTTTGGATGCTACTCCTTTACATAGATAATGGGTTCTCACATACAATTATTATGTTTGATTCCAAGGGCAGGACCAAGTCTGAGTTTTAACAAAAAGGACAGGGATACTCCTTCCTCCATTGCTGAATCATTATTAAAACCTCTGACTATTTGCCCCACATTTTTGAAGTATTTTTTTCTCATCCTCTTTCTTTGCCTCTTGTGAGAGGACTATGGTGTACATTCTATTTTCAGGAATTTTTTGCTTTTCTATTACAGGTACATGTTTCAACAAAACACATAAGAACATAAGAAAAGCCAGGCTGGATCAGACCAAGGCCCACCAAGTCCAGCAGTCTGTTCACACAGTGGCCAACCAGATGCCTCTAGGAAGCCCACAAACAAGATGACTGCAACAGCATCCTGCCTGTGTTCCACAGCACCTAATAGGCATGTTCCTCTGATACTAGAGAGAATAGGTATGCATCATGACTAGAATTAATCTGCATGGAACGCACATGACTGGGAACATGGAAAGGAGCTACTAACTGGCAATTCCTACTTTCCTGAAATATCTCCCTCTGGAATTAGATTGTAGAAATCACTGGCAGTGAGTGAAGTGACAGCTGCCAGGAGCAACCACTTTAAGAAGGGACTGGATAGACTCATGGAGAGCAAGTCCATCAAAATCTACTCACTATGATCATCACAGGGAACCGCCACATTCAGCAGCAGCAAACCTCTGAATACAAGTGCTATGAGGCCTCTCATTGTCATAATCCGGATTTTAATGTCCTTAAGATCTCCCAGAATTTCATCCAATTTCCGAACAGCAAGTTCATAGGTGTTGTTTGTCAGAGAGAAGAGATGATCCATGTATTTAATCTCACTTTCCACGGTTGCCACTTCTGGTGGTTAATTGAAGTTTAATTTGTAAAATCCAGACAGGAATATGTTGAGCTGTAGAATGATGTTGCGGGGGGTAGAGTAAAAAGTTGCACGTCTGCCTCCTTCCTTTTGCCTAGGAACTGGGAAAGTATTTGCCAGTTACACAATGCCACACATCCGGTCTCAAATCCCGTAGTGTTCTCACGATGGCAGACGATAGCCGATACTTCCGGGTAAGACGTGGCAAAGGAATTTGTTTACTCAGAAAAGCCTCCTCCCAGAAATAGGGAGGAATCTGCTCGTCCCGCCTCCTTACCCTTCAGGATTTCTGATTGGTGGCTATACTGTCATTCAAATAGTCCCGATTGTTGTGTCTATCCACCGATCAATTTGATTAGGATCCTGTCGGCTTATCGAATGTTTTTAAATGTCAAAGAGTCAGCCAAATCTCAGATGGGAAGATTCGGATTCTATAGATATTTTTCTACTCCTTCAAAGCTTCCAATTCCAGGTAAAACAAAAGAGTTCTTGTTACTTACTCAGATTTTAGAAGAGTAGGTATTCTTGCTTAAATATCGTTGCTTAGATGGTAATAGATTGGATTTTAGGCTCAGCTCTCCCCTAAGAGATGTTCACGGCAATGGTTCCCCCTCAAGCCAGACGGGACCTCGTCCAGGATTCCAAGAGTCGCACAATGGCTCTCTCTGCAAAACTGGGGGTCAAACCGTACTTCGTGGGCAGCAGGAGAAATCCTGTTTCCCAATCCACTGTTTAGGATCGGGTAGGGATGCAGGATTACACCCCAGATTTGAACAAATCTTGGTTCTCTTGGGAGCCCCCAAGAGACGTTGCACTCAGTTCAGCATCCCTAGCGGAATTTTCTCAAACATGCTAGTTTTCTATTGGCAGGGGATTTTTTTTTTTAATTCTAACAAAGCATTCACAAGTGGGAATTCTCATCTACATCATGAAATGGTATAATCAGGCTACCACCTCTTCACACTGCATTTGTAAATTCAGTTTCCAGAAGTAAAAAACACATCTGAAACAGACCTTGGAAAACACATTCTAACCTAGTGCAGCTGCCAACAGACAATGCCTAAAGGAAATTTTAAAAGCCTTTTCAACTCACTATGAGCAAATGAGGAAGAGAGTCATTATCTACAGGAGTTAGCTCAGAGTAAATTAGTTTTGCCTGCATCGTTTTCTAATTCTGTAATCTTAGACCTATTGCATTGTTTACTTAGGCTGTCCGACTGAATTATTTTTTATATTTTGCAATCCACCTTAAGTCTCTGAGAAAGTCAAGCTATAAACGAAGCAAATAAATAAACTGGAGTTCTGTCCTTAAGATCCTCCTTGTTCCACAGAGCATTCCTAATAGCCATCAAAAGATAAAACTACAATTTAAAGCTCTCCAACATTCACTAACCCAAACAGAACATTACAGTAGTGAGGGTAAGCTTCAGAGTTTACCAAAAGACAGTAGGAAACATTTGCTACTGGACTTGGTGAAACAGCTGATAAGAGATCACTATTGAATCAGGAGGCTCATATTCAAGTGCAAGGAGATCATTTAACACCCTATATAAAGGGTTTCTTGTTTCCAAGAGTAACGTTTATGGCAGAAGAGATGGCCATCTGCAATAGTACAATTACCTGTTTTTGCTGGCAGCTTAGCCAGCATACAGTCTGTGCCGGCTAACAGCTCTATTCAGTGCCAGGGTACACATGACAAATGACTTCCCTCATTGAGCATAGTGGTCAAGCTTAACATTTCCACACAGAAATCACCTTCAAGTGCGCAATTCTGAGGATGATTACAGGCAGTCAAGGTTTAAGTATTCCACTTACAAAGAACTATAGAAGTCAATGCCAATAAGGTGTTCGTAAGAGCATCTTGTATTTGAATGAGCAAAAAGTAGGTTTGGATCTCTGCCCAGCAAGGCAATGCAGAATTACTTTACATGCTATGCAGACCTGTAGTTGGTGGGGGGGCTACATCAAATCTCCCCAGCAAATGTACTTTTGTAATACCCACAGTGGTAAATGTGCATGCATCACATGTATACATTACCTTTATGTTTACCCATATTAAAAATATGATGTATGCAATTTTGAAAACCTCACTGGCTGCCCTTGGGCAAGACATGAGTTTTCAGCCTAGTCTAAACCACCTCACAAAAATAATGTAATTTACCAGATGCTACTGTTTGGGGTTGCAGCTGGGGTTCATCACCCATTACTTCAGTCAAGCCAGGAACATTTAGATGTTTATACCCCACTTTTCTCCCCAACGAGGACTGAAAGTGCCTTACAACATCACTCTACCCTTCTGCATGGATACCAGTTTCTCCAATGTTCACGGCCAGCTATTCACCACCTTTGAAAAGTAATACCAGTCAGTGCCATTTAAACGTATATAGGAATCAAGAAGAGGATTCTTGACTTCGGTGTCCATATGGCTATCATCACAGATAGAATCAAAGTTATATATGGCTGCCAAAACCTAGGTCAATTGCAAAATTTCAGGACACATTTGGTATTGAAACTGTCAATGACAGAGAGGAAATGATGCCAGATCATACAGGAAGAACAGATGCAGGGGAGAGGGAGATATAGCTATCCAGAGTCACTTAACTCTTCCCAAATATTTATCAAAAGCACAAAAGAGAAAACAAATACCACACTTTTCATAGTCAATCCTCCAATCCCCCTTTATGTACAGAAGCTAAGGCTCACTGAAGTAATTCATTCAGAGCATCCTTCTCCCCCCCCCATTTTAAGCACATGCAAAAGAAAGATGCAACTGTTGTACTTTGCCCTAATCTGCAGAAGAGCTCTTCAGTTTAACACAGCATGTCACAAACACAGGTTTATTGTATGTATGCTCATAGCAGAGCTTTCCTTATACACAATAGAAGAATTCAAGCATGAGAGAACCAGTATTTCATTTAAAAACCCTTCCCATTTTTGAATGGGACATCTCACCCCACCCATACAAGATGGGGTGGGAGTGGAAGCCATCCATGATGCAATAAAATGTCTTCACTGTAAGGAAAGCTTCCTGAAGTGAAACTAAACAGCCTCACTCTGAACACCTTTCCCTTTGTAGGTTAAAATCGAGAATATCCAGCCTTGCTTCAAAAGAACCTTTCTACTCTGGGCATTAGTAGCCACTTCCTCATTTGCACTATGCACCTAGGAGAGATTTCTAGGGCACAGGTAACAAGGTGAGTCAAAGGCATAAATTGGGAGGAGATTTTGGTTAAATTTGATTAATCTTTCCAGACACACCCAGAGTTTTAACAAGTGAAAGAATGAACAACTATTTAGGTGCTTTTGGCAGGTTCTTAAGTACTGTTAAGAGTATTGTCTGCCCACACCTTCCTTCCCAGGATCAGTACTCCTTGCTTAAAATAATCCAATTCTAGGTTAGGAACATGCAGCCACTTCCACTCTGTTGAGTAGTCTGTACATACAAACATTTACATAAGGCCCAAGTAGTTTGTATGTTGATGCAATTAGGAATCACAGGACTCCCAGAGCTTTGCTGTTTAGCTTCCTTCCAAGTTCTTTCTACGTGGGAACTACATTAACAGTTTCAGCACCAGAAAATTCATAGCAATTATTTGATAACCCTCAGCAAAACTGGAATATTTAAATACCAAATGCACAGGACAGACGAACCAAGTCAACAACCCAGTCACTTCCAGCTATGCCAAATCTGCAGAAAAATATTACACAGGCATCCAAGATCAGGTTAATCAAAAGCATTCAGAGTGGGCAATATCACTTCCTAGAATCAACATGAAATCAGCGAAATCCAGCCATTCCCCCCTGAACATTCAGAAAGTTCAAAATGCTATAGGAGTCACAAGGGAAGAATTGAACACACCACAGCACACACCGAATGCTTCAAGTCATTAATGATAATGGTTTGTTTAGTGCTATATAAAAATTAAGGATCAGCAACTGGAAGCCCATGGACCAAATCCAGCCTCCTGAATTCTCCTGCACAGCCTCAGGTTGTTGACCAAGCAATAGGAGAAATGCGCAGAGAGAGTGGTAGCTACAACAACTTGACCAACAGAAAGGACCTTCGTCTGCTTGTTGCAGATATCTTCCCATATAACTAGCTTCTGAATACGGAGTTTGAAGGACTCTTTTAACATTAAGAAGGAAGCCAAGAAGGAAGTAGTAGCCATCATCAGACAGGTGCTATAACACAACCAAACATTTTGGGATCCCAGAGTAACTTTAAAGGAAAGAGGCTGAGTGTCTGCTAAACCTGTTATTCTCAGGATGGCACCTGAACCTTTCACAAATAACATCTTTGCAATACATAGTTCTTAAGGCTAAAGTACCCAAATGTTTCCTTGCAGGAGACAAACTCAGGGGTTCCAAAAAGCATTACAGTCTAGCACAACACATCATTCATTCAAGCTACTGCACCCACAATCACCATCCTGACATATGTGATCATCCCACTCCCAAAAAGTTACCTTAAGGACCAGTAACTTTATTATACTTTATGCCACCTTTCTTCCATATATGGTCCCCCCTTGGACACCCCCACAACAACCCTATGAGGTAGGTTAAACAGATGGCAACGTGCCCAAGATTACTTAGTGAGGTGCACACCTCAGTCATTGAGCACGCTGCCATCTGTAAGCCTCCCTACACAAGCACTTTCTTAATTACAACACCACACTGGATCTCACACTTATGGAAGAGTCTCACAGGAGACAACAAATGAGACTTCTCAATCACACACACCACAATGACATATTTGCTTCCCAATTAAGGTCTCAACAGTTCACCACAAAGTCCTACTACAATATATTTACAGCATCCCATGAATCACCCCCTCAAATACGACCACATGCCCACACCTAACCTTCGCGGGACTTAAGACTTCCACACCTGCCCTACTTTAACCAATAACTTGGCTACCCCTTCTCCCCCTCCCCCCCCCGTCACTGCGTACCAGACCTTATTAGCAATTCCTGCTGCCTTCACTACACGCGAGCAGGCGTTTCCTCTCCGGGATCAGAGAGAGACAAGCGGGAAAGGATACGTCCCTCCCTTTTTAGGATTACCTCTAAGGCATATTGCTTCACAAGGCACTATTAGAGTATTTCTGCCCCCAAATGAAAAACAAGCCCTGCAAAGGCGATAATTCCCTTCCGCCTACCTTACCTTACCGCCCCTCCCCTCGGTCTACGCACCTGTTGCCTTTGCTATCGCCACAGCGCGCCTGGAACGCCGGGCAGAAAAGACACGGGCTGGCCACGCCCCCTTCTGGACTCTGAGCCGCCCACCCTCTCAGCCACGCCCCCTCACCTTCCAACCTAGGACGCTTCAAAGATCTTTGCGCATGCTCTTGCTGATACTTCGTTCCCCCCCCTCCTCGCCCGTTTGCCACGAGCGCCAGCAACTTTTGGGAGCGCGCATGTGCGTTGTTCTGCAAGAGAAAGTAGCTTGTGTTTCTTGATCTTTCAACCCGGAGAAAACCCTGCCCGGCTGGTACGTATTGGTTCCTGGAAACCAGGGCAATGCCAGACAAAGTTGGTTTGAAGGAATAAATACTAGTTAATTACGATCCTGACTTTTTAAAAAAGCATAAACAACGCTGGTAGACTTTTCTGAGTTTATGGCTGTATGTTGTTTAAAGACTGGAAGCTTAGCAAAAGTTGCAGTGTAAAGAAATGAATTTTATTTGCAACCACCCTGTGCAAAAATCACATTTTAAGCACAGTGCAATTTGAAGGCTTGGGTGGGGGGGGCATGCCCTCAAGTAACAGCTGAGTTATGGCGACCCTGTGGGGTGTTCAAGGCAAGAGACTTCAGAGGTGGTTTACCATGATCCTGGACTTGTTTGGTGGTCTTCCATCCAAATACTAACTAGGGCTGACCCTGCTTATCTTCCGAGATCTGACAAGATCAGGCTAGCCTGGGCTATCCAGGTTACAACATGAAGGTTTTATCCTTCATAGTGTAATTCATGATACCATATATTAATTCACCTCAATCACGAATGTTGGATGTATCTAAAATAAACAGGAGTCTAGTGGTACTTTAAAGACTAACACAATATTATTCCTCTCTTGTTTATTTTTGCAGTAACAAATTTAACACAGCAACCCCTCTGGTTTTATTTAATTGATGGTATTTGTAAGGTTTTCACCAAGCCTTTTGCGGGAAGATGAAATGCAGTAAAACAAAAAGCGAAACCAGGGTTTGAAAACTATGAAAATCACATGATTCTCACTGTTTAGTCATCTGGAATTGTTACTTCTTGTGATTTAGTAAAACTGGCTACATTCCACAGTGAACATAGTAGGACTTATTTCTGAGAAGAAATGTCATAGCATTGGGCTGTGTGTCCTGATTTAAATCAGGTCCAAAGGACTAAGAACCACATTGTAAGAAAGGGTTTGCCTTGACCTGGATAGCCCCAGGCTAGCCTGATCTTGTCAGATCTCAGAAGCTAAGCAGGGTCAGCCCTGGCTAGTATTTGACTGGGAGACCTCCAAGGAAGACCAGGGTCATGACACAAAGGCAGGCAATGGCAAACCACCTTTGAACGTCTCTTGCCTTGAAAATGCTACCGAGGTGCCATCGGTCAGCTGTGACTTGATGGCAAAAAGGGGGGGACCCTAGAGAACACACAGTTTGGTGAAAAATGCTTGTGATCTTGGGGAGGGGCTGAGGCTCAGTAGTAGAGCATTTGTATTTGATGTAGAAGGTCCCAGGTTCAGTAATACCTAAGTGTTGTCGAGACTCAGTTGACTTATGGTGACCCCAAGCAAGGGACTTTCAAGTAAAGTGAGAAGCAGAGGTGATTTGCCATTGCCTTCCTCTGCAGAGCCTTCTGCACTGGTCTCCCATCCAAGTACCAACCCAGCTTAGTTTCCAAGCTATACCATGCCATCTTCCCTCCCAGATTCAGTAATAGGTAGAGTGAAATCTCTCAGAAACCCTGGAAAGTTGCTGCCAGTCATAGTAGACAATACTGAGCTTGATAGACCAATGGTCTGACTAAGTAGAAAGCAGCTTCGTGTGCCCCTGTTTAAACAAGGACACTCAACCAAAGTAGAGAGGTAAACAAATTACTCTCCTATAGGGCTGAAAGTAAATTTCTTACCGGTACTGTCACTCTCACGGGGAACAAAGCAGGAGATGGAACGTACCATCTTGGCCACCTTCTTACTGGATACTCCATACTGGCCCGTACCAGCTTATCTTCACACTTCTCTTGGTTGTGGCAAGAGAAAACTTTGCAGCTGTCTATAACTGAAGAGGGGCGTGGATTGCTGTTGTGATGGTGGTGTGAATTACAGGTTTTTGTTTTTGTTTATGGCTGTTATTATTATATGTGTGCTTCAGCATAATTTTGTAAACTGCCTTCGGCCTTCTAGGTAGGGAAAATCAGTAAATCAGTCATCACTGCATTTCATTTATTGGGTACATAGTGCAGGATGTATTAAACTAGTATACTGGAAAGGGCAGCCAAACTTTTCAGTATATATCTATAAATGGAAACATCGTGATCTGGAATCTGAAGAAAGACAGCTGTCTAGCAGTAGAACCAGAGGTTCTGCATTCTTTAAAGTTTGATAAAAAGACTGTTTGAGGTTTTGACTAGTTTGGCTAGTGTGGTATGACAAGACAGCTGTTTCCCAAGTCACTGATACCTGCCATCCTTGTTTACCTGTCCACTAATGTTTCCTTGCCCTGACCTGAATGGTCCAGGCTAGCCAGATCTTGGAAGCTAAGCAAAGTCAGTCCTGGTTAGTAAATGGATGGGAGACCACAAAGAAATGCTGGGATTGTTTTGCAGAGGAAGACAATGGCAAACCACCTCTGTTAGTCTCCTGCCTTGAAAACCATATGAGGTTGCCATAATTCGGCTGCAACTTGACCGGCACTTTACACACAGAACATTTCCTTGAAAAAAGTGTGTCTTTTTCCTCCTCCCACCCTCTACCCTCATGCTAACTCCCTGTACAACGAGAACATTTGACACTGTCGCTGGCGTTGGACAGGTTCAATCCAACCAAAGGACTCAATTTGTGAACCTTGGAAGGCATGGCCATGATAATCAGTACAAGACCTTCTGAGTCCCAGGAACCAACTCTGTTGGTGGAACTAGATTTAGGATTGCACTGGATGTGAGGATGAGAAACATTAAACTAGTGCATTGAAAATACATCTTTTGCGGCAGAATAGGATCAAGGCTCTTAGATAGGGAAGGGTAAAGGAACACTAGTACAACACTGCCACTGATTTAAATAGTGCATAAATAAGGTTATTTCAGGGTAAGTGGGCTGCAGGCCACGTCAATAATTATTTCCTGCTATGACCTACATCTGCTTTCTGGGACTGTGCACGCGTCATTTTGGCACTAGGATTTTCAGAGGACTTTTCCTTATGATTTTACGACTTATCAGTGCCTCTATCCTAGTCTGTACATGCAGCAGAATAAAAAGATAACCTACAGAAGGGATACAATAGACAGTAGCACTTCAGATGTCATTTTTGGATGATTCCCTCTGTAAAAATAATCCTGCATATGAAAATTTCAGCTCAGAGAAAGGTTCTAGGCCATCCTGTTCTCTACTATGCTTGTTTTCCATTTCTGGATTAAAAAAAAAAAAAAAAGCAGAGTAGCTTTTAGAAATGTAACTCTGAAGTGATACAGTCCATTTCATCACATAAGGATTCTGTGGTATCATTCCCGTCTCATTCTACTGCCTACGTAGTCTGTTTCCACATGGAACTCTTGCTCTCTCTCCCCCCTGCCCCATTGCAGTGGTTTCAAATGGGAGTTTCCACACAACACTGTCATGCAATTGTCCAACTTCTGGCTTTTTCATGGCTCTGCTTCATTTTCACAAACCTGCTTTGGTGTGATTTTTCTTGAAAGATCATCCCAAAAGTAGATTTGAGGAGAGATTGGACAGGAAGGCAAAGATATGTGTATCTCCCTGTCTGTATCTAGCATGATTTCCCCTCACACCCAGCATCCCCCTGACAATTTTAATTTTTTAAAAAGCAAAAAGCCCACCAGTTGTCAGTAGATGGGGGTGGAGGTGTATGGCTGGTGCAAAAGGAAAACATGGGGAAAACCCCTCTGCCAAAGCCCCATTACAGCTGTGAATACCTGTGTATTCCTGAGGCACACTTCATCAGATGAATCTTTTAGACAGGTGAGGCTCTGGGAGGCATTTATTTTTCCAAGAGTAGAAAGGCTAGCCTGTCTAGGAAGCTTCATGGCTGACCAGCAATTTAAACCTCCCGAATCTCTTCCCTACATGCAAATAAAACATAGATGTCCATTCATTTGTGCTATGGGTGGAGAGCTGACAGCGTTCAGGGGCATCCCCATTTTGGTGAGGCCAGCCAGCTGGAGGCTAAGCACAGTTGTCCCCGATTTTAAGAAAAGGGACAAAGCAAAACCACAGAATTATAGACCAATAAGTTTGCTTGATATAGTGGCAATATTATATAGTAAATATTTGCTACGTCAGCTAGAAGAATGGGTAGAGGAGAATCACATCATACACCCGCACCAGGCAGGATTTAGAACGGGCTACTGCACTATAGATCACCGCCAGACTCTCCATCAGCTGGCCTTTTCGAGCATAAATGGACCAACGAAAGTGCTATATGTAGCATTTGTCAACCTGGCTGTGGCGTTTGATTCTATTGATAGGAACTGACAATTGCAAAAATTAGCAGATCTGAACACTGATAAGCGATTATTATTCTTACTGCGTGAGTTGCACACAGATACTTTTGCTCAAATTAGACTGGGAATATCTGGCTCTCTAACTAATAAAATCCCAATTTGTAGAGAAGTGAAGCAGGGTTGTGTTTTGGCCTCTATGTTATTTAATTTGTACATAAATAACATAGTTGCAAGTTTATCTGGCCATCAATTTGTCCCACCAACCCCAGGAGAATAGAATATCTGTTCTCCCATATGCTGATGACATGGCTCTAATCTCTCTTACAAAAATCAGGTTGAGAAGGCTCTTACAGCAATTAGGTACTTACTATAAGGAGGGGGCCCTGGATATAAGCTATGAAAAAACAAGAGTGGTGGCTTTTAGAAAAAATGCAAAAACCTCTCTATGGAGTATACTTGGAAATCAAATCAAGCAGAGTAGCTCCTTCAAATATCTTGGCCTAACATTTAGAGAGAACCTAAACTAGAACTACCATCTGGCATCATAGAATAGAATCATAGAGTTGGAAGGGACCACCTAGTCCAACCCCTGCACAGTGCATTCACACCTCCCCACACACACCCAGTGACCTCTACTCCATGCCCAGAAGATGGCCAAGATGCCCTCCCTCTCATGATGTGCTTAAGGTCATAGAATCAGCATTGCTGACAGATGGCCATCTAACCTCTTCTTAAAAACCTCCAGGGAAGGAGAGCTTACTACCTCCCAAGGAAGCCTGTTCCACTAAAGAACCACTCTGTTAGAAAATTCTTCCTAATGTCTAAGTGGAAACTCTTTTGATTTAATTTCAACCCATTGGTGCTGGTCCGACCTCCTGGGGCAACAGAAAACAACTCGGCACCATCCTCTATATGACAGCCCTTCAAGTACTTGAAGATGGTTATCATATAACCCTCAGTCTTCTCCTCTTCAGGCTAAGCATACCCAGCTCCTTCAACCTTTCCTCATAGGACTTGGTCTCCAGACCCCTCACCATCTTTGTTGCCCTTCTCTGGACACATTCCAGCTTGTCTACATCTTTCTTAAATTGTGGTGCCCAGAACTGAACACAATTCTCTAGGTGAGGCAGAGCAGAGTAAAGTGATACCATCACTTCGTGTGATTTGGACACTATACTTCTATTGATACAGCCCAAGATGGCATTTGCCTTTTTAGCTACCGCATCACACTGCTGACTCATGTTCAGTGTTTGGTCTACTAAGACCCCAAGATCATTTTCACACACACTACTACTGAGACAAGTCTCCCCCATCCTATAATTATGCATTTGATTTTTCCTACCTAAATACCTAAATCCATAAGGTCCTCTGCGACAAGGATCGTGGGTTCTGTCCTGAGGTTTTATTATACCACGGGAAGTCACCTAATAGATCTGGCTATAAAATTATTTAAAAGCAAGGTCATTTCTTACCTCCTATGTGGTGCGGACGTCTGGGATTGGAAAGAGGATAATATTGCCAAGATAGAAATAATTCCAAATTCATTCCTGAGGTGTATTTTGACCCTTCCCAAGGGTACCCCAATCACTCTGATGAGAGCTGAAACTGGACTGCCATCTCTTGGGGCCCACATCCACATTGCGGTCCTAAAACGTTTTTTAAAAAAAATAGAGGGGACAGTTCAAACTCTTTCAGTAAACTATCTTTTGATACTATGCTCTAGAGGGACCCGGCATGATCAGGTGTTATTAATAAATTATTAACTCAGTACTCCATCCCTGACGATCTCCTAAGGCCTTCACTGGCTAACACGCAACTAAGAGATCGGGTCTTCAGATGCGATGCCCTGTTTGACAGGGCGTTAATTCAGAAAGCACAGTCCGCACCATGGTTTAAATTGTTCAAAAGTGGCCATGTTAGAGCCTGGTATCTAAGATCTCAAATTATAACCTCAGAGCAGCATTTTCTGCTCTATGCTTTGAAACTGCTGTTTTAGTTGGGCGATACAAACAAACCCTTAAGAATCAACGCTTTTGTATCTGCAATTCCCGTGTGCAGGAGGATCTTACTTTATTGTCCACCATTACTTACTTTATTGTCCACTATACGTGCAGCCCAGGGTTAAGTTTCTTGATGGGCTACTAGTGGGTACAAACTTTCACTCTGAAAACAAGAAAATAATATTCCTGTTGTCTGAATCCTATGATTTTATATCTGATAGAACATCATTGTTTGCTCTGGTAGCAAGGAAAATAAGGGTGAAGGCAGATAGCTTTAGAGTAGAATCCCATAAATGATGTTATTGGTGGTCTATAGCAATGTTAACCTTTTCAGATTTTATTTTTCTATACATGCTTCCTGTTGCTTATAATGTGTTACTCTGTGGATGATGGTTTGTGAAGGCCTATGGCCACATACAAATAAAATTTTACATTTTGGTGAGGCTCCCAGGTGCAAGAGTGGGGCTCATGACAGGGGAGAGGAGTAGAAGGCAGCGGGCCAAGCTGTAAGGTCTCAGCAACACGTTGCGTTCCTGGTAATAAAGACTTTCCTCCAGACGATGCAGCGAGTTAAAAGTTTTATTTCAGCAAGTCAGCGAGTTCAGCAGATCATAGAAACATAAGGCTAGAATACAGACATGGGGAAATATCGGTACATATATAGGGTAAATACAATGGGGTTGATTAGGTTAGAGAAACAAAGAAACAATACAGAAGTTAACTACCGGTAAAGACTTAAGACGACGCATACAGGAAATAAACGCGTGCGTTAACTGGCTGATCTTTCCGGGCTCCCGGAATTGTCTTGCGGGACCCCGTATCAGATCAGCGATTACTCGGCCGGGTCTCCATTGAGGTGCAGATCTTGGGCAGGAGACCAGGTGCAAACG
The DNA here is from genome assembly GCF_029931775.1 of Euleptes europaea. NCBI lineage: Eukaryota > Metazoa > Chordata > Lepidosauria > Squamata > Sphaerodactylidae > Euleptes > Euleptes europaea. The sequence continues at coordinate 148,570,794 of NC_079312.1, forward strand.
GGGGGGGGGGACGGAGTGCAAAAAACCATTTTGTTTTTGAGGGGAACCATCTTGTTTCATATCCGGGGCCGGCAGAGAGCCTATATGACACAAGCCCAGCTCAGCCAGAAGGGAATCCTGATGAAAGCAGACTCTTCGTCATACTAGTGGTAAGAACTAATCCTTGCCCCCACCTCCAAGCCCCAATCGGGCAATTAACAACCGAGAAACCAGGAGGGGGAGGGAGTGCTGGGGTTTCCTCTTGGTTGCTCTTCTCTTCATTTCTATTTAAAGATTCATTGTTTTATTGCTGAACTAAATATGTCAGACAAAAAAAAATTAACAGGCTTGTGTCCTGGGTGTAATTCTCTGCTTTGCTTGTTAAAATGATACCGGCCTCAGTTAAAAAAGAATCCCTGAGATCAGGAGTGAACACAGCTGGGCAGATTCCTCTCCCCCCTTCACACGCATCCTCTTAAAGGCATTAAACTCCCCCCCCCTTTGCGAGTAATTACTGAAGGAAAGATGCAATGGAAATGAACCTGCCAGGGTTTTTCTGTTCTTATAACCCCTGCATTGAGCTAGCCTGAAACAAATTGGTTGTGGGGGCGGTCCGAACCCATCTCTGCTTTGGCTGTAAAATGACCACATGGTTTTTTTACAAATGCAAGAATCCCACTGCAGAGCTGGCAGGGGCTGGTGACGTATTTCAAAGAATACACTACACTCAATTACAAAGCAACATTGCCAGGGGAGAGGAACTCAGAAGCTCCACATTTTGCTGGGGATGAATAATTGAGTGCAAGGTAGTCCTGGAAGATCTTCCAGGTAAAAAGCCCCCATGGATACAGTTTTGAAAATTCCGATCAGAAAAATGTGTGTCTGCTGAGTGGCAAACTCAGGGCAAATATCCCCTGGCCAAGAATGAAACTGTAAGTACTTGAGCCTGTGGTGGGTTTTCAACAGGTGATGTGATTGACAGCACAGGTATTATAACTGTGCTTTTATGGTTGCCAATGTAAAAGTCCCATCAGTCCCTGCATAGTTCCTTTATTCCCTGTTTCAGCCAGGCTTCAGCCAGGATCAAACACACGTTCAGTGAAAACGCATGTGTTCGATCCTGGCTGAATCCTACCTGAAACAGGGAATAAAGGAGGCTAAAGCGACCATGCGTTTCGCCCTATAGATAGCACAGTAAATGTCTGATGCTAATTTTAAGCGAGAAGTTATTCAAGGGGAAATAAAATGCATGAAGACCAACATGTTCACATTTTAATTGAGTAGTGGGGTTGCTTTTTGTCTCTGCTTCTTAAACTGCTGGTATAATTATTGGCTGCTCGGTTTTTCAAATATTTTGGATCTGCTGCTTTATGTCTGCTGTATTCCCTCTTCTCTCTGGCTTTATATCTGGTGGTTTTAAATTGGATTTGGATTTTATAATTTTTAAACTGTTTTTATTATGTTGTTAGCTGTCCTGGGCATAAGTTTCTTGGTCAAGAAGCAGAATATAAATGCCTTTAAATAAATCAAAAACAGTGAATCTATCAGAAGGTCATAGCAACGTAGGCTTGCAAATTAATGTAATGTTGTACCTGGAACTTATTGGTAGGAGCGAGCAGGGATGGACAGCTATGGAATATTGGTGAAACAGTTCAATCACATTTATCACTGAAATATGGCTCAACTACAGATTACTATGGGGATCTGTGATCAGATCTTCCAATGTATCGTTCAAATTTAAAAGAACAGATGTGGGCAGAATATCTGGAGTGAGGCATGGCCCGAGAGGGTCAAAGCTGTTATCTTCCTGTAAACTTCCCTGAAACTGTCTGTCATTAGTCCTAGTAAGGAAAGATATGTCACACTTTTTATTTCTTACTTTTTCCCTACCAGGATTCATACGAGTTTAAAGAGACCAGAATTTCTATCAGGAAACAGTTAGGAAAGATTTTTTTAACTCTGTCCTGATGCTGTGGCCTTGACCCCCACTCCAGCTGCTTTTTTTATACACAGAGAGATTGATTGCCAGTTTAATACTATGGGAGTTTGGGGTGGGGAGCTAATCCATCAATGCCTGAGCTCCATCTTCTGGGACTAAACATGTATCCCAGAGTTGAGTGCTGATTTGGAGGTTCTGGTCCATTTCAATAACTTGACTAGTGTTTGAGGCCCACACCCCCTGACACCAGCTGTACCCAGTTGTTGCTTGTTTTTCTTCTTCGTAGCTAACTTAACAGAAACATTCCCTCCGGAAAGCCCTGGTTTCATCCGTGATTACAGTGGAATTTACCTAACTTTCAAGGATCCACTTTCCACCTCACAGAAGTACTAGACAACCGGAAAAACAAGCACAGTCTCCACGGCAAGGTCTGGACTGGAATTGCTCACACAGGAGCTGTATCAGACCAGTGATTGTAGATTCAGAGTCCAAGAGGACTTCAGAAGAGGAATGGGAACAAGTTTTTCTCAAACATCATGCAACAGAAATCCATATTTGTAATTGCTCTCACTCACACAGAAAGAGAGATTATACTGGCACACTCCCAGGAAGGAACTAAGCAAACTAGACTATGGAGTTGAATTATCCATGATGCTTTCACTCAATTGCCTTGTCCTGCATGGAGTCCTATGACTTCAAAACAGGGCGAGGCATACAAGGGCCAGGTGGACATTATATGCAATCACATTGTGTCATTATCTGCCTTTTCTGCTTCGAATTGTGCCAACCTGCACTGTAGTAAGGATTCTAGGTTGGCTTAATTGCCAGCTTTCCAATTTGACCTGATTTGTAGATTGCTGCCAAAGGCAATGTTGTAATTATCCCTAAAGTATGATGTGTTCGTCAGCTGTTATGTGTTAGTCAGCTGTTTCCCTTGTTCTAAAACACACACACACACACAAATAAGATGGAGGGGATTTTTTCCATCCTCTTGCTCCAGCAGTGATTTGTTCCCATGTCTACGTTTCCTTACACATTTTTGACTCAAATGTGTTTAAAGTAGCTGGGATCCACAATATCGGAGGGGGGAGGGGAGGGGGGACTGAGGAACCCTCCAGACCAGGTATCAAATTTCTGCCTTCTTAAGCCACTGGAGATGCTGCTCATAGGAGGGAACTGCTGCTAGTAAAGAGAGTCACATAGCCCAGAATCCCCCTAGCCCATGGACTCCAGTGACTCTAGAGGGCTGATTTGGTGTCATTTGTCTGAAATAAAGCTCCCAGATCTGGGCTTTCCCTTCATCTGGACCATTGGTTACTGATGGAGATGCTCATACTGAACTGGCAGATAATCAGCACTTTGCCTGAGGTGTTGCAAGATGATCCTTGTATGTTTCACTCTTACCACACACATCCCATTGTGTCCTCAACTCTGCTCAGTAGTTATGGTTTTAGTGATCCAACCATGCATAAGGGAAGATTGGTGCTATGTGAAATCCTCTTAATATGTGCGGGTGCCACTTTGTGTGAATAGGGCAATGTGTGTCTTTTCCAGCTTGGTACCCATGTTTGGAAACCCAGATTTTTTTATGGTATGCATTTGTGTATCCTGAAATTGGAAATACACATGTAGCCTTAATCATGCCCTAACCTGGATGGTCCAGGCTAGCTGATCTTTTCAGATCCTGGAAGCTAAATAGGGTTAGCCCTGGTTAATATTTGGATGGGAGATCACTGAGGAATTCCTGGGGCGCTATGCACAGGAAGGCAATGGCAAACCACATCTGAACTTCTCTTGCCTTGAAAACCCAACAGAGTCAACATAAGTTGGCTGTGACTTGATGGCAATTTACACATACAACCCTAGGAACATAAAGTGGTAGCTGTGTGTATCAAGAGGATCCTGAGTAGTCCTGATATGTGAGGTAGAAGCACCAAAATTATGATAACTGAATAGTCCTTGGGTCTGCATTGAGGTTACACATGAGACATCCTGTGTTTGGATTAGATTCCTTTGACTAAGGCTATGAAACAATACAAAGAAACAGAAGCAATGTGGGGTAGGACTGCCAACAGGCATGGAGACAAACATACTGTCCCTTTAAAAAGGTAAAGGTCCCCTGTGCAAGCACCGGGTCATTCCTGACCCATGGGGTGACGTCACATCCCGACGTTTCCTAGGCAGACTTTGTTTACAGGGTGGTTTGCCAGTGCCTTCCCCAGTCATCTTCCCTTTACCCCCAGCAAGCTGGCAGAGCCTTAATGTGTAGAAATGGGCAGCTGAAGCTTTTCATGGCATGGAGGTAAACAACATCACCTGCTAAATAACATCCCATTAAGCCTTTATTGAAGGGCCAGGACATCTGTTCCCCCAGCAGGGCAACCCTAGAAGAAAAAAAGAGTGGACGTGAATGGGAAATTGGTGCATTAGATCATGTCAAGTCTTTGGAATTATTTGAACCTTCCTTCCCAAACAGAACGTTGTCCATTCCAGGAGTCACTCTTGTGGAGGAAAGGGCTGCTTGACCACCATTCCATCAGTCAGGAGCAATGGCACTGTGAACGTCCACCTGGAAGGAGAGGGAAAAGGCCACATGGCTCTCACTAGCCACAGAACTGACATCTCTGGAAAGCTCATGCCTCCCATCTTGGAACACAAATCATATCAGAAGTGCCAGCTGTTCTGTGGGATGCTATGGAAGGTGCCAGCTATTTGGGGGCTGCCTTATAAAAGTCTTAAGGGAAAGTTCTATGTCTTAGTCTTCCCTCCTGACTTTTAAAAATATAAATATGTAAGTTGTAATTGTTAGCCATCTTGAGCCTTAGGGGTCGGGTGGGATATTAAAAAACTCAGAATCAGTACCCTCCATGAGCACAAGCTTCAGGGCGAGGTGAGTCCCTTATTTTGTATATTTGTAACCTGCCCTTCCTCTAAGGAGTTGCATTTTTGAGCTGCAAAACTACTCTGAGAGGTAGGTTAAGTGGAAAAGCAGGAATTTGCACACTACCACTCAGAATCAAACTAGGCATTATATGCAGATGTATGCAACATCACCCCAGTTAGCCCTTTTTGAACAGGAAATGCAACTTCTGGAGGAGTGATTGGGACAGGAGACGTACTTGCTTCCTTCACAGAAGTTTTTCAGCTGCAGAATTCCCAGTGTGGTTTGCCAGTGCTTGGAACTTGAGTTGGGGAGGGGAGCTGCTGGGAGGGGGGTTGGAAGCAGTTTTTGCCATTGGAAAAGGACTGTTGAACAAATGTGACGAGTATGTGCATGTATAGAATAATAAAATCATAGAGTTGGAAGGGACTACCAGGGTAATCTAGTCCAACCCCCTGCACAATGCAGGAAATTCACAACTACCTCCCCTCCACACACCCAGTGACTCCTACTCCATGCCCAGAAGATGGCCAAGATGCCCTCCCTCTGATGATCTGTTTAAGGTAATAGAATCCACAGCTTCTCCACAGCTGCAAGGTATACGATATACTCCTGCAGAGGTGAGGGGGTCTCTTTTGTCTTTTGCTGATCGTAGCATTTGTTGTATTTTCTTGGTGGGTTTAAACACTGTTTGTAGGTTATGTTTTTTCAAAAGTTTCTCCATCCTATCAGTGACTCCTTTAATAAATGGCAAGAATACCTTTCCTATGGGGGACTGTTTTTCTTGAGTTTTCTGATTTTTGTTTGGTTCAATGGCTCTTCTGATTTCATTCTTGGAGTAGCCGTTTGCTAGCAGTGCGTGATTTAGATGGTTAGTTTCTTCCTTGAGAAACTGTGGTTCACAGATCCGTCTTGCACGGTCCATTAATGTTTTGATTATTCCTCTTTTCTGTCGGGGGTGGTGGTTGGAGTTTTTGTGTAAGTAGCGATCTGTGTGAGTTGGAGAAGTTTACATCGGGACCACAAAACGCAGCATACAAACAAGGATAAAAGAACATGAAAGATACTGCAGACTTGGCCAACCTGAGAAATCAGCAGTGGCTGAACATGGACTGACACAAACAGGACACAGGGTCTTATTCCAAGACACTGAAAGACTGGACAATTCTACCAACTATTTTGTCAGATTGCACAGAGAAGCCATTGAAATTCATAAACATCAGCACAACTTTAACAGAAAAGAGGAGAGTTTAAGAATGAATAAGGCTTGGCTTCCTGCCCTGAAAAACCTCCAGACAAAGACAACATTCAACAATAGCCATACAGATTAGTTTTGGATTACACACATTAACAGATCACTTCAGGATACAATGGTTCCATATTAACATACCATACCCTCATTAGCACATTATCTTGATACTTACAGGACAATACTTTTGCAGGACAATACTCAGCTCAAACCCAACCCCTTTCTGACTATATATTACTCTTCCTACACCCTTGACACTGAGAGACACTGTCCTTCAGTGTTACTACTCTGAAGATGCCTGCCACAGTTGCTGGCGAAACGTCAGGAAAGAAAATTCCAAGACCACGGTTACACAGCCCGGATAACCTACAAGAACCATTTGTAAAGATGTTGAACAACACAGGGTCCAGGACAGATCCCTGAGGTACTCCACTAGTCACTCCTCTCCAAGTGGATGAGGTACCATTAACAAGCACTCTTTGGGTGCGATCTGTCAACCTGTTACAGATCCACCTAACAGAAATAGGATCTAAACCATGTTTTCCCAATTTGTCAACAATAATATTATGGGGAACCTTATCAAAAGCCTTACTGAAATCAAGATAAACTATATCTACTGCATTACCCTGATCCAGCAAGGTAATAACTTTCTCAAAAAAGGAGATAAGATTAGTCTGACATGACTTGTTCTTAAGAAACCCATGCTGGCTCTTAGTAATCAGATCCATCCTTTCTAAATGCTCAAGGACTGACTGTTTGATGATTTGTTCGAAAACCTTTCTCAATATAGAAGTCAAGCTGATGGGTCGGTAGTTACCCAGATCCTCCTTTTTCCCCTTCTTGAAGATGGGGACATAGTTGCCTGCCTCCAATCTTCTGGCACCTCACTTGTTCTCCAAGAATTCTCAAAAATAATGGATAGAGGCTCAGAAATTACATCTGCAAGTTGTTGAGTACCCTTGGATGCAATACATCTGGCCCTGAGGACTTTGTTTCATTTAAAGAAACTAGGTATTTGTGTACTACCCCAATGCCAATCCTAGGCTGCAAATCCCTTAAGTCCGACCAGCAAATATGCTCAAGTGAGGATAGTAACCCCTTGAGAATGTGGATGGTGACTGGCTGTCGGGAGTCACCCTGACTAGGCATGCCCCGCTTCCAACCCATGACTGCCCGCCGAGCCCGGTAGTCAGAGCTGGGTTCAAAATACCCGTGGGCCCGATTAAAGAATGTTAAAGCGGCCAAATGTACGCCCATGGTCTTAACTGCGAGCCCACTGTCTTTAAGATGGGCAAGGTAACGTAGCACCCAAATCTCCTTGATCGGCCAGCACACCGGACCCCCCATCCTTGAAGAAAAAGTCAGAAAACGTTGGGCTGCCGCTGAATATGCTTTAACTGTTGTTGAAGAAACTGATAGGTAAATCCCATGCATTATGGATCGATGCCAAGTGCCCACAGCTCCTCCGGAAATTCTGCTGGAAAAGGATCCGCCTCTGGCGCCAACATCCGGAATCTGTCGAGCTGTAATCGAGATAGAGAGTCTGCAATGCCATTATCAGTGCCAGGGATGTGGCGAGCAGTGAATGAAAGGTTAGCAGAAAGGCAAGTTAATACAAATTTGAGCACCAACCGCATCACCCGGCGTGATTTGGAAGTTTGACGGTTTACAATGTGGACAACCGCCAAGTTGTCACACCAGAAAGTGATGTGTGTATTCTGAAAAAACTGCTGCCAAATCACCACGGCCGCTACCAGTGGAAATAGCTCCAGAAACATCAAGTCTCTTACCAAACCCATGACATGCCAGTGTTCAGGCCAGGGCTGTGCGCACCAATGACCCCTGCCGTATAAACCAAAGCCGATGCTGCCAGCTGCATCTGAATTCACTTGGAAATCCCGGCCTGGCACCCAACTGGTCTGCCACAGTGAAACACCATTAAAACTGTCAAGGAACTGAAGCCAAGTGTGAATGTCTTCCCTGATTTCCCGAGTTATTCGAATTCTATGGTGAGGAGCCTTAATGCCCACTGTGGCCATGCACAATCGAGTACAAAAGGCTCTCCCTGGAGATATGACCCGGGAAGCGAAGTTCAAATGTCCGATTACAGATTGCAGCTCCTTCAACGTGCACTTCTCTTTTTTTAGTATAGCAGCAAGCAAAGGCCGCAATGCCAGCAGCTTGTCCTCTGGGAGCCTGGAGGTACCTGACACTGTATCGATCTCAATGCCCAGGAATCTTAAACAGGAAGAAGGGCCTTCTGTTTTCTCTTGCGCCAGGGGGACACTGAGCTCTAAAGTTAATGCTGTAAAATTCTCTAATAACCTGGCACATGTAGGCGATCCCTCCGGCCCCACCAGCAGAAAATCGTCTAAGTAATGAGCAACCAGATGGCTGCCCGTCCTATCCTTTAGAGCCCATTCCAAAAAGGTACTAAATGTCTCAAAGGCAGCACAAGCCACGGAACAACCCATCGGCATGGCCTTATCAACATACTATTTACCTTGGAAATGCAGGCCCAGCAGGCAGAAATCGTCAGGATGTACAGGTAACAACCGAAAGGTTGACTGTACGTCACATTTAGCGAGCAAAGCCCCCCGGCCGCAGGAACGGACAATACTGACCGCATGATCAAAAGTCTGGTACCGCACAGAACAAAGTTCTGGAGGAATGGCATCATTAACTGAACTACCTTTAGGGTAAGACAAATGGTGTATGAGTCTAAACTCACCAGGAGCCTTCTTAGGGACGACCCCTAGTGGTGAGACCCTCAAGTTCAACATGGGAGTTGCATTGAATGGGCCGGCCATCCGTCCTAGCTGGCATTCCTTAGCTATCTTGAGAGCTACCACGTCCGGCAGTTCGTGTGCTGATTTCAAATTACCGGCTGCCATGGGACGTCGGGGTAGAAAAAATGGGATCCGGAACCCCTTGGAAAAGCCCTCCCATATGAACCTGGCTGCCTGCCTATCTGGGTAATGAGTTAATAGTTTTGCCAAAGTGTTCAACCTGATGGGTGAACGAGCCAATTGGAACAAACTGTCCTTACTGTTTTGACCCTGTGGTGTGATTTCCCACGTTGGACAGCTCCTTTCGGGTGGCTGAAGGAGGTGGTCACTGACCTCGAAAGGAAGATGCACCGCTCGAACCGCAAGTGCAGCTAATTTTAGGATGAGGGCCTGAGCAGAGCTCACAGTTACGATCGAAGCGGCATTTTGCCCTTACACATTTCCCAGCATTGTATTCCCAACACACACGCCTGCTGACCTCTCTGCGGGGCCCTCCCCACCTATTCCACTTCAAACCTTCAGGTTTTGCCCTGATATTAGGCCCAACAGTAACTAGCCATAATTTATCGTTGAGTAAATCCCATCTAGATGGTTCATTCTGGGATGCCTGTTTTCTGAAGGCCTCATCGTAGTCTATTGCAGCTGCATCTCCTGCCAAGCTTCGAGCCCAAAGCACGTTGGACAAGTGATTTGCCAAATGCCAACCCCATGCTGGGTAAGCAGAAGCAACCACGCCCATGAATATGGTATATCCAGTTAACCATTTATCGAAGGTCCTATCAACCATGCTTCCCTTGTCTTTTTCCTTCCTTTTTTCCTTAGAAGCAGCCCGTGATCTACGCCCTTCCTCAACCTCAGGTTTTATGAGGGTAAAGAGGTCAACGTAAAACCCGTCTAAAATATCTTCCCTCAGATCTCTAGGAAGGTGAATGCCTGGTGGGTCTTCGTCATCATTGAAAGGAGGGGGCACAGGTGAGCGTGACAAGCTCCTCCCCTCTTCCCATACCCTCCCTGGGCCAGATTTATCGAGGGGATCAGTCTTAGTAGAGCGACGACGGATAGCCCAAGAAGGCAACCCTGGCACATTGGCAGCCGCTAACCAGTAATCCCCGCCCAGAACCCCAGATATAGAGCTGGAGGAATTCTCACCAGCAGAGCTGTCTTCTTGAGCCCGACGGGATGAACGATGAGGTTGATGACGTGGTTTGCGCCCCCATTTACGGCGACTATGCTGCACCCTCTTAGGAGGTGGGCTGTTGGATATCAAGAAGCCCTCCTCTTTCTGGCCGCTGCTCGACCACGTCTAGTGCCTCTGGAAGGGGTATCCCTACTTGGGCCAGCTTCAACAGCAACTGAGACCGGCTGAGCAATTGAGTAATCAACCCGCTCCTCCATATGATCCCTCGCAGATGACAGCCCTGATAGAGAGGCACTGGTAGACGCAGGGGTAACCCTGTGATTATGGGAAGACGACTGCGGGGTGGAAACCTCCTGCGGTTGCGACTTCCAGTGATGTCGCTGGGGTGAGTGCCACGTTCTCCCAGGGGCTCCTGGGGGAAATCCAAGTTTGCGTTAATTTTGTGGTGTTTTATTGCACCCCAACCCGACCCTTGCAAGTGGGTTGGACAGCAGGACTTCCCTGCAGCCCATTATGCAGTTTGACCTCCTAAATACTCTGAGGGAGCTTTTATAAGTCCCCCGGAGTTTTGGATGCCGGTCCTGCGGGCATCGAGGGAATTAAATCGCCAGAACGCAACTTCGGCATAAGACTCTACCCTCCACCACCTTATAATCAACATAAGGACCACTTTAAGATAAGAACCTCACCTCTAGATGCCCAAGTGAGTACATAAGAATCCTTCGTTTTTTACTGGTGTTACCGGATAACTGGGGGGTAGATGAAGATATTCCCAGTACCCTTGCTCTTCCCTTAATCGAATCGGATAAATTTGATCTATAAAATCCATCAGGAATAGCGGCAGGAGCCTTATCAAGTCGATCAGCTTAAACCAAAACAATGAGTTGGAAGGACGGCTACGTGATGGACTAAAACTTTTACCAATGAGAAGCGCTTTCAAAGGAAGGGGAGGGAGAATTACCTTCTGTTTCTCCGGCGTAAAAAAGGACTTCCTGCCACGTTGTATAACAAGGGACTCCTTGGACCGGAAGACCCTCTACACTACCCTCTCCCTCTCTATCATCTGACCAACATCAACAGGAAGCAAGTCGTAGGACCGGATACACGTCGCACTCGAGTAACATAGAAATAGTTCCTGAAGGAAATAACCATCGAGAAGAGGCGGTAGAAGGTCCACGGCGAAAATAACTTCCAGAATACTTCCTGGTTGTGCCGACCTAGAGCGTCCGGAAAAACTCATTGGTACTTCAAAACTTTAAGAAGCTATTTTAAAGTGAAAATTGGATCTTTTCAATTCGAAAAAACTGTTATGCTGATCGTTGAAGCATTCTCTACTAACTACAAGTTAGAGGGCCCTGTCTGAGGACATGTATTTTACCAGCCTAATGTCAATGTAAATGTCTGGGACTCGCCCTCGTTCTGGCTCATTGCATAGCCCTGCCTATACAAAATTAAAAGAAACTGCACAAACCTTAACCATGGATAAGAAACTACAGGAAATGCTCGCCAAACAAACAGAGGCAACAACTAAGCAGTTTGAACAGATGTCAACACAGATGGCTCAGCTGACATCCATGATGACAAATCTTGGCCAAGCATCTCAAGCTATTAACCAGAAACTGGATGTGGTTACAGAAGATCTTAAAGATGTAAAGACTCAAATGAATACTATGAAGACTGACATGCAAGCAATGGACTCATCAATTAAGAAAGTGATGGAAGAACATAAGGATACAAAGAAAAAACTAGAAAGCCAAGAAAAACAGATTGAAACAATACAAACTAATCAGATTGCAGCCAAGGATCAAATAGCCATGATGGAGATGAAAGTTAGAGAAACCAACCTTCGTCTGCGCAATTTACCAGATATGATGGGAGATAACAAAGAAACTTTTAATTCCAAACTTGGCCTACTTATTTCAAATAGAAGAACAAGTGTTAGACCAAGCTATTAACAGAGCTTATAGAATACCATTACCTGCAAGAATGAAAAGATCAAAACCAAGAGATCTCATGATTGTTTTTTATGATACAAGGATTAAGGATAGGATCATGAAGATCCATTATGACAACCCGGTTTCAGCAGGAGATACCCCTTTGATACTTTTAAAGGATATACCAAGACATTTACTCTCACAGAGGAGAAATTACAAAGAACTTATATCTGTCTTGAAAGCTAATGGTATCAAATATCGTTGGATAATGCCACAGGGCTTGGCCTTCACCTACAAAGAAATTAAAATGACAATTACATCTCCAGCGGACGTGGGAAAATTTCTGAGGAAATATAAGAAAGAACTTAAAGGACTAACTTTGGAACAAAAGGAAGAGGAAGAAGAAGAAGAAGAGGAGTTACAGGGAGCAGAAGCAGGTGCTGAATTATTTGTTATGTTATGTATGTATATCTGGTATGTTTTTATGCTGGTCTTGGACCGTATTAAACTCTCTTTGTACTTTGACTTAATATTTTGCTTCAAAAATTATCACAACATGGCAAAAGTAATTTCTTGGAATGTGAATGGCTTGAATGAAAAAACTAAACGGGCTAGAATTTTTAAATATCTACAGAAATATAAATACTCCCTAATTTGTCTGCAAGAGACTCACATAGCAACAAAACTATATTTGGACAGGCAAGTGCTTGGACAAGCATTTGTCTCTTCGGCCAAAACAAAAACAAAGGGAGTAGTGATATATGCTCATTCTAGCTTTAGTCCTGAATTATTATACAAGGATGATGAAGGAAGAATTGTAATTATCAAAACCAAAATATTGGGGCAAAAGACAATTGTGGTAGGCATATATGCACCTAATGAAGGGAAAGCAAAGTTTTATGGTCAACTACATGAGCTGATTTCCCAATATGCAAATGATCAGATCCTCTTGATGGGAGACTTTAATGGTGTTATTCTCTCAACTTTGGATAAAAAATCAAAAGCAAAAGATGAAAATGAAGGATGTTTGCCTAAAACTTTCTTCACCATGGCTTCAGAATTGGAAATACAAGACATCTGGAGAACTATGAATACAACAGCTAAAGAATATACCTTTTATTCAGCAAGACATGATTCACACTCCAGGATAGACATGATATGGGCTAGTAAATCTATTTTTACTCAACTACGTAAAATTCAAATTGTACCAAGAACTTTTTCTGATCACAACCCAGTCATATTTGAATGGAACAATAGACAAGCATTTAGATGGCGATTAAATGATAAACTTTTAAAGGATAATAAGATCCAAAAAGAATTACAGGATTTAATTAAAGATTTTTTTGAAATTAATTTAAATGGGGAAACTTCGTTAAATACAGTTTGGGATGCATTTAAAGCTGTTCTAAGAGGATTCATGATACAGAAGCATACGGCGTGGAAGAAAACTCAACTACAATTCACCAATAATATACTTTGGGATTTACAAAATCTGGAACATAAACTTGTTATGGCAATACATGAAGAAGAAAAAAATGAAATATTAATGTATCTAAACATCAATTGAATTTGGTAATGATGGAGGAAATGAATAAAAATTTAAAATTTGCCAAACAAAAGTACTTTGAACATGCCAATAAACCTGGAAAATTTTTAGCAACTCAACTGAAGGACTCATTTCAAAAGAAGATCATAACGAAAATCCAATCCGCTAAAGGACCAGTATACACAACTATGGATATACAAAAAGAAATTGTTTCATTCTATACTAAGTTATATCAGAAAGATAACATTTCAAAAAAAATAGACAAGTTTCTAAACTCAATACAGATGAAAGCTCTTTCAATAACCCAACAACAATTGATAGATGCCCCAATTACAAAGGAGGAACTACAAGAAGCAATAATGAAACAAAAAACGGATAAGACACCCGGACCAGATGGAATTACTGCGTTATTTTATAGGACATTTAGTGACAACTTAGTGGAATTTTTCTTATTACTTTGTAATACAATTTTGGATAAGGGAGTATCTCCAGAGACTTGGTCACATGCATTTATATCACTGATACATAAAGAAGGAAGAGGTCCAGAAAAAACGTCAAATTATAGACCTATTTCATTGCTAAATGTGGATTATAAGATTTATGCCTCGATCTTATCGAATAGGGTGAAGCATTTTATTAAGGATTTAATACATGAAGACCAAGCAGGCTTTGTTCCAGGAAGGCAAATCAAAGACAACATACGAATTTTATTAGATTCATTGGAATATTATGACCAGAATATTCAACGAACGGCTGCCTTTGTATTTTTGGACACTGAAAAAGCTTTTGATATGGTCTCCTGGGATTTTATGAAAAAGATATTGGAGAAATTAAATTTTGGAGACCGTTTTTTGAGAGGTATATCGGCCATATATACATCCCAACAGGCAAAAATCTTGGTGAATGAATCGATGTTTGATAATTGTTCAATTAAGAAAGGAACTAGACAAGGATGTCCCTTGTCTCCGTTACTATTTATTTTGGTGTTGGAATCACTATGTTGCAAGATAAGAGCTATGGAGGACATTCGCGGATTAAAAATTAAAAAACATGAATTTAAACTGAGAGCTTTCGCGGATGACCTCCTGTTAATTTTGGAAAACCCAACACAATCAATGAGGACACTGATGGAGACCTTGGACGATTTTGGAAGGATATCAGGATTTAAAGTTAATAAAGAAAAAACAAAGACAATATTCAAGAATCTGACAGAAGGAGAACAGCAGGACTTTATATCACATACAGGTTGGGAGAAAGCCAATAAGGTCAAATATTTGGGAATTTGGATCTCTGTGAAGAACAAAGAACTGATAACTAATAATTATTTTAAATTATGGGATAAGATAAAAACTGACATGATCATTTGGTCAAATAAAAAGTTGTCACTCTTGGGTCGTATATCAACAGTCCAAATGAATATTTTGCCAAGGATACTTTTCTTATTTCAAAACTTGCCTATAATATCACAAGTTAAGTATTTTGACACTTGGAGGAAAGACATATTAAATTTCATCTGGCAAGGGAAAAAACCGAGGATTTCTTATAAACACTTGGTGGACTCTAAAATTAGAGGAGGCTTAGCACTACCAAACTTTCAACTTTATGCTGAAGCGGCCGCTTTAGTATGGCTAAAGGACTGGATTAACCTATCAAATACACGCTTGCTAGATGTGGAAGGTTTCAACAATATAAGTGGATGGCATGGCTATTTGTGGTACAATAAAATTAAGACACAAGCATCATTTCGTAATCATATAATCAGGTCCTCCTTAATTCGTATTTGTTTTGTTTTTGTTTTTTTTTAATTTTATTTATATTTTGGGGGATACAAAAAGGAAAAAAGGGAAAAGGTAAATCATTCAATATATAAAAACAACATTACAATTTCCATTAGAAAATAAAGCTCAGTCGTATACAACCAAAATATCAGTCAAGTACCATACTGTTTATCTAAATAGAAAATAATTATGAAAGTAAAAATATCATTCTTTTATCTAACTATTATCCTTTTAAGAAAAGTATTGCCTGTTCTGTATTTTAGACTAGTCAGTACGTCATCCATTCACTTAACTAGAAATCATATAAGTATAAAATGACTCCCACTTTTCGTCAAATTGTTCTATAGATTCATTGAGCTTTGGATTTAAAGCAAAAGTCATTTTAGCCATACTGGCGTACTCTAAAAGTTTTTCTTTCCATTCTTCAATTTCGGGAATGTGCGTTTGTTTCCAAGTTCTTGCCAGAACCGTTCTGGCTGCTGTTGTGGCGTACTTAAAAACATCATGAAATTTCAAAGGCAAGTTTGGTGGCACCATACTAAGTAAGTAATATTTGGGATCTCGTGTTATCTTCGTTTTTAATATCATCTGAAGTTCTTGGTGAATCTGTTTTCAGTACAATTGTAATTTAGGACATGTCCACCAAACATGGAAGTAAGAACCGTCTGTGTCTTGACATTTCCAGCATACACCTTTTTTCCCCGGAGATGTCATATGAGAAAGCATATTTGGAGTCAAATACCATCTATAAAATGTTTTGTACCAGTTTTCTTTGACTTCTTGGCACACGGTATACTTTAATTCAGAGGTACAGAGTTTTTCCCAGGATTCCATATTGATCATTTCGCCAAAGTTTTGCATCCATTTAATCATATTCGTTTTCACCTGTTCTTCTTCTGTGTCATATTTCAGAAGAAGTTTGTAAATTTTTCCTAATAGATGGGAATCATTCTTAGATATTATCGATTCAAACTCTGTCAGTTCTCGGAATGGCCGGGGATATGAACAGTCTTTCTGTAAATTAGACCTCAATTGAAGATAAGTTAGCCAGTTTAATTTTTGAAATTTGTTTTGAAGTTCAGTTAAACTTTTAATTTCACCTGTTGGCTCTATCATATCGTTATAGGTAAAATGAACAGCTGTTTTCAATTTGACGTTGTCATGATATGCTTCCGTCGGGGACATTATGGATGGTGGAGTTGGACTTATTCTTTTTTTGTACTCGCTTCCATACTTTTAATATCGCCATCTTAATATCGCAATCTTCTGGTGCTTTATCCTTTTGGGTTATTGCTGTAGGGTCCCACAGAATTTTATGAAATCCTTGTCCAAAATCCGCTCGTTCTAAAATGACATGTCTATTTTTTGGATGTTTTATCCATTCTGCTATCCAGGTTAAGCAGGCTGCATGATAATATAATTTAAGATTGGGTAAAGCCAAGCCTCCTTTTTTCTTTTCGTCTTGTAAAACTTTAAATCTGATTCTCGGCTTTTTCGCAGCCCATACAAACCGATTAATTTGTTTTTGCCAGTTTTCTATTATTCTATCTGGTATGTTAATCGGAAGAAATTGAAATAAAAAGTTCAATCTCGGGAGTACATTCATCTTTATCACCGATATTCTTCCCAGCCAAGAAATGTTCATTTTAGACCATAAACTTAGATCTCTTTCTATGTCTCCCCAAGTTTTCAGATAATTTGACCTTAAAAGTGTCTTATTTTGTGAAGATATTCTAACACCCAGGTATTTGATTGACTCCTTCGTAATTTGACATCCGGTGATTCCTTGTAGATACTTGTCTTCATTGGTTGTAGTATTAAAGGTCAAAATTTTTGTCTTTGTTTTATTCAGTTTATAACCAGAATACTTTGCAAATTCCATGATATGGTGATGGACACATGGTAAAGTTCGTTCAGGATTTTGACAAATCAACACGACATCATCTGCGTAGCTTTTAATTTTATGTTCCTCGTTTTCTACTATAAGACCTTTAATTTTTGAGTCATTTCTTATATAATTCGCAAGAACTTCCATTGATAAGTCAAAGAGCAGTGGAGAGTGGACATCCTTGTCTAGTGCCTTTATTGATATTAAATTCTGTTGACAAACAACCATTTATCAGGAGACGTGCCTTTTGAGCAGAATATATTGTATTAAAAACCGTAAGCAGAGTGTCTCTGCAGTTCATTTGTTGTAGTATTTTTGAGATAAAGTGCCAAGATACATTGTCAAAACTTTTTTCAGCATCTAAAAAAATCATTGCAGTTTTTATTGATTTTGACTTTATATACTTAATTGCACTAAGAACCAATCATACATTGTCTCTCATAAGTCTCTTTGGTATATAACCGGTTTGATCTGGGTGCACCAGTTTACTGATGTATTTTTGAAATCTTTTTGTGATTATGGAAACAAAGATTTTATAATCAATGTTCAACAAGGAAATTGGTCTATATGCCTGAGGGAGATAGTGATCAGTACCTTCCTTTGGTATCAAGGATATATGTGCTTCTTGCCAGGACGGTGGAATCTTTCCATATTCAATTACTTCATTATACAAAATAGGCGTTAGTTGTTGTTCAAGAAGTTTGTAGAATTGTGGTGTAATCCCGTCCGGACCTGGTGCCTTATCTAATTTCAAATTGTTTATAGCATCTACAATTTCTTGTGTTGATATCTTCTGATTAAGGCTCTCTTGTTCCTCTGGTAATAACTTGGGTAATTGTGCATCTGATAGGTATCTTGTTAGCCCCTGTTCTTGCAAATCATCCTTCGCATATAATTGCTTGTAATAATCAACAAATACTTTTTCAATTTCACTTTGTTTGTTGTAGGTTGTACTGTTAACTTTAGCGCCGGTTATCTTTCTTTTCTTCTCTTGTTGTTGGAGTTGGCTGGCTAGAAATCGGCCCGGTTTATTTGCTCTTTCAAAGAATCTTTGCTTGGCATATTTAACTTTCGTTTTAATCTCTTCCGTTTCTATCACCTCAATTTGATGTTTGGTCATCTTGATATCCCTGAGAATGGTTTTGTCTGGTTTAGCTTGGATTTTTTTCCCCCAGTGTTCTTAGTCGGTCTTGAAGATCTTTAAGTTTCTTTTGCTTGTCTTTTTTGATCTTGGAATTTAGAGCTATCATTTCTCCTCTAATAAATGCTTTACTGGCGTCCCATACAACAAAATCGGACATATCTGGGGTCTTATTTAAAATAAAAAACTCTTTCACATCACGTTTACATTGTTCAAGTATATGTTTCCTCCGCAATATTTGATCATTCAACCGCCATCTTCTAATTCCTGGTCTTCCTCTCAACACTGTGAGTTCAATTGGGTTGTGGTCCGACAGTATTCTAGGTGCAATCTGTATTCTATCCAAACTTGTTATCATGGATTTGGAAGTCCAACACATGTCAATCCTGGAATGTGATCCATGACAATTTGAGTAAAATGTGAAATCTTTTGTTCTTGGATTCTTCATTCTCCATACATCAATTAAGTTAAATTCTTTCATAAATTTGAATACATTTTCCGGTAATTTTCCGGATATACTGTTATGAGATTTATCAATCATTGGATTTATTACCGCGTTAAAATCTCCTAAGAGTATGATTTCTCCTTGGTGATAGTCTGCAAGTTTCTTGAACAATGTTTCAAAAAAACTTTCTTTGGCAGCATTCGGAGCGTATATGTGTACCAATGTAAAACAGATTCCATCTAATCCCGAAAGGATTAAAATTTGGTAACGTCCATCTGAATCTGCTATATGAGACTTGACAGTTAAGATTTTTTCATTAATATAAGTAACCAAGCCTCTCTTCTTCACTTGAGCCGATGCAAGATAAGGAGTTCCAAGGTAATTTATGTGTAAGATTTTTTCATGTTCTTTTTTGATATGAGTTTCTTGAAGGCAAACAATATCTTTCTTTTGCTTCTTTAAATTATGAAAAACTCTCTTTTGTTGGGGGAATTAAGACCGTTGATATTCAATTATACAATCTGTAGCTGATTCATAGTGAAAAAGTCGAGTCTACAACGCTGTTGCTTGGTCTAATTTGTCTCCTTCAGAAGTCTTCTTAGGTTTCCGTAGTTCTCGCTTTTCTAGAGGTTGTTTTTTGTCTTTCTGTGTCAGTTGGGAACTACTGGAACTTGCTTCCGGGATGTCTTCCGAATCTTTTGGGGAAGAATCTTTTGATGTTTTTAATTCCTCAAGCAGTTCTTCAGCTTGAAGTTGATTGTGAACTGTTCTTTTCCCTTGTGGTAGTGAAATCTCTAAAGAGTATGGAATGAGCCAGCGGAATCTGAGTTGTCTTTTGATCAGTTCTTGTTTTAACTCGTTATACTCTTTCCTTTTGGTTAGGACGCTTCCTGGGAGGTCAGATAAAATCTGTATTGAGTTTCCCTCCCAAATCAAGGGATCGTCTCTTTGTGACCTAAGCAGCAGATCTCTGGTTCTTTTATGAACAAATCTCACCAATATGTCTCTTGGTTTGTTGTACTTAGTGGCATAAGATGAGTTTATTCTATAACAATATTCTAGGAGGGTGTCATCATCGTCAAAATCGTAATTGTCATGAAGTAGTGTTCTGATATCTGATTCCAGGCTGGTCTTCCCAAATCGTTCAGGAATTCCACAAAATTTAATATTTTTGTCTCTGAACTTCACTTCGTGAGCATCAGTTTTAACTGAGAGGTCTTGAATTATTTTAGATTGTTCTAGAAGTTCTGTAGTATGTTGCGTTACTGAAGTCTCTATATCTTCTTGCTTCTGTTTGATTTTGACTATTTCTTGAGAATTAAATTCAAGCTTTTCTTCGACCTTTGCAATACTTTGAAGCACCTTCTGTTCAGAGTCTTGAATTGACTTCTGTAAAGAAGTTTTCATATCCAATATCATCTCTTGAGTGCGCAAGAAGAAGTCCTGACTTTCTTTGGCCATCACCAAGCTTTTTCCCTGTGACTTCTCTGATATGGGCTTGAATTTCGCAACGTCAACCTCTTGTTCTTCTTCTTCAGAATCCTCAAAGTCTTCTAGAAACTTCTTTTGTTGTTTGCCTTTCAGTTTCTGAGATTGTCGGTGTGCAAAACTGGTAAATTTTTCCCTCATAGTAATTAAGAACCTAGGAACATCTCAATTCCAATCTCATACAATTAAAGTTGTTATCTTCTTCACCCTCCCAACTACACAATATTAAAAGAATAATTAATCTAAATGTGACAGTTACTTCCTGAATAGTCAGGTCAATAACTATTTAAGTTCATTTGGTAAATCAGTTCATACAATCAATTATTATACTTCAAAGGATTAAATTAGTTGAATTGTTTGTCAGATAGTCAGTAATGTTAAAAAAATTTCAGAGAATGATTATAAAAAATTAAGTTTTCAAAAATATATTTAGTTCAGTTAATGGTTTGTTCCAGAATTCATTAATTGCCGCTGTTATAAAAATTATGTTCCATAGGTAAGTATTGTGTAAAAAAAAAAAGTCTTCAATTGATTTCTTATTGTATGGTAACAAACAGGGGCATCAGCTTTAGTGTGAAAATAGGAGAACAGTAAGGGTTAAAAAAAATGCAACTGTAATTAATCCGAAAACCACTGGAGGGCAGCAAAGCGTTTGTATAGGTCACTCAGTTTGGAAAACGAAAGTAACTTGCAGGGACGTCGGCTCCATTTTGTAAGCTCCGCTTAAAGTTTATGTTGATTATTAGCAGAGCAAAAGAGAAAAAAGAAAAGTTTTTAAAAAGAAAGAAAAAATCACAGTGAGGGGCGCAGAGCTAATCCAAATACAAAGCGGGGGACTTCGGGGGGGGGGTTGGAAGAAGAAGCAAAAAGCCGAGGTCTATGCTGTTAATGGCTGTCCAGTGCCACCGCCGCCGATGTCCTGGCTCCTACAGCCTGCTCTGGGTCTGTCTGCCCACCCGCTCCCAAGTGGGCCAGCAGCCCAGGGCAGCCACACAGAGACCGGTAGTGTGTCATGCCGCACGGATATTTTGTTGTTTAGACTCAGCCGCACCCAGCCTGAAGAACTCAGCCACAAAAAGGTAATTCCCCTTCTTCTTCTCCACTCCAGTCGTTCTGCCATCTTCGCTCCCACGCAGCCCCTTTCAAACGTATTAAGAACTTAAATTGCTGGCATGATAGATTCTGAGCTTATAATAACTTACAGTTTGTTTTTCTATGGGGTATAAATAAGTCTTTTAAAAAACGGAAGTGGGGGGAAGGGAAAGTTTAGACGGAGGGCCGCCATGGTCTCAGTAGACTCACCCCCAGTTGCTTCTTTCATCATCAGATGCTGAGAACAGCGTTTTGCTGGCTGTTGGACCCCCGAAAAAAAGACAGGGGGGCTTTATGGAGAGATTCTCCTATTTGGCCCACTCCCCCCAGGCCTGGGGGGGGTCTCCTCGGAAGCGATTGGGAACCCGCGAAGGAGATCGCGTCTGGCAAGCTCAGTCTCCGCCGGAAGTTCCCCTTAATTCGTATTTGGATGAGATATAAACATATTCTTGAACCAGCAACACCGATGTGGATATCACCCCAGGAAATGCTGACATTATGCCCACTTAGACCGGATAAATTTGTTACTTATCAGGAGCTAACAACCTGGGAAGGGAAAAAATGCTCACTAAAAGACTTTCAGTTACTTAAAGACGATCTACAATGGCTTCAATATTATCAAATCAAATCAGTCTTTGCACAAGATATGAAAAATGGATTTTCTAAAGAAAAATCACCTTTTCACAGGATGTTATTAGATAATAATACCCAACTGATTTCCAAGATGTATAATCTTCTTTTAACAATATATTGTGAGCAGGAAACAATTAAACCAACAATGATCAACTGGGCTCAAACTGTGGGACATGATACCGTTTTAAATAAATGGGAAAGACTATGGACGAAAGACCTGAAAGGAATAAATGCACAGTCAATTCGAGAAAATGTCTACAAAATAATGTATACATGGCATTTAACACCTAAGAAGATCGCAAGGATTTACAAAGTGACATCCCCTAAATGTTGGAAATGTAATAAAGAAGTTGGTTCTTTTTATCATATGTGGTGGACTTGTTATAAAGCTAAGGATTTTTGGGACATGATTTATAATGAACTAAGATTAATAGTACAAAAAATATACCCCAAACACCAGAAATGATGCTATTAAGTATGATACCTGATGACTTGTTAATACAAAGGACTTTTTTGATTTATGCGACAACAGCTGCAAGATTGCTTTATGCAGCAAAATGGAAAGGGGCAGATACACCTGAGAAAAAAGACTGGATGATGAAAATGTTTGAACTGGTGGAAATGGCAAAACGTACAGCCACTTTAAACCAAAAAGACAATGTACGATTTATGGGGGAATGGGAGGCTTGGATGAAATACTGTGAATATGAATTAGGACTGGGGAAAATGGAAGAGTACCTTTTAATCTGATCTAGATGACAATATTAACATAAAGAACTGTAATTAATTATATCAACAGTTTATTGTAATTGAAATTTAATTGAGATATAAGTATAATAAAGATCAGGTCATATCACGATGGGATAGAATACTTTATTAAGAGGCGGACGGAGGTGATGGGGAAGTCAAAAGGTTTTCCTTTATTTTTTGTTTTATTAAGTACTTAAATAACCATAACAACATTACTTATGATTTAGTTTTTCACATTACTTTCATTGTTGTATGTTAACATGGAAAATTTATATTATAAAAACCAATAAAAATTTTCAAAAAAAAAAAAAAACCTCCTGCAGTTGCCTCCGCCTGAGGCTGGAGGCTTGCTTGGGAGCAGCCCTAGCCCTATGGCCAGACCCGCCAGAAGGATCGGGCGTCACTGCACAAATCCGAGCCGACTGCTGGGTGGGAACCTCCTGCGTTTTCCTCCGCCTGAGACTGGAGGCTTGCTTGGGAGCAGCCCTAGCCCTATGGCCAGACCCACCAGAAGGACCAGGAGTCGCCGCACCAATCTGATCCCCTTTTCGCCCTGGTGCCAGGTGCTCCCAGGATCGTCGCGCAGCCCCAGCCCCGCTCCTCGTTCGAGGTAGCGGTGCCTGCACCTTCCTGGCACTGGGGGTCTTTTTAGGCGACATGCCGGCCAAATGGGATCCCACGCAAGGGAGAGTGATTGTGCAGCTCAGTGATTTCTTTTTTTAAATTATTGCTCTTTTGATTCAGCCCGTGGAGTCACCGCTCCGCGCTTCGGGCTGCTCCGAAGGCCCCTGTGCTCGCTGCGCGCCGTCCTCACCCCGACCACAACCCTGCAGCCGGCGTCTCCAACGGCGAAGAACGGCGCACTGAAGAGGGGCTCCCAGACCCCTCCCTTCTTAAGTGCTGGGAGCGGACCAGACTGAAAACTTACCGGGTCCCGCTCCCTGCACCGACCGACTCAAGTCAGGGGGAAAAGCCGCCTGATTGGCCCATTTGAACACCGGGGGCTGCGCTGATTGGTGGAGACAACCTGGCCGGCAGGTGCCCCCACCACGTGCAGCAGCAGCCCCCCCGGTCCACGTGCCTGCCCCACCCACGCAACAGGAAATCTCCGGTTGCCTTTTTGACCCTCCCGGCCCGGGCTCTGCAACCCAGGCTCCAGGTAAGTCCTGGAACCTATTATTTGTCAGCAAGACAAGTCTTTATTGTTCTCATCTCCAGTTATTGTAATCATACCAGGCTTTAAGTTTTTGTCTCGCTCCCCCATAGGATTTAGTTTAAAGTCCTTCTTAACAGGTTTACAAGGCTCTCACCAACACATTTTTTCCTACGCTTGTGAGGTGCAAACCATCTCCTGATAGAAGAGCTTCATCTCGAAAGCTTAAACCATGGTCCAAAAATCCAAACCTTTCTTGACGACACCATCTACGCAGCCAGTCATTAATTTGTAGTATTCATCTTTCCCTTCCTAAGCCACAACCTTCGTCAGGAAAAACTGATGAAAATACAACCTGCATCCCTCTGTGGGCTTGATGAGTCTTCCTACCCTTTCTGTCATATCTTGGATGTGTGCACCTGGTAGACAGCATACCTCCTGAGATGACAAGTCTGGTTGGCACACTTTGGACTCTACCCCTCTCAGTAAGGAATCCCCAATTACCAGAACACACTGCTTCCTAAATTGGGGAGCACAAGCTCAGGTCCTCTCATTCACAGGAGCCTGAGAAATTTCTTTCAAGCTTTTTTTGGGGGGTAGCCCTTGTTCCAGTGGTCCAGAATCAATATCTATGGGGAGATCCTGGAGCCAATTGCTGAGCAACAGAGGATCAGAATGACTCCTGATTTTCCTGTTCCTGTGGGTCACATTCTTCCATGCACCCTCCTCCTGTGTTGGTTGCGCCTCCATTTGTTGAGATACCTTTTTCTCCTCCTGTTGCCCCCTAAAGAGTGCTCCATGCATTCTGTCCATGAACTCTTCACCCTCCTTTATATAATGGAGAGTGGACAAGTGTGCCTCAAGTTCCTGTATCTTCTCCTCCAGGAGTGCTACCAACTTACACCTGCTGCAAGTGTAATTATTGTTACCCTTAGGTAAGAATACAAACATGCCACAGACATTGCATGTTACTGCCTCAGCTCCCGCACTAGCCATGCTGCTGTGATCCATTGCTGAAGTGGTTCAGTTTCTTTCCTGAATTTCCCTGATAGCTTCCCTGACAAACTACCTCTCAATACTCTGTCTCTCTCTAGCAGCTCCTGCTCTGCCTCTAGCGAGAGGAGCCTTCTTAATTAAAGGCTTTCAGCCCCACCCCTCAACAGCCAACAGCAGAGGGCAGGGCCAGCAGTTAACCTCAGTCACACCAGCCCTATTCACTCAGCAACAACTAGACAAAAGAACAAAAGGAACCCCTCAGAAACCCCTCTCCAGCAGGCTCCAAGCACCCACTCACTCTCACACACTATCCTTTCACACACAGCAACCTCAGCTACTGCTTCCCAGCAAAGGAAAAACAAAAAACCTGCACTGACCTCTCTATCAGCTCTAGCTCCTGCTCTGCCTCTCAGCCCAGCTGCCTCAGCTACTTCCCCTACTTATTCTCCCTGCCAGCTCCCCTCTTTTTCACGCAACATTTGGGGGTTCTATAGCAACCCAATATGCTGGAACTCTGTTTAGTGGTGGGTGGGTTTTTGTGTGATGTTTGCGCATACCCAGACATCACTTTTTAACATTTGGGGGAAGGGCTACCCCCTATCCACTCATCAGGGAGAAAGTAAATGGGTGTGCGTAGGAACACTGTTGGAGTGAAGCTAAGCTTACACCTCCTGCCCAGTGTGTAATTTCTAGGGGGAAAGATGCTAGGGTCAGTTTAAAAAGTATGATTCCTTCTTATTTTCTTTTTTACACTCCATGTCCAACTTGCCAACATGTATTTCTGGTCCAGCAATTCGTTTGGAATTTGCTGAACCATCTTTGGAAGCCAAAGCTTGGATTGCAACATTTACCTTTACTTTAAAAATTATTTATTCCACAGAGGGGTGCTATTTGCATTTACTGGCTAAAGATGGCTTTCAGAGTTCAGGGCAAAAGTTAGTTGAGGATAGATTGCAGAGACTGAATTTGTCCCTTGAGGTTTTAAAGCAAATGGAATCTCCCTCTGCATGTAAATTAGTTAGATCTAGAGTGTTGCAACTTGACAAATGGAGTACTGGCTGCAGAGCGCAAAGTGTATGCTCTTTGTACCATCTGGGCCTCCCCATTCCAAAGATTCTACCAGCTTATTGTAAATGTTTAACTGTTCCCAAATACAGTACTTTTCTCCAAGGCCAGATTAAATGCACTGCCACTGGGGGAGTTAGCAGGCAGATTTTCAGAGGTCCCCTTTTCCAAGCGACTTTGTGATTGTGGATCAGGGAGTTTGGACACGGGCATTTTTTTGTAGATTGTAAAAAGCATGATCTCACCAGAGACAAATGGATCACAATATACATTCAGAGGTGGGGACCTGCCCTAAAGCAAAATATAGTTGCAAAGTTATTGGCTGATACTGATCCAAATGTAACCCTTGCCATGGCAAAAATTTTATCTATGGTTTTTAATTATACCTCCTTTTAAGTGTACTGTTTAGATATTATATTTTGGTATGTTTGGTTATTTATGTATTATGGAATGTATTGAATTTGTTTTGCTCATGACCTGCTGGTCCATGAGCATAAAGAATGGAATACAGGAAAGGATGGTTAGAAATATCACTCCCTGATCTGAAAGTTCTGCATCTTAGTTCTACACACCTATCTGTTATTACTCAAAATGTAATGCCCAGATATAAGGGCTGGTTTAGAACACTATGTATTCATACACACACACATGAAAGCTTTGGGAAGTTGGCATCCGGAAGCCATGAACCAACAAATCATGCTCTCTGTGCTTGGTATGGCCTTTCACCAGTAGAGAGCTCTGAATTACCTTCATCTTTAAGTATGTGGTTTCTAGTTACTAAGATCACAAGACCTAGAACTTGCTTAGAGACAGCCTTCGGCCAATATCTATAGGTTATGCTAAATAGAGTGAAGTAGACACTTAATGTGCATTGGTGCTTTTGTGTATCAATCTGCTTGTCAGCAGCCATGGGCCTGCCCCATGCGAATGCATAAATGATACTGACTTTCCTTTGTTTCTCTGGTGAGTAACTCTGCATCTTATTTGTGGGTTATTTCACCCCAGGGTCTCTGTTTAGCTAAATAAAGAACTGTCGCTTATTTTAACCTCTTCCTAGTTGTCTTCATTGGACTCTATAAGACAACCAGGGCACTTCAAAAGCTGAGAGAATTACAGTTTGCACATGATTAAGGAGCTCTTTCCGTCTCCTTTTAGTTCCAATGTTAACACTCTCAATGTCCTGGCATTGAAAACAGATGCCAGGGTGGGGCCTTGGAAACAAATGAAGCCACGTACCTGGTGAATCCAGTGTTGAGAGTGAAAGACACATTTATTGACTTGTCCCAGATTGCAGTCTTTTACTTTGTAAATTACAATTACAATGGGCACCATTGACAAATGAGTTAGCCTAATCTGCATAGCTTAGTGGACTTAGAAGGGTGTAACTCTGTTTAGATTTGCGCAGTAAACTTGCTATGAAGCAGGCCTGTACAACTTGTGACTCACCCAGCAGAACACAGCCCATCAGCCAGATATAGCCGGCCACCAAGAAGCATGACAAATGTCCTGCTTTTGTTGTTTTCCTGAGCTTACAGAATCAAGCTCCTTGATTTCTCATTTTTATCCAAGAAAGGCAGTCAACCCAGCTCCCTGGGACTTCTCTTCCGGTAGGCAAAAGGATGTAATTTAACAGGAACATTCCTCCCAACTGTTTCTTCTAAAAGGCCCAAGACAGTAACAGAGTCAGCGTCTGGCTGATATTTAAATTTGCCAGTTGTCAGCTTTTGAATTGGCTTGCTTAACTTTGTCCTGGATTCTCCACCATGAAACTCTACAGGTCAGAGACTAGTGCTGTACTGGCCGGGCGGGCTGGCGGGGGCTGCTACTGCAGCACGGTGCAGAGGGAGCTGAGAGTGGACGTGGCAGGAAGCGGTGGAGGGTACAGAAGCCAAAATTTCTGCAGCCTGGGAGGCTGCACAGAAACAATGGGGTTAGGAGTGATAAGGCAAAGTCTAGGAAGAAGTCAGGCCAGGATCTCTTATGTATCACAGGCTAGGCAGCAAGGGTCATCGTTAATCAGTCCAAGGTCCAGGTCACAGGCAAGGCAGTAGGCATCGTCTTTAAGCAGTCCAAGGTCGTTCTC
Organism: Euleptes europaea; assembly: GCF_029931775.1. NCBI lineage: Eukaryota > Metazoa > Chordata > Lepidosauria > Squamata > Sphaerodactylidae > Euleptes > Euleptes europaea. The sequence continues at coordinate 148,598,761 of NC_079312.1, forward strand.
AGGCAAGACAGGAAACAGAGTGGAGCTCATCTGAAACCAGAATTCAGTTAGTTGCTTCCACGCTGAGGCTGGCTTTCGCCATTCCTTAAATCTGGCCAGCTATCAGAGTGAGGTTGGTCCTGTCATCACTCACTGTCATTCTCTACAGCTGGAATGCCTCTCCGGCTTTGCAGCCGAGCTGATTGTCTTCCTTCATATAGCAGAGTACAGAGTCTCTGCCACCAGTGAGTCGTGGGGGAGGACTCTTGTGAGTCTCCAGCTGGCTCTGGCAGTCGGGCCTCCAAGGGGGACTGGAATTCCTCAGCCTGGCTAGACATAGAAGCGTCTGACGGCCCTTTTACTTCAGCATCTGGCTCAGAAGGCTCATCAGCTGCATTCCCAGGACGGTCAGCTGCCTATGGGACGGCCAACTGCTCCAGTTCTGCATCGGAGGCCTCGGATTCAGCCACAAGGGGGGCCATGACAAGTGCCAAGTTTGAGGTCTACTCCTCTACTAACATCTGATAACTGTTAACCTCTTCACACTAGTGGTTTCCCCAACTGAAAGTACAAGAGTAATTCAGGGCTTGGGGAATGATCAGAAAGTATTTGACAAAGTTCCATCATTTAAACCAGGGGTGTCAAACATGCAGCCCGTGGACTTTTCTCCGGTCCGTGAACCGAGGCAGCCAGCCCCCACTCCCCCTCCCTTTATGGGTTTCCTAGGGCTGCAGTGGCCCCGGTTGCCCAGCCAGCGACCTCCTCCCATTCTTTCCGGGCCCAGCAAGGCCCGAGCGGCCCCACGCACCCACCCACCCTGCCTCGTATGCCCACCCACTCAGCCACCCCCGTCCCTTACTGGGTGCAGCAAAACAACTAAGGCCTCACTCTCCCAACCAGCTACCCCTTGTCCCTTTCTGGGTGCACAGAGACTGCTTGGGCCTCGCTCGCTCGCCCACCCACCCAGCCACTCCCCATCCCTTTCTAGGCTCAGCGAGACTGCTTGGGCCTCACTCGCCCACCCAGCCACTCTTTCATCCCATTCTGGGCGCAGCGGGGCCGCAATGCCCAGCAAGCCCAGCCACCTACCCTCCCCATCCCTCTTTGTTTTTTCTCCTTCCTTCTCCCTCTCTTTTATTCTCTTTCTTTCTCTTTCTTTATCCCTGTTTCTTTCTCTCTTCCTCTTTCTCTTTCTTTCTCTCTTTCCCTCTCCCTTTCTCTCTTATCTGTTTAACTCTTTCTATCTCTCTTTCTTTCTCTTTCTTTCACTCCATCTTTCTCCCTGTCTTTCTGGACTGGGGGAGGACAGCAGGCTTGCCTGCCAAGGCAGCCCTCCCCATCCAGATCTGGGCTGGCGAGCCCACTGCAAGCTTGCCAGCCAAGGCAGCCACCGCCATCACCCCATCCAGATCTGGGCTGGTGAGCCCACTGTGGCCTCACCAGCCAAGGCAGCCACCACCCCCCACAGTTTAAAATGAAAAAAAATTAATGCAAGGGACTAGAGATCCTAACTTTATAGAAGTCACAGGTATTTTATGGTATTTATTTATTTAGTACACATAGTCGGCCCAACCAAGTGACATTTATGTTATATCCAGCCCTCCTCACAAATGAGTTCAACACCCCTGACTTAAACTAAGCAAATCTGAGATTCGGTTAGAAGATGAAAAGGAGACCACCTTCTCCAGGCTATTTGGATAAAGGGTGCAGTACTAAGGTACAACAATTACTGTTTTGAAGTATAGTATGTGATTAAGCCAGCATGGTGTAGTGGTTAAGAGTGGTGGTCTGGAGTGGTGGACTCTAATCTGAAGAACCGGGGTTGATTCCCCACTCCTTCACATGAGCAGCTGATGCTAATCTGGTGAACTGGGTTGGTTTCCCCACTCCTCCACATGAAGCCAGCTGGGTGACCTTGGGCTAGCCACAGCTCTCTTAGAGCTCTCTCAGTCCCACCTACCTCACAGGGTGTCTGTTGTGGGGAGGGGAAGGGAAGGAGATTGTAAATTGGTTTGATTCTTCCTTAAGCGGTAAAAACCAACTCTTCTAATTTTTACGCTAGATGAACTGGGAAAATGCACACTGTGGCATGAACTTCTTTTCAGTTAAGTAAGTACAGGTCATAGATCCAATAAACTTGGGCCATTTCCCACATAACCTTGATACATAGATCATTTGTATGGCAGAACACAGGAGTGAGTCTCCACTCTGAGCATTCTTACTCATCTTGTGCATAATTTGTAATAAAAACCATGGGCTGCAATCCTAAAACACTTTCCTGGGAGCAAGCTCCATTGAATAAAATGGGATTTATTTCTGAGTAGACCAACTTAGGCTTGCTGTCAGGGTCAACACACAGCAATGAAAAGAGAAAATTATGTACCTAGGCCCTGGCCGTGGCGGGGGAGTTCTTGCATTGGAGAGGATGAAGAACAGTACTGGAGAAGAATGTCCTGTTGCTTTAACAGGGGTTTAATGGGATGTTATTTACCTCTGTGTCATGAAATGCTTCAGCTGCACATTTCTACACAATAAGCCTCTATTAAGGTGGCCGGGCATTATTCTCCAGGCCTGTTGGCAACCATAGCAAGACCCCAGGCTCATTCATGCATGCCTGGACCTTGTGCAGACCAGTGTAGAATTGTTGCTGATTCCCATATCCATTTCCAGAGACTCACTCATAAGAACATAAGAAAAGCCCTGCTGGATCAGACCAAGATCCATCAAGTCCAGCAGTCTGTTCATTCAGTGGCCATCCAGGTGCCTCTAGGAAGCCCACAAACAAGACGACTACAGCAGCATCCTGCCTGTGTTCCACAGCACCTAATATAATAGGCATGCTTCTCTGATACTGGAGAGAATAAGTATGCATCATGACTAGTATCCATTTTGACTAGTAGCCATGAGTAGCCCTATCCTCCATGAACATGTCCACTCCCGTCTTAAAGCCTTTCAAGTTGGCAGCCATCTTCACATCCTGGGGCAGGGAGTTCCACAATTTATCCTGGGGGCAGGGAGTTCTACAACTCATGTTGTCATATTCAACACTTATGCTTTTTCCTCATATAGCGACTAATTGGCAAGACAAAGGAGATGAATATATGTTTCATGTTTAACGTTTCTATAGAAGTTCATGCTGTTTTTATGGCAATGGCAAACAGCCCTTTATTTGTTTGGCTTTTTAAATACTGATAATTTGTTATGGCTTCATGGTAAGCAGTGTTTTTTTTTTTTTTTTTTTTTTTAAAGGTGCTAGTACTCATATATAAGGGTGCACTGATTTCTACCAGTTCCCCACTCAGGACTTAGGAGCCCCAGAAAAAAAGGTACCATTACTCCAGTACCAGTGAGTACTGTCACACACAAAAAAATCCTGCCTGTAAGATACCTTGAACAGTTCACTGGAGAGGCAACATACACATTCCCTAAATATATATATAAATAAATGAATAACATCTCACATAATCTACAATTCCCTCTGGTATATATTTTTAAAATCCATTTTCCAAAACCCATTTTTTTCACAAACCAAGAAGTCACAATCTGTGATATCAATGTCACTAAGAGAGAGAGAGAGAGAGAGAGAGATGGGGGGAAATTCCTAGGAGTTGAGATGGTTCCTCATTTTAAGAAATGATGAAGTACTCAGTGGCTTTCCAAAAACTTGTGGAGGTTCCAGGTCTTGAGGGAGGGGTGCAGCCACAGATGAGATAAGCAGCCCTGTAGAATCAGCTGTCACAGAATGCTGCTCTTTCCAACTCCCCTTGCCAAGGAGCTGGGTGTGCCTTAACCCAGATGCATGAGTGATTACTCAGTGCTCTTGCTGATTAATATCTTGGGTTTTATGTGAGTTTGCTCAGAGGCCATGGGGTAACTTGCACCTGATTTAGGAGAGCTGGCTTTTGCCTGGAGAATTAATCATTACTTCCAGAAGAAGGGGGGCATTAATAGCTTATAAGGACATCGACATAAAATCACACCCATTAACGATTATTTAATTAGTTTGGCATAACTACCATTACTGATTCTAAGATCAGGTTCACACCACTGACAAAAATGGGAACCAACATTTTAATGTTAATTTTAACGCTGACAGTGCAATCCCCAAGAACCCTTTCCTGAAAGTAAGCTCCGTTAGATACATTGACTAGGATTCTGAATAGACCTGCTTTGGGTAGCACCATAAAACAGTCAAAGTCAACCCTTTATCATTTCATTCTATTTAGGAGTAATTTATCCATGTTACATAACCTTGAATTTGTTAGAATGGGTGGCTTTGTATCTCTGGTGATTGAAAAACAATAATGTGATTCATCACATACATTTCATTACACCGTTTGAAATAGGTGTCTTGAAATCTCATGTAAAATCCTTTCTATTTCCAAAACAAAATGGCCTCTTTTAGTACAAGTGACAATCAGGTTGGCAACCTCTTTAACATTGCAAAAATATACTGTTCAGTCTCTTTATGCCTTCAAAGGCAAAAACACTTACAACTATATTCCTACAGAGTCTGCATCACACAATCCTAGCAAAGTAACTACCCCTTTTTTACCTAAGGTTGCCAACAGTCTAGAGAAAAAAATGTCCCTTTCAGAGAGGTCTAATTTTACTGAATGATGTTATTCACCTCCTCATCATGAAAAGCTTCAGGTGCCCCTTTTTGCATACAAAGCCTCTGGTCAGTTATGCATGGCTGGTTTGTCTTGAGATTCTGCTGTGAATATCCCGATTCTCTGCGGAATTATTCATGATGTTCTCCTTCCTTGGGGCTCAGCTTGCTTCCGTTCCATGATTTCCCTGGGTTTTCCAATCCCTGTTTTATCCAAAAAATAAGTTTACTTCCAAGCTTATCTCGGATGTGAGTAGGTGCCTGGTTCAGCCGCGGGCCGATCTTCCCATGTCACAACAAGCTCCCATTCTCCTACCATTCCTCCAACTCCTCCTTCAGCCATGTCTTCCTCAGTGCTCCCCTATTAATGATTTTCAGCAGTGTGTGTCCAACTGTGGAGAGTTCCCCCCCTTTCCTTTTGTGCGATTTACGGGGACCAATGGCAAGCCTGCCCATCTATTCAAGTCATTCTGTGTTCAACTGCGGAGATTCCCCCCCCCACACACACACACACACTTTCCTTTTATACGATTCACAGGGCTTCTAGTCAGTTTCAGCAGTGGAGAATCTCCTCCATTTTACTCTTGTGGATGCAAATCTGTACTCTATTGTAGGTTGTGAAATGGCCACTCACAGGAGGGAAGGGGGAAAGGAGAGGGGGCAGGATGATGTTTTTGTCAGAGTAAGCACTACTGCCAATTACAATGCAGTGTTTAAAGGGGCGGGGACTCAGGCACTTCCTGATTTTTCCTTTTGATTATGCTGTGCTCAAGAGACTGTCCAGGACTTTCTTAAGAACAAGCAACACCATGTGTAAAGGTTTTCCAGTCTTGGGATATAAAAGTGTGAGACAAAAGAGGGACGAACCAGGGACATACTAACCATGCATAACTGACCTCTATTAAAGGGATACTACAGTTTTTTCTGCAGGCAGCTGGCCACCCTAATAGCAGCAGAGCAGAGATTTCTACCCCTAAACAAGAGGCACATATTTTACAACGTTATTTTTTCCCCCTCATGTTAGCGGCTGTCTAATATGTTATATCTGATTTATCTATTCGACTTTCTAGAACTTCTTAACCGAGTAAGACTAGGATAGAAACCAACATATTGAATCAGTTGTAACAAGTATAATCTCTGTTTTATGATTGTATAATATTGATTTGAGATAATACTGTCTATTGCAAACGGAAGCGAAACTTCCCTCCTTCCCCTTGTTCCTTTTGTACTCTATAAAAAATAATAAAAAAAATTTAAATAAAAAACAAACAAACAAGAGGCACATATTTGATACACGAGAGGAGAGAAATTCAGTTGGCGAAGGAAAGAACTTATTGTCTGGTCTCTTTACCTCCCCTTCGTTGTTAAATGAGGCACAAGGAATACGATATAAATAATTACTACAATGTAAGATCCATTTCCAGGAACAAATGCTCTTGTAGCTTCAGAGAGCAAAATATAATTCCATGTCAGGCAATATCTAATTACAGCTCTAATATCAAGCAGGAACCCAAAACTGAAGAATAAGATCCCAGTCTTATTTGTGTCGATTAGGTCTCCCAACTACCTAGAGAGGGGGAAAGCACGGATCCTTTAATTTACTAGGTGATAATATTCACCTCCAGACCATGGAAAGCATCAGCTGCCCATTTTAATACATAAATCTTCTGTTAAAGGGACTGGACATTTTTTTCCGCTCCAGGCCTGTTGGCAACCCTAATGGTAATGCCAAGCCACAACCCTTCCAGAACTGCAAAGTTACTTGTTACTCCAGTGCAGCTAGGTGGCACCAGTAGTGCACACATTGGAGTAACTTGACAGTATGGATGCAAGTGTGTATTGAGTATAACATTGCCTGTAGCCTTGGGATGGATTAATACACGCAAGCAGTCCTTCTTTTGCTGTTGGGAAGCAAGCAGGAAAAACAGAACAGCAGTTTTAAAGATCAGACTCCAGAATAGGGTTGCCAGGTCCGTCCCCCCAGTCACTGGTGGGGGATGGGGGGGCTATGGTTGCCATATCCAGGCTGAGAAAGTCCTGGAGATTTGGGGATGGAGCCTGGGGAGGACTGGGACCTCAGTAGGGTACCATGCCATGGAGTCTACCCTCCAAAGACTGCATTTTCTCCAGAGGAACTGATCTCTGTAATCTGGAGATGAGCTTTAATTCTGGGTGGATCCCCAGGTCCCACCTGGAAGTTGGTACAAGGTTGGAATAGCCTTATGCTACAATGTAACCTAAATAAAAATAGACAGCCTAAGTCAGGAAGGTGCTATCTATCTATCTATCTATCTATCTATCTATCTATCTATCTATCTATCTATCTATCTATCTATCCCCAAATCATAAAATTTATGACAATTACATGCATTCTCAGACACAGTAATGAACAACCAAACATAAACAGAGTAATGTACAACCATACAGCATATTCCATGGAAGTCTTTAGACTAACACATAGTATTTTCTTTATCTCTTGCAGGAGATGTGAGAAACAAATGTATCACAGGAAAAGCTGAGTAGAAATACAGTTGACCATATGTCTTGAAGCTTGTGTTTCTTTCCTTATCTTTGCAGGTAACTTATACAGAAGACAATATCTTTCCAAAGGAGAACCTTCAAAGAAGAGAAGACAGCCTTGCAGCCTCATTCAAGAGCCATTTCGCATTGCTCAAAATGAGCTAGGCTTTTTCAATTCTCCTAATAATGTCCTTATGAACTCATCACATTATAGACAGCATCATATCACTTTTGTTTCCATCATAGGATGTTGTATGGTTGTTCATTACTGTGTCTGAGAATACATGTAATTGTCATATATTTTATGATTTAGGAGAGAGAGAGAGAGAGAGAGAGAGAGAGAGAGAGAGAGAGAGGAAGAAAGATCCTGGGGCTGAGGGCTAGTTCCCATGAAGCTGTTTAGTTCTAACCAGACCTAGAGATTATTCCTCTTGTGGTTATGTTGCAAAGTGCACTTCTGACTCTTTAGCGATCTCTTTCCTTTAATGAAGATCAGTCCTTCCCACTTACCATTTGCCAGCTGCTGAGAGAGAGATGAAGGCAAAGGATTTTGCTGCCAAATGATTTTTGTGTCTTCCATCAATAACTGAGTCAAAACCAGATGTTTTCAGGTGACTCATAGGTCTACCTTCTCAGCCAGCCATGCAATGCTCTGGAACTACCACCCATTGTGCATAATTTCCTCACAGAAATGGCATCCGGACTCCCAAGCTTCAGGAGACCTAGTAGCTTAGTGAATGATGGTGCTGAACAAAAGATGAACAGCTCTGCTTATATGGTGCTTATCCTTCCCTGAATCTAGGGTGAATAACATGCAAAGGTTTGCCAGATTTGCAGCATGATCCTGCCTTGTGTCAGGCCTGTGTCTCAGCTGGTTTCGTTTTCCCACTGACCAGTTCTCAAGGACAGTTATGCATACCTAAACTCTTTTGAAGCTGTGGGAACCACAGCGCTGTTTGTGTCTTGTAATCTCTTGCTTTTTTCATGCTTTTACATTACCAAGTGCAAGCCAGCAAGCTCCATTGCTGTCACCTTTTCTTTGTGCTCTGTTAACCTATTTGACCAGTAAAAACCAACTTCTTTGGACCTGACTGTCTCTGATGTGGTTTTTGGTTCAGATTGGGCCAAGGGCTTACATTGTGACAGCAATCATTTCATAATTTCTACGACCTGCCTAGCAGGATCCTGGAGGACTTGGACTTGGATCACTGGGCCCTGCTGCTGGGGTCGTCGACTTGCCCTGACGACCCTACCCTCCTGCGGGATGTGTTATTGGAAGCAATACGGACTGATGCGGAACCCTGGAGCCCCGGTTTTACCAGCTCAACCGCCAGCCCCTGGAGCCCCAGTTGTGCCAATTCCCGGGGCACCCATACAACCGGGACAGCCCATGCCCGGCCAATGGAAGCAGCCTCGGCTGAAAACGACCTATGATGGTTCGCTCGAGACTCTGCCCTGTTTTCTGCATCAAGTGGACAGTTACATGAGAGAACAAGGGCGATACTTTCCCACAGAGGATAGCCGAGTTCGTTTCGTAGCCTCCTTATTGACAGGGAAAGCAGCCGACTGGATGGTCCTCCAATTTGACACGAGGTCCCGATCTATCCGCTCCCTCAACAATTTTATGTTTGCCTTGCAGAGACGGTTTGAGGACCCCTTTATGGGAGAACGGGCCAAAGCAGAACTGTTACAACTTAGACAAGGCTCCTCTCCAGTCCGGGAATTTGCAGACGAATTCCAGAGACTTGCCAGTAAAATTGTGGACTGGCCAGAGGCCACCCTTATTCATTTTTCAGGGAAGCCTTACACCCTGACATTCTGAACTGGTCGTATATGCGGGGTGATCCCGAGACCCTAGAGGATTGGATTTTGCTAGCTGAGGAGGTCGAGAGCCACCAACGTTTCATTTCCCTGGTCCGACAACGGAACAGAGAAAAAAGCACCCAAAAACCCCCATCGAAAGCGTCGCTTTCCAACCTGCGAAAACCTACGCGGCCACCTCTGGATCGCGAAACAAGATTCCAGAGGGGGGCTTGCCTCGTTTGCGGGGAATTGGGCCACTTCGCAGTGGCTTGTCCTCAGCGCCCAGAGACCACTCGCCCCTGCATACCGCCTCGAGCTCGAGGACGACCTCAACGCAGAGGCACCGCGGCCACCCGCAGCGCAGTGCCGGGACGACCCACACCCTCTGCACTTCACGTTGAGGAATCGGCTAACCTTCCTGCACCAAGCGACCCTGTAGGGTCCCGGATTACAAGTACCCCAATGGGGGACAACTCTCCTTCTTCTGACGAGGATGATCAATGGAATTCTCCAGCTCTGAACCTGGAAACCCCTCTTGACCTGTCAAAAAACGGATACGGTCTGTGGTGAGTGGAGCATCTCCACAGACCCCTGCAGAATCTCCTGCTAAACCCAAAGCTCCTGTCAAGGTGAGTGAAGTTGAAAACACTGTTTATGTGGACGTAGTGTTACAACACTGTAAAGGGGGTCCACAGTTACATGTTAAAGCACTTATAGACTCCGGCTGCGGCCGCACTTTAATCAATGAGGCCACGTTTGCAGCCCTAAAGTTTAAGTCCGAGACTCTACCAGCTCCCGTCCAATTCGGCCAGATGGATGGGAGCCATTTCAAGGGGGGACCAGTGGATCATCGCACACGGGGAGTGGCGATGGGTATCGGGTCTCATTGGGAGCAAATAGACTTTACCATAGCCCCCATCCGGTTCAAAGTTGTTCTAGGGATTAATTGGCTCAAAGGTCATAGTCCCTATATAGACTGGGAAGCTGACATTATTACCTTTGCCAATCCCAAGTGCAAACAGCACTGACTCGAAGTCGCGGTGGTGCCTCCACCCGCTCCAGCCTTAACCGCCGATGCCTCATCGCCGACACCTTTGCCCGAAGAATACAGAGACTTTGGGGATGTTTTTGATATTAAAGAATGTGATGCTTTGCCCCCCACCGTACCACAGACTGTGCAATTGAGGTGGTCAAAGACTGCACACTGACTAAGAGCAAGATTTACCCTATGAGCGTTTCCGAATGCGCTGTGTTACGTGACTTTTTGGATAAAAATCTTGCTCGAGGGTTTATTCGGCAATCGAACGCCCCCAACTCAGCCCCCGCTTTCTTTGTCCGGAAAAAGGAGGGTGACCTACGTTTATGCATTGACTTCCGAAAGCTTAACGCAGTTACCCAAGCCAACGCCTACCCCATACCGTTGATTTCAGACATTTTGGGACAATTACAAGAGGGACGCGTTTTCTCCAAATTAGACCTGGTGGAAGCTTATTATCGGGTCCGTATCCGTGAGGGGGACGAACCCCTCACCGCCTTCTCTAGCTGTTTTGGAATGTATGAATTTCTTGTGATGCCTTTCGGGTTAAAAGGGGCCCCGGGGGTCTTCATGCAACTCATTAACGAAATCCTCCATGATTTACTTTACCGCGACGTGGTAGTTTATCTAGATGATATCCTCATTTATTCAAAAACCACGGAAGAGCATGTTGCTCTGGTCAGGGAAGTTTTGCAACGTCTGCGTAAACACCAACTCTATGCCAAGCTGTCTAAATGCAAATTCCACCAGGAAAAAGTGACTTTCTTGGGATACATAATCTCTCATCGAGGCCTTAGCATGGACCCTGCTAAAGTCCAATCGGTACTTGACTGGACTCCTCCTTCCACCCGCAAACAAGTGCAACAATTCCTGGGCTAATTTCTACCGTGGTTTCATTCCCAACTTTGCTCAAGTGGCGTTGCCAATCACTGACCTCCTAAAAACAAAGGGTAAAGGGGTTTCTGCTATGTTGCCCACTGCCAAAATACTTTGGACTGATCAATGTCAATCTGCCTTTGTAACCCTCAAGCAGCTTTTCACTTCTGAACCTGTACTACGGCATCCGGACCCAAACCAAATGTTTATTGTACAGGTCGATGCGTCCGATGTAGCCATGGGAGGGGCTCTTCTCCAGAGAGGACCGGACGGTCTCCTTCACCCCTGTGCTTACTTCTCGAAAAAGTTTGCGCATGCCCAACTGAACTGGCCCATTTGGGAGAAGGAGGCATCAGCCGTCCATCATGCCCTTACTCTGTGGAGGCAATTTCTGGAGGGGTCAGGGATCCCCTTTGAAGTCTGGACCGATAACAAAAATCTAGCTGCCCTCACGGGGACCCATAAACTGTCCGCAAAACAACAGCGTTGGGCAGACTTCTTTGCTCAATTCCGTTTTGTTCTCAAACATGTGCCCGGGAAGCAAAACGTGCTTGCTGATGCCCTATCCAGGTTGCCTCAATACCCAGTAAAAATCGATCGACCGACAGACTCTTTATTCACCCCGGCACACAGGGGCACTCTGCCCGTACTAGCCGTGCAGACCCGGTCCCGAACTCGGCCCCAGCCTGGAAACTGCACAGTGGCCGACAGAGTATCCACCACTAACCAGCCGGCTCCCTCGCCGGCCCCCCTTGCGCCGCCTGTACCCGGCGTCCCGCAGCAACCAGTTCCCCCCCCCAATCGCCAACAGCTCCTGATCCACCCTCTTCTGCGGGGGGAGGGGGGTGATCCTCTCCAACTCCTTCCTGGACTCCCTTCGTGCTCAATGCTTAGCCGAACGCACCACCCAGACCCTACCCCAAGGTTTGCTTGAACAAGGTGGTTGTTGGTACAAAGACTCGAAATTATATGTGCCTAAAATACTTCGAAGAGAGGTCCTGCAGTTGGCCCATGGAGCTAAGACTGCGGGGCACTTTGGGTTCCTGAAAAGCCTTCACTTGTTGCGCAGACAGTTTTGGTGGGGGGGGATGCGTTCTGATGTAGACTCCTTCATTCGCAGCTGTCCTATTTGTGCCATGGTCAAGCGGTCTCAAGGCAAGCCCCCGGGACTGCTACAACCTCTGGAAATTCCCAGCAGACCCTGGGAGGTGATTGCCATGGATTTCATGACGGATCTCCCCCTTAGTGGGGGCAAAACTGTACTGTGGGTTGTTACTGACTTATTTTCCAAACAGGTACATTTGGTTCCGTGTGCAGGTATTCCCTCCACCCCCAAGTTGGCCCGCCTCTTTGTGTCACATGTTTTCCGTCTACATTCCTTCCCGCGCAAGATAATCTGTGACCGCGGAAGTAGTTTCGTGGCTAAATTTTGGAAAGCTTTTCTCAAGTTGGTGGGGGTGGAGCAAGGTCTATCTAGTGCTTATCATCCCCAGATGGATGGGCAAACTGAGCATGTCAATGCTGTACTGGAATGTTATTTACGTTGTTATGTCAATTACCACCAAGATGATTGGGTTGAACTGTTGCCTTTTGCAGAATATGCTTACAATAATGCTGTACATCAATCTACAGGATTCAGCCCTTTCTATCCTGTGTATGGTCAGGACTTCGGTCCTATTGCCCCTGTAGAGGTATCCGAGGGGGAGGGGGATCCTGACGTGGCCTCTTGGGCGCATGCTCTCCGCACCACATGGCCCTGGCTGGTGAAAAACCTAGACAGAGCCAAGCGCAAATATAAGGCTCAAGCCGATAAGCATCGCTCTCCCAGCAAGGACTTTCAAATTGGTGACTTGGTGTATCTCTCCACCAAAAACCTACGATCCACTCGCCCTTGCCACAAACTCAGTGCCAAATACATAGGGCCATATCCCATTGCCCGGATCATTAACCCCGCCACTGTGGAACTGACTCTCCCTAAAACCTTAAGACGTATCCACCCAGTCTTCCATGTCAGTCTCCTCAAGCCTCATATCGCATCCTCGGAATGGCACCCAGAACCGCCTCCTGAGCAACCCGTAATGGTGGGGGGGGGGGGAGGAACATTTTGAGGTGTCAAAGATCCTGGATTCACGTATACGGCATGGGTCCCTGCAATACCTAATTCGCTGGAAGCACTTCCCCCCTGCCTACGATGAGTGGGTGCGTGCACAGGATGTATCCGCCCCACACTTAGTGAACGCCTTTCACACCGCCTACCCAGACAGGCCGTCCCCCTCGCAAGATGGGGGGGGCTTAAGGGGGGCAGAATGTCAGGCCTATGTCTCAGTTGGTTTCGTTTTCCCACTGACCAGCTCTCAAGGACAGTTATGCATACCTAAACTCTTTTGAAGCTGTGGGAACCACAGCGCTGTTTGTGTCTTGTAATCTCTTGCTTTTTTTCATGCTTTTATATTACCAAGTGCAAGCCAGCAAGCTCCATTGCTGTCACCTTTTCTTTGTGCTCTGTTAACCTATTTGACCAGTAAAAACCAACTTCTTTGGACCTGACTGTCTCTGATGTGGTTTTTGGTTCAGATTGGGCCAAGGGCTTACACCTTGCTGTCAGTTAAGTGCATATATTTTAGCCTTGCACTGAACTGAAAGATTCCTTGTTCAAGACATATGTCAATTTCATAGATCACTGACTGTAATCCTATGCAGAGATACACTTTTCTAAATATATTGAGGTCGATAGGTTTAGAAGGGTATAGCTCAGCTTAGGATTACACTGTTAATGAACCTTCTCTACTTTTGAAATATTCCAGTTCCATGGCACTCCCTAGCACAGAAACCAAAGTATTCTGTATTTCGTTACCATCCTGGAGAAAAAGAAGTTCAACAGGAGACTCCAGAATGAAACTGCTGAAACAGAATTATTCAAGGAACCTGATACTATCTCCCAAGGATTGAACAAGGGCCTGGGATTCCTCAGCCACTGCAAACGGTTAACCGGCTTAGCAAAAACAGGGAAGTAGCATTGTCACAAATTGCTGCTATTGTGAATAGTCTCTGTATCTGAATGTTACATAATTATGACTCGCCATGTGTTCCCTGCATTTCATGGTCCTTTGACCCTAGAGTTTACCACAATTTTCTTCATATTTATGTCTGCCAATGACAACCTACCTCATGAGAATTTATGTTAGAATAAAAACTTGTTAGTCTTTAAGGTGCTACAAGACTCCTGTGTATTTATGAAGTATTCTGTCTAGCAATTGCGGTGATACATTGTTGAGTCACACACGATGAGCCAAAACAGTGTCTGCTGCAGTGGTGGGGGGTGTTGACTGCTTAACAGTGATTCTATAGGATTATTGCAATTAATTTTACTGTTTTCCCACCCAGGGCTGACCCAAGACATTTATGCTTCTCCAGGCAGCTACATCACAGGACCTGTGCTCCCCAGGATCCACTGCAGTGTTGGGGAGGATGTTTGGCTGTGTCATTCTCTATGCATGATTCTTTAAGCATACCACAGCATAGTGTGTGACCTTGCAGAGGATTATGGAGTATACTTCTTGGATTGCATGCTGCTCCACTAACACACTGAAAAGTATTAGTGTTCCAAGTGACAGCTTGTGGTACTCATGCAGCTGTGATGACCCAAAATCCATATGAAGCTGTTTATCCAAAAAGGTTTCACCATGCATTTTGATATCCTGCTTATTACCATTTGTTTGGCTCATAAGGCTTGCTTTTGAACCCAAACATGTATTCAGAACTGTGGAGCATGTGCAGGTCTTAGTGATTCTGGTCCATCATAGGGCCCTAGAATCATTGTACCCTGCCCTCTCCCCACCAGGTAGGGTTTCCAGGTCCCTCTTCACTGCCGGCGGGAGGTTTTGGGGGCAGAGCCTGAGGAGGGCGGTGTTTGGGGAGGGGAGGGACTTCAATGCCATGGAGTCCAATTGCCATTTTCTTCAGGTGAACTGATCTCTATCGGCTGGAGATCATTTGTAATAGCAGGAGATCTCCAGCTAGTACCTGGTGGTGGTTGGCAACCCTACCACCAGGGCCATTCCAGGCCCAAGCAAAGGGCGGCACTTGAAGCAACTGACTGAGCCCCAGAAGGAGTGGGTGAGTGCAGTGGTAGTAAAAGCCTGCTGTCCCTGTCCTTTCTTCCTCTGTTGGAGTGTGGAGCTGTGGGCGGCCACGGCCCAGCCCAGCCCAGGGTCCAGGATAGCTGCCTCAGATGCCCTGTGGTTAAGTGCGCCGCTGAGTGTGTGAGGAATATTCCATTACTGACCTGAAAGTCACCATCCCTCAATAAAACATTAATTAAGAGGGTTCACACTATCTCCCAAATAATAGCGCTGCCAACCTCCAGGTGGTGTCTGGAGATCTCCTGGGATTTCTACTGATCTCCAGGCAACAGGGATAACTTTCCCTGGACAAAATGGATGTCTTGGAAGGTGGACTCTATGGCCTAATACCCTATTGAAGTCCCTCCCCCCAACCTTCCCCTCCCCAGACTCCACCCCCAAAACGTCCAGGAATTTCCCAACCCAGACCTGGCAACCATACGCAGTGGAGAAAACTGTCCTGACCCTTGAAGTGTGGAAATGGGCAGCTGAAGCTTTTCTTAACATGGAAGTAAATCACATCCCATTAAGCCTCTTTTAAAGGGGCAGGGCATTTTTGCCCATGTCTGTTTGGAACCCTCCCTCAGTTGCATAGGGCTTGGGGATTTTAATTAAACGGTAACTTTTGTTGGAAATTGGGCTCTCCCTAACGGTGTCACTTGCCTCCACACTCAAAGGGGGGGAAGGGGAACTGACCAGATAGTCAGATAGATAGATGGGAGTTTGTTAGCAGTTGCACCTCTCCCCTCATTTCCTGCCCTTTGATGTTTAGAGCTATATTGTCAGGGACAATATCCTCTTCTCTCTCTCTTCGCTTTCGCCCATCATCCAAACAAGATCTAGGAGCAGGGCGCTTTGCGTGCCCAGGCCTTCCCACTCCAAGATGGAGTGGAAGGCAGATGTCTTTTTATACCTAGAGAAATAGCAAGGTAGATCAGGATAGAGAACCCTTGTTTGTCCTTTCCTATCCAAAGTGTATTTCAACAATAAATATACTTTAGTTTGATTAGAGCAAACGACTGCTCCTTTTTATTTTCACACACACACACGCATGAGTCAGCTCCCGCTGTTTGCTAAGCTTGAGGCACTCTGCTAAATACAGGAATATCTCCACGATAGATATTCCAACAGGTTATGTTTGCCCAGATTTTTTGAAAGCCCAGAATTCTGGAAGAGAACTGGGTGACCGATCCTGAACAACCAGCTTTCCGAAAGCGATTTGCTGCTGAGAGATCTTCCTGACTCCAAAGGGTTACAGATTCGTGTTCCGGCCGTCTCAACGAAAGACCGAAAGACCGGTGGAATCGAACGTTCCCTTACAAGAGGAGGATCGGCTGTTTAAAGAGCGAAGGTGAGCTCAAAAAGCCCCAAGGGGGTGCTCGAATTGCTCTTTTGTGTGTGAGTTTATAATGCAGCCTACTACAATGGCTCGCCAGAAGGATGACCGCCACAGGATTGAGCTTTTGAATGATGATAATTATAATGCTTGGAAAAAGAGAATAGAAGTTGCAATGAAGTCGGAAGGTTTAACAAAATACCTCTGCGAGGACCCACCCGATAACCCTAGCAACGATTGGCTGAGGGGGGATGGCAAAGCACAGGACCTTATCCTGAGTAATATTACTGACTCTGTTCTTTGTGAATTGTGTAATGCACAGACAGCTAAATAAATGATTAAAATCATTGACGGGATGTTTATCAAGAAGGGTTGGCCCTACTTTCTAGCCATGAGGAGAAAATTGGACTCCTTAAATACAGAGATGGACAGAATATTAGAGAGCATATTTACCAACTGAAGGAATTGCTTGCGCAAATTGAGATGGCAGGAATGCCGGTTACTGAAACAGAGAAATTATGTACCTTGTTTATAAGCTTGCCAGAATGGTGCATTCCACTTGTTGGGCAACTAGAACGTAAGCCTGATTTAACTTTTAAAGAAGCATGTCATGAAGTTACTATGGAAATTGTGAGAAAAGGAATGTGGAATGACCAGCCTTTGTCAGAAGAGGTTGCTTACAAACTGACAGTGAGGGACCACCATGTTACACAAAGGCCCCCTTCTCCCAAACTTCGGAACAAAGACTTAAGTCACGAGGGACGAAGGGAGGAGCTGAACAGAGCGGGAAATGGTCAATTTGAAAGGAGTCGTTTTGGCGCGCGAGCAAGGAGCCCCTCCCCCCAAATGGGATCAAGGAATTCAACAGTTGTTTGTTTTGGCTGTTCTGAGAAAGGCCACAAGGTGTCAGAATGTCCTAACAAGCGTAACTCAGGACTAGATAGCCACCACAGGGATAAGGATTTTTATGAACGAAAATATGATGAAAAGGCCAGACATTTTAACTACTCAATTGGGGGAGGACCCTCTGAGAGCTCGCGTTTTATCCTTGATTCTGGTTCAACTACGCACATCTCTAATCGAAGAGATTTCTTTACAACATTAGAATGTGTTTCCCCACAAGAGGTCATTACGGGAAATGGAGAAAGGGTCATTGCAAAGTAGAGAGGGGGTGGTTTTTTGGTTTGTCGGCTGCAAGATGGTGAGATGTGTGAATTTCCATTGAAAAATGTCTTATATATACCTAACTTTTCATGTAATGTAGTTTCCTGGAGTAAGCTTGCTGAAGAAGGTTATGAATTTCATGCAAAGGGAACTAAATGTACAATTTCATTGAATGGGAAACCTTGTATGATTACTGTACAGCGGAGTGGGTTACTGATTGTTCAAGAGGAACAAGATGCATTTTCAGACAGAGGAATTAATTCATGAAGTGTGTACTGATATTCCCCAAGATGAAGTTAACACGGCAAAATGCTGTGGAAAGACAGAGTGTTCAACGTTGTGGTATCGGCGCCTCGGCCATGCCAATCTTCAAACGATCAGGGAGATGGCAAGGGGAGACCTAACCCAAGATTTTGTTTTTACAGACTGTGATTCTGAAACTAACTGTGTTTGTTGCATCAGGTCCAAAGCAGTGAACAGACATTTTCCAAAGTATAGTGAAAGGAAGACCACAGCTCCGCTTCAGCTCATTCATAGTGACCTATGTGGCGGACTGCCACCAACACTGGGTAATTTCAGATATTTCCTTACCCTGATTGATGACTATTCACGTTATATTGTTGTATATTTGCTTTCTGAGAAATCTCAGGTCTTTGACAAGCTGAGAGAGTATGCAGCCACTATGCAGAACAAGTTTGGACAGAAGATACAAGTTCTTTGGTCAGATTCAGGTGGGGAGTACATCTCTAAGACAATGCAACAGTTCCTGAAGGATGAAGGCATTCAGCATCAAACGACAGTGCCGTATAATCCATCTCAGAACGGTGTAGCAGAGAGATGCAACCCAATGCTAGTTGAAATGGTAAGCGCATGCTTAAAGATGCAAATCTTCCACACAACTACTGGGGAGAGGCTGTCATGGCAGCAGCATACACCAGAAATAGATTGCCCACAAAGGCATCAGGGAGAACCCCTTATGAACTATGGCATGGACATTAGCCAAGTGTACAGCATCTGCGTGTTTTTGGCAGCAAGACCTATGCCCACGTTCCAAACGGGAAACGCAGTAAACTAGATGGCACTGCACATGAGGGAATTTTTGTTGGCTATTCAGCTAAAAACAAGGGTTACAGAATAATAGACCCAACCACTAAAAGAATTTCTGTTAGTGGATGTCATGGGCCCTGCCTTGGGAGCTGAGGACTTGGAGGACTCTGAAGCTGAAGTGGAGGAACAGGTTGCCTCTGGGCCTTCAGTACCTCCATTGCAGTCAGTAGCACAGGAGCCTGAAACAACTCAGCAGGAACCACAGCTAGGCAGAGAGATGGAACAAGGGCAGACAGAAGCTACTCTTCCCCCAACCCCTGCAGCAGAAGCTGAGAATGGCAGCCGTCCAAGCTCACCTCAACCTAATAGGCATATCAGGACTCGGCAGCGTGTGGTTTTGCAGGGTAAAAAGAGGAGTGCTCGCTTGGAGAGGCTAAACAGACAGAGAACTGGTGCTGAGTCTTTTCAGGATGAAGCCTAGCTTGGAAGTGCACTGACTGATAAAGGCAGTGCAGGCATGCTTTCACTTTGCGGAAGCAACCGTGCAGTTTCTCTGTGTTCCTGCTACTGCCTCTGATTAACCTTTCTGGCCGTTGACTCCTGCCTGCTTTGACAATGCCTCTGACTTCTGACCCTGGTAGATAGCATAATCTTTGTCGCCTGCTTCGAAAGGGGCTAAATACCTCCCGCACATCTGAGGACTGCGGGCACCGCCCAGCCCTTGGCCTACGCCGGCACAGCTTGCTTCCGCCCACAAAAAGCAACTGCCTGGCTCCCAGCCATGATGGAGGATGAGACTGCAGCTGCTTTAGCTATACTCTCTTCAGAAAACCAAATGCTGAGAAGCCAATTAGCAGCCGTAACTGCTGATAACAGGGCTTTGCAAGATCAGTTCCAACAACTTAATCAGGCACTTGTAGCTGTTCAGCAGCAGTTGGCTGCTATGGCAGTTGCTCCAGCGCCAGTCCTACCTGCAAGTAAATGCCCTGTGGCCTTGCCAGAGAAATTTGGAGGTAAACCAGCAGACTTTCCTTTGTTTCTGGCTCAGTGCAAGCTGTTTATGAAGGTGAGAAAGCATGATTTCCCCGATGAGCAAACTAAGGTGGCCTTCATTTTAAGTCTATTAAAAGACCAGGCAGCCAAATGGGCCACGCCCCTGCTTGTAGCAGACTCTCCTATGTTGAGTAACTATGCCGCCTTCCTGGCACAATTTACAGCAGCCTACTCTGGCCCACAGAAGCTGGCAAGGGCCAACCGACAGCTCCGTCGGTTGCAGCAAGGAAAACAGTCTGTGGCTGCTTACACCGCTGAGTTCAGGCTTTTGGCACAGGACCTGGACTGGAATGATGGGGCTCTACGTGATCAGTACTTGGAGGGCCTGTCAGACCAAGTACTGGATGAAGTCGCCCGGGTTGAAGACCAGCTACCCTTGACTCCCTGATGACCCTGTGCTTGCAGATTGATGGGCGCCTGGAAGATAGAAGACTCACCAGGAGTGCCGGCCGGGGCCAGGGGACAAATCAGCTACCTTTGCAGTCCCTTCCACCCACTGGACCAACGCCCTGGCCAGCAACAGATGCTGGGGAGCCTATGCAATTAGGGGCCGCCCGCCCACGGCTTACTGTGGTGGAGAAGGAGCGACGTCGCAAGGACCATCTCTGCCTGTACTGTGGGGGCCCAGGCCACTTTGCCAGTGCTTGTCCTGCAAAGCAACCCCGGCCGGGAAACTCCAACTCCCAGGTGCCACTGGGCCTAGCTACCTGGGACGGACAACAAAAACAGATGGCCCACTCTGGGGAGGACCTCGTCACGTCCTAGTCCCTGTGCGGTTGTATCCTTCGGGGGGTCCCTGGATCCTGACTCATGCCTTGGTGGACTCCGGGGCCTCACGCTCCTATATGGACCGGACTTTTGCCAACCAGCACCAGATTCTCCTGGAGAACAAGGCTGTGGCTATCCCAGTGGAAGCCATTGATGGGAGGCCTCTGCGTTCTGGACCGGTTGCACAAGAAACTCGACCTTTGACCCTATGCATCCAGCATCATCAGGAAACTATACGTTTAGATATCGCACACATGCCACGATTCCCCTTGGTACTGGGAATGGACTGGCTGATGCTCCACAACCCATGTATCGATTGGGTAGCACGGGAACTCCACTTCCAGGAACCATGTCCGCACCAAGAAACCCACTTGACGGTAGGGGTAGCTATGACCCCAGACACTTCAAGCCTCCCTGAGGTCTATAAGCCCTACCAGGACGTTTTTGACGAAAAGGGGGCAGACCAGTTCCCCCCTCATCGATCATTTGACTGTGGGATTGAATTGCAGCCTGGTGCACCACTTCCTGTCTGTCGGCTGTATTCCCTGTCTGATCCGGAGCGAGCAGCCTTGAGGGACTTTCTGACCAAGAACCTACAGCAAGGGTTCGTTCAATCCTCAGCATCCCCAACAGCAGCACCTGTTCTCTTTGTGAAGAAGAAGTGTGGGGAGCTTCGGCTATGTAACGACTACCGCGCCCTGAACAAGATCACTATCAAGGACCGGTATCCATTGCCCTTGATTTCTGAGCTCCTAGAACGGGTGAATGGCGCACGCGTGTTCACCAAACTTGACCTGAGGGGTGCCTACAACCTCATCCGTATCCGAGCCGGGGATGAATGGAAAACTGCATTCAGCACCCGTTATGGCCACTACGAGTATTTGGTGATGCCTTTTGGCCTTTGTAATGCTCCTGCGGTGTTTCAGCGTTTTATCCATGAGGTGTTCCGGAATCTCCTAGACCAGTTCGTGGTTGTCTACTTGGATGACATCCTAATTTACTCACGGAACTTGGCCCAACATGTCACCCATGTTCAGATTGTTTTGCAACGTCTGCGTGAACATCGGCTATATGCCAAGCTTGAAAAATGTGCATTCCACCAGACCACTATTGACTTCCTAGGACATCGCATCTCCCCTCAGGGCATCCAGATGGATCCTACCAAAGTGGACACCGTATTGCAGTGGCAGCCGCCTCGAAACCGTAAGGACCTCCAACGGTTCCTCGGCTTTGTGAATTACTATCGTCAGTTTGTGGAGAATTATGCAGCTTTCGCAGAGCCATTGACTAGGTTGTTACGACCACAGGAGCCATTCCGATGGGATGCAACAGCACAACAAGCATTCCAGGCCCTAAAAGCACGTTTCCTCGTGGACCCTATCCTGCAACATCCCAACCCTGACTTGCCTTTTATAGTAGAAACTGATGCCTCCAGTACTGCTGTGGGTGCTGTGCTCTCCCAGCGGGTACAGCCTATCCAGCCGCTCCAACCATGTGCCTTCTATTCCCGTCAACTGACTCCTGCAGAACGGAATTACACCATCTGGGAGAGGGAACTCCTGGCGATCAAAGTTGCTTTCGAGGTCTGGCGCCATCACCTTGAAGGGGCCCGGCACCCAGTCCAAGTCTGGACAGACCATACGAACCTGGAACATTTGCAAACAGCACGTCGGCTGAATCAGCGTCAGATCTGGTGGTCACTGTTCTTCTCCCGGTTCAATTTCACAATTAAATACATTCCAAGTACACAGAACCGTCGGGCAGATGCTTTGTCCCGGAAACCGGAATACTGCACCCCTGTAGAATCTGAACCCCCTTTGGCAACGGTGTTGCCACCATCTGTATTTGCAACTGGGACAGAGCAGCCCTCACTGCAGGCACGTATTCAGCAGCAACAACTTCTCGATCCCTGGGCCCAGAATCAGAGGCAACTCCTGCAGAGAGATGACATGCCAGCAGGAGCCAAAATCACACTACAGCATGGGGTGCTCCTGCACCAGGGTCGGCTTTATGTACCTGCCGGTCCCCTCAGAGAGGAAATTCTCCACCTGTCCCATGATGTGGCGCCTGCCGGGCACTTTGGACGGTACCGGACTCTACACCTCGCAACCCGTGAATTCTGGTGGCCCCGGATCCAAGCTGACGTAGCCCGATATGTCAGCACCTGCGATGCATGCTGCCGGGCCAAGGATCGTCCAGGCAAGCCAGCAGGCTTACTGCAACCTTTACCTACTCCACCTAGGCCATGGCACATGGTGTCTCTGGATTTTATTGTGGAATTGCCCAAGTCAGGGTCCTACACCTGCATACTGGTGGTGGTGGACTCCTTCATGAAAATGGCTCACTTCGTTCCATGTATCGGTACCCCATCTGCTCGTGAGACCGGCCAACTGTATCTACGCCATGTATTCCGGCTCCATGGCCTTCCTGAGTGCATAGTGTCAGATCGTGGTACTCAATTCACCTCCCGATTCTGGCGGACTCTTCACTCCCTTCTAGGTACGAATTTGCACTTTTCCTCAGCCCACCACCCACAAACAGATGGGCAGATGGAACGAGTGAATGGCATTTTGGAACAATACCTCCGGTGTTACAGCAGCCATCAGCAGGACAACTGGGCAACCTTATTGCCCCTTGCTGAGTTTGCATACAACAATGCAATACATTCCTCAACCCGGCAGACGCCCTATGGCTATCATCCACGTCACTTACCCACAATTCTGCCTTCTTCGTCAGTGCCTGCAGCGGATGCCCTCGTGCAGGAATTGGCAGCTCAACACACCCTCCTACGGGAGCATCTTGATGAGGCGAAAGCCTCCTACAAAGCCAAAGCAGATTTGAAACGACAGCCAGGGGAGGAGCTGAAGGTCGGCGACCTGGTATGGCTATCTACACGCCACCTCCGCAGCACACGGCCATCTCGGAAGCTGGATGCCCGATACATCGGTCCCTTCCCCATACAGGCCCAAATCAATCCCGTGGCTTTTCGATTAGACCTACCACCGACGCTTCGGATTCATCCGGTGTTCCACCATTCCCTACTTGCACGGGCCCCTCCACCAGACCCACTCCGCTCGACCGCCTCCGGTGTGGGTCGATGACCATGAAGAATATGAAGTCGCTCAGATCCTTGATTCTCGGAAACATCGAGGTCGTCTGCAGTATCTCATAGATTGGAAGGGGTACGGACCAGATGACCGCTCCTGGGAACCTGCTGAGCAGGTTCATGCCCCTACGTTAACCCGTGCCTTCCACTTGGCCTACCCTCAGAAGCCAGCACCCGGATCTCAGAGTGGGGGCCCTGGAGAGGGGGATGGTGTCATGGGCCCTGCCTTGGGAGCTGAGGACTCAGAGGACTCTGAAGCTGAAGTGGAGGAACAGGTTGCCTCTGGGCCTTCAGTACCTCCATTGCAGTCAGTAGCACAGGAGCCTGAAACAACTCAGCAGGAACCACAGCTAGGCAGAGAGATGGAACAAGGGCAGACAGAAGCTACTCTTCCCCCAACCCCTGCAGCAGAAGCTGAGAATGGCAGCCCTCCAAGCTCACCTGAACCTAATAGGCATATCAGGACTCGGCAGCGTGTGGTTTTGCAGGGTAAAAGGAGGAGTGCTTGCTTGGAGAGGCTAAACAGACAGAGAACTGGTGCTGAGTCTTTTCAGGATGAAGCCTAGCTTGGAAGTGCACTGACTGATAAAGGCAGTGCAGGCATGCTTTCACTTTGCGGAAGCAACCGTGCAGTTTCTCTGTGTTCCTGCTACTGCCTCTGATTAACCTTAACCTTTCTGGCCGTTGACTCCTGCCTGCTTTGACGACACCTCTGACTTCTGACCCTGGTAGATAGCATAATCTTTGTCGCCTGCTCCGAAAGGGGCTAAATACCTCCCGCACGTCTGAGGACTGCAGGCACCGCCCAGCCCTTGGCCTATGCCGGCACAGTGGAACAGTTTGCTTTGATGAGAGCCAAGCCCCACCAGCTTCAGAGGGGGCAAAGGCTGAAGTAATCAATGAACTCAAATACCCTGGTGACATATGCCCCAAAGAGGAAGAAGTAGAGGAGCCTGTGGTGAGCCCAGAAGAGGAAGAGGCCACAGATCTCCATCCAGAGGGGGCTGCTGTGCCAGAGGTGCCTGATGAACAGGAGGAGACCACGGAGCCTGCGATGAGGAGATCTGAACGCACAGAGGTGTTCCACCGCCGAGATTCTCCTACCTCGCAAGAACGGCGCAAGAATTCGAACCAACTTGATAGAGTGGGTCAAGTTACACCGAGAGGGGGCGTTGGAAATTGGGCTCTCCCTAACGGTGTCACTTGCCTCCACACTCAAAGGGTGGGGGGGAAGGGGAACTGACCAGATAGTCAGATACATAGATGGGAGTTTGTTAGCAGTTGCACCTCTCTCCTCATTTCCTGCCCTTTGATGTTTAGAGCTATATTGTCAGGGACAATATCCTCTTCTCTCTCTCTTCGCTTTCGCCCATCATCCAAACAAGATCTAGGAGCCGGGCGCTCCGCGCTCCTAGGCCTTCCCACTCCAAGATGGAGTGGAAGGCAGATGCCTTTTTATACCTAGAGAAATAGCAAGGTAGATCAGGATAGAGAACCCTTGTTTGTCCTTTCCTATCCAAAGTGTATTTCAACAATAAATATACTCTAGTTTGATTAGAGCAAACGACTGCTCCTTTTTATTTTCACACACGCACGCATGAGTCAGCTCCCGCTGTTTGCTAAGCTTGAGGCACTCTGCTAAATACAGGAATATCTCCACGATAGATATTCCAACATGGATGTCTTGGAAGGTGGACTCTATGGCCTAATACCCTATTGAAGTCCCTCCCCCCAACCTTCCCCTCCCCAGACTCCACCCCCAAAACGTCCAGGAATTTCCCAACCCAGACCTGGCAACCATATGCAATGGAGAAAACTGTCCTGACCCTTGAAGTGTAGAAATGGGCAGCTGAAGCTTTTCTTAACATGGAAGTAAATCACATCCCATTAAGGCTCTTTTAAAGGGGCAGGGCATTTTTGCCCAAGTCTGTTTGGAACCCTCCCTCAGTTGCATAGGGCTTGGGGATTTTAATTAAACGGTAACTTTAACCTATTTTAACAAAATCTGGGACTCCTCACCCATTATAGGTATTAAGTGGCAAATGGTCTCTGTATTTTTTCATGATGAGAATATAATTTTACTTAGGCCATTTCCATATTGGTTATTTGTTCTCGGTTCAGTATTGTTGGGAAATGTTTTTCCCCTGCTTCCCCACAGCATCTTAGTGCATTTGTGCACTGCCCAGAGTTTCTGTGGTTTTTCTTTGATCTTTGCTGTCTTGTTGTCAGTATGATCACAGTAAAGCTGGGATGGCTGCTGTGTGGGTGGGAATATCTGGATTTTCCCACCCACGTGGCAGCCATTTTCCTTGTCCCTGCAGCAGCCATTAGCTTGCTGCGCGACTGTGGGAGGCTTTTATTTGTTTTGTTTTTACATCAGCAACTGAACATAATTATATTGATATAATGTTTCAGTAATCTATACATAGCTTGTTGTAATGTTATCTAATTGCTGCTTTTAAAAAAACAACCCTGAAAAAGACCCAGTGGCCCAGGGGAGGGGAAATTGCTGCTACTGGTGCAGGGAATCTATGGGAGACTTGCCTTGTGAGAGCCCCATTACTGCTGTGCTGTATCAGGAACCACACAAGCCTGTCCCCATGCAGAAACCACCTTAATTATATTTAATCCTATACTTCTCTATTTCTGGGCCTTGGCTAGGGTGGCCAACTGCCAAGTAGTAGGCAGGAGATCTCCTGCTAATTCAACTGATCTCCAGCCGATAGAGATCAGATCACCTGGAGAAAAATGTCCGCTTTGGCAATTGAACTCTATGGCATTGAAGACCCTCCCCTCCCCAAACCCCGCCCTCCTTAGGCTCCACCCCCCAAAATGTCCTGCCGGTGGCGAAGAGGGACCTGGCAACTTTAGCCTTGGGCTGAATAAAAGGACAGCATAGGTAGTATTCACATATTGCATCTGAAGAATTGGGCTGTAATCCATGAAAGCTGGAAAAATGTTGTTAGTCTTTAAGGTACCACAAGACTACTATAATTTTTGCCTCAGTCAGCAGCATCTCTATTTTGTGGATTGTGCTTCAGTTTAGTAAAACTGATACCCTGCCCATTACCTCACTGCTCTGCAGTGATTCTTCCTCACCACTGGGAGTGCTGTGATCTAACTGTAGCTGCCACAGACAGCAGATGTAAGAGTGGCAGCAGCTAGGCCGGGTGAACTGAATCAGGCGCCCCGGGCACGGTCATGGACACGGCTGCTTTCCAAAAAGGGTGAGGTTAATATTTCACGTTCTGTAAGATAGTCTAATAAATGTATTGAAGCAGCAGACCTGTAAGAGTTAAAAATTGAGACGTATTATTATTAAAACTCCAAAATCAGAAGGCCTCTGGAAAGATATATTTAGAAGTTAAAGACAGACAGAAGAGAATTCAAGAAAAGATAACTATACAATATTGCTTGTTCTTCCAAGGTTGGCCAGGGTTGTAATAAACAAACCCAGACACCAGGGTGGCTGGAATGTCAAGGGAGGAAAAGATTAATTGTAACTAGATAGAAATGCCAGGTGTTAAAACAATGGACTCTATACGCAAGTTGATCTGACCAATCAAGTAATTTCTGTTTTATGATTCACCAATGAAATGTCTGTATGAGTAAGCCAATTAACAAATGAATTACATATGAATCAACCAATAAGTTAACAGAAAAGTTGTAAACCAATCAATAGTATAATGTATAGGTGGCGTGTTTTAGAGAATGTATAATGAACTAATCAAAGATTATAAAAGGTCTTGCACGCCTCTGTTCAGGGCCGAGCTTTCTTTTTATTACTCACAAGAGTAAAGCTGGGACTATCAGTTGCTAAATAAATCTTGTTTTTCCCAAAGAAAAGTGGTCTGAGGTCTTTGTGTCTTGAACTCTAAAATCCAGCTCTTAAATTTTGCTATAACAGTATTGTTTAGAATATTTTGAAACTGTAACTTTTTAAATACTGTACAATACCCTAAACTTTGTAATGTACATTTGGTTTTTTATAACATTTTTTGTACTTTTACATAATGGTCTGGTGTTCCTTAACTAAAAAGTGTGTACCATAAAAGAAGACTGGGGAAAGATGAAGCAGGGAAGGGAGGAAAAGGAAGATGGGTATGGAGTTAAATATGTATGTGATTTTGGAATAATATATTTGATTTGTAGGTGCAGGGTGGATGGGTATGGGAGGAGCCCCAAATAATGTACCGTTCCCCAGGCCTCAAAAAAATCCTACCTGTGGCACTGGTGACAAAAATGAGAAAATTATATCTTGATGATGATTCTCTAATAACCTGGCTTTTTACAGCACTGCTCAGCATATGATAAATCACCAAGCAAGCTGGGAAGGAGGGGAACACATTTTAGCTTTTTTGCCTGGGGCAGCAAAAAGACCTTCCAGTTGGCTCCTGAGTAATCACAGAGAAAGACTGGTGAGAGAGGATTTTGCCTGGAAAGCTGAGTATTTCCTGTTTTGAACTGAAAGCGATAGGGTGTGTGGTTCCTTCTTTCTGCTGAGGTCTGACTGTTCTGCATGCTCAGTCGACAAGGACTATGAGGCTGAGTCACTCACATTGTCAACCTGCCTAGGCAGATAAAGCCTTCAACTTTTGGCCTCTTTAGGAAGCAAATTCCTGCACTGCCTGTGAGGTGGGGTTTCCTGTACTGTGAGAAACAAGGCTCTTACCAAAGGAGCTGGGGTGAGGTCTGGCATGCCTGAGGCATTGGGCCCTGACGCGTAGGTGAAGTCATACTGCCATTCAGACAGTCTGTACAGAACTGCTTGAGAGCTGCTTTGAAGAATTTGTAGAAGCTGAAATACATTTTAATGTTGAACTTTAAACTGTTCAAAGTCTTCCATATGCATATTTACTCAGAATTAAGTTTTTACAGGATAATAGTGCATAAGATTGCAGTCAATGGTTATTTATCCCTCTAAGTGATTTCTATAAATAGGAGGAAGGAATATATTTTAATCACTTCTGGTAACAAAACACAATAAAAAATAAGAAGAGGTTCAGTAACTGGAAGCCTCAGGAGTAAATCAGCTCTTTGACTCTACCACTGCCCCACTTTGAAGGCAAGATAAATGTGTGAGGGGACTAGTAGCTACACCAGCAGGATTTGGGGGGCATTTTTCCATGGCAACTTGGTCCTGCAACTCTTTCTCTAGTAACCTGGCTTTTTACAGTACAGTTGATGGAGGTGGGGATGGTGTAGCACAGGGGTCGGCAAACTCATTAGTCAAAAGAACCAAATATCAACAGTACAACAATTTGAGATTTCTTTTGAGAGCCAAATTTCTTAAACTTAAACTATATAGGTAGGTACACTGTTTATTAACTTAATAAACTTTAATTAAAGTTTTAAGTCTTAATTAAACTATAGGTACACTGAATAAAACTTGATTGATGAGAGAAATTCTTTTGTCCCCCCCCCCCCTTGTAGTTCGTTGTGCATGGTTTTCTCTGCCTGCTTCACTTACCAAAAAGCAACCCAGAGAGATCGGATAGAAAAGGACCTTGCATACAGAGAAGCACTCTTACACAGTCACTCTTAAACAGCATTCAAACCATATGAACAGTAAACCAAACAGTTTTATTGAACTTACAAAAAGAATATGAAGCAAAGGAGAAAGCAATATTTAACAATATATATGACAGCACTTAAGAAACGTACACATACTGACAGACAAACAGTTACAGAGGCCTCTGGGTCACTTCCAGAGATGGCAACCATTCAATGGGTCTGTGATCTCTCTGTGGAAGGACAAAAGACTGGATATTTGGATCAGCCTTTTATGGGCTGGACCGTGAGGAGAGGGTCTCAAATGACCCCTCCCTGTCACATTCTTTAGGAAATGAGTTTCCACAAATCATGACTAGATTGTTTAGAAATATCTTGTTCCATAATAATTCTTTCAGTGTCCGGGTCTGCTAACTGATTGTCCTGTCCATCCGTCAATGTACCAAAACAATCTCTCCTTTACGTGAACAGATAATTTGTTGTCTGCTTTAGTGACCTTGCATAAATTTGGGGCATCTGATGTGCTGTGGGTGATTAACTGTTAGCAATGCAAATCTCCTGTTACTTTCTAAGGTCAGGAACCTAATGGAAAAGTTGGGGTTAGCTAAAGGGCTGCTTTCTGAAAGCCTTAGTCAGGTTTTGTGTGACTATAGGTTATAATATTAAGGTATGCATGTGGTTATTCTTAACCCAAACTCATTCAATATAAACTAATATATTTAATATGAACTAATGTTCAATACAAAAAAATTCTCGCGACAGTGATATCATACTTATAATGATCTTTTTTATTGATAAAAATTAAATTGTAAGTCCCTGCCATTTCCCCCTCCCCGTCCGGAGTCCTCGTCTGGAGGCCTGGTCTACAGCCATAAAAGCCTATTGGTAGACCTGGCCTCCGGCTGAGTCCCATTGGGAGACCAGGTCTACCCATTGGCTTTCTTGGCAGTAGACCTGGCCTCCGGAGGCCCATAGAAGCCAATTGGTAGACCTGGCCTCTGAAGGGGGACTTTTTCCCCTCCTCGGAGTCCAGGTCTACCGACAAGAAAGCCAGTGGGTAAACATGGCCTCTGAGGAGGGAAAAAAGTAAGTAAGGCATCCATAAAATTAAATCATGACAATGACACTGTACATTTTCCCCATCTGCATTCTCAAAACTCTGCAGGGGGGCTTATTGTTGAGTTGTGCATCTGAGTGGCAAATCCAAGGCAAAACCTCCCATTCATAAATGGCCAATAACCCCCCATACAGAGTTTTGAGAATCTGGATGGGGAAAATGTGCATCTGAGTGGCAAATCCAAGGCAAAACCTCCCATTCATAAATGGCCAATAACCCCCATGCAGAGTTTTGAGAATCCAGATGGGGAAAATGTGCATCTGATTAGCAAATCCAATGCAAAACCTCCCATTCACAAATG
Source organism: Euleptes europaea (assembly GCF_029931775.1). Lineage (NCBI taxonomy): Eukaryota > Metazoa > Chordata > Lepidosauria > Squamata > Sphaerodactylidae > Euleptes > Euleptes europaea. Next base: position 148,629,111 of record NC_079312.1, read on the forward strand.
GCCAATAACCCCCATGCAGAGTTTTGAGAATCTGGATGGGGAAAATGGGCATCTGAGTGGCAAATCCAATGCAAAACCTCCCATTCATAAATGGCCAATAACCCCCATGCAGAGTTTTGAGAATCTGGATGGGGAAAATGTGCATCTGAGTGGCAAATCCAAGACCTCCTCCTCTTCACCGCCGCCTGGGCTCCTTCCTACCTTCCCTCAAGACCCGACCCAGGACTGCCCCGGGTGGACAGTGACGGGCCCCGCGCCCCACTTACCTCCGAGCCCAGGGAACAGGCGGCGCGGCGCAGCGGGAGCACCGCGTGGACGGAGCCAAGCTGCGATGCCGGGCCAAGCAGAGAGGGGCGAGCGACAGGGGCCCCGACAGCCATCCCCGACGGGAGGGCGGGCCGGAAAGGCATTCTCCCGGCCAGCATGCCGGGGCTGAGAGGCGAGGCCAGGAGCGACCCGGGGCAGGGCAACGCCCCAGCGGGCCGGCGCGCAGACGCCGACGGCTCCAGCACCAGGAGGCCCTTACAACAAGGGAGAGGGGAGCCAAAGCGGGGCGGCCTAGAGGAGGCCCCGGGGGGAGGTAGCTCTTGGGCCGGCCGGCGGGAAGACGGGCCCAGATGGACACCAATGGCCCCCCGACCAGACCACCCGCCGGAGAGGAAAGGGGCGGGGCTGGAAACCGGGAGAGCCCTTGGAAGTTCGGGGAAGGTGGAAGGGGCGGGAAGCGCTTCAGACCCCCGCCGGCAAGCTGGGCGGGACTGGAAAGAGCCGCACTCAAGGGCTCAAAGAGCCGCATGCAGCTCGGGAGCTGCGCTTTTGCGACCCGTGGTGTAGCATTTCTGTAATTTCTTTGTATAATACCATTATTATTTAGAGATAGATTCGAGTCCAGTAGCACCCTAGAGACCAACAAGAATCTTGGGGTATAAGCATTCGAGACTCAAAGCTCCCTTTGTCAAATACCGTATCTTATGAAAGGGGCATTGACAGAAAGATCTGTCTTACCCATTCACAGATTTGGCCAACTTTGCTGTTAGAATATATGATGATGCTGATAAAACAACCAAAGAAATAAGTGCCGTAAACATGGTAAATTAGAACCAAAACCTAACAGAGAATGTTAAATACATATGCACAGGAGCACACTCTAAGAAGATTCTACTTGGCCAGGTAAAAGGTAAAGGTAGTCCCCTGTGTAAGCACCGGGTCATTCCTGACCCATGGGGTGAAGTCGCACCCCGACATTTTTTAGGCAGACTTTGTTTACGGGGTGGTTTGCCAGTGCCTTCCCCAGTCATCTTCCCTTTACCCCCAGCAAGCTGGGTACTCATTTTACCGACCTCGGAAGGATGGAAGGCTGAGTCAACCTTGAGCCGGCTACCAGAAACCAACTTCCGTTGGGATCGAACTCAGGTTGTGAGCAGAGCTTGGGACTGCAGTACTGCAGCTTACCACTTTGCCCCAACTGCACATAAAATAGATTTCATGTACCAATCAATGAAGGATTTACTCTTCTAAATAATCATTGTGGTGACTCCTGCTTGTAAGGTCTAATAATTTGAAATGGTCACACGTAAAAGTTCTTTGTATGCAACTTCCATTTAATAAAGAGGAAGCAACTCCCATTTAATGAAAGAGGATTTGGGTTCCCTGATCTTAGTTGATATCATCAAGCATACTTATTAACTTGTATTGGAATCACTCATTGCAATTGGGCTATCCATCTTGGGCTCTTTGGGAGGGTTCTAGTCTGGTGCCCCTCTCCAAGAGGATTGCATTAGGGCCTACTTATGCTAGAGTGGATCCCATTCCTCTTGCAATTTCTACAACTAGAGGACAATGGTGTATAAAGGCATGACAATATCAATTTGATCAATTTTCACATTCTAAATTAACTTTATGGGCCAATCCAGATCCAAACACTGGGAAGGTATCTTTTTTATGAAAGGCTTGAACCTATAGGGTTGTTTTTTTTTAACACTGGACCAATTGATAAGTTATGATGATGAGTTTTTGCCATTTTCTGAGCTGAGGTCTAGATATGATTTGCATGGTTATTTTTAGATATTTGGAACCATTTATAGAAACTTATGTGTAGATCCACTACAATTGTTGTTATATTTTTGTCTATGTATATCCTTTTTTAAAGTTTTTTTAAAGGAGAAAAGGAGTAAGCACACAAATATACACACATACTCAGCTTACAATTTCAATCTGAAGCACTTTCTCATGTACAAAGAACTACCATTGTAGTTTTGTGATATGTGTTCCCATAAAGTTTAGAGTCCTGAATCAAACTTCCTTCAATTTCCTCTTTTGGCTTGAGTGCCCAGGCTAGCCTGATCTCATCAGATCTCAGAAGCTAAGCATGGCTGGCCCTGGTTAATACTTGGCTGGGAGACCACCAAGGAATACCAGGGTTGCTATGCAGAATAGGGTTGCTAGGTCCCTCTTAACCACCGGTGGGAGGTTTTTGGGGTGGTGCTTGAGAAGGGTGGGGTTTGGGGAGGGAGGGACTTCAATGCCATAGAGTCCAATTGCCAAAGCAGCCATTTTATCCAGGTGAACTGATCTCTATCAGCCCGAGATCAGTTGTAATAGCAGGAGATTGCAGCTAGTACCTGGAGGCAACCCTAACGTAGATGCAGGCAATGACAAACCACCTGTTAGTCTCTTGCCTTAAAAACTCAACTGGGTTGCCATAAGTTGGCTGTGACTTGGCGGCACTTTACACACAGTACAGGGAGCAGGGTATCAATGCCAGACTCTCAGGATTTCCAGTTTGAATCCTGTACAAAGAGCGCTAGTGTGGGGATGTGGTTAAAGAGCTGGACTAGAATCTGGGAGACGCATTTCAGTTTACCACTCTGCCATGGAAGCTTGCTGGGTGATCTCGAGCCACACTCTCTCTCTGCCTAACCTACCTTGCAGGGTTGTTGTTGTAAGGATAAAATGGAGGAGGAGGAAATGATGAGAATAGGCGACTTTCAGCCCCTGAAGGAGGGCACCTACATGGGCACAGGAGCAAACATGCTGGCCCCCATGCGTCGCCAGCTACTGCTGGCAGCACAGCCACGCCAGCAGGGCTTTCCCAGAAGGGAAAGCCTGCATCGGCAGAGGGGACGACGTTCCCTTTAGGCAGCTTCCACAACCCTTTCACCCTGGGAACACCAGCGTAGGGTTGCCAACTGCCAGGTAGTAGCAGGAGATCTCCTGCTAATACAACTGATCTCCAGCCGATAGAGATCAGTTCACCAGGAGAAAAATGGCCGCTTTGGCAATTGAACTCTATGGCATTGAAGTCCCTCCCCTCACCAAACCCTGCCCTGCCCTCCTCAGGCTCCACCCCAAAAATCTCCCACTGGTGGCGAAGAGGGACCTGGCAACCCTACTTCAGCGGTGGCGGGCTGCACTAACTTTTTGGATGGGGCAACCTCGCTGTCTTCAATGGGGCATTTTCCCCGCTTTATTATTTTTATTTTTTAAAATGCTTTTTTTGGCTCTGCGGCAGCTGGGAAGCATCTACCCCCCCTTCAGGATTGGGCTGTTTGGGTCCTTCACTGGGAGAAAAATGTAGGAAATATCTAAATAAATGAATATCTAAATGAGCAAATGTTTTGGAATGCTTGATATGCTTCTGAAAAATCTTCAGGCTTGAGGAAAAAACAGACTGCCTTCCAACCATCTACATAAGAATATATTTTACTTTTTTTACATATTGGATTAAATTACATATTAAATTTATGTATGGATTACTGTCTAATTTACAAATGCATAAATTTATATTCAGATATTTTCCATCGGGGAATACTCTGCTCCCTGCAAGAAAAAAGAACAGCTTATGGTTAACAGACAAATGCTAATTATTGAGAAGACATGTTTTACAGCTCAGATCAATACAAGCTTATTCAAAATAAAATAAAGTCTTGTTGAGTTCATATAAAGGGGTCTCACAGAAGGTGTGGTTGAGGGAAGTGGAGTAAACAAAATGGTATATACTGGGGAGATGAAGGAATCAATGCAGGACTGATTGAAATGTAACAGTCCCCAAAAATACATTCATTTGATGATGTGCCATGCTATGGACATTAATATTTGAAAGCCTCTTACAATGTGCATCACTTAAATTGCACATTGTATCTCCACTAGGGCTGTCAAAAAAAAAAAATTCGGTACAGTTCGGATTCGGCCGAATTTGGCCCTTGTGGGTTCGGTACGTGCCAAAGTCCGAACTCCCCCACTTCGGATCCGTTCAATTCGGCGGGAATTCAAAGTTCGGAAAAAAAATTCGGCCGAATAAAGCCATTAAAAACACAACCGCGCCTTTCCGCGGCTCTGGGGGGGGCATTTTTGGGCTTAGAGGTCCCAAACTTTCAGCAGAGCTTCAAAGGACGTATATTGAAAGACTCCCCAAGTTTTGTAAAGATTGGGTCAGGGGGGGCTGAGATATGGGCCCTGAAAGGGGTCCCCCCCACCCTTAATGTGTATCTCTCAGCAGAGCTTGCCGCCCACGCACAAAGCTCCCGGCCCGACAAACAGCTGATGAGAGCAAGGGCGGGGCAGGTGCTAAGAACTTTGCAAAGCAACACAATGGCAGAGCAACCCCTTTGCAAACATGCAAAGGGCGGGGCAGGTGTGAAGAATTTTGCAAAACAATACAACTGCAAAGCAACACAAGCACTCAATGCAACACCTTTGCAACAGTGCATAGCAACACCTGATGCCTGGGAGTTTGCATACCATGGAAAGGGACAGAGGCAGCTAGCTATGCATAATGAGCAGGAGGGGGTGGAATTTCTCCTTTTGCATTGGACTTGGGACCAGGCAGATGCATTCTTTAAGTCACCATTTGAAAACCAGTTTTGAGCAAGCATCAAAATAACCTAACTGATCTTATGAATGAGGAAAAACCTGAAGAATAAAAATGAAGCCCCCCCTCAAACCAGGGAGAGAGAGACTGAAGGGGGAACACACACCCCAGGCAGAACCGGCAAAAGCCCCCTTTGGCTTCCCCCCCCCACAGAAACTGCTCCCTCCCCCCCACACACACAGACTCTGCTTTCCCCCCCACACACACACAGAAAAGAAAAAATATAGATTAAAGCCCCCAAAGGGGTCTTACTGTGGCTGTCTTCTGTTCCAGCAGGAGGGGCTGGGAGGCTGGGTAATCCAATATGATTCCATTTGTATCCAATATAAGATCCATACGTATGCATGTCTCGAGGGTGATCCATTCATCCCAATAGGGAAAAGGGGAAAGTCCATATCTCGGGGGGCCCTGACCCAATGTTTACAAAACTTGGGTGGTATCTTAAAAAGCCTTGACTGAAGCTCCGCTGAAAGTCTGGGGTCGGCACACCCAAAAATGCGCCCCCTGCAGCCATGGAAAGAGAAAAGGGGGGAGCCAATATTTCAGCCCCCACTGAACCCATCTTTACAAAACTTGGGTGGTCTCTTAAGAGGGATTCTCTGAAGCTATGACAAAAGTTTGGCGGCTGCACCCCCAAAAAAGCGCCCCCTGCAGCCATGAAAATGGAAAAGGGGGGAGAGGAAAAAGGGGTGGAGCCCATATCTCGGGGGGCCCTGACCCAATGTTTACAAAACTTGGGGGGTATCTTAAGAAGCCTAGTCTGATGCTCCGCTGAAAGTTTGGGGTCGGCACACCCAAAAATGCGCCCTCTGCAGCCATGGAAAGAAAAAGGGGGGGAGCCCATATCTCGGGACCCCCTGACCCAATGTTTACAAAACTTGGGTGGTCTCTTAAAAAAAACTGTCTGAATATCCCCTGAAAGTTTGGGGTCAGTACCCCAAAAAATGCGCCCCCTGCAGCCACGGAAAGGAGCGAATGTGCACAAGCACCCCCTCACACACACATGAGGATTTCCCTCTCTCTCTCTCTTTCCCCGGCCGGCCGCACATCAGCTGATTCCTCCAGTACTCAATCCTGACTGATTGGCCAGAAGAAGACCCAGCTTGGCCACCGATTGGCCGGGGGAGGAGAATGCTGCTTACTGAAGGTTATGCTGCTTACTGACGGCCCCGAATTGGCCGAATTTATTCGTGAACTCCCGAACTCGCTGAATTCGGCCCCCCAGGTTGCCCGCCAGTTTTGAGTTCGGTTCGTCCCGAACTAAAAACCGCCGAATCAAGGGAAATTCGGATGATTTTCAGTTCGGGCCGAACCGAATTGACAGCCCTAATCTCCACACTAATACTAATGTGCCCTGGTGCGGACATGCTATGTACAACTGAACCAACATACATAGGTGTTACACAAAAAATGCCTCTGTGCAGAAGTGCTTTTCAGCTGAAACACTTGATTGGGTTCATATATAAGACCAACTGTGAGAAGTTTAACAGTTAGGATTAGAAACATGAAACACAATTAAAAGCCTAACAGAAAGCAAGTAGAAGGACTTAAGGATAGGCTTGCCAGTCTGCTGCTTGGAAATTCCCCCTTCACATTTAATTCTGAGGCTGAATTGGGAGAGGAAATAGCCTCACCCTGTGTAAATATACCTGGTGTTCCACTCACTACAGCAGATAGCAGGAAGAACATGGAGGAAAAGTGCAACTCTCCTGGTTCAGCAGCAGATGGAAGGGAAGGGGAACATGGGTTGCAGTTTGGTAGCTCTGCTTAGGATTGTTTATTTGGGGATATACTGAATTTAGTTTTCCAAAATAATGATTCTGCTATTGGAGGAAGATGGCCATCAAAATGAGAGCCCTGCTTATGGGGGTTGTTCATCCTCCAGCTTTGAACAATATGACATAATTTGTCTTCTATTAACTTTTTACTTAGTCCATCACCTAAAACTGATCCATGGACTACTGCATTTGTCTTCTGCTCTCTGTCTTGCAGGGGATTCTTGTGTTTCAGTTAAAGCTGGGCAGACATCTGATTAATGACTAGCTTTTACTTTCTGAGGCCTTTTATGCTTTCAAATTTTAGAGAACGGAGGAGAACGTGAGTCAAGGTGCCGATGCATAATAGGCCTGAGAGGGAGAGTGGACACGGGCTTCTCTGTCCCTTCTGGCCATTTTTGCATGGTCAATTTTGATGCTCGCTCAAAGCTCTTTTTTAAAATGCAACTTTAAACATGCCTTTTCATGGTCCCAACACAAAAGGAGAAGTTCCACTCCCCCCACTTGACTGCTCCTTTGTTCCTGTTTGCATATCCATTAGCACAGGGGTGGGGAACCTCCGGCCCCCGGGCCGGATCCGGCCCGCGAGATCATTTTATCCGGCCCCCGTGCTGATTCCAGGAGCTCCAGGGCCATGCCGCTCCAGCTCTCGCTAGCTAGGCTCTCTCCTCGGCAGTTCGGGCTTTGCCAATTGAGTGACTGTGGGGCCCTTTCTCCCATCTCTCCTCTCTTCCTGGAGAGACTCACAACTTCTGCCCAAAAAGTGCGCTTGGCCGGAAGCCCCCCTCCCCTTTGTCTCACCGGCTGTTTCTAGGTGAGTGGGTGGCGTGCCCTGCTCTTCCAGCTCAGTGGGCCCCTACGCGGCCCTCTCTTCGCTCTCCGACTTAAAGCGGCTTGGGCTCCCGGAGCTTATGCCACCATCTCCCCCCTCGCCTGCCTGCCACTGGCCGCTCCCTCCGCCGGCTCGGTGGGACCCTACACAGCCCTCTCCTCGCTCTCCCCCGGGCCGAGGACAAAAGGTAAAGCTGGCTCTCCAGCCATGCCAGCCTCAAACTTTCCTCCCCACCCCCCTAGCTTGCCTCTGACCCGTGCAGCGGGGCGATCTGGTGAGTGCGTGTGTGCGTGCACAAGAGAGATCCCCGGGCCGTTGTGCAGCCGGGTGAGTGTGTGTGTGTGTGCTTGTGCAGGAGAGATCCCGGGGCTGCTGTGCAGCTGGGTGACTGCGTGTGTATGTGTTTGCGCGAGAGATCCCCGGGCTGCTGTGCAGCCCGGTGAGTGTGTACGTGTGTTGTGCGAGAGAGAGAGAGAGAGATCCCCTGGCCGCTGTGCGCCCGGTAAGTGTGTGCGTGTGTGTGCGAGAGAAAGAGAGAGATCCCCGGGCCATAGTGCAGCCCGGTGAGTGCATGTGTGTTTACGCAAGAGATCCCTGGGCCTTGTGCAGCCCGGTGTGTGCGTGTGTGTGCAAGAGAGAGAGATCCCTGGGCCGCTGTGCAGCCCAGTGAGTTTGTGCGCGTGTGTGCGAGAGAGAGAGAGAGAAAGAGAGAGATCCCCGGGCCGCTGTTCAGCCCGGTGAGTGTGTGCGTGTGTGTGCGAGAGAGAGAGAGAGATCCCCGGGCCGCTGTGCAGCCCGGTGTGTGCGTGTGTGTGCGAGAGAGAGAGAGAGAGAGAGAGAGTGAGAGAGATCCCCGGGCCTCTGTGCAGCCCGGTGTGTGCGTGTGTGTGCAAGAGAGAGAGAGATCCCCGGGCCATTGTGCAGCCCGGTGAGTGCACGTGTGTTTGCGCGAGAGATCCCCGGGCCGCTGTGCAGCCCGGTGAGTGTGTGAGAGAGAGAGAGATCCCCGGGCCGCTGTGCAGCCCGGTGTGTGCGTGTGTGTGCGAGAGAGAGAGAGAGAGTGAGAGAGATCCCTGGGCCTCTGTGCAGCCCGGTGTGTGCGTGTGTGTGCAAGAGAGAGATCTCTCGGGCCCGGGGATCTCTCTCTCTCTCTTTCTCTCTCTCTCTCTCGCACACACGCGCACAAACTCACTGGGCTGCACAGCGGCCCAGGGATCTCTCTCTCTTGCACACACACGCACACACCGGGCTGCACAGAGGCCCAGGGATCTCTTGCGTAAACACACATGCACTCACTGGGCTGCACTATGGCCCGGGGATCTCTCTCTTTCTCTCGCACACACACGCACACACTTACCGGGCTGCACAGCGGCCAGGGGATCTCTCTCTCTCTCTCTCGCACAACACACGTACACACTCACCGGGCTGCACAGCAGCTCGGGGATCTCTCGCGCAAACACATACACACGCAGTCACCCAGCTGCACAGCAGCCCCGGGATCTCTCCTGCACAAACACACACACACACACTCACCCGGCTGCACAACGGCCCGGGGATCTCTCTTGCGCACGCACACACGCACTCACCAGATCGCCCCGCTGCACGGGTCAGAGGCAAGCTAGGGGGGTGGGGAGGAAAGTTTGAGGCTGGCATGGCTGGAGAGCCAGCTTTACCTTTTGTCCTCGGCCCGGGGGAGAGCGAGGGGAGGGCTGTGTAGGATCCCTCCGAGCCGGCGGAGGGAGCGGCCAGTGGCAGGCAGGCGAGGGGGGAGATGGTGGCATAAGCTCCGGGAGCCCAAGCCACTTTAAGTCGGAGAGCGAAGAGAGGGCCGCGTAGGGGCCCACTGAGCTGGAAGAGCAGGGCACGCCACCCACTCACCTAGAAACAGCCGGTGAGACAAAGGGGAGGGGGACTTCCGGCCAAGCGCACTTTTTGGGCAGAAGTTGTGAGTCTCTCCAGGAAGAGAGGAGAGATGGGAGAAAGGGCCCCACAGTCACTCAATTGGCAAAGCCCGAACTGCCGAGGAGAGAGCCTAGCTAGCGAGAGCTGGAGCGGCATGGCCCTGGAGCTCCTGGAATCAGCACGGGGGCCGGATAAAATGATCTCGCGGGCCGGATCCGGCCCGGGGGCCGGAGGTTCCCCACCCCTGGTTTAATCTTTCAACCTCCTGCTGTGTTATTATCATTGGCTACTAAATAATAATACAGGCATATCAGTAGCCTGTATGGAATTTTAGAACTGTGCAAACTGCAGATTAGGAGTTCCTCTATCATGCCCTGAAATATCTATCTCACCCCCACCTCTTCTTTTTTGCCTTTGTACTGAAGATCCAGCCTGACGACCAGTTCTGGGGAACTCAAAAACTTGCTCACTGGTTTGTGGTGTGTGGTTCAGCCCCAATTAAAAAAAAAGAAGATACCTTGTGTTACTCAGAGAGGCATGCAAGTTTCACCTTGAACTTTCCTTTCCCCATCCAGATTTTTAGCTGTGCTTGCATTAGACCTCACAGCCAAATGCCTTGGTATCTGCTTTCACTCCTTTCTCAGATACTGCTTTAGTCTCCCTGCTTGAGTTGCCACTTGCTTGAAGGGGGGGGACTGTCCTGTCCCTTTAATAGAGGTTTAATGGGATATTATTCACCCATGAAGCTGCCTTGTATTGAATCAGACCATCAGTCCATCAATGTCAGTGTTGTTTACTGGCAGCAATTCTCCAGGGTATCAGGTAGTGGTCTTTCATGTCACCTCTTGGCTCCTACCTGGTCCTTTTAATTGGAGATTATATGGATTGAACCTGGGATCTTCTGCATGCAGAGCACAGGCTCTTCTACTAAGATACAGCCCTTCCCCTAAGGTGGTGTTATTTACCTCCATGCTATGAAAAGCTTCACCTGCCCATTTCCACACATGAAGCTGCTATTGCAGGGATGGCACATTTTTCTCCATGCGTATTGGCACCTCCCCATACATCCCCTTCCGGTGACAGTAACTGCAACTTGCGGAGGCAATGGGGGAAAAGGGTTAAACACCTTCCTTCCACATTTCCTATATATTTAAAGCAGCCATGTAGGGTTGCTAATTAGTAATACAAGTCACCAGCATTGTGTATGGCTTGATCCTCTACTAATCCAGCAAAAGACTGTTCAGACTGCTGATGTTGTTGGGGAAATCCCTCATATTTTTGTTTTTTGATACACAGTTTCAACAGAACTGCTGCATCACAGGCCTTCAAAACATGCTCTGGGATTAGAATGCTGTTTCCATACAAGCATTTGGTTTCCGACTAAAGTTCTTGGGGGAAAATAATTAAAATGGCACGTTGTAATTTAAAAGTGTTGTGTATGTATTTAGTAGGATAGTAAGCAAGGGGAGACTTAGGAGCTTGAGTACCGCACGAAGGATCCTAAACCCTGCTCGCCCTATTGGCTAAGCAAACAGATCCTATCGGCCCTAAGCCAGCATGTCCCATTGGTCACCGAGAGGGTATTCCCCCCCTATCACGGATCAGGGGGGGAGTGGCCGCAGGCGGCCAGGGGGGCATATAAGCAGGGCACGTTCAGTGGGTAAGTTCTGTGCTGAAATCAAATAAAGCTGTGTTGATGAACTCCGTCTCTGATCTCGTGAATCCTTCCCACGCGGACTTAACAAAAAGAATCTGTGAATTTTAGCAGGCTGCTTATCCTCCCTGAAGGCCGTCCAACCTTTTTTCTATGATATACTGGGTCAGGAGTTCTAGTAGCAAAGAAGCCTGAAGCTGAGGTTATTCTGGGGGACAAAGCAGAATTTTTGCTTTCCTTGCTACTATGTAATTAGGATTGCCAACATTTTTTTCCTCCAGCAGGACTCCTGTATCTCACTGCTCAGAAACAATTGGAAACTCACCCGGGGAAACCCAAACTGTCCCTTAGGTAAAAAAATTGAGTATTTGTTGTTCCTTGCTAAATTGGAAAATGTTCAGACAAAAGAGACTCTAAAGTGAAAGTAAGGGCTAGAAAACCTCAGCTCTCTAGAGTCTTATCCTCAAACTTGCCCACAAAAGCTAACTTTGATGTAGCTGACGCAAGAAGAGGAACATTATTGCACAACACTCTGCTAGAGGGTGTGCTAACTTACACAGCCTTCATTTTTTACCACACAGATGGAAGGAAAAGGCAGTACTGGTCTTATCATTAAACAGGTTGAGACAGTGTGCTTCAAAGGGCAGACTTTGGGGCAGCAAAATGCCCATCACTTATTGTATTATTATATTTTATCTTTATATGAGAGGATATTATTTGAATTTTTTACCTCAGGCACCAAAAGGTCTTGGGCAGTTTCTGAGTGGAGGAAAAGGGGATTGGTTATAGCTGTGCTAGAAAAAAATGATTTAGTAACCTCTAATTTTTTATGCCCCATTATAGCATTTTTAATGTTATTTTCTTCTTCACATGTTTTTTTCTTCACCAACAGACATGGAAAAAATGTCCCATCCCTTGTGTGGAAATAAGTAGCTGAAGCTTTTTGTGTAATGGAAGTAAATAATGTCACCTGGTAAATAACATCCCATCAAACCTTTATTAAAGGTACAAGACCTTTTTCTCCAGGCAGTTGGCAACCCTATTCACATGTACACACACAAACATAGTTCTATAGGCCAAATTACAGGTCCTCACAGAGGCATAAAAGGAAAAGTAGGAGGATGGCTCCTCCACCATGTACCATACTTCTTTCATTCATTCATTCATAACAGAAAAATTACACTGACTTCAGTAATTGTCTTATTTGATCATAGGACCAGATGGCATCATCTTGATTCAAATAATCTAAAGCCACTTACCGTGTCTTTATTTCTTGTAGGGGTTTGTTCCTAAGGGAGGTGATGTCTAATTCCAATAATCTAGGGATATCTGGGAAGCCATGAGCCTCAGACCACAGCAGGGACACTGGTGTTTTAGGTCCGACCGGGACACTCAATTCTGTGATACCTGTCTGCCACAGTGATTCTATCTGTTCACTGCCCTGATCTCTGTTGAGTAAAGAAAATCCTGTTATACTCCAAGGGAAGAAAAAATGCTTCACAGTGAACCACTGCCTTGGGGAGGAGGTGCATGAAACCCATTTCTCCCCACCCCCGATGTGTCTATGTTCTGCTGAGGAAGGCAGTTTAGAGCATGGAAATGGCAGGCAGGAAAAAGTTAAAGCAGGCAGTTAAACACCCCCTTTCCCCTTTTGCTTTTCTGTTTTTGATTGTCTCCAGATTTACCTATTCCAAAATGACCATTTGGCTATTTGCATGTAACATGTAGTGTAGACCTCCAAAGAACCCAAGCAATCCCATGGAATTTACTCATCTGGACCTAAAGAAGAGTCTGGTCCTGAGGTAAGGTTGCCAACCTCCAGGTTGGGCTTGGGGATCTCCCAGAATAACAACTGATCTCCAGATTACATAGATCAGTTCCCCTGGAGAAAATGGCTGCTTTGGAAGGTAGACTCTGTATTATTATACTATACTGAGAACCCTCTCCTCCCCAGACCCTGTCCTCCCCAGGCGCAACCCCCAAATCCCCAGGAATTTCCCAACTCTGCCTGATCTCGTCAGATCTCACAAGCTAAACAGATTTGACCCTTGCAAGTATTTGGATGGGAGACCTCCAAGGAATACCAGGGTCATGACGCGGAGGCAGGCAATGGCAAACCACCTCTGAACATCTCTTGCCTTGAAAACCCTATAGAGTTGCCATAAGTCAGATGTGATTTGATGGCAAAAAAAAATCAAAGCTGGAAAAGAATGTGTTGCCCTATTCGCACAAACTACTGAATGCATGTATTGAGAGGACTGCATGTCGTGCATTCTCTTGCTATGTGAGGGTCAGAGTGACTGAATCATGTTGAAAAGGGCTGCTGTACGCCTATTAAAGTAAGAAGGCATCAGCAGCTGGCACATGTAATAGGTTTTGTGGGGAGGGCTGCTTCTCTCCGGAGCCTTCTTCTGCAACTGATGTATTTTATGATCATAATTGTTTAAAATTTTGATTTGTTTTAATTTGCTTTTATTGTAAACCACATTGGGAGTCATTACCGCCGAAAAGCAATCTATAAATATAGCAAATAAAATAAATTATCCGTTGGGTTGGTTTTAATATATTGTGTTGAATTTATTGTTGGGAGCTACCCTTGAGGCCTGTTTGACAAAACAGCAGCACATACATTTCATAAATCATTTTTTCGAAAAGTGAACTTGATGGCTCCATGCTTATCAGCACAGCATGGAGCCCCCATAGACAAGGAATGGGTCCCTGCATACCCAAGAGACTTTCTTGATATGCAGAAAAACATTTATTTGTAAATTATAAAAAGGACCCTCCTCAACAGCCTAGTGAGCACAGAGCATGCTCGTTGTCCTCTATGAGCCATGGAACGTTGAGGGCAGTCAGGAAAAGAAGGAAAGAAAATGGGGTTCGGGTGAAATTGGCTTGAAGGTTTTTCTCAAACACTTATCCTGGAGAAAAAGAATAGGATCAAGAAATGGCCCTAATCCCACTCCCACCCCCCTCTTAGTCAGTTCAGGATACTGTAATTTTTAAAGAGCTTAGACCAATGTTAAAAAAAACCATTCTTTTCTCCTTTGTGGCAGCCTAAAGCAGTTTATCACATCCATTCTCCTTTCCTCCCCCTGTTGTCACAACAACAACCCTGTAAAATAGGTTAGGCTTGAGGGATTGTGATGGTCCCAAGGTCAGCCGGTGAGCTTCCATGGCAGAAGGGGGATTTGAACCCAGTTGCTCCAGGTCCTAGTCTGATGCTCTAGCCATTATGCCAGGGGTGGGGAACGTCAGGCCCGGGGGCCATATAAGGCCTGCAAAATCATTTGGTCTGGCCTTTTGTGGGTCCTGGCAGATCTCTAGCTCAGAAGGATCTAAGACTGGCGATCTGCCCCCTCCCACGGATAGAAATAGCCTGTATTCAAGGCGGATGTAAGTTTGTTTTTCCGAGAAAAGGAACTTTCTTTCCCCCTTGCAGAAGAGTAATTAGCTATGGAGCTTCTAGGACCGCCCAAGAAACTGTGTTAACCCTTTCCCACCTGGGCTGTGGAGAAAAGTATTCCCTCTGTACTACATGAGGGCTTGGGGTGGAAGTGGCGGCAATGGAGGGGTTAAAGGGGGCAGGGCCAGAATTTGTGTGTGTGGGGGAGAGTTCTTAGCCAGTGTGTCTTTATTTCATCCCTGCAGGCAGAGGTAGCAGGAGCCAGCTGTAGAATCCAGCCCTGACCATGCGGAGCAGGAGCAACTCTGGCACGTGGCTGGATGGCTACGCCCGGCTGGTGCAACAGACCATCCTGTATCACCAGGTGGGCGAGTGCACCACCGGTTGGATGCCTGCCTGCTTGCCCGCACCGGGGGGGTCATCTGGGCAGCTGCCTATTAGGGTTTGGTCGTACCCCCTCTCCTTTCTGGTTCTTTCCCCTCTAAGTCCTGCAAAAGACGCATAGGGCGGGAAAGTGCCAGATCGGGGTGTTACCGGACCGGGCTCCTTTGCCTACAAGCCCCGAGCAGCTTGTCGCTCACTCTGTCTTGTGTTTGCTGCCCTGCCTGAATCTCTTGTGCCCAGCTGGGGATGGCAGAGCTCAAAAGCGAGTCGCTCTATGTGGCAGACACTCGCAGCCATCTCCAGTCGTGCCTCTTGGCTAAACGTTTGACCAAATATAGTACGCTAATTTTTAAGTTGATAATTTTGTATGTTCCGCGAATAATGTTATAAATATCCAAATTACCCTTGGCAGAAAAAAGGTTCCCCACCCCTGCATTATGCTATGCCAACTGAAACAAATTGACCTGGTAGTGGGATTAATTGGGGTTGGAGAATAAGTGTTTTGTCCTATTCTAATTAATCACCACCACAAATACATTTGAAGTATGAATCGGACACATAGTGTGTGTGCAGGGTTGAAATTGATGGCAAAATTAGATTGGGATTAAGGGTGTGCATTTGGCTAAAGCCAAACGGGAAAAAACCCTGGAAAATACCTTTTAAAATATTTTTCAGGTTACCCCCCACACACACCGAAAAAATGGCAACAAATTTAAACCGAATCGAAAAGTGGATCCCCAAATCATGCCGAAAATATTCAGCATGATTCGGACCACTTCAGGCCTCCCACCATTTTTCAACAAAAAGACTCCCCCTCCCCTCTCCCTTACTTAACATGCTAGCCCACCACCATCTCCAGGCCCCATGTGGAGCCAAGGCCCACTAGTAGCTCTGCTCAGGCACCCGACGCTACTTCTCAGCTTCACATGGGGCTCAGAAGCAGCTCTACGCCCGCCATAGCTTCTTCCAGCGTTTTTGGTCGGTTACAAATGATCCATTCCTTGGCCCTAATGTATAATATATGTGTGTGTGTGTGTGTGAGAGAGAGAGAGAGAGAGAGAGAGAATGAATGTTAGTTCCTGAATAAAGCTTTATCTACACTTTAATCAGGTTGTGCACCTTTGGTGTGTTAATTACTCTGTCAACACATACACTGCCCTTTCCTCTGGCAGCATGGAATTTGCGAATATGAAGCCTTTATTGGCATTAGTTATACAAACACTAGCATCTATATAAACATGATAAAAACAGTTTAGAACCACCTCCATAAAATTAATACTAAAACAGGTTTAAGTGCGTTAGAAGTTACTCACTTCACAGCCCTAAAATTGCCTAATGAGTTGCACAAGCTTTCACGCACTTTAATTGCCCTCAGTAAAAATCTTGCCACCACATCAATTATTAGTGGATCCTGCGTGTTCATAAGGAGGGAGGCCTTGATGCTTACAGGTAGCCATTCTCTGTCTGCAAAGATTGGGTCTTGTAATTGAAAATGACCTCCAGCATACAGAGGACAGTTGATTAAGACGCGGGGGACTGATTCAATTTTACCCTCCCCACATGGACATACCCTGTCTGCAAAGGGGACTTTATTATATCTCCCATGCAGCATGGCAAAAGGGAGAACATTTAATCTAGCCAGCAGATAGGCTATATGGTTTAACCAACTAGAATATTTAAATTCGGATAGCATGTGGTAGACACAGTGTGGAATTTGTCTACATCTTCTACATTTATCCACACACCAGCGTGGTGTGGTGGTTAAGAGCGGTGGTTTGGAGCGGTGGACTCTGATCTGGAGAACCAGGTTTGATTCTCCACTCCTCCACGTGAGCGGCGGAGGCTAATCTGGTGAACTGGATTGGTTTCCCCATTCCTACACACGAAGCCAGCTGGGTGACCTTGGGCAAGTTACAGCTCTGTTAGAGCTCTCTCAGCCCCACCCACCTCACAGGGTGTCTGCTGTGGGGACGGGAAGGGAAGGTGATTGTAAGCCGGTTTGAGTCTCCCTTAAGTGGTAGAGAAAGTTGGCATATAAAAACCAACTCTTCTTCTTCTTCCTCAGTCTGCTGGACTGGCTATCTTTATGCTGATTTATGTAAGCAAATGTTTGCCTTCCTCTGGCTAATGGCAGATGCTGCCCTTCAACTGTCTCCATCTCTTAGCACCACTGCCTGTCTGTATGCCAGCATATACAGCAAAATATTTACTTTTGTACCTAGCTGGCTGGGAGGAATCGTTTCATGTAAACTGAAACAAATCAAAACCTTTCTCCAAGCCAGTGAGCCAGCAATGTGATTGATGTACTTTGGAAGACAGAGCTCTCAGCACTGCCCTTATTAGCAGAAAGATCTCTGTATGGCTGTGCTGATTGGAGAACATTTTTGCCATTTACCTCCTTGTCACTGCTTTATTATTTTCTTCTTCTCTTTTTTGAACTCTAAACCAGACAGCCAGGTACTAGGATAATGGCCAGTTCCAAATGCTCCTGAATATTAACAAGTGTCCTTAATTTTTCAACTTGAATTAATTATAATTATGAGATTAAAGAAAGGGATGTGCTTCTTTTTTTGATTAGTTAAAGACCCATTGATTGTCCCTATTTCCAGTTATACTGTACCCATTGATTGTCCCTATTTCCGGTACCTGTACCTGATGATAGCTGAGAATGCAATAGGTTTCTTCACAGCAAACAGGGGGCTTCGGTATACTTTGGGTCTCATGTAAACAGGTCCAATGTGAGGCATGGGGTGGGTCTCCTTTGGGATTCCTGCTGCTTTGGTCATCAGAGGGCAGGGGGTGCTGAGCTGGAGTTGGTAGCTCAGGCGAAGCTGGAAGAATGGCAGAGAGAAAGAGCTGTTACTTGCCTAACTTAATTAATTGTCCAGGCCTAGAGAGGAACCATCAGGTGGAGTGGGGGCCAGTATAAAAATCAGTGTAGTGTAACCATTAGAATGTCATCCTAGGACTAGAGACAGCCAGTTTCAAATCCCTGTTCAGCCACCAAGTTCATGGGGTTACCTTAGACTAAGAGTTCATAGCAGGCCCAGCTTACCTCACAGGGTTATAGTTTTTTTAAAAATTCCATTTATACCCCGCTCTCCCCCAGCCAAGTCAGGCTCAAGGGGGCTTCCAACAATAATTTACAATTCAATATAAATATAAATATAAAATTAAAACATTAAATTTAAAACCATTATTTCCAGTTTAACCCAATAAAATGGCACCCTATCTACAAATAATAGAAAGAGAAGAGCCCTCGGTGGTGAGGGTGGTCAAAGATGGACCTGGAGACCAGCGGTTATTCGAAAATTCCTGGGTCTCCCAGAGGGTAGAGTCAGGTGGAATAAAAGAATCAAGCGGAAGGGGAGAAAGGAACAAGAGAGGGAAGGAGCAAGGAAGGGGAGAAGGGAGGGGAGGCCAGCTGATCTAATCAGATATAGGGAAGATCATGCATGCTGTCCTGCGCTCTTTGGAGGCAAGATGGGATAAAAATGTAATAGAGTTAAATGTGGAAGAGCTTCTGCTTTGCATGCAAAGCAGAAGCTCTTCCACATTTAACTTTTATTACATCTCTATGGTCGTCATTCTTGCCCTAAACCATCTCTCTCTCTCTCTTTGTCTTTATGACAATTGCAAGAAATTCAGCGACATGCTTGGTAACTTCCGGGGATTTATCCATCAGTAACAATTTGATACTCTTGTCTGCTGAAGTTTTTGGAACTTGGAGGTGAGGGTTAATTAATTGTAAACGCTGATGAGTAAAAAATGGACAACACAAGAGGATATGATGGACAGAGTCAGGTTCTTTAAGATGACAACTACAAAACCTTTTCTCGTGTGGTACTTTCTTATATCTGCCACTAACCATAGGTGAAGGAAATATATTCAGCCTGGCCAACATGAAGGCCCTATGCTGCTGGGGGAAAACTAAATTTGAAAAATACTGGGCCAAGACCATCTGTGTGTAAGTGAGGCCAAAAGCACATGGTGAACAGGTCTTGTTTGCTCCAGCAATTATTATTTGTTGTTCAATATCCCAGATCCTCCTTCAAATCACCCGGAGGATGTGGGTTTCTCCAGAGTTGGCCATGGCCTCCAAATCAATACCTATGGAGTGGATTTTTTGTAATATCAAATGAGACCATTTAGAAGTATATGGGTCAGTAAGTAGACTGGCTATGGGACTGTTGGAAGGAATTTGGAAATGGAGGTGCAGCCAGTATCTAATGGTCAAAAGCCAGGCTCTAGTTTCCAAAAGATGAAGACCCAATTCGGCACATAGTGTGAGGTAGCCAACTGAATTGGGAATACCAAGAATGCGATGTAAAAAAACTGAGTTAAATCTTTCAACCTCCTTGTTAAAAGCCTGAATCCACACTGGAATTCCATATAATCGATGGGGGATTACAGTGGCATGCAGAAGGTCCCATGTTCAATCCCTGGCATCTCCAGTTGAAAGGACCAGGTAGTAGATGTGGAAGACCTTGGCCTGAAACCCTGAAGAGCTACTGCCACTCTGAGTTTATAGTACTGACCTTGATGGACCAATGGTCTGATTCAATATAAGGCAGCTGTGTGTGTGTGTGTGTGTGTGAGAGAGAGAGAGAGAGAGAGAGAGAGATTAATGAAATCATAACAACCAATTATTGACCAAACGTCTCTCTGGTGTCAGCTTACACAGTGACTTCTGCTTCATAATATGGTTCAGGAGTGGAAAGGTTACTCTGCAGTTTTACTTTAGTGAAACTAAAGTCAAACTAACACATACACCTGCTTGGAGATATGAATTCACCCCAAAAGCTTACCTGAGCAAACAGATCAATCATATTTTCAATGTTGTGCTGACGCTTCTTCTCCACAGCCCTCTGGCCAGTTCTCCAGTTCTCCAGAACCTTTACCTGGTAAG
Source organism: Euleptes europaea (assembly GCF_029931775.1). Classification (NCBI taxonomy): domain Eukaryota; kingdom Metazoa; phylum Chordata; class Lepidosauria; order Squamata; family Sphaerodactylidae; genus Euleptes; species Euleptes europaea. The sequence goes on from NC_079312.1 coordinate 148,648,843, forward strand.
CATCCAACCTCTCCACAAATCTGTACAATTTTTGCACTTTAGCACCATCCTTGTCATCTTTGGCAGCATCTAACTGTGCAGTTAAGATTTGCCTGCAAATTGAGATGGGGGAGTTGGGAGTAAGAGTGACAACACTGAATAAATGCTTCTGTTGCTGAAAATAAAGTTTAAAACAATTAAAGTGTAGTGATTTAACTGGCACGTAATTTTTAAAAATACATCACAATTGTATGCCATTTCCCCCTTCTGATCAGACAAAGAGGAGAGAAGCTGCTGTGGTAGCTTTAAAGGGAAGGAGAAGAAAGTGGTTACAGCAGCACTGGAGGAGGGATGGAGAGCTGCTTTTAACTGCTTGGAGAGTGATGGGTCTGTTCCCTCTCCCCACCACTGGTGCACAGTTTTAACTGATTTATTAGTTTTGTTCCAAAGGAAATAGTTCAAGAGGTAATCAATAGATTCTCCGTTTTGTTTCACTGTTAGAGAATCTCAGACTTTCCTCATCCATCATAATAGTCCAGATGGGAACTCTGGTTCAGATCTCGTGATACATTTGTTCCCTCTCATTCCAGACCTTCTCGCACAATTGAAAGAGGGCCGAATCTTCACCAAATTGGACTTGGTGGAGGCTTACCACCGAGTCCGCATACGAGAAGGGGACTCTTAAAGCCTCTGGAGACCCCAACCATGCCCTGGGAAGTGATCGCCATGGATTTTATCACGGATTTGCCCCCAAGTCGGGGAAAAACTGTACTGTGGGTGATAACAGACTTATTCTCTAAACAGGTTCATTTTGTTCCTTGTGCGGGGCTACCATCGGCCCAGAAGTTGGCTAAACTGTTTATTAATCACGTGGTGAAGCATCATTCGATCCCGAGGAAGGTCCTCTCCGACAGAGGGGCCCAGTTCGTAGCCAAATTCTGGAGGGCTTTCCTGAAAGTCATGGGGGTGGAAGAGCAAGGACTCTCTTCGGCCTACCACCCCCAGACCGATGGTCAGACCGAACGTGTCAATGCTGTAGTAGAATGCTATCTAAGGTGTTATGTCAATTACCACCAGGACGATTGGGTAGACCTACTGCCTTTTGCTGAATATGCCTACAATAATGCCCCCCATTCCTCCACAGGTTTCAGTCCTTTTCACGTGGTTTATGGAAAGGACTTTGGGCCCTTTGGTTCTCCTAACATCACTCCTGAACTTGAAGGGGTGCAGGAGGTCCAGGATTGGGTACAAGTAGTGCAGACCACTTGGCCCTGGCTGCAGAAAAACCTGGAAAGGGCCAAGCGCAAGTACAAAGACCAGGCTGATAAACATCGGTCTCCGGGGTGGGAACTCAAGGTAGGAGGGCAGGTTTACCTTTCCACAAAGAACCTACGTTCACTTCGGCCTTGCAAAAAGCTTAGTGACAAGTATGTAGGTCCTTTCCCCATCACCCGGGTGATCAATGACGTCACGGTAGAGTTGGAACTTCCCAAGTCTCTTCGAGGGGTGCATCCGGTGTTCCACATCAGCCTACTTAAACCGTACGTCGCTGCCCCTCAGTTCCACCCCCTCCCTAAGTCCGAAGTTCCTACAGTAGTGGGAGGGGAATCGCATCTTGAAGTTTCTAAAGTGTTGGACTCTAAGCTGAAAAAGGGAAAACTGTTCTATTTGGTCTGCTGGAAGCACCTGGGGTCCGCCCAGGATGAGTGGGTGGCTGCTCCCCATGTGGCGGCTCCCCGCCTGGTTCGAGAGTTTCACTCTGCCTATCCGGACAAGCCTCGTCCGCCCGGACTCGGGGGAGGGGGGCCTTAAGGGGGGCAGAATGTGAGGGTCTGTACACCTTGCTTTGGGTAGGCCTTTGCCGTGTATGTTTCCCCCCCCCCTCCCTGGACTCGTAAAAGCAGTCCAGGCCTCTTGACTTTCCTTGGTTCAGGCGCAGCGTCTGACGGGCCCCAGGTTGGAATGTCTCTTCCCTCTTCCCACGTCCCTCCCTTGCTCTCACTGACTCCCTTCCACCACTGTGGCCTTGGTGGGTAGATAGTACTAACAAGCTCTGAGTTCTTTGATGTTTTGTACCATGCACAATTATCTCGTAGATTCCCATAACATACGTTTGACATCTGCTTCCCTGTAGGGGTTATAATTCTGTCTTTATGAAACCGTATTCACTTGCAACTTTACCAGTGTAAGGCCTGTACTACCTGAAGCTTCCAATAAAGTTCCTTGTTTCTGCATGACAGTCTGAGCAAGTGATTTTATGGAGTTTGCACAGGAAGGTTGGGAACCCTCACAGTGATTTGCTGTGGGTTCGATGCTGTTGGGAAGTGCCCCCCTTTCTTCCCCATAGTTTTGGCTGCATCTGTGCACCACCTGGATTTTTTTGACTTTTCTGCAGTCTTTCCAGATCAATGCTTTTTGATAGATCACAGTAAAGCTAGGCTGGCTGCCATGTACGTTAGGAAATTTGGATTTTCCCAGTCCCATCCACACAGTTTCCTGTGTTGGCATATTGATATATTGTTATATTGGTGTGTCCGTTACCCCTTTTTCAAAAACATTGGGAAGTATGTGTGTGGGGTGTGTGTGTGTGTGGCTGCCATGGGGACTAGGGGAGGGAAAATGTGGGGAAAGCTGCCATCTGGAAGGCTTGTTGCTGCTCCATTGCATTGGCAGTGGCCCCAACACTGAGACTTCCATGGGGAAGTGTTACTGTGTGGAAAAGGCCTTAGTTGACAGTTTTGTAATGAGTTCTCTATGGAGACAGCAGTAAAGAATTCTATTTATTTATGAGGCTAAACAGGCTGCCATCAAGGCTCCCATCCTAAGTATACTCACTAGAAATCAAATCCCACTGAAATCAGTGGGATAGATTTCTGACTAAGTGTTTGTGGGTTCAGACCGTAATGCTGGTTCCTTTGGGTGTTGCTTAGTTTCAAGCAGTTCAGTTCAGTTCAAAATTCTATATCTTAAAAAATTCATGTCACGTGTAGTACTACTTTACTTTTTTAGTAAAAAAAGATGTATTGTCACAAAAGGGGGTAAGCACAATGACTGCCTTTTCCTTGAAGAAAAAATAAATACAACAACTGTAGGAAACCCTGCAGGAGGAAACACCATATGGAAGACCATTAGGAAAAGAGAAGTGATGGACAGGAAAATGGTTAAGCACTCCTCCCTGACAACCTTTGCTTTCCAAGTTGTTGTCTCCTGAAGCTGCTTTCTCTAAGAAGAGCAATTATTAGGCTTTTGTTACACGTGAACGCATGTAATATGCACTCTCCTTTGCTGTTTGGTTAAGTGGTTTGTGGATTTTTAAAGTTGTTTTTTGTATGTTTAAAAAGGTAAAGGTCCCCTGTGCAAGCACGGGTTCATTCCTGACCCATGGGATGACATCACATCCCGAAGTTTACGAGGCAGACTGTGTTTATGGGGTGGTTTGCCAGTGCCTTCCCCAGTCATCTTCCCTTTACCCCCAGCAAGCTGGGTCCTCATTTTACCGACCTCGGAAGGATGGAAGGCTGAGTCAACCTTGAGCTAGCTACCTGAAACTGACTCCCGTTGGGATTGAACTCAGGTTGTGAGCAGAGCTTGAACTGCAGTACTGCATCTTACCACTCTGCGCCATGGGGCTCATTTTTGTATGTTTAGGCAGCTATTATTTTGTAATCCACCTTGGACCTCTTTTCAGGGAGAAAGGTGGGCATAATTATCTGAAATAAGTAAGTTGTTGTGCTGCCTGCTTTAGTAGTTGTCATTCCTAAATTGCTCTGCTTGTATATTTAAAAAATAAATAGATATGGGTTGAATCCAGAGATCCATCAGCAGATCCATCCTGGTTATGGCTCTTCCCTGCTTTCTTCTTTCACCAATAGTACCTTCTGCCCCTGAAAAATTGACCCCCAAGATTATGGGACCACTGTAGAGTAACAGCCCTTGAAGTCAGTGTAGAGTTGCCAATCTCCAGGCGGGGCCTGGACACCTCTCTGAATTACAAGTGATCAGTTCCACTGGAAAATGGCTGTTTTGGAAGGTGGTGTTTATGGCATTATAACCCACTGAGGTCCCACTCCAAACCATGCTCTCCCCAAGCTCCACCACCAAATCTCCAGGAATTTCCCAACTCATTATATCCTTCCTGGCTCTTCTCTCAGTGTTCCATTGGTGAAATTTTGTTCTGTTCCTAGGTGCAACCAATGTTTCTGTTATTCTTTGCAGGTTCTGCAAACCAAGGAATCAACTTTCCTGAGATCAGAAGGTATTACTGGAGGGAAGAGGGGAAGTTCTATAAGTTAGCATATCGCTATTATGGTATAATATTATCTCTTACATCATTATATTCCAGTGCTGTCAGGGAAATAAAAGAGACCAGTTCTAGAACTTTCCACTTTGTGGGTAAGCCCAGGGAGCCACTTTCCTTTTCATAATTCTACTTAGTACTTAATAGTATTTCTTATATTTTATAGGGGGAAAACATTCAAACTGATCAAAAAGTTAACACAACAGAGTTCAGGATGCATTCCTTTGCAGATGATAACTGTAGTGTAATTTGGCAAAATCTCACTGGATGGTTTTAAATCCCTTCCATCATAGTCCATCAATTTAATCTGGTAGCAGTGCATTAAAAATAAGTGCCTGGGTGGTGTGCTTCCAGGATGCTCTGGTTCACAGGAGATTAATACGTTACTTTTTTCTTACCTGATTGCCTGGAGGCGACGGAAAGCGATGTATTTCTGGAAGAGCAAGGCAAGCCTTTCCACATTGCTGTGTAACACTTGAGTAATTATGTCTTTGGCTTTGATATACACGTCTGAGGCAAGTCCAGTCTTCTGGTTAGCTTCTTCCAGCAGCTCCAGGTTTTTCCTCTGAGCTTCCACATTTAGTGAGTAACGCTTCTCAGTGATGCTAGGGGCAGGAAAACCATCATCTGAGGGAAACAGTTTAGGAAACAAAGTGCTGTCTAGGTCAAAGGAATCTAAATATATACCACTAGGTTCAGGGCTAAGCTGAGGGGTAGTAGGAAGTGGGCCAGCTTTGCGGGTAGCAGGAAGGAGATCATCCGTGTGGGCAGTAGGAACTAGTAGAACTTTGTGGGTTGGAGGCTCCAGTTTGATGGGTGAAGATTCCCTGAATTCCTGCCGTTGTACCTCCTTGGCCAACTCCCCCTGACCTCTGGTCCTCAGCATTTTGAGCTTGGGAGCCAGGATCTTCTCTTCATTCTGTATCTGCCTCTGCCTCTCCTGCACCTTCTGCTGCTGGGTCTGTCGCTTGCTCTGCTGGATCTGATGCCGTTGCACCTGCTGCCGCCAACGCTGCTGCAGTTGTTGACAACGTTGCTTCCAGAGGCGCTCCTGTTCTTGCAGCTGCTGCTGCTGCTCCTCCTGCCAGTTCTTGTACTGCACCTCCTGCACTGCCTTTTCTTGCTGCCAGGCCCTGAGCTGCTTCTCATGGTCTGCCAGCTGCTGTTCCCACTGGCTTCGCTGCTTCTCCTGCTCCTCCTCCTCCTCCTGCCAGGCCTGCAGCTGCTCCTTGCGCCAGGCATGCAACTGCTCCCAGCGCCCCTTTTCTTCTGTCTGCTCCTTCTGTAGCAAGAGTTGCTCCTCGTACTGCTGTTGCATTTTCTGCAGCTCCTCCTGCATTTGGTGCAGCCGCTCCTGGTGTTGCTTCTCCTGCAGCCACCAGTATTGCTGCTGCGCTTCGTGGTCCTGCTTCAGCTGCTGCCAGTGCTCAAGCTGGGCATTCCAGTGCCACTCTTGCTCCTGCTGCTGGTGCTGCTGCTGTTCCCACTGTTCCTGCTGCATCTCAAATAAGTGCTGCCAGTGCTCCAGGCTTTGCACTTCCTCGTCCAGCCTCAGGCGTTCCTCCTGCAGCCGCAATTGTTCCTCCTGCAGCCTCTCTTTTTCCCACTCCAGCCGCTCTTGTAGGCGCAGGAGACAATGCCCCTGTTCTGATTCTGACTCCAGTGAACTCTGCGTCTCAGTCTGTTGAAGCTCTTTTCCTTGACTTTTCTCATCCTGGACCCACAGAACCACTTCAGGTAGGTGAAACAGCTTTTCCTCCTTGGGATGGGGATACTTGGATGAGCCTTCTCTCTTCCTTTGCTGCTTTTGTTGATCCTGCGATGCTGCTTGGACTTTTCTCAATTGTTCCAGGCGCTGCTTTGATAGCTTGCGGTGTTTGGGGGCCATGGGTTGTTCTCCTCCTTCTTCAGGAAGACTCAGAGAACTGACTGAGGATTCTTGGGATGACACAGAGGGAGAGTCAAAGGGAGACTGAAGTTTAGTTTCCTTTTCCTTTTCCTCACTCCCTTGGCTTGAGATCCTCCGCCTTATTATGGCACCTCTGTATTTGTGTTTCATCGCAGAGAAGCATTCATCCAGTTTTCTATCTATTTCCTGATAGAGATGTTGGACTTGTGGGTTGGTAGGTTTAGATTTCTTAGATTCCTTCAAGCTGTCTGAGGAAAACTTCTTTAGCTTCTCCAGTTTGTCCTCTATGCAAGCTAGGATGGATGCCTGAAACTCTTGCAATGCAGACTTCATGTCCTGGCCAGAGGATGCTTCATCAATGCTTTCTCTAGATTTAGATAATTGTTCACTTGCAGAAGCATACAGTTCAAGCCTTTTTAGTATGGGTGCTTTGGTAAGCTTGTCTGCAGGGAGGCTTCCAGGTGTATGTCCTGATGTATCCTCTTCAGAGGTTATGTCTAATACCCCAAAAAGTTCTTTGATAGTCTTTTCGTCTATCACACCACCTTTCTCCCTAGCAATCTCTTGCAGCTGTATACCTAAGTCATGGATGACATCACTTATAATCTTTGCCTGCCTTCTTTTCTCAGCTCCTCTTTCACTGATGTCTGTTGGGCTCTCCACCAGTATACTTCTAGGGTCCTTAATTTCTTTTTTTTCTATGAAACTGCCAACTTGCTGCTTCTGTATCTGCATCTTGCCAGCATCCTGACTCTCAGATTCGATGTCTTCAGCTATTCCCATTAAGGATTTTTGGGATGGACTTCCCTCTGGAAATTCTGTATCCAACTTCTCACCGCTATCTGGAGCTGTCAAGGGTGTCTGAGCTGACATTTCTTGTAGGAATTTAACACGCTTTTGGGATCTGATGGCATGTACAACCTTCTCCACTGATTGTTTTAGTGACAGCTTTTGTTCAGGAGGTTGCCCATCCCACAGGATGCTTGAAGGTTGAGCTTTCTCTGTCGGAGGTATTGGCAATAGTTTATCTGCAGACAACTTGATGTCCTCTTTGGTTTTGGGGGTGGGGACACTTTCTGCTAAAGACTGTGGTGATGATTCCCTTTCAGAAGTTATTTCCTGAATGCTGTCTTGAAAACCTGTTCCAGATGACTGGGATAAATTGCTATCTGTGACAATTGTGGCTGTTGCTAATTGGGATTTTTGTAATTTTTCTATAGGAAACTCCAAATATGATTTTTTTTCAAGAGGGGCTGTTTCTTCTGTTGACTTTTGTGGTTCTTTCTGTGGTGTTGTCTCCTTCTCTTGAACCTTCATGACCCTCTTAATTTGGCTATCCTGAGTAAGGGGGGTCTGAAATTGTGTTGGGGAAACAACTGATTCCAGCTTTTTAGTGTCACCATCTTCTGACTCATATTTCAGCTTCCTCGTCTCCAAGCTTGAAGGTTCTTCCGTTTCCATACCAGGCATAGCTGATGGTTGAAGTTGTTTTACAGGTTTTGTCTTGCTCACATCTTTTTGATCATCCGCTTCCGGCTTTGCTTTCTCTTCAGGAACCTTGCTTAAAGAAGACCTGCTGAAGGGTTTTTTCATCTGTGCTCTCTCATGTGCACTCTGCAGCTCCCTTTGCATAGCTTCATTGGTGGTGAGGAGTACCTTGCATCTTTCTTCAGCGTTGTGGATTTGGAGTTCCAATGCTGCCTTCTTCTCTATGATCATTCGCAATTCCCTCTGCAGGCTTGTAACTTTAGGGTCTTGCCTTCTGTCTTCTGCTCCCACTTCCAACTTGATTTTTAGGCTGCGGCACTGCCTAGTGAGAAGTCCAAAGGCTTTTGTCAGGTTTGCCACCAAGGCTGCAATATATCTGATAGCATTAACCTCTCCTTTGTTGAAGAATGAAAGATCGGCAAGTTCCAGTATCATTTCGGTAACTTCGTTAGTACGAGCGTAAGTAAGGACTTCATCTTCTACCATCTGCGCTGCTGTCAAGGGCTCTGCTAAGTCAGGCTTCGCTGCCACTTTGTCTCTCCAGGCTTTAAATATGCCAACTCTGACAGCTGTGACAATGAGAGAAAATTAGATTTTGGGAGAAGTGGAAATATATGTAGTACTTGTTTTGTTATCAAATCTAAACTTTTACTGATTAAACTATATATAAAATGCATACTTTACAACTTAGAATATAAAATTGTACTATTAGCATATCTTTGGAATTTAAAAGTATATATCTTCACTTTCTATAAGAAAAATTTCAAGTACCCATTACTTGAGAAAGAAATGCAAACTGCTGCACCCCCATGCTACTATCACACATATATCTTTAATTTTTGACATCTGAGAAGGTAGGAAAAAATAAAGTTTAAAGTAGAGAACACATTCTGCACTATGCAAAAGGAAATATATTATTTGGGCAGAAAATTTTACAGTCATAATTGGTAGGACTAAATTTTATAATACTAAATTTTATAACATTGAATTTTTAACATTGAAAAAATAGAACTTTTAAACAATGTGCTATAATGAAACACATTATAGCATGTTGCGAAAACTATTTACATTTTTAAAAAAAATCTAGAAAATGTTGATGGAAAATAGAAAAAATCCTCAGACTTTTTTATTCCATACACTTGGAATGGGTTAAATGCTTTGTCAGACAAGGTGGGTTTTTTTCAGAGATATTTCATAAGAGGATTTTTCCAGTACTCCCCCAAATTTCCCAATTTTTCATTGAAAAAAACAGGGAAAAGTCCACAGAAAAAGGGGGACTTGCCACCCCCTTCGTTTTTCCAGGCCTTCACATCTCTACTCAGTCCTTCACTGCTGCCATTCTTCCCCAAGCCACTGGACAGCTTTTTTTTTCAGTTTTCCAAAAAAGAAAAGAAAAAAAGATAAATAACATATTGCTATAAGGATAAGCAATAGTGACATGCCAATCACTGATTTTTAAGCTGCAGCATTGTGTCAATGACATTTGGTAGTTGACATATCACTATAGCTTAATATCATTGATTGGCATATTGCTGTACTTTAAAACTATATTGATATGTCAATTACTGTTGGGGTTTTTTTAAGCCCTCTGGTAGCACCAGAAAGCAGGGGGAAATACCATGCGGGGGTTCCATTGCTGCTGCAAATGCTTCTGAATTCACAGTGAAAATGGAAGGAAACTGGAAAATCCTTGTTGTGCAGATACATCCTTAGTTGGGAAGTAAAGAGCTACTGGACCAGGGATTGTCACAAGTAAGCCTCCTTATAAAGCAAGAAAACTCTAAAAGATCCTCCCCAGTTTTGTAGCAATTATACTTCTCTATTCCCTGAGGGAGTATGAGCTGATCAGACTAGAAGGTTGGGAGAAAAGGTTCCCAGTATACTTCAAAAGATCCGAAATATATAATTGGTGATGGCAAAAAACTTCTCAGTAGTAGGGTCCCCCAAATCATAAATTATTAGGAAGGGCACAGAGCTGGCAGTATTGCACTGACAGTAAAATGAGTAGTACTTTAAAATATGATCAGGATATACAGAAACTAAATAAGGCTTGCTCCTTTCCTAACGATTGACCATATTCCCTTACCAAGGCCTGCCTGCTGTTTCATAAATTCTGATACTGCACTAATTGCCCAGGAGAAAGGCCTCCTTAGCCTGACTTTCCAAAAGCTTATTATTTTATCTGCAACTGGATTTTTCCTACCAGGAAGCCACGGTTTGCAGGTGGCACAAACTCTTTTGCCTCCAGCCTCTTGTTCATGGTTACATACCTGACTTTCGTCTCATCCTCTCTCTCTCTTGTAAGATTGGGTAACACATCTTGATCAGATGCAAAATGTTTTTTTGGACGGCATGAAAGTGTTTCAGGAGCTTCTTTTCTGCCTCTTCAATCCAGTCTTCGCTGATAATGACTTTTTCTTGAAGTTCAATTGTTTTCATCATGTCACCTGGGATTTTAAAACCAAAATTAGATGAAAAGGAAGTGTTTATTATGTAGCAAGCACACTATGTCTTTTTTTTTTTTAACAAATATGGTTATCCTGGTGAAACAGAGATTGAAGTGATCAAATAGTTCTCAGAACATCTTTTATGATCAAAACAGATGAGGCACTGGGAGTTCCAGGTCTGAAGCTCCCAGCAAATTTTGAAATCCAGTTATCTGATGCACTGCAGAAGGGGGTGGGATGTCAAGTCTTGTGCCATTTTCCCAGCCTACAGTGACCCTAGATGAATTGCTATCTGCCCCATTAAGGAACCATATGGATACAGATACCATACTCTTACTCCAGTGGAGTAAATAGAGCCTTTCAAGTTAGGAAAATGGAAGAGAGAACTCTTAAACTCCCCTCCCTGCACACTGTAGGCCTGATTTGAATTGGGTGCCTACATGCCTTTCAATTAAATTTTTAAAAATGCTTGGAGGTTGGGAGACCTCTTGTCTAGTTTTCTCAGCCTCTTACATTTCTGGGAAACCCATGCTTCTACTTTCTAAGACTAATGGCACTTTCTTCCCATATATGTCTTAAAGAACAGTTTCACTTAAAAGGATCTCTTGTCTCTCTAGCAAATTATGTTGCATGGTTCCTCCAAGAAGTTCAGGATAGCATATATTTTCTCTTCTGTACTGTATTCTTACAGCAACTCAGTGAGCTAGGTTAGAAGAAGAGTTGGTTTTAATATGCTGATTTTCTCTACCTTTTTAAGGAGAATCAAATCAGCTTATAATCACCTTCCCTTCCCCTCCCCACAACAGGCACCTTGTGAGGTAGGTGGGGCTGAGAGAGTTCTAAGAGAGCTGTGTTTAGCCCAAGGTCACCCAGCAGGCTTCGTGTGTAGGAGTGGGGAAACAAACCCAGTTCTCCAGATTAGAGTCTACCATTCCAAACCACTGCTCTTAACCATTACACCACGCTGATTTGGCTGAACATATGTGACTGGCCCAAGGTCACCAAGCACGTTTCATGGCAGAATGGGGATTTGAACCTGGATCTTCCAGATACTAGTCCAGCACTCCATCCAGTATACCACACTGGCTGGCTGTAGCTTGCAGTACCATCCTAAGCAGGTCTGCTCAGAATTCTCCTCACCCAGTGGGACTTGATCCCAGGAAAATATCCTTAGCATTGCACTGATAGTTAAGGTTTTCTCTGAAGAGCTCCAAAATAAAGAACACCTTGTGAGACAGCAAGAATACAACATCTGAAGTGAATCAGAATATTATTGGTTCATCATTAGGATATGCCACCCTTGGTGGGTAATTAATGGTAACAGGTTAGAACAGGTTAAACATTTCAAGTATTCAGGCATACATTTTCAGTATAATAGTTCCTGGACTTTTCATCGCAAGTCTGAAATGAATATAGTTAAGAGTCAGGAGACCACAAATCTCATCATAGTCAAATGTTTGATTAGGATAATTTTAAAATAATTTTAAAATAAAATATGAGTATGCAGTGGCTTTGCCTACAAAGTGAAAAGCAGTATTTAATTTAATCCTCCCCAAACAAAAACAAGGAGCCCCGTGGCACAGGGTGGTAAGCTGCAGTACTGCAGTCCAAGCTCTGCTCATGAGCTGAGTTCGATCCTGACGGAAGTTGGTTTCACGTAGCTGGTTCAAGGTTGACTCAGCCTTCCATCCTTCCGAGGTCGGTAAAATGAGTGCTCAGCTTGCTGGGGGTAAAGGGAAGATGACTGGGGAAGGCACTGGCAAAGCAGCCTGTAAACAAAGTCTGCCTAGTAAACGTCAGGATGTGACATCACCCCATGGGTCAGGAATGACCCGGTGCTTGCGCAGGGGACCTTTACCTTTTTAAAACAAGAACTAATAGTTAACCTCCAGCCTTGGAGAGCAGGAAGTAATTAATTAGGCTGTAAAAAAGTAATGGAAAAAAATTACAGGGAGAAAAAGGTTTTTCTTATACCAGACTATGCTGGACTATAAATGTATAGAATCTTGCCTGTTAAGATGGACATTGTTGTATTCTAATAGATATATAGTACCCTGTAGAGCACCCAGTATCAATTCCCCTTAGAAATGATCAATGAAAAGAAATGACTGAGCAGCAGAGGACTGTTCTAATGTGGAAACAACCATAGGTTTCCTACTGCTTCTGAATGTCAGAAATAATTTTGTTTAGATACAGAGCATTTACTATATTTACAAATGAACATGGTTAGGGTCACATTTTGATTAGCAGATTTTCAGCTGCATATTACTAATCACTAGGAAAAGGCAGCACGGAAAGAGGAAAACCCAGCATGATATGGATTGACTCTATGGAGGAAGCCATGGCCTTCAGTTTGCAAGACATGAGCAAGGCTGTTAATGACAGGACGTTTTGGAGGACATTGATTCATAGGGTCACCATGAGTTAGAAGTGACTTGATGGCACTTAACTAACTTACACATTGCTAATCATACCCCCTTATCATCCAATGGAACATACTCCAAGCTTTTAATGATTCCAGCACCGTCTGTAATTCCTTTTCTTTGAAAGCACTCTGATCCAGTGAATCAGCGATTTCATCCAATAAATTAGACCGCCGGCTCTTCTCTTCCCATGTAGCTGTGTGGAGGTACTCCTTTTCTAGGACTGGATCAAACCCATCATCCTTTTTGTAGTGTTCATATGCCCGATGCACTTTGTTCTGAATGTGATGAAGCTTCTTGGAAATGTCCTGTGAGGATGGAATTCAGACAGCTGCAAAGGGAAAGCTTATACAGAATTGTTCTAGGAAACAGACTACTCCTCAGTTGTACAACTCCCTCCCCTTTAAGGATCACTAAAGCCTGAGCCTGAACATTTCTTGGAAGAGCTGCTGCTGGAAAGTCTTGCTTGGTCACAGTTTTAATGGCAAGAGCTTGTTAATCTTTAAGGATATGGTATACTAAGAAACACTTTAGTTCTATCTTACTATGATATGATTTTTTTGTCTGAGTCCTAGAGAGAGCGAAGGCTAAAAATGTAAATAACAAACCACTAGAAGAATCTAATATCTGGAATTTTAAACAGTTGCCTACATAGGCCTCCCATCTCCCCATCCTGGCCATTTTTAATTACCTTTTCTTTTCCTCAGACATCAGAGATATTTGTATGTATTCTGTATGTGAGAAGAACTCTGCTTTATGTATAAGTTATTCAACATGGGTTCATGGTGGAACCCATGGTGGAAACTCTGCATACTTGGCCTCCCCACTATATAACTCCCCCATGCATGTGCTCAGTTTCACTATATACCTTCTTTGCTCTTTCCAACTGAGCTGTGTCAATTTTATTCAGTATATTCTTCACGGAATGAGGGACTTCGACGATGGGGACAAAGCTCATATCGTCTGTGGATTCTGTGTCCTTGGCTTTTTGGAAGATTTCAGGTTGTTCTTCCTGTATGCTTCCTGTTTTTGATGAAGAAGATGAAGAGTCTTGGGCATCTGTCTTAGGATGTAGGGTTGGCAGCTTGTCCCATGCAACAAATTTTTGGATATTCATGACTGTAGCAGAGGGTAAGCCTGATAAAGTGACTAGTTCTCTGTCAGATTGTTGAGGGGGGAAAGGGAAGACTTGTTTTTCAAAAAGTTAGGCGTTTTCCTGCTGTTAAACAGAATATCATCACTAGGAGATGAGCAGATTCTGTTTCTTTCGTTGATGTCATAGCTGCCATTCTATAGCTTCTAATCCATGACATCACTGGACAGTCAACAGACATTTGCATAAAAACAAGTCCCAAGGAACTGAAACTGATCGTTCTACAAGCTCTACAAGCCACAATACGAGAGGTCCCTAGAATGCATCAGTGCCCCAAATAGGCAGAGCAGGGTAGTGCTTAAACAATTAAGAAGTGGATTATCCGTGCTCGTCGCGTCTGTTCATCCCAGTTCTTTGGAATACCCCCTCCACGTGGTCTGCCTGCCTATACATATTATCTGACAACCCCTCGTCTCTATAAAGCTTTTGCTTGGCTAGATTGAATGCTAACCCTTCTATGGTAATGCAGGGCAGAATTCTGAATATACCATACTCAGACCGGATCTGCCCTTGCTCTTCTGGCTCTATTGACTCTTTAGCCCATGCCCTTTTGGAATGCCACTTTTACGAGGAACTTCGATCGCACTATATTTCCCCCCTTTTAATATACAAATCCAATGCCTCTGTGACTGACATAAAGCCTTTTTTACTAAGCGATAGGGACCCCAAGGCTACATTGTCAGTGGCAAGTTTGTTTCAATCCTTATATCCCTCCAACACTAGATATATGCTGCTCAAGATCAATTGATCAAGGAGCTTCTAAGGGATAAAAGGAAATAAGTGGATTACTCCATTGTATACCTCAGCCAGAGTCCAGCTGAAATGGGTTGCCATGCTTTAAACTAGCAGTTGGCATAAGCCTTCACAACGGTATTAACCAGAACAGCAAGATAGTGATCTGGAAACATATGGTGCTGTTAATATTGAGGTTTTGTTTTCTTGTCCAACATCTGAATGTAAGAACTCCTTGGAATAATGTAAGAACTAGTTAAAATTAAATGAAGCATACTCAGAAACTGCCAAACTATATTCAGCTGACATTTCACAGAAGACAGACACAGTAGTCCTGCTGACCATGTCTCCTGCTAGGAGACCATCAACACGAGGACCTTTTCACACTTCTGTTGGGTATTTCTTTCACTTTCTTATGAAAACAAGTTTAGTACATGGCTGATATTGTGTTACACCTGCTTCCATTGATGTCTTGAAGTTCCTGCCCATGCAAATGTGGTAGTACATTGTGGATGGGCAGTATCTGATGTCACATATGCGAAGCATCAAACCCCCTCCCATTTAATTATGTTTGGAGCAAGTAATAATATGAGCATCTATGGACTATGCGCCTACAAAACCAACGTACCTGTGACCATAAAGCAGATATGAGAACAATAGATGACCTCTGCTATTTCAATTGTGGCTAATTGGTGTGAAGCAATTACTTTGCTTTTTTTTTTTTAGGTTGAGAAATTCCTGTTTTGTAATGATGAAGGTAAAAATGAGGGTAAAAATGAGGGTAAAAATGATGAGGGACTACATAAGGGTGGAAAGATGTCACAGGAGCTTTGTGCAGAAGCCAAGATGGGGCTAGGAATGGTTGAGAAATGGTGGGAAGGTGTGGCCAGATAGAAAGATAGGTTATGCTGGGAGGAAAGCCCCTCTTCCTGTCTGCAGGGGAAAATAGTAGTTCTACTACACAGAGATTGTGCTTAAATAGATTGTGACAAATGAGGTCATCTGAACTGTGAGTAATAACTCAGTCAATCATAGCGGTAGGACAAAATTTGAGTCCAATAGCAGCCTAGAGACCAACAGATATTTCCAAGATATATGTTTTCATGAGTCAAAGCTAGGATTGCCAGCCCCAGTTTAGAAAATACCTGGAGATTTTTGGCGCGGAGCCTGAGGAGGGCAGGGTTTGGAGAGGGGGGGGGACTTCAGTGCCATAGAGTCCAATTGCCAAAGCGTCCATTTTCTCCTGGTGAACTAATCTCTATCGGCTGGAGATCAGCTGTAATAGCGGGAGATCTCCAGCCACTAACAGTCCCATATACAGGAGGAGCCAAGTGGCAGAAAACCTTCATATAGATTGTCATCAGGAGTAAATTCAGTTTCCCCAGCAATGGCAGCACGAACTCTGAGGTAAATCAGTAATTGTCATAGATTTGGAGCTACTGTTCAGTTGTTGTTGTCTCCCACATCGTAAGCTATGCCTGCTGATATGTTTTGAGTAGCAACAGTTAGCAAAGACTTGTCAGCGCAGTTCACATCTGGCTTCTAAAGTTCAGCATGCTGTCAAGTCATCAG
The DNA here is from genome assembly GCF_029931775.1 of Euleptes europaea. Lineage (NCBI taxonomy): Eukaryota > Metazoa > Chordata > Lepidosauria > Squamata > Sphaerodactylidae > Euleptes > Euleptes europaea. Next base: position 148,664,843 of record NC_079312.1, read on the forward strand.
TGATCACCCTACAAAAACCCTACAACTGCTAAAAGAAACCAGATACTTTGTTGCTGTAGTTGTTTCTGCCAACCACATCCTGGTCCTCTTTCTCACCCATGCTGTCTCAGTTAGTTCTCTGTCTACTTATTGTGCAATGGGTTGGGAGGTACTAACTTTCCCTTATTGCTATAACTGTGCCCTCTGATGGATCCCATTGGTTGATTCTTTCCTCCTGTCCATCTCATTGATCTGCAATGAGCTGCTGCTGCTTACTCACCCAGGTACTATGACTGGCTTGGTCTCACTCATAAGAACATAAGAAAGGCCCTGCTGGATCAGACCAAGGCCCATCAAGTCCAGCAGTCTGTTCACACAGTGGCCAACCAGGTGCCTCTAGGAAGCCCACAACCAAGACAACTGCAGCAGCATTGTTCTGCCTGTGTTCCACAGCACCTAATATAATAGACATGCTCCTCTGATCCTGGAGAGAATAGGTATGCAACATGACTAGTATCCATTTTTACTAGCAGCCATGAATACCCCTCTCCTCCATGAACATGTCCACTCCCCTCTTATAGCCTTCCAAGTTGGCAGCCATCACCACATCCTGGGGCAGGGAATTCCACAATGTAACTATGCGTTGTGTGAAGAAATACTTCCTTTTATCTGTTTTGAATCTCTCATCCTCCAGCTTCAGCAGATGACCCTGCATTGTAGTATTATCAGAGAGAGGGAGAAAAGCTTCTCCCTGTCCACTCTCTCCATACCATGCATAATTTTATAGACCTCTATCATGTCTCCCCTTAACGGTCTTCTTTCCAAGTTAAACAGCCCTAAGCGTTTTAACCGTTCCTCAAAGGGCAGTTGCTGTAGTCCCCTGATCATTTTGGTTGCTTTTTTCTGCACCTTCTCAAGCTCTGCAATATCCTTTTTTAGGTGACCAGAACTGTACACAGTATTCCAAGTGTGGTCTCACCATAGATTTGTACAAGGGCAGTATGATATCAGCAGTATGATATTTTTCTCTATTCCTCGTCTAATTATGGCCAGCATGGAATTTGCCTTTTTCACAGCAGCCGCACACTGGGTTGACATTTTCATCAAGTGATCCACTACCACCCCAAGATCCCTTTCTTAGTCTGTTGCTGCCAGCACAGATCCCATCAGTGTATATGTGAAGTTGGGATTTTTTGCCCCCAAATGCATCATTTTACACTTGCTCACATTGAATCTCATTTGCCATTTTAATGCCCATTCTTCCAGTTTTTAGAGATCCTTTTGGAGCTTTTCACAGTCTGATTTTGTTTTAACCACCCTAAATAATTTGGTGTCATCTGCAAACTCAACTGATCTCCTCCCTTCAGATGCTACTAGAGCCTCTAAGATAATTCCTTTAATTTCATCCCTACATTATTGATTCCTCTGCCTGTCTTTTTAGTCCCTGCTGAACAGAACAGTAGAAATTCATCGATAAAGGAAGTACACTGAAAACACAAACTTGATTCAGTTATGAACTGGACTGATATTGACCATTATAGCTATATAGGGTTGCCAACCTCCTGGTGGGGCCTGGAAATCTTCTGGTATTGCAATTGATCTCCAGACTACAGAGATAAATTCCCCTGGAGAAAATGGTTACTATGGAGGGTGGACTCTATAGCTTTGTACCTCGCTGAAGTCCCTCGCTTCCCCATCCTCCCCAGTTTCCACCCCCAAAATCTCCAGGTATTTCCCAAACCAGAGCTGGCAACCCTGTAGCTATGGCTTGTCAAAAGCTCAACATTCTGTCATTTTTAAAAGCCCAAACTCCGTTTTGTGGATTAAATAAAATTAGCCTGCTTTATAGGTATTCTGTATCAGTCACATGTTTCCCGTGATCATGCCTTTCTAAGAAGGATTTGCTTGTCTTCCCTCATATTTTCTCCACATAGATGTTAATTCATCTAGATGAAAACTAGATATCCAATTACTGCTTCATTAGCACAAGGAATAGAAACCTATTCGCATAAGCTTCCCTGATTGGATTTACAAAAGACCTGCCTTTTAATTGGTTCATATCATCAGGAGTGGGGGTGATGGTCTTTCTTCCATATTCAGGGACAAATAATTTTTACTTTTATTCAACTTTAAAAAATATTATTTTTCTTTTATGAAAAGAATGCCAAGTGATTAATATTTCCTAATTAATAAATATATGCTGGTTTTGCACTAACCTTCTTCTGGATTTAAAATCTCAGTGCCTACATATGCCTACAAATGCTACCCTACTGTTAAACAGATACTTTAGTTTTATGTGGGAAACTGTCCATAGCACCTGCTTGTTGCAGGGTGTGTTTGTTTGTTTTTAATCAGTTTCAGTTCTTGTCTACGGCCACTGATAAACTGCTTAGAGAAATTCAGGCAACTATTTCCTCTTTTGAGCTATTATAACTTTATTACGGTATCATTATTATAGCTTTTTTATGATATCACCCAGGTATGATATCAAGCAGTGTTTTACAGGGAGAATCCCTTAAATTTCATCTCGAGATGGTATCTGTAGGAGACCCTAAGATCAGGCAGGGTTTTTAAAACCATCTTCTTCATCCTGACTGTTCAGATAGTTCATTATTGTTTGACACAGGCAATCACCGTGAATACTTCTAGATTACCCTATTGCATCTATAGTAGCTTATAAATTGGAGCCTCTATGAGTAATCTTATCTGTAAAATGGTTAGCAAAGAGTCAAAGTAGGCTTATGGTGAGGAGGAGGGTGGGGTGCATAAAGGAGGGTGGAGCTGGGACTCAAGTTCTCGGACAGACACCCTCCCCCGAAGACTGTACCATAATTTCAGGGCATCTACTGAAAAGGCCCTGTTTCATATAAACAACCACTGCACTTCAAATGACAACAGAGGCACAGAGCCTCAGAGGAAGATTTTAAACTCTGCATAGGTTCATATGTGAGAAGGAAATTCTTAAAGTACCCTGGGAAATTCTTAAAGTACCCTGAGAAGGAAATCTTAAAGTACCCTGGAAATTCTTAAAGTACCCAATTTGTTATTGGACCACTTAGTACTTTTAAGGTCAAAATCAACACGTTTTAAAAATTGGCCCAATAACAAATTGGAAGCCAGTGAAAATGTTGCACCACAAGCATTATGTATGTTAATTTTATAACCATTTGGAATGTAGTATTTGTCTACAGTCAAAAGTTCAGACCCTCTGTCTGTCATGCCCTTTATAATTAGAATACACACACTTTCTTTAAAAAGACCCTTTAGCCCCTGTAATATCAGTCTACATCAAAGTACTTCCCTCTTTCTAACAGGTAGGTTTTACTAAAGTCTTCTATGCATGGGTACTTTGACTCATGTTCGCCCCCGGACTGACTCAGTTATTCCTTGGAGTTATGCATGAGTTTTCTGTCCTTCAGAGATGAACTCGCTCCGAGCCCTCGCAATGTCCAGGTCTTGCCAATGCTGTTAAAATCCAATTCTTCTGTCTCTCCTGAGATCAAACCATCCTCATCATGCATAACCCAAAGCGCAGGACAGGGGAGCCGTGTGTGTGTGATGTTTTTCTCACAGTAAGCACTAAAGCCAATTACAAAGCAGCGTTTCAAGAGGCAGGGACTCAAATGTGTCCTGATTTTTGTCTCACACCCAGAGTTCTTTCTGAGCAGACATGGGTTTTAAAATGATGCTTGTGCTTCTCTCTCTCTCTCTCTCCCCCCCCACCCCGTTCCTTTTAAAAAGCTCCGTTTCGGGAAATTGTTTTTAAAAATGACACTTGGATTTCTGGTGGGGGGTAGAGGGGGACTGGACATTTTTCTCACAGTTACTAAGTGTTCTGCATTACGGATTGTGGGATCCATCCTGAGATTCTATAATACAAAGGGTAGTTTTCTTATCAATCCAGTTATTTAAAAGCAAGGTCGTTCCGCAATTACTGTATGGAAAGTAAGGGGATGGAAGGAAGATACCCTTTACATCCTAGAAGGGAAAGCTGAGCGAAAGGGTTTTACCCCTCTCTCGTGCTTCCAACGAAGCCCCTTGTGTCTTCTCCACCTCTCTTTATTGTGTGAGTGTGTGTGTGTGTATAAAGAAACATGGGAGGAAATAAAAGCAACAAGCTGGTTGCAGCCTCCTGTTTAGAAATTATGGTAAACAGATATGACCCCAAGAGGGGCTCTGATGAATTGCTTAGGGGTCTAAGACTTAAAACCCTCATCTCTCTGTGCAAGGTGGAATGGCCCCAGCTCACTAAAGCCTGTGAAGAAACATTGCAATGGCCCAGTACAGGGTCTTTTGATATAAAGAAATTGGCAATACTTAAAACGCACATTGCCACAGGCAGCCGCCCACACATGTATTTTGTGCTATGGGTAAAAATGGCAAATCATCATGCCCAGCACCAGGATAATCCCACAGCTATTGATATGTTTTCAAATGAAGCAATCCAGGCTTTCATGGGACCATTTCAAGATTTGCCAGGGGCAGATGAGTGGGGAAAATTGGCATTTGGGACCACTGAAGAAATTTTTTTTCTTTTTCCTGTATTCAAGGAATATTTGAGGTAATACCTGTAGTTCAGAATGACAAAGATATAAAACATTAATGGGTAAACAACAACCTTTTGGTGATTAAATTTTTTAGGTGAAACACTGGAAAATTAATGTCTCTCGAAAACAAAAAAAAATGTTTTTAATTTATGCGTATCAGCCTGAGCCAATACAGCTGCTGTCCCCACAGAGGATTTGCTCTGCCCTGGCTCTCAGATTGCACTGGTGGCTACACAATGGTCATTAATACATGGGCACTTGGACTCATGTTTTGCCCCCGTCATGTTTAGTCCCTTTTTAGTCCCGTCTGACTTGGTTGTTCCTGGGACTCCGCTTTCCAGCAATCTACAACACATAAAGAAGTCTATATTTGAGTATAAAAATTGACTTACCTGTCACTCAGGATACTCAGGAATTGACATTGACTTACCTGACTCCCAGGATATTTATTTATTTATATATTGAATTTGTTTTTTCTGCTGGACTGCTATTGATATCTATATGTGTATCTTGTTGTTACCTTGTTGTATATATTGTTCACTTTTGCACCTTCTTTCACCTTATAAATTAGTACTTTAATATATATATTGTGTGAGTGCTGTCTGGATTCTTTCCATTATCCATACAGCACTGAGCCTTTCTTTCTCCAGCTCCAGTATGGAAGGATAAAAAATAAAATTATTGGGAGCCAGACACCACCGCCGCCGCACCAAAGTGGAGGGAGCAGAGCTGGGGACCCGGCAGTCAGTGTGGCAGGCGGCCACTAGGGGCCAGAGAGAGCATTGGGGAGGGGAGAGTCAGAACTAGGCAAAGGAGAAGGAAGCTGGCTCCGCCCCCATCCTGCCCCGAACAAATGCAGCAGAGGCCGGGGGAACTGGCCACCCTCTGGTGAGGGCTCTAAGTCCCCATGGCAGGGAGCTGATGGACCAACGTCCCGAGATGCGTGTGTCTTCCTTGCCAGAAGGCATGTGCAGCAGGACCAGTGCTTATGAGGGGGCTGTTGCCCTGCAACTGGGCGTCGCCGTGGGGGCTTGGCCCTCTTCTGGCCCCGGCCCACTGGCTGGCCATTTGGGGCTGTCATAGGCCCTGGGGGCATGGCTGCACCAAGGGGGGTAAATTGGGAAAACACCTATACTAGGCCTCTATGAGCTAAGTCATAATTTCAATAGGCATAACTTTATGCTGGGGAAAGTGGGTGTTCCCGCCCCGAAAGCCCTCAGGAATCTGAATTCTTTTCCCCCCACCCAAGGAATACTCCCTTTTCCGCCGGCGAAGGTCCCTGTACTGGAACTGCACTGCCACGGGGACTGCGCCACTGCCCCTGCCTCGTCCTCCTGTGCTGCTCTACCGCCAGTGTCCGTGCCAGTTTAGATGGTGCAAGTGGCACTTACGTGGAAGAAAAAAGGAGGGGAATAAAACCCAACCTAAAAACAAAAGCTGGGTACCCAAGGTTGGGTGAAAGGAAAATATATATGTCTATGTATAAATACTGAAAGTATAATTTATTAGAAGCGCTATATAAAAGTTAAAATTATTTAAAAGCATTAAAATAGCACAATGGCATTTCCTGAGGTTGATAACTAAAACCACATACCAAACACGTTTCGGCCTATGGGGCCTTCATCAGTGGTTAATTAAAACCCTTTGTAAACCTGCACACATTTACAGAAATACATTAATAAATACAAATAGTTCAAACCCAACCAGGAATGTGTATATGTTGTAAATTCTATTCTCAATTACTCAGACATCTGGTATAATAGGTTCTTGTATTTATACATAGACTTATATATATTTTCCTTTCACCCAACCTTGGGTACCCAGCAAGTGGCACTTACGCCAGCGTAAGCCTTGCATCACTTCCTGAGGTGCTTTGCCCCCCCCCCCTTCAAAGATTTATTGAAGCATATTGAAGCGTGGTGTAGTGGTTAAGAGCGGCACTCTAATCTGTCAAACTAGGTTCAGTTCTCCACTCCTCCACATGAAGCCTGCTGGCTGACCTTGGGCCAGTCACAGTTCTCTCAGAACTCTCTCTCAGCTCACACGGAGGCAAGCAATGGCAAACCACCTCTGAATGCCTCTTGCCTTGTAAACCCTACGGAGTCACCATAAGTCAGCTGTGGCTTGACTGCACAAACACTTTGTCAGTTGAAGTATCATTTCCTGAAGTGGGCTGTAGCCCATGAAAGCTTACTCTTCAATAAAACTGTTATTCTTTAAGGTGGAATAAGAATCCTTTTTGCTTATACTGTGACACAGCTACCTCAGTGTAAATATTAACTCCGAACTTTCAGTATTAAATTCTGATGGGACTGTTGCATATCTAAATGACCTTGTCAATTCAGGCAGCAGAACTCTATCTTAATTTATAAGATATGATGATGAGAGGAAATCAGTCACCCGTGCCCAGCTATCAACAGCTACTGTGAATCTTCCTAATTACCTAGCCATCCTATAGAATTCTATTCTATCACATGCCTTGTGGGCATCCACCTCCAGAGGATCCTAAAGAAACCTAGTTAAGATGAGGCAAGACGGTGACTGACTATAAGTGCTCCTTTGAAGAGGAGCTCTCAAGCTACCCCCATTTCATGGGTCTGAGCAACCAGGTTGGGTTGATAATAACCCAAAAACCCTCCTCTAATTAAAGAGGGGCTCCTGACACACAGTGCGGCAAAGAGCAGAAGTTTATTTCTCTGAGCTTCTGACTCTGAACTGCAGATAACATCTGGACTGAATGGGGAGAAGCAATGCGGCTGGATCAGTAAGCTAGCTTTTCAAGTCTGCCTGCCTGCCTGTCTATTTAATTACAGCGGGAATTGCATGGAACTTGCTTCATGTGATAATTCTGAACAAATTAATGCTCTGAAGACTATGCAAATAATTACCAGAGGTGATCTCAAATACATAAGCTTGTTTAAATTAGCCAGTATAATAAATCACTAGATTTCAAGAACATTATCAGCTTGTTATAAATTTTTAACTTATAGCTTGAAATAGCATTGGACTCTACGCTTATTTTTAAGCTACTTTTCTTAGCTACTCCTTGTTAGTGGCATTCCAAAAGATTCTAATTGGAGACAGTCTGGACTTAGATAAAAGAACAAATGGTAGCCCCCATTTCAACAAGCTTGGAATTGTTTCCACGGGAAAAAGGAGATTTAAAACTTGTAAACTATAACTGCTGGACATCTGTGTTATTATAAACTTCAGACTAAAACTTAGAATACATGTGTCAGGCTGTTATCTCGGTTTCTCTGTTGCCTCTGTTCCTTTGCTGAACCGTCCAGACTTCAAGGACAGCTTCACATACCAAAGTCTGGGAACGCTACCCCTGGGAAAGTGTGCTCTGTTTATGCTTTGTGTGTTCTGTAATCTCCCGCCAATTTCAAGCTTTATATTGCCAACTAACGAGCAAGACCCTCATAGCTGTCATCTTATCCTATATGCACTGTATTGCCTATTTGACCAGTAAAAGCCATCTGCTTGGATTCTAACTGTCTCTGTGGTGATTTCTGGTTCTTTGGGTCAAGAGCTGACATTATGACAGCTATCCCTACAACTCTTCTTCAACGATCCCCTAGTCAGGCTAGAGCCCTGGAGGGTTCGCCTGCCACTCGGATAGGAGCTAGGAGGTCGCTCTCCGAGTGAACCGGGACTACTACTTCCTGGAACCCTGGAGTCCTCATGTGGGGATCCTACCCTTCTACAGGACATAGTCGCTGAACTTTTTAGGACTACTCTAGAGGCTTGCCGCTTGGAGGGACTAGTACAGACACAGTGGCAATCTCTAGTGAAAGTTCTCTGGATGTTAACCTCGGATGATACTAATACTCGTTTAGATCTCCAGGATTTTGATCAGTTGCTGGATGATGCCCAGCTGGCAACTGAGGACTTACAGGTACTAACCGGATTATTGGATGAACTTATTGCCCGTGAGTCTCTCCCATTCACGGCCCCTACTACCCTGGGAAAAGGTATCATGGCAGGAGCCTCAGGTCTTTCCCTGATACCCGATGCAGCTAGTTGTCAAGCTGAAGCCAAGCGGGTCGCTGTCCATACGGCCCTCCTCTTTGCGGATTGTACAAAGGATACTACGGTAGCCACCTTGGCCCAATGTTTGGCCTCGACGTTTGGGGCCGACGCACCCGCTATCGCGGTTCGGTTACAACCATTGCTGGGCGGGGAACCCGACCCCATACGCTCACTCCTGGAAACAGAACTTTTACCGCACGTTACCGCAATTGAAGCTCTGAAACTCGAAGCCCGAAAGGTTCTCGCAGATAAAGAAGCTGCTGAAGCGGCTAAGGCGGCGGCCGAAGCCCAAGCCGCAAGGGATAAGGAGTTACAATTGGCTGTGGATCGTGCGCGGACCGGCGGTCGCCCTAAGGACACTGTAAAGAGCGGCCCTCCGTTAGGTCTGTCTTTTCCCCCGGTGTTTGTCCCGTCGCGCACGACCCAACGCGCACGCCGCCTTGCAGACCGACGCCAAGACTCCGGAGAGTCTGCTGACGAGGACCTATATGGGGACAGTTCTCAATGGGCCACGAGTTTCCGGACAAGTAAACCTCATCGTACCGGCGGCCCAGGAGAGGATGTTCACCTGTTACGAGCCCAAAATCGAGAGTTGTCCGACCGCGTCGATCAACTCCAACAGCTAATGGAACAAATGCTGCAGGACAACAGGCAGTTGCAGCAAGCCCTGATAGCCCAAGCACAGCCCGTCCCAATACCGGGTCGGGGGGACCAGTCCAACCTCCTGCACCACCTCCACCTCCCGGAGCTCCCGTTCTACCTGCACCCGGAGCACCTGTGCCACCGGGTCAGCCTGTGCAACTGGGTCAACCCATACCCGGCCCTTGGAAACAGCTCAAGTTGAAAACTACGTATGATGGATCTCTTGAAGCCCTACCCTGTTTCTTGCATCAGGTGGACAGTTATATGCGAGAACAGGGACAATTGTTCCCTACCGAGGACAGCCGGGTGCGCTACGTAGCTTCCCTTCTGACAGGCAAAGCGGCCGACTGGATGGTCCTCCAATTCGACACCCAATCCCGCTCTATCCGTTCCCTCAACAATTTCATGACTGCTTTACGTAGGAGGTTTGAGGACCCCTTTCTGGGGGAACGGGCCAAAGCGGAGCTGCTACAACTAAGACAGGGCTCTACTCCAGTCCGAGAGTTTGCCGATGAATTCCAGAGACTGGCGAGCAAAATTGTGGGCTGGCCCGAGGCCACCCTAATTCACCATTTCAGGGAAGCCTTACACCCTGACGTCCTGAACTGGTCGTACATGCGGGGCGATCCCGACACTCTCGAGGATTGGATTCTATTAGCCGAAGAAGTAGAAAGCTGCCGGCGCTTTATTTCCCTTGTCCGCCAAAAACACAAGGAGAAAAGCGCCCAAAAACCCCAGCCCAAGGCACCACCCCCCGCTATATGGAAGCCGACGCGTCCACCCCAGGAGCGCGAAACCCGATTCCAAAGGGGTGCCTGCCTCATTTGTGGGGAACAGGGCCACTTTGCAGCGGTCTGCCCGTACCGCCCTGAACCCTTTCGTCCCAGCACAGCAACTCGAGCTAGGGGACGACCGCAACGCAGAGGCACCGCGGCCACCCGCAGCGCAGCGCCGGGAAGACCCACGCCCTCTGCACTTCACGCTGGAGACTCATCCGTCCTGCCTGCATCAACTGACCCAGCCGGGTCTCGGATTACAAGTGCCCCATTGGGGGACAACTTTCCCTCTTCGGACGAAGAGAACCCATGGACTTCTCCGGCTTTAAACCTGGAATCTCCCCTTGATTTGTCAAAAAACGGCTCCGGTCTGTGGTGAGTGGAGCGTCTCCACAGACCTCTGCAGATTCTCCTGCTAAACCGACAGCTCCCACCAAAGTAAAGGAAGTAGAAACCACCGTTTATGTAGACCCCATTCTACAACATCACGAAGGTGGCCCCCAACTACCCGTTAAAGCACTTATTGACTCTGGTTGCAGTCGCACTCTCATAAGCGCAGCCACATTCGCAGCACTCAAAGTCGAGTCCGAGGCTTTACCAGCCCCCGTCCAATTTGCCCAAATGGATGGGAGCCATTTCAAAGGGGGTCCAGTTGATCATCGCACTATAGGGGTGGCGATGGGAATTGGCTCCCACTGGGAACAAATCGACTTTACCATAGCCCCTATTCGATTCGAGGTGGTCCTGGGAATTAACTGGATTAAAGGTCATTGTCCCAGTATCGATTGGGACACGAACACAATCTCCTTTGACAACCCTAAATGCGATCAGCACCGACAGCAAGTTGCGGTGCTGTCTCCACCCGCTTCGGCATTACTCTCCGAGGTCCCATCAACATCAGCCCTCCCTGAAATATACCAAGACTTCGCGGATGTCTTTAACATTAAAGAATGTGATGCCTTACCCCCTCACCGGGCTACTGACTGTGCAATTGAAGTGGTGAAGGACTGCACATTAACCAAAAGTAAAATCTACCCAATGAGCACTTCCGAGCGCACTGTGCTTCGAGACTTTTTGGACAAAAACCTTGCCAGAGGGTTCATTCGCCCATCGAATGCTCCCAACTCAGCCCCCGCGTTTTTTGTCCGAAAAAAGGAGGGCGACCTACGCCTCTGCATTGACTTCCGCAAACTCAATGCAGTTACTCAAACCAACGCCTATCCTATACCACTAATTTCAGATATCTTGGGACAACTACAAGAAGGACGTATTTTTTCTAAATTGGACCTGGTAGAAGCCTACTACCGCGTCCGCATCCGAGAGGGGGACGAACCCCTCACTGCCTTCTCTAGCTGCTTTGGAATGTTTGAATTCCTTGTGATGCCCTTCGGGTTAAAAGGGGCCCCGGGGGTCTTCATGCAACTCATTAATGACATCCTTCATTATTTGCTATACCGTGGAGTAGTGGTTTATTTAGACGACATTCTCATTTATTCAAAAACCATGGACGAGCATGTCACATTGGTCCGAGAAGTTCTGCGCCGCCTACGCAACCACCAACTCTTCGCAAAGCTGGCTAAATGCGAATTTCACCAGAGCAAAATAACTTTCTTGGGATACATAATCTCCCACCATGGCCTTAGCATGGACCCGGACAAGGTCCGTTCCGTCCTCGAATGGGCACCTCCCTCCAACCGCAAGCAAGTACAACAATTCCTGGGCTTTGCTAATTTCTACCGCGGATTTATTCCAAACTTCGCCCAAATAGCACTGCCCATCACCGACCTTCTAAAAACCAAAGGTAAAGAAAACTCTGCCACATTGCCCTTCGCTAAAATACTGTGGACTGATCAATGCCAAGCCGCCTTTGTAGCTCTCAAACGCCTTTTCACATCAGAACCGGTGCTACGGCACCCAGACCCTAATCGAATGTTCATTGTGCAAGTCGATGCCTCCGACGTAGCTATGGGGGGGGGGGCTGCTGCAAAAAGGACCTAATGGTCTCCTTCATCCTTGCGCTTATTTCTCTAAGAAGTTTGCGCACTCCCAATTGAACTGGCCTATTTGGGAGAAAGAAGCCTCAGCTGTTCACCATGCTCTCACTCTTTGGCGACAATTCCTAGAAGGGTCCAAAGTCCCCTTCGAAGTTTGGACCGATCACAAGAATCTGGCCGCCCTCACAGGAACCCATAAATTATCCGCAAAACAACAACGTTGGGCGGAATTCTTTGCTCAGTTTCGTTTTGTCCTGAAGCATGTCCCAGGAAAACAAAACGTTCTCGCGGATGCTCTCTCCCGATTGCCTCAATACCCGGCAAAACTCGATCGGCCAACAGACTCTTTATTTACGCCCGCACAAAGAGAAGCCCTGCCCGTATTGGCTGTACAAACCCGATCCCAAACGCTACCCCAGCGACAACACACAGTCACCAGCGAGCAAACCCCTCCAACCCTACCGGCTGCTCTCCTGCCTCCTCAACGGAACACCGCGATGGCTCCGGCTCCAGCTCCGACTCCTCCAACTCAACCGGCCGCCCAGCCGCCTGAAGTCTACGCACCGCAACACGTAAGCGTTTCCCCCTCTCCAACCCCCCTACCTGCTCCTACTACTACTTTGAACGAGGGGGGGGGTTCCCGTCTCCGATTCTTTCTTAAAGTCCCTGCGGGAACACTGCCTTATGGAACATTCTGATCAAACCCTGCCTCCTGGTGTTGTTGAACAAGGGGGCTCTTGGTACAAAGACTCAAAATTGTATGTACCCAAAGCGCTCCGAAAAGACGTCTTACACTTGGCCCATGGAATGAAAACCGCAGGGCACTTTGGGTTTCTAAAGACCCTTCACCTGTTGCGCAGACAGTTTTGGTGGGGGGGAATGCGTTCTGATATTGACTCTTTTATTCGCAGCTGTCCTATTTGCGCCACAGTCAAACGATCTCAAGGCAAACCCCCAGGACTACTGCAACCGCTTGAAATACCCTCCAAACCCTGGGAAGTGATTGCTATGGATTTTATGACGGATCTCCCTCTCAGCGGGGGAAAAACTGTACTATGGGTTATCACTGACTTATTTTCTAAGCAAATACATTTGGTTCCATGCGCAGAGATCCCCTCCGCTCAGAAATTGGCCCGCCTCTTCGTGTCACATGTCTTTAGACTACATTCGTTTCCGCGCAAAATAATTTGCGACCGCGGCAGTAGCTTTGTTGCAAAGTTTTGGAAAGCTTTTCTCAAATTGGTGTGGGTGGAGCAAGGATTGTCTAGTGCATACCATCCCCAAACGGATGGCCAGACCGAACGTGTTAATGCTGTACTTGAATGTTATTTGCGCTGTTATGTCAATTACCACCAAGATAACTGGGTAGAACTGTTACCTTTTGCAGAATATGCTTACAATAATGCTGTACATCAATCCACTGGTTTCAGCCCGTTTTATGCAATATATGGACAGGACTTTGGTCCTATCCCCCCTGTAGAGGCTGTGGAAGGGGAGGGGGATGCCGACATTGCCTCTTGGGCACACACCCTCCGCACTACATGGCCCTGGCTGATTAGCAATCTTACTCGAGCCAAGCGCTTATACAAAGCACAAGCCGATAAGCATCGGTCCCCCGGTGGGGACCCACAAGTAGGTAACCTGGTATACCTATCCACCAAGAATCTGCGTTCCACCCGCCCGTGCCATAAACTCAACGCTAAGTACATTGGCCCATTTCCCATCACTCGCATCATAAATCCTGTCACGGTGGAACTATCTCTCCCCAAAACCTTAAGACGTGTGAACCCCGTTTTCCACATCAGCCTCCTGAAACCCCATATTGCTTCTCCGCAATGGCATCCAGAACTGCCTCCCGAACAGCCCATAATGGTGGGGGGGGGAAGAACATTTCGAGGTCTCCAAGGTCCTGGACTCCCGTATTCACCATGGAATTTTACAATACCTAGTTCGCTGGAAACACTTCCCCCCTGCCTATGACGAGTGGGTTCGCGCACGAGATGTCTCCGCCCCCAAGCTCATCAACGCCTTTCACATTGCCTACCCAGACAGACCAGCCCCCTTGCAGGATGGGAGGGGGCCTTAAGGGGAGCAGGATGTCAGGCTGTTATCTCGGTTTCTCTGTTGCCTCTGTTCCTTTGCTGAACCGTCCAGACTTCAAGGACAGCTTCACATACCAAAGCCTGGGAACGCTACCCCTGGGAAAGTGTGCTCTGTTTATGCTTTGTGTGTTCTGTAATCTCCCACCAATTTCAAGCTTTATATTGCCAACTAACGAGCAAGACCCTCATAGCTGTCATCTTATCCTATATGCACTGTATTGCCTATTTGACCAGTAAAAGCCATCTGCTTGGATTCTAACTGTCTCTGTGGTGATTTCTGGTTCTTTGGGTCAAGAGCTGACAACATGATTATGGAAAATAACTACTGATTTGGAATTGATGTTCATGAACTGTATTGGATGGCTCAGATAGTGAGCCTAGCTGGGAAAGCTATTTAGGAACTATATAAAGACTGGCAAATAATTTTGGCACAATAACGAAGAGGGAAAAATAAATTGATTTGATGTATTAGTAACTAATAAGCTATCTTATTTTGAGCAGGAGTATTTCGTGCCTGAAAGAAGCAATTTCTTCCTAAATTCTCCAGTTCTGTGTTATTAAAGAACATTGAGGTCTGAGGTAAAACTCTGTCACCATTGGTTGGCGTCTCTCTGGGCTGAGAGAAAGGAGCAAGACAATGATTTAAGCAGGAGATTTCCAGCTAGTACCTGGAGGTTGGCAACCCTACTCCCCCACCATCACCCCCACCTGTCTACTAACTAGCAGCAATAATCAGGATTAGACCTGGCAACTCTACTTGGTGTTCTTTTTTTAAAAATAATTTTTTTATTATTTTTCCAAAATTATTAATCACATAGTTTAACAATGATATAAACAATAAAAAAATAAAAACAAATAGGTAACATTGTTAAAAAAATTATATATAATAAAGAATTGTTGACTTCCCCTACACCTTTGCTGCCATCTGCTGGTTCTGGAAGACATTACCTAGACTATTTGGAATTGTTTGGAGTTACAAACTACTACTTGGAATTACAAATATCTGCTTGCTCTGGAAATATTGGATCATAAGTCATCAAATATTTGGCCACAGCAAAATCCAGAAAAATGGCATAAAGAACAAAATAACAGACAGGCGGATGCCCATCATGACTGTGCCGGGTCAGAGGGGGAGGAGGACGTGCCCGGGCCGCTGTGGAGGCAGTTGCTCACCAGGGGGTTGCAGGGATCCTGCAGCGGGGCTGAGGAGGGACTATGCTGAGTAGCTGCTGGGTCAGCCCCCCCCCCTCACACCGCAGGGCCAAGGGGAGAGCACTGAAGGCCGGGAGAAGTGCATGCTTATTCAAAGGAAGCAGAAGGGTGGGCCAGACCCTGCCTGGACAAGTCAAGGAGGGTGGGCAGTAGGGGTTGGCCAAGGGCCCTCCAGGGTATGTGAGGAGAGGACTTGGAGGGGGAGCTGCAGAGTGGCCACAGAACAACATTGGGGCCAAATAGGGCAGCCATCTATCTGGCCCCATTGATGTCCAGTCTGGCAAGGGAACACTCTGCCTTATGTAGTTGCCCTGTTTCCAGTTCGCTCTGGGCTTCTAGGGGCTATCAGGACTGGCTAGAAGCTCACCCGTGTCCATATGCTGATTAAGGGGTGTAACCATCTGAGATGGGGCCTATCGGCAGACAGAGCCCCTATAGGGGGGTGTCTGGAGGATAGGATATTTGCCGAAGTGGCATTGAGCATGTGTGGGGGTTTTGCCTGTCTCATATGGCCCCATTGGCCCCCCCAATGACACCCTGCAGTGGCTGCAACATCTGTGTTACTTCATCGGCCTTTGGCCGGACAGTGTTGTGCCTGTGTTCAAAGGGGCTGGCAATGCTGGCTCCAGATCCTCGCCCTTCCCCCCAACCACAAAGCAGCATCCTTCTCACTTCTGCTTCCCTTGTTGTGTTCTGTCTTTGCACAGTAAAATGGAGCCCCCCTGAAGAGGGGGGAGAGATCTGGCAGCATCCAAGCTCGGACGTGCAGCGCTATGATAGCTTGTGTGTTGGGGTGGTTGGTTGAAGTGCGCCCTCGTTTCAATTGGTGCTTGGCTAAAAGCATCCCACCACCAGGGCTCATCTGATCAGATGGCTGTTAATGTGCCCATGTACGGCCTGTGGACCCTGCTCCAGTGGGATGTCCAAGCTCAAATGGCTGCAGGACCCCAGATGAGCCCTCCCTTCCTTGTCTGACCACCACCAGCTGCCACAAGGATCTGGCCAGAGATGGTTGGACGTGGGAACCCCCTCCCTGGCCAGCCGGTAGCCTGATGGGACAGTTGTGGGCTCTGGATGACAGACTGCCACCGTATGCAAATCACCCCAGGGCTTGCTGGGTGGTGTGCCAAGCTGTGAGAGGCTGGGGGATGGACTGCAGCATTGCAGTCGCCTTGTGAGCGTGCCTGCAGACCAGGAAGCACCTAACGGGAATGCACTGTCTCGGTGACCCCTTCACATGGCACGGGTGGGCCCACTGCAAGGACACATCGCTATGCACTCCATTCTCCACAGAATTCTCTCCCTTGGTAGGCTGAGACGGCAGTCGCCCTGCTCCTGGCTTGCAGCCCAGGAGCTTGGCTCACCATCCGCGCATGTCGAGGGGAGGGTGATGTTCGCTCAACCTGATGAGCCACTGGACCATCTGCGTGCAACCATGCCGCCTTGGAACCTTCAAAGGCGGGGAAGAACTTTGCAGACATCCTGCAGCACCAAATGTTGGAGGTGGCCTGTGAGAGTCCCATCGCCAATCAATCAACCCACCTTCCCACCCTCTCTGACAGAGAGGCACAAACATGGTTGTCAAAGACAAGAACTCTTTAATGGGGGGAGGGGGCATGGGAATTTAGAGCCTCTGTATTAACCTCTGGGCCTGAACAAGAACATAAGAAAAATTCTGCTGGACCAGATCAGTGGTCCATTGACAGCCTATTCCTGAGGTTGGGGGCTGAATGTGGTTAGGAGGCGCACAGGGCCTTATGCCAGTGCAAGTGGCACTTGCGCCATCTGGAGAGGGCTGGATGCTGGCAAAAGTGGAGTTAGGCTGGCAATGGCAGGCGGCAGGGGGGAAGGCACGGGGGCAGCGGCACAAGGGCCACGCCGGCGGCCGAGAGGTGCAGAAGTGGCTGGCAGCGGCTGAAGGGGCGTTCCCCGGAGTGTTTCTTGGGCTATGAGAATTCCTAAGCCTGTTTGGCCAAGGAACACTCACTTTGGGGGGCGGAAAGTTACCTGGTGCACCCCATAGAGTCCCATGCACACTCTCCTTCCTGTTGACTCTGTTGCTCTCGAAAGCCCCGCCCATCTCTCCCTGGCATCTGTGGAATCCAACTAGGAGGCTTACCAATGGGGTGTGCCAGGAAGTTGCTGCATCCCTGTGGGGGCAGGCCCTGGAAGGCAGGAAAGTCCTTCTTAAGCAGCACTTCGAGGGCAGTCCTCATTTGACAGATAAGCCTTGTATGGGCCGGCATGCTGCCGGTCAGCTCCACGGGGTTGGGACTTTGCGATTCCCCCCTCCAACTCCTGACTGTCAGGGGACTCTGCTTGGCCCACCCCTGGAAACCAGGGGTGGGGCGGCTCGGACTCAATTCTCCCCGGTGGACTGGCCTGTGGGTGGGCGAGCTCTCACTGCTGACAGGAGCCTGGTCTGCACCAACCGTGTCCACTGAAGCATTAAACCACGTTAAATGATGAGCAGTTAGAAAAATGACTTAAAGTAAAGGCCCTTTTAGTAAAGGGATGAATTAAAGTTTTGGTCTGAATTGCCTGCGAACAACAGGTGCATCCATGACATTTGTAATGGCCTTTCAAAGTAGGTGTGACACTAGCAGTTTTTAAGTCAGCACATACCAAAAGATCTTTAATGGACTGAGATTTTGTGAATCCAATAACAGGCTTGGTGTCACAAGATGGCATGGAATTTAACAAATGCCAATATCTAAGGATGATATTTTTGATCTGCAAGGCCAAAGGAGCAAATTGTAATGAAAAAAGATAGAGCTATCCTGTGTAGAGGTAGAATGTTTGATAAATAAATCTTTCCTTGGTTTGCAACTAGCACGTTTTCTGGCTGATGTAACTACTCTGATGGGGTATCCACTTTGTTGAAACTTATGAACCAGATTCTCAGCTTCCACGTCATACACTAAATCGGATGTGGTAATCTGTTTGATACATAAGAAGGAGCTATAAGGAAGATTCCTAATAAGCCAGGGTGGATGACAACTAGTGTAATGAAATAATTAGTTCTCATCTGTTGGTTTAGTATAAGGTCTTACTCACAACGATCTTTCATGAACATAAACAAAAGTGTCAAAAAAGCGATGTGGTTAAAGTTAGATGTATAAGAAAATTTAATAGTCAAATGAAGACTGTTTAACCCAAGCTTGTCCAAACTATGGCCCCTGGGCCGCATGCGAAATGGAAACCACACTTGCGAATAATGAATAAAACCATTATAGCGAATAATGGAGACCATGCTTGCCCATAGAGCAAGTGTGGTGTTCTTTTCCAGTCCAGCTTTTGGCCTGGCCATGGGACAGAGATGGTGCTGGTCACTCTCACAGACGAGCTCCGTAAAATCTGGATCAAGGCGGGTCAGTGCTGCTGTTGTTAGACCCACAGGAGCATTTGATACGGCCGACCATACAAATGGCACATTGGGAAGGATTCAATTGAACAAGTTAAAAGCTATAAGTATTTGGGAATTACTTATAACTATAATCTCAATTGGTCTATACATCGACAAAATACTATTAAAGCCACCAGGATTTCCTTAAATCAACTCAAGCAGTTTTTCTACGCGAAGGGGAATCAGTGTGTTCCTGCAGTGATAAAAATCCTGAATTTGAAAATATTCCCCCAACTTCTGTTTGGAGTTCCCTTATGGCTTGGAACTCTTAATCAAGAAGTGGAGAACATCCAAGCCATATTTCTTAGACAAATATTGGGGATACCTAAATGTGTCTCATATTTCACAATTTGTTATGAAACTGGGCAAAACTTGATTGCCACCAAAGCCTGGATTCAAACAATAAGATATTGGCTCAAATTATATTTTCAAACTGAGCCAAGTTCCCTTTTATATTTCTTGAAAAGTGAACTTCATTATTTCTCATGGGACATATTGATTAGATCTAGACTCTGTCAAATTGGAATTGATTTAGATAATCTTGCTCTGGCCAATGAATCTTACATCTTTAAAAGAATCAAGCAACGTCTCCTTGATGTAGAATTGCAGAATTTTAACCCAGCTCTTCCCCCCATCTGCTCTCCGGCGGCCCTAGGCCTTAATAATGGATCGGGTAAAATGGCTAGGTATCTAGATAACCTAGAGATACCTTCTCAACGCCGCGCTTTTCTATTAGCTAGGGTTAATGCATTCCCATCTAAGGATGCTCTTAGGCCGATACCTCCAGATCCCTAGACATGAACGCCTATGCACATGCGGTTTAAACTTGTTAGATACAATTGACCACATCCTTTTAGATTGCCCCTTCTATGTGACTCTGCGGGATAAACTGCTATCTACTTTGCTCCAGTACAAGACATACAGGAGTAATGAAGTGAAATGCAAATTTCTTTTGAGTGACCATGATCCCAAAATTACTGCTACCGTGGCTGAATTTCTTACAGGAGTTCTTAAAGAACAAGAAAAGTTTTATTAACCCGACCGTAACTTATATGTATTGCCCTTTGGAGGTATTTTGTTGTTGTTTTTTCTATCTCTGTCTTTGGTATGCCAATAAAGGTTAATGAAATGAAATGATACGGCCGACCATGATCTGATATCCACCACCTCACCAACATTGGCGTGCGTGGCACTGCCCTTCAATGGCTGATCGCATTTCTCCAAGATCGGGGACAGAGCATGGTGTTTGTGGGGGAGGACCTTGACTCAACACCTGTTGGTGTGTGGAGTCCCACACAGGGTGATTTTCTCCCCAATGCTTTTTAACATCTATATGCGCCCCCTCACCCAGCTAGTCAGGAGCTTCGGACTGAGTTGCCATCAATATGCAGATGACACCCAGCTGTATCTGTTGATGGATGGATAGCTGGCCATTGCCCCAGAACAGCTGACCAGGTGTCTGGAGGCTGTGGCTGGATGATTGAAACAGGGCCACCTGAAATTGAACCACTCAAAGACGGAGGTCCTGAGGCTGGGCCAGGAAGGCTCGGGTTGGGAAATTCAACTCCCCACTCTTGATGGGGTACAGCTGGTACTGGCTTCCTTTGTCAGGAGTCTGAGAGTGACACTGGATGCCTCCTTGACACTGGAGGCCCAGGTCACAAATACAGCTTGGTCAGCATTTTTTCACCTCCACCAAGCCCAACAGATTATTCCTTATCTGTCCTGTACTGACCTAGCCACAGAGATCCATGCAACGGTCACCTCTAGACTGGTCTACTGTAACTCACTCTACACAGGGCTTCCCTTGAGGCTGCTCCGGAAGCCTCAACTAGTCCCGAATCATAGAGTTAGGACATAAAAGCCAGCTAATCCAACCCCCTGGTAAATGCAGGATCAGTCTAGAGCAGTGATTGCGAACCTTTTAGAGACCGAGTGCCCAAACTGCAACCCAAAACCCACTTATTTATCGCCAAGTGCCAACACGGCAATTTAACCTGAATACTGAGGTTTTAGTTTAGAAAAAACAACTCATACATTCACATATTTTGCCTTAAAAGAAAAGCACAATAGCAGAGCTTTCAATGATACAACTTTTTATTGAAAGGCAAAAGTTTGCATTTGGCGTGCATCTCTCCAGGACTCGTCCTCTGCTCAGCCACCGGACATTATTGTACATAAGTAAACAATTATACTGTGCCTGAACCTCCTCAAGAAGTGCTTGAAACTGTCGACAATTCAGAGCACGAGCCATGATGTAATTCACCATTTTTGTGACATCGTTGAGGACATCGTCAAATTTTTTGCTGCTGTCCCTGGCACAAAGAGCTTCTTGATGTATAATACAATGGAACTGAATGACTTGATGTTTTTATTTCTTTAACAAAGAACTGTATGAAACCAGATGTTGCCCCCACCATAGAAGGTGCCCCATCACTAGTAATTAAAACCACTTTTTCTGGTCTTATGTCATGTGACAAAAAAGCCTCCATCACAGCATTGTAACATAAGAAAGGCCCTGCCGGATCAGACCAAGGCCCATCCATTCCGGCAGTCTGTTCACACAGTGGCCAACCAGGTGCCTCCAGGAAGCCCCCAAGCAAGCAAGACTGCAGCAGCATTCATCCTGCCTCTGCTCCACAGCACCTAACATAATGGGCCTGGCTCCTCTGATCCTGGAGAGAACAGGTCTACATCGGGACCAGTATCTATTTCAGGGGTGGGGAACCTCCAGCTTGAAACTGTGGATCAGGAGGAGAGCATCTGCTTGGGAGGGGCTGTGGATCAGGGGGAGAGCATCTGCTTGGGAGGGGCTGTGGATCAGGGGGAGAGCATCTCCTTGGCAGGGGCTGTGGATCAGGGGGAGAGCATCTCCTTGGGAGGGGCTGTGGATCAGGGGGAGAGCATCTGCTTGGGAGGGGCTGTGGATCAGGGGGAGAGCATCTGCTTGGGAGGGGCTGTGGATCAGGGGGAGAGCATCTGCTTGGCAGGAGCTGTGGATCAAGGGGAGAGCATCTGCTTGGGAGGGGCTGTGGATCAGGGGGAGAGCATCTGCTTGGGAGGGGCTGAGCATGTCCTTGGCAGGGGCTATGGATCAGGGGGAGAGCATCTGCTTGGGAGGGGCTGTGGATCAGGGGTAGAGCCTCTGTTTGCCACGCAGAAGGTCCCAGGTGCAGGATGGACTACCAAACGTGCACATCTCTCTGTGTACTCTGTGCCCCTCCCCAATCTGTACCCTTCTAAGTTCAATCCAAGGCATTGCTGGCTCGGGCAAGAAATGAACAGAGGTGGGTTGCCATTGCCTTTTTCTGCATAACGACTCTGGTATTCCTTGGTGGTCTCATATCCAAGTACTAACCAGGGCCGACCTTGCTTAGCTTTTGAGATCTGAAGAGATCAGGCTGGGCTGGGCCATCCCAGTCAAGTTCCAGGCAGCATGTAAAATTTCGCAATAAACAAAATGTACTTTATAGTTTCTCTGGGCCAAAATGGGTAGGTTGCCAATAGGTTAAGATCCTACTGACACTTTTCAATGAGTAGGCCCTGCTGACTGGACTTGAGAAGGATTTAGAGTAGACCTGCATAACATTGCACTGCTGATCACTTTTTGTTTTATATAAATAAATTTTGTATGGCCCCCGAATAATGTCCAAGTTATCCAAATGGCTCTTGGCAAAAAAAAGGTTCCCCACCCCTGATCTATTTGGACCAGTAGCCACGGATATGGCCCTCTCCCTCCACGACTGTTACTTTACTACCATTGCCTGTATTTTGCTTCCTATCATTGTTTTATCCCCCGTCGCAGGGCGGCCCTGAGTTCTTCCACAGGGGAAAAAGGCAACTAACATACGGCTTAAACTAAGAAGCCAAACGAGCCGCCGCCCCCCACTGCGGAAGACCCGCCACTGCACGTGGCCCGGGCCGGACCCCCAACCTTACCCCCACCCTCGGCCGCCATCTTCCGCGGCAGCCATTTTGTGGCCGCTCCCCTCCTTCCCCCCGAAAGAGCCAAAATCCCCTGCAAAGCAGACCCCCCCCAAAGGAGGCCCGGGCCATGTGGAGGGTGGGGCGAAGGTCCCCGGAGCACCCCTCCCTCCGGCCTGGCCCATCTCAGCCCCTCCCTCCGCCCCCCCAGGGCCCAGGTGCGAATCCTCCTCGTGGCCGTCGCAGCTCAACTGAGAGAGAGGGAGGGGCGTGGCAAGGCGCTCCGTCCGAGGTGGAGACAGGTGGGGCACAGCCAGAGAGGCCAGCGGCCCCGACAAACATCTGAGCTGCCACAGCAGCTCAGCTGAGAAAGAGGGAGGGGATTGCCCCGGTGCAAGGAGAGAGAGGGCGCCAGCGCAGGCATGGGGAGCATGGGGAGAAAGAGCACCGCCCTCAGCGCCCTCACCATGGCAACACGGCACAGCCCTAGGCAGATGCAATGGCTCCCCGCGTGCCCACAGAGAAGGCTCGGCGTGCCGGGTACAGCACATGTGCCATAGGTTCGCCAACACAGGTATAGAGCATCCCTGACAAGTGTTTGTCTAGCCTCTGCTTAAAGTTTGCCAGTGAGGGGGAGCTCACCACCTCCCTAGGAAGCTAATTCCACTGTTAAACAACTCTTACTGTAAAAAATTGTTTCCCTAATATCTATCATGGAACCTTTCCACCCATAATTTAAACCCATTATTGCGAGCCCTATCCTCTGCTGCTAACAGGAACACCTTCCTGCCCTCCTCTAACTAACAGCCCTTCAAATACTTAAAGAGAGCAATCATGTACCCTCTCAACCTCCTCTTCTCTAAACATTCCCAGGTCCCTCAGACTTTCCTCATAGCGCTTGGTCTCCAGGCCCCTGATCATCCTCGTCGCTCTCCTCTGCACCTGCTCCATTCTGTCCACATCCTTTTTGAAGTGAAGCCTCCTGAACTGCACTCAGTACTCCAGGTGCAGCCTGACCAATGCAGTGTACAGCAGGACTGTGACATCCTGCAATTTGGATGTTATGCCTCTGTTAATACACCCCAAGATTGCATCAGCTTTTTTGTTACTGCATCACACTGGCTGCTCATATTTAGCTTATGATCTACCAGTACCCCAAGATCTTGTTCACACACACTGCTACCCAGAAGTGTATCCCCCATCCAGTATGCATGATCCCTATTTTTGTTATCCAGAAGTAGAACTTGACACCTATCCTTGTTGAATTGCATCTTGTTCACATTGATCCAGTTTTCCAGTGTGTTCAGATCTTGTTGAATTCTATCTCTATCTTCTGGGGTGTTCACTGCTCCTCCCAATTTAGTGTCATCTGCAGATTTAATGAGTAGTCCCTCCACACCCTTATGCAGATCATTTATAAAAATATTGAAAATTACCAGGCCCAGAACCAAGCCCTGTGGCACTCCACTGGACACCTCCCTCCATTCAAATGAAATGCCATCAACAACTACTCTTTGAGCGTGATTTTCCAACCAGTTCCCTATCCACCTAACTAGCCTAGAGTCCAGTCCACAGTCCTCTGGTTTACCCATCAGAACATCATGGGGAACCCTGTCAAAAGCTTTACTGAAATCCAAGTAAACAACATCCACAACATTCCCTTGATCCAGTATGCTTGTCACTTGATCAAAGAAGGAAATGAGGTTGGTCTGGCAGGACCTGTTGGGGACAAATCTGTGCTGGCTTCCCTGGGTCACCAAGTTGTCCTTCAGATGTGTGCAGATTGATTCCTTCAAAATCTGTGGTGTTTTATTTTTTTGTAACAGCCATTGGCCATATGCAATTAAAACTGAATTGAACTGAAAATCTGCTCCAGTATCTTTCCTGGGACAGATGACACTGGCCTGTAGTTTTCTGGGTCACCCCTCCTCTTTTTTGAAAATTAGGTTAACATTTGCCCTCCTCCAGTCTTGTGGCATGTCTCCCATCTTCCAAGAGGGTGGACAAAGGCTCTGCAAGCTCTCTAGAAAGTTCTTTGAGCACTCTCAGATGCATACCATCTTACCCAGGGGATTTGTACTCATCCAATGCAGCCAAGTACTTCTCAACTACCTCTCTGTCCATGTCAACCAGCAGCCCGGACACTGTACCTTGCCTTCTACCATCTCTAGATGAGCCTGTTCTCTTTTTCAGAGAAAAAAAATGGAGGCAAAATAGGCATGGAGCCTTTCTGCTTTCTCTCTTTCCTCTGTCAGATTCTCCATTTTCACCCAACAGAGAGCCTATTACCTCTTATTTTACATTTGCTCCTCATATCTCCTAAGAAGCTTTTCTTGTTGTAGTGAGCCTCCCTGGCCAGCTTCAGCTCACTGTGAGTTTTAGCCTCTCTTCTTTAGAGGTATGTTCTTGCCTCCATTTCTTGAACATTTCCTTTTTCTCCATTAGCTCATCATAGAGTTCTCTGTTCATCCTCATTCGTTTCTTGGATCGCCTACCATGTTTCCTTCTTGTTAGAATACTGATAGCTCTGATACCCAAATTGGGGTTCAGATTCATCTGCCTGGTGCTGTTTGAGACTAATTACAACATAACTTAGTGGAAGGAATATAAAGACTATTCATGGCCACGTCAGACTGACGCAAGGAAGTCATCTCCAAAGCTTGAGTAAGAAGACAATAGGTGTGCATTACATTTTATTCTTTGATTAATTTGCCATTTAATTGGTTTGACAGTGGCTTCAAATTATAGGGAGTTGATTCAGTTAGAAACAGCTCTTGCTGCTATGTGCTGCAGATGTTCCACAGCTAAAATCATGGTTGAATTGTACAATTGTACTACAAATGGATTTCACCTACCATTGTGAATGAAATGCTTCAGATCATGGCTCACGGTGTTCTAAGTACATTAGTGAGAGAGATTAAAGCAGCAGTTTACTGCAATGTAATTGTTGATGAGACCACAGATATCACCACACGAGAACAGGTTTCATTTTGCTTCCGCATTGCGACATGGGATATGTTTCTGGAGGAATTATTTTTTGGATGTTATGAAACTGAATCCACCACTGCTAAAATTCTCTTTTCTATTTTGAAAGATGTACCCTGTTGCTTTGATCTTTCTCTTGTCAGATGCCGTGGTCAATGCTATGATGGAGCAGCAAATGTTGCTGGACATCTTAGTGGAGTACAGGCTCTTGTAAAGACTAAGGAGCCAAGAGCATTGTATGTTCATTGTTTTGCATATGTTGTGAACTTAGTGGTACATGATGTGTCAGAAAATGTTACTGTGTGTAGAAATTTCCTGAGTTATCTGACATGATCACCTTTGTGAAAACTTTACCAAAATGTCTTGCTTTGTTTAAATACTTTCAGCAGGCAGAGAACATAATTCTAAGACACTTTTGCCCCGCTAGGTGGACTGTTAGAGCAGCTTTCTTACAGTTAGAAGCTTCAAATTATAGGGAGTTGATTCAGTTAGAATCACAGAATCATAGAGTTGGAAGGGGCCATACAGGCCATCTAGTCCAACCCCCTGCTTAATGCAGGATCAGCCTAGAGCATCCCTGACAAGTTCTTGTCCAGCTTCTGCTTAAAGACTGCCAGTGAGGAAGAGTTCTTTGAGAATGTATCATAAGAACAAAAGAAAAGCCATGCTGGATTAGGCCAAGGCCCATCAAATCCAGCAGTCTGTTCACACAGTGGTCAACAAGTTCTAGGAAGCCCACAAACAAGATGACTGCAATAGCATCCTGCATGTGTTCCACAATACTAATATATTAAGCATGCTCCTGATACTGCAGAGAAAAGCTTCTCCCTGTCCACTCTCTCCATACCATGCATAATTAGAGACCTCTATCATGACTCCCCTTAATCACCTTCTTTCCAAACTAAACAGCCCTAAGCATTTTAACCGCTCCTCATAGGGCAGTTGCTCTAGTCCCCTGATCATTTTGGCTGCTTTTTTCTGCACCTTCTCAAGCTGTGCAATATCTTTTTTTAGGTGTGGTGACCAGAACTGTACACAGTATTCCAAGTGTGGTCTCACTATAGATTTGTACAAGGGCAGTATGATAGCAGCAGTTTTATTCTCTATTCCTTGTCTAATTATGGCCGGCATGGAATCTTCTGGAGAGAGAGGAGATCCTGGGGCAAATGCAGATGGATATGCACAAAGCTTGTTGAGATTTGCTACTTAACTTCATGCTACAGTTATTGTGGCTTGTGCTGGGTCGTTTGGACACATTAAACATCTCTTCAAAAAGGTAATCTACAGTTCCATCAAGAGGAGAAGGTTTTTGATATGCCGACTTTTCTCTACCACTTAAGGAAGAATCAAACTATTGGGGAATCGGGGCCCCAGTTCCTGTAAAGGGAACCCCGATATTTAATTTTCTGCTACCAAATTAGAGGGATTGGATCGTTCCTCTTGAACTATGAGAATTGAGATCACACACACGCACAAAAGAGGCAAGACGCATTTGTCTTGAAGTAAAACAATCTTTACTCTAACTCAGGGTAGGGAAAAAATCACTGGGATACAAAACAAATAATATCTGTCTACATTCTATGTTGCCTATACTTGCCAAAACCTTTGGCAAGGCACTAAGCTTACTTACGAGTAGGCACCCTTAGCAAAAGGAGAGCCTCTCTCCATCCTGCCTGTTCAGCAGTCAAGCAAAAAGAAAAAGAAAAAGAAGGGTGGTCAACTGCTTTCAGTTCTAACAAAGAAATCGAAAGCAGTTGAACATGCAAAATAGTTGTATACGTGACCCTCAAGCACGATTGCAATGGCCACTACAAACTGGCCATTTGGTCAGTTACAATATTAACCCCTTAACTGTCTGACATGTAACAAAGCTCGCTCTCTAATACCCAACAATCCCCTTTTCGAGGTTTAGTTACATTCAGACATATAAACACAATGCATCACGTAAGTATTCAAACTGTTGTCTGGGCAGTGGCTTCGTCAGGATATCGGCCACCATCTCTTTACTTTCACAGACCTCTTTCTTGTTTGTCCTTTACTGAGTCCATTTTGAGTCGAAGAAGTTTCTTCCCTTTCTTAGAGTTCTCGCCATTCAGTAGTGCTATACACGATTGATTGTCCTCAAACATTGTAGCAGGTGTCAGTTCATCTAATCCAAAGTCGCGTAGCAGTTCAATTATCTCTTCCAGCTCTGTACATGCGCACTTGGCTGCTATGCATTCTGCTTCAGTTGAAGATGTTGACACAACTTGCTGTTTCTAGCTGGTCCAGGAGATTAGGTTTTCTCCAAAGTAGAACAGATATCCACTTGTAGATTTGCTGTCTGTTCTAGTACCACCTAGACTAGCATCCATGTATCCTATCAGTTTCAGCTCAGTATTTGGAGTTATCTTCAACTTCAAATCAATAGTTTTCTTTAAGTATTGTGTGAGGTGTTTGATTGCATTCCAATCATGTTCTGCAGGTGTGCTGGTCCTTCTACTTAGGATTCCAACTGCTGCACTTATATCCGGTCTACTAACGTTGCTCAAGTATAGAAGTTTTCCAATAGCTTCTCTGTATTTGTGATTGTTAGGCAATAGTTCACCTCAGTCTAGATCCATATATGAAGGGTCAAGTGGAGTGTCCTTGGTCTTGCACTCCTTCATATTCATGAATTGCAGAAATTCCAGTATCTTGTTCCTTTGATTGATTGAAAATCCATTGTCTTGGTTTCTTTCAATCTCCATTCCAAGATAGTTCTTTACTTCTCCAAGTAGTTTCACTTCTACTGATTCATTCAGTTTGTTTGCAATTTCTTTTGCAGCTTCTTCAGTGTCAGAACAAATCAGAAGATCGTCTACAAAGGCCAAAACAAAGTCCCATCCATCATCCTTCTTCCTTCTGAATAAGCATTTCTCTATATTTCCTTGTTCAAAACCTTGAGCTTTCAATAATGAGGTTAGTTTGTGGTTCCATGCTCTTGCTGACTGTTTGAGCCCATATAAAGTCTTTTCAAGTTTACAAACTTGATTTTTAGTATCACAGTCCTTTAATCCTGGTGGAAGTTCCATGTATATTTCTTCTGATAATTCGCCATTCAGGAAAGCTGTTTTGACGTCGAGTTGCAGTACCACTTTATTCCTGGAGGCGGCTATACTCAGCAAAGTCCTTATAGCCGTGTGACTAATCACAGGTGCGTAGGTTTCTGTGTAGTCAGTTCCATACTTCTGGGTAAATCCTTTTGCAACTAGTCTTGCTTTGTATTTGTCAACAGTTCCATCCAAATTTTTCTTGACCTTGAACACCCATTTACATCCCACAGTCTTCTTGTTTGGTGGGAGTTTGGTTAGTTTCCAGGTATTATTCTTCTGCAGTGAGTCTAATTCTTCTTGAATTGCCTTCAGCCATCTTGACCGCTCCCCATCGGGCAACTTTTGCAGTTCGTCCCAACTTGAGGGTTCCACGTGGCTGTCAATTCTAGTGAAAAGACTCAGTTTCTCTGCTGGTATTCCTTTTGTAGTCCTTGTAGATCTCCTTAAGGTCTGAGAGGGTTCCGCTGTTCCATCAGCACCGGGATCAACCCCTTTTGAATCTGCAGTCTCTTGCTGTTCCGCAGGAGCAGGTGGATTGCAATCCCATGCTGTAAATGGAATCTCTATGGTTTCCTCTTCACAAACCTCTGGATCATCAAAGTTATTAATTTGTTGATTATTAATAACATTTCTTTCATCTATATATACTGCATTCAATATTTGTAAATTGTAAGTCTTAATGTCCATTATCCTGTACCCTTTTGAGAAAGGATGGTATCCCACAAGAATTCCAAGTTCTGTAGTAGGATCCATTTTTCCCCTTTTCTCCTTTGGGATGTATGCAAACACACGAGATCCAAATGCTTTCAAGTGTTTCAGACTAGGCTTCCTGCCATTCCATCTTTCATATGGAGTCATGTTGATAGCACTTGAAATTGTCCTGTTGTAAAGGTAAGCTGCTGTATTTACACATTCTCCCCAGCAGGGGTAAGGCAAGCCTGCCTGTAGCATTAAGCATCTTGCACTTTCCATCAGAGTTCTGTTAAACCTTTCTGACAACCCATTGTTCCTAGGGGTATATGCAACTGAGGTTGCATGCTCTATTCCTTCAGATTCAAGAATTTCTTTCATTTCTTTATTAAGGTACTCAGTCCCTCTGTCAGTGTACAATAACTTTATTCCTCTGTCATGTTTATTCTTCATCAGGGCAACATAAGCTTTAAATTTTTCAGCTACTTCAGTCTTTGATTTCAACAAATACACATATGCAAATCTTGAAGCGCTGTCTATGAAATGCAGAACATATTTTGCCCCTCCTGCTGAAGGCTTGAGTGGGCCAATCAAGTCTGAGTGCACCTCTTCCAAAATCTCTGCCTTAACACTGCTTGGCCTCTGCACGTGCTTAGGCGCTGTTCCCTTTCCTCTGAGACACACTTCACAACGTTCTTTGTCCTTAAAGCATTCCTTAACTGGCATTCCACAATCAATCAGCAGTTGCTTCACTGACTTAAAGTTTTTATGAGCTAGTTTCACGTGCCATTGGTACAAACAGTCCTTGTGGTTACAATCTGCAGCCTTCTGCTCTGTCAATCCTTTATTAAAAACAACTAGGCACTTTGATTCTTCCTCAACATTATCCTCATTTCCATCAAAATCACTTTCATCAGAATCAACATTGCTCTCAAAATCACTACAAGCATATTCCTCCAATTGACTTGCAACATTCTCCAGGCAATAGTGTGAGCCTACTGATAGCACTGGGTATTCTCTCCCTTCAGAATCAAATAAGCGACATTTGTCCTTTTTTATAGACACTTCAAAGTCTGCATCCACTAGTTTATTCACGGACAATAAATTTTCATCTGAATTAGGCATTAGGAATACGTCTTGTAAGGTTAAATGCATTACATTTCCACAATAGCTTTGAATTGCAATAGAAACTTCTCCTTTCTGACTGCATAGAAATCTTTCTCCACAAGCCATAACTAATGTTTCATCACAAGGCTCTAGAAAGTCAAAAGCTGATCTCAAGCCAGACACATGTACATCTGCACCGCTGTCCAGAACAAATGTATTTACACGCTTTAAATAATCTTTGGTTGAAGCTTTATTCGAGACTAGATAAGCCTTTGGCTGGTGATTGTGCCATCTGGGCTTCCCTTGGCTTGGACTCCCTCTTGTGGATGATTGGGGCTGTTGCCTCCCATTTCCATCCCTCTCCCTTTGTGAGGATTTGGCGGGCTTTTCTTCCCGGCGAGAGGGGGGGGGAATTTCTCCCTTTGTTTCACGTTTCTCACATTGAAACGACCGGTGACCATGCTTTCCACATGAGAAGCATCTGATTGTTGATTTGTCATTTACACGCAGTATAGACACTCCACGAGATAATTCCCTCTCTTGGCTCCTGTCTGCGTCAAACTGTTTAAGTGCAGTCACCAGCTTAGTAAGGGTTAAGTCCTCTCTACCCAAAAGATTCCTTTTTTCAGCGTTATATTTAGAATGCAAACTTCCCAGAAATAGTACGAGAAACTCCTCTTCACCGATTTCCCCTCCTACAGCCTTCAATTCTGATTCCATATCTTGCATTTTCTTAAGGTGTTGCAAGAGGGTCATATCTCCAGACATTCTATTTGCATACAGTCTAGTTTTTAAAATCATTTTCTGGGTCTTGGACACAGTTCCAAATTTCTCATTGAGTGCATTTAGCATTTTCCTGGCGGTATCATTATTCAAAATTATCGCTGTCTCTTCCGGATTAATTGCGTTGGCAATCAAATTCATTGCCTGGGCATCTGCAATTTTAAATTTCTTAAGGGCTTCTCTATCTGTGTCAGCTGGCGGGTCTTCATTCAAAACGTGATTCACCCCAATTGCTGTTAAAGCATTTTCCACCATTCTCTTCCATACTGGAAAGGAGGCTTGGGTGATATGGGGGACAGAAACGGATTGGGGCCCTTTTGAATTCATACTTTCCTTATCGTTGCTCATTCCAGCGGCTCAGGGCTGCTTTCTTCCTCACAGGATTCAAGCGCGGGGTTGTGTTTCCTGCCGTCCTTTGCAGACCAGGCTGCTGGCTCCGTCACAGGAAAAATTCCCTCTGGGCGTTTGTTAAATCCTTTCGTCTCCAGTGAAGATCCCAAAAGCAAAAAAAAGGTGCGGTGTGATCCTATCTCAATAGCCAAAATAAAAACCAACCATACTCAGCTACCACTTATTGGGGAATCGGGGCCCCAGTTCCTGTAAAGGGAACCCCGATATTTAATTTTCTGCTACCAAATTAGAGGGATTGGATCGTTCCTCTTGAACTATGAGAATTGAGATCAGACACACGCACAAAAGAGGCAAGACGCATTTGTCTTGAAGTAAAACAATCTTTACTCTAACTCAGGGTAGGGAAAAAATCACTGGGATACAAAACAAATAATATCTGTCTACATTCTATGTTTCTTATACTTGCCAAAACCTTTGGCAAGGCACTAAGCTTACTTACGAGTAGGCACCCTTAGCAAAAGGAGAGCCTCTCTCCATCCTGCCTGTTCAGCAGTCAAGCAAAAAGAAAAAGAAGGGTGGTCAACTGCTTTCAGTTCTAACAAAGAAATTGAAAGCAGTTGAACATGCAAAATAGTTGTATACGTGACCCTCAAGCACGATTGCAATGGCCACTACAAACTGGCCATTTGGTCATTAACTGTCTGACATGTAACAAAGCTCGCTCTCTAATACCCAACACAAACCAGCTTACAATCACCTTCCCTTCCCCACAACAGACACCCTGCGAGGTAGGTGGGGCTGAGAGAGCTCTAAGAGAGCTGTGACTAGCCCAAGGTCACCCAGCTGACTTCATGTGGAGGAGTGGGGAAACCAACCTGGTTCACCAGATTAAAATCCGCTGCTCATGTGTGTGGGGGGAATTTTCACTTCCCCCCTCTGGGTTCTTTGTAATTGGAGTTCTCTGCTTGCTTACTTACCAGAAGCAAAGCCCAGAGGATTTGATAGGAAAGACAGACCTTTTACACAGGTACTCTTTAAACATCACATCAGACATGTAACAGTAAAACATGCAGTTTATTGTACTTACAAGAGAATATAAAGCAAAGAATAAAACAATACTTGGGTAAATATATAAGACAGAAATTAAGAAACCCACACATAATTGTCACACCAACAGACAACCAGTTACAGAGCGCTCTGGGTCGTTCCAAGGAAGAGACAGAGATGGTCTCTCCCTGAGAAGGACCAAAGGCTGGCATCTTGGAGGCTCTTTTATAGGCTGGTCCGTTAAAAGAGGGTCCCAACCTGACACCTCCCTTGCAAATTCTTTAGGAAGGGTTTTCTGCAAATTATGGCTTAATCTTGTTTGGAAATATCCTGTTCTCACCAAGTTACTCAGCTCCAGAGGTTTCTGACAACTGCCCACTTATGTCAGCCTGTGTACATAAGCAAATCCCCCCTCAATCTATGCAGATAATTTGTTGCCGATCTAAATGACCTTCCTATCCTTGAACATAATTTCAGGCACCTAATGTGCTTTGATTAATCAACTCCTAAAAAATGCAATCTCCTGTTACCCTCTAAGGTCAGGAGCCTAGTGGAAAAGCTGGGGTCAGCTAGCTTCATGTGGATCCTAAACTACAGGTTAAAATATTGAGATATAAAGATGGTTCTTCTTAAGCCAAACTAAATCTAATATAAAAATTCTCACCGCAATGTGGAGGAGTGGGGAATCAAACCAGGTTCTCCAGATTACAGTCCACCACTCCAAATCACTGCTCTTAACCACCATACCATGCTGGCTTCTTCTTGCTTCTGCAAAGGAGAATACAAAGCAACTGCAGAACAACTTTGGACAGTTCTGGTCACAGACAGTCCTACTGTTCCTAGGTGCAGAAAACCTGCACGACATGTTGATGCCGGATGTGATCTTCATCAGTTTCAATCTCCTAAGGATTTATTTTATGAAGTAATTGATAAGATCGACAGCACAATTGCTTTTCCTCAAATGTGTCCCAACACGAGCAAAATTGAAACGTTTGCTGTAGGAGAGGATGATAGTACATACATTCTAAACTTTTACAAAACTGACTTGGATGCTGCCCGACTACAGATTCATCGAGATATTTTTTTGGATATTGAAAGGGAAAGTCAAACTTTTAGCTCTTTGTGATGTGATTGATCTATTCAGTGGAGACAAAGAAAATGTCTGCAACTGCTACTACTAGAATTAGCTAAGCTTATCAGAATAGCCCATACCGTACCTGTTTCCTCCTGTGCCTCAGAAAGCCCATTCTCATGCCTTCATAGAATAAAGACTTTTCTATGGTCAAGCATGAGACAGGCAATGCTCAATCACATGGCTCTTCTTCATGGACATAAACAGATCTCTCAGGAAATTGATCTCAGTGTTATAGCTAATGAGTTCATTCAAAGAACCTCAATTAGAACAAACACATCCAGTGTCATTTAAGTAAAGGGTACTTTAAATTGTTATATATTAACAAGTGAGTTGTACCTAGATGACGCAATCTGTATAGGTTGACCACTAATCATACCAACACATGCCAACTATTGAGGAAGGAAGGTGAAGGGAAATTGGGAAGGATAGGTAGGATATAGTAGAAGATGCTTGTGGGAGCAGCAGAAGGGGTAATAGGGGATTAGGAGGATATTTGATCTTACTGTAATTTAAAAAATGTAAATAAAGGAACAGTTCGCATTGTTAATTAAAAGTTAAAGTTGCATTTGAAGATCATTTGTGAAGCCCCCCTAAATTTCTGGGAAGTCCCCTCCTCTAATTTCTGGGGAGTCCCTCCCTAAATCCTCCATGGCCCTGCCTCCATAGATAGTGGCAACAGAGGCCCCTCCCTATGATGTCATAGCAATGACTCTGGCCCAGCCCGCCCCCAAGAAATTGGAAGATCTACGTCCCTGGCCCCTTGTAGCTTCCTCTACCATATGATGAAGGAAGTTGTCAGCCAGGCAGGGCAGGCACTTTCGTGACAGTGGACGCTTTGCAGAGTTTGTCTCCCAGCACACATCAGAGAAGTTGAAGTCACCCATAACTACCAGGTCATGTTGTTTGGATACCCTTTCTTTGCCTTCAGCGATCCTTCGTGGCAGATTCCTGAAAACACCTTACGCTGAAAGGGTCTGCGGATGTGGTGCAGGATGTCCTGACTCCCTGTCTCATATTCTTTTGGACTGCCATCTTTATGATTCCCCAAGAGAAAACCTAATAAAACCCATAGTTTTGAACTTCTCACCAAATAATACGAAAATACTTTACAAACTATTAGCTGATAAGGATCCTGAGATAACCAAAAACATGCGAATCTACTAGGAAGTAGAATCACAACATTAAGGAATGATTTATTTTAATTTTATTTTACTCTAACTTTTATCCTTTTATATACTGCAGATTGTACTATGCCAATAAAGGTATTTGAAACCCTGTCAAACTGTTCAAGGATGGCAGCATCCACCTCCTCACCCTGGTCAAAGGGCTGTAGCAGACTCCAACCACAATACTGTTCATCCTTCCTTCCTTTATCCTCACCCAGAAACTTACCACTGAACTTTCACCCTCCTCCTCCAGTATTTCCTGACAAGCAAGCAAATCCTCTCCTCACATACAGCACCACTCCACCTCCTCTACTGACTAGGGGTGTGCATATCAATATGCTGAACATCCCCCCCCAAAAAAATGCTTTTTCGATATTTTTCAGGGGAAGGGGTTACCAGCACAAAAAACAAACAAAAAAACTGTGGCAAAAACGGGAGCTGAGAAAACCAGACCCCAAATAATGCTGATTTGGCATTATTTGGGACTTCTATGGCCCCGCCACCATATTTTCTCCCTCGTCCCCCTCCACCCTCACTTTCCTGCTGGCTAGGCTCACTCTGACCAAGCCCGATCTTTCAGGTCCTTGCCGCCCCAATCAGATTCCACTGAATCTGGCTGAGGTGGCAATGCAAAACAGAAAGGCTGGTCTTGCAGTAAGACCATCCTTTCAATTCCTCAGTTTCACGTTGCTGCCCCAATCGGATTCCACCTTCATCTCCATTAGACCCAGCCCTCCCAGGTTGGCCTCTGCTGTTTGCGCTCCTGCCATTACATCCCTGTTAGTCATCTCCTTCCCCTTGTGGTGTCAGTTTGAAGCCCTCCTGATGAATCTCTCCAGGTTTCCGCCAAACATATTCATCCCTGACCTTGATAGGTGAAGTCCATCGCATGCTAGTAGGTCATCATCCAGAAAACCTACCCCGTGGTCCCTGAATCCAAATTGCCGCTGCCGACATCACCAAAGCAGCCTGTGGTTCACTCCCATTATCTTCTGTTCCCATTGCATTCCCCTTCCTCTCACAAGAGGGATCAAAGAGAACACCACCTGTGCCCCAATTCCCTTCAGCTTCCTTCCGAGAGCCTTAATGTTTTCAATTATGTTCATGGCTGTGTCATTGGTTCCTACATGGACCATCACAAATGGGTAAGGATCTGTAGGTTTGACTGGTTTTGGCATCCAGTCTATAATATCTTTAATTTTCACTCCTATAGCAAGCAACACATCTCTCGGGCAATAAGGTCAGGCCAGGACACAAGACATTCCATATCCCTCAGCAGGGAGTCACCTATGACCAATACTTCCCTTTCCCTTCCAGTGCCATTTCTTCATATCCCCCTGTCCGCCTCCCTTTATCTTCCAAGTGTTTGTGATTCTTCCGCTGGCAGTGGTTCCATCTCTGCCGCCACCATGAGGGCTTGGAATTGATTCTTGAGTTCTAATGGCACTGAGTACCGTCTTGCTTGACGCTTTTGGGGTGCTGTACTGCTCTGAGGAGTCTCGTTAAGGCAGTCAACCACAATGTTGTCCCGTTGATTGGTCTCCCCTTCCTTTTGCAGGGTATCAAGGCTTCTGTTAATGAAATCCTGCCCTTCCTTGATCTCATGGAGAGTAGTAATCCTTACCTCCAGGCTCAGAACTTTGTCCTTTTAGGAGCCCTATCAACTTACACTTTTGACAAGTCCATCTTGCCCTCAGGGTGGAAAACAAACATGGCACACTCTCTGCAGGTGACTGGGAATGGTGAGCATTCATCATCACCTTCCAAGTGGACTCCCTCACCATAGAAATATCTTGGTGTGTTGATCTAACTTGAAACTTACAAACCTTACCAAAAGTCTACCTAATCCAAAAGGGGTAACAAGCACAACAATGTAAAAACTTCTTAACTACTTATAGGGTACCCAGGCCCAATCCCTAGGGCAAGAGCCCTTGAGCTCTTGCCTTTTGGCTCACGCCAAAGGCTCATGCCTATGGCGAGG
Source organism: Euleptes europaea (assembly GCF_029931775.1). Lineage (NCBI taxonomy): Eukaryota > Metazoa > Chordata > Lepidosauria > Squamata > Sphaerodactylidae > Euleptes > Euleptes europaea. Next base: position 148,701,779 of record NC_079312.1, read on the forward strand.
TGGAGCCTTGCAATTCAAAGGCTTACAGCCCCCACATCTCAACAGCAGAGGGCAGGGCCAGCAATCAACCCCAGGCAAACAGGCCCTCCTCACTCAACAAAAAACTAGACAAAAAACACACACAGAACCAATGAAAAACTCCTCTCCAGCAGGCTCCAAGCACCCCCTCTCCCTCACACACTGTCCTCTCACACAGCAACTTCAGTTAATGCTCCCCAGCAATTTAGGAAAGGCATAACTGACACTCACCTCACAAGCAGCTCTGTCCCCTGCTCCTTCTCCCAGCCCAGCTGAGTAAGCTCTGCCTCTGGCAAGGAGGAGCCTTGGAATTCAAAGGCTCACAGCCCCCACCTTTCAACATCAGAGGGTGGGGCCAGCAATCAACCACAGGCAAATAGGCCCTCCTCACTTAGCAACAAATCTGCCAGCAGCTCCGTCCCCTGCTCCTTCTCCCAGCCCAGCTGAGTAAGCTCTGCCTCTGGCAAGGAGGAGCCTTGGAATTCAAAGGCTCACAGCCCCCACCTTTCAACATCAGAGGGTGGGGCCAGCAATCAACCACAGGCAAATAGGCCCTCCTCACTTAGCAACAAATCTGCCAGCAGCTCCGTCCCCTGCTCCTTCTTCCAGCCCAGCTGTGTCCTTACAGCGACGTGGGTCCTTATGGGGACTCCTTTAAGAGCACACATACAACGTTTGCTCTGCCAGCTGCACTGGCTCAAGACTGAGTACTGGATCAGGTTCAAGGTTTTGGTACTTATCTTTAAAGCCTTAAACAGTCTGAGACCATTGTATCTGTGGGACTACCTCTCTTGGTACACCCCTGAGAGCATTGCACTCAGCTGAAAATAACTTGCTGGTAGTCCCTTGCCCCAGCCTTGGGGAACGCTCTGTCGAATGAGACCTGTTTCCTGCAGGACCTAGCTCAGTTCCACAGGGCATGCAAGGCAGAGATGTTCTGCCATGCATATAGCTGAGGACAGTTACATGGATTGTTGGCCTCCTTTTTTCCCCTCCCTGCTTTCCCTTCCCATCTTGTCCTTTTATTTTTTTCACCTGTCTCCACCCTGTTGGTGTTGCCTTTTCCTGGCCCTGTACTGGTGGGCCTCCTGGAGGTATTGGCTTCTCTGACTCCATCTTGTCCAACCTCCTTTGTGAGGATGCTGCTGCATCTTGTTTGTGGGCTTCCTAGAGGTACCTGGTTGGCCATTGTGTAAATAGACTGCTGAACTTGATGGGCCTTGGTCTGATCCAGCATGACTTTTCTTATGAGGACATTTCATAGGAGCCAGTTATTAATTTGATGCCATCTTTGTTTAAGCTGGGCTTTGTTTTAGGCTTTATTGTATATTTTAATAGTGATATTCATATATATTTACACGGCATCATATTTTTACATTGTATTCATATGTTGGAAGCCACCCTCTATGGGCAAGCGTGGTGTCCATTATTCCCTATGGGCAAGCAAGGTCCCCATTATTCTCTATGGGCAATCATGCATTCTCTATTGGTCTCCATTATTCCGTATGGGCAAGCGTGGTCTCTATTATTCCCTATGGGTAAGCAAGGTCTCCATTATTCCCTATGGACAAGTGTGCTCTCCATTATTTTTCTATGGCCAAAGGTGCTTTCCATTATTCCCTATGGGCAAGCATGCATTCTCTATTGGTCATTATTCCATATGGGCAAGTGTGGTTTCCATTACTCCCTAAGGGCAAGAGTGATCTCCATTATTCCCTATGGACAAGTGTGCTCGCCATTATTTTCCTATGGCAAAAGGTGCTTTCCATTATTCCCTATGGGTAAACATGGTGTTCATTATTCCCTATGGGTAAGCAAGGTCTCCATTATTGCCTATGGACAAGTGTGCTCTCCATTATTTTCCTATGGCAAAAGGTGCTTTCCATTATTCCCTATGGGTAAACATGGTGTTCATTATTCCCTATGGGCAAGCAAGGTCTCCATTATTCCCTATGGGCAATCATGCATTCTCTATTGGCAATCATGTATTGTCCATGGGCAATCAATGTCCTTAGTTTTAGTGTTCTGCATCAGATACACGAAAACTATCCCCAACTCTTCTTCCAAAGGTGGTGATATGATGCAGACTTACTTCAGAGAAAGCCTAGGGTTGCCAGGTCCCTCTTCGCCACCGGCAGGAATTTTTTTGGGGCGGAGCCTGAGGAGGGCAGGGTTTGGGGAGGGTCTTCAATGCCAAAGTGGCCGTTTTCTCCAGGTGAACTGATCTCTATCAGCTGGAGATCAGTTGTACTAGCAGGAGATCTTCTGCTATTACCTGGAGGTTTAGTTTAGACAATCTCAACAAACACAATACCTGTGCTGATAATAACGTAGTTGTAAAAAAAGCAGCACGAGGGCTCACAACAAATTTTTTGTTTCAAAGTTCTATATGATATTCAATGATAAACCAAACGTCATTACTGCATGTAAAATTACAATTTAGTAACAGAACCAAGGTAAGTATTTCTCTCATACACTTTAACAAGCCAAGGAATAAAAAATTAATTAACAGAACCAAGGTAAGTATTACTCTCATACACCTTGACAACTTAATGAGTAAATCAGTCCGTCATATAAGTGATAGTAAAGTAAAATAGTCTTAAGGACCACCAACTTGTGGTTTATGTGCAAATCTCCATTCCACAACGATTCTTTGTGAAGAGCCAAGAAGAGCCAAGACGATACCTCCGGCTAGGTATTCGTTTCGCGTAAGCGTTGATATGTAATAATTTAATAATTTAATTAATAATTTAATTACTAATATAATCATCACTAAATAATGTTATCATTTTAACTAGAAAGTGCTAACAAAATCAAAACTGAAAATCAACTGAAGAAGCTTACGCGAAACGAATACCTAGCCGGAGGTATCGTCTTGGCTCTTCTTGGCTCTTCACAAAGAATCGTTGTGGAATGGAGATTTGCACATAAACCACAAGTTGGTGGTCCTTAAGACTATTTTACTTTACTATCACTTATATGACTGACTGATTTACTCATTAAGTTGTCAAGGTGTATGAGAGTAATACTTACCTTGGTTCTGTTAATTAATTTTTTATTCCTTGGCTTGTTAAAGTGTATGAGAGAAATACTTACCTTGGTTCTGTTACTAAATTGTAATTTTACATGCAGTAATGACGTTTGGTTTATCATTGAATATCATATAGAACTTTGAAACAAAAAATTTGTTGTGAGCCCTCGTGCTGCTTTTTTTACAATTACCTGGAGGTTGGCAACCCTGAGAAAGCCCCAATGAACATTTTAGGTCCCAGTAAAGATGCAAAAGGTAAATGCTTAAAGAATAGCTGGATTCTACTCCAGTAGCACCTTAAGAGACCAACAAGATTTTGGGGTATAAGCTTTTGCGAGTCAAAACTCCCTTTATCAGATAACTCGTCTCTGACCAACACGGCTACCATCAGAAACTGGCCAAAGCAAGAGACACTCATGTCTTGTAAAACAAGCAGTCTCACGCTCCCTTCCCAATTCTTTCTCCTGTGCCCAGAAGAAATGAGCTCTGATTCGCGAAAGCTCGCGGCTAGAACAGGTGTTGTAAGTCCCTGAAGTGCCGCTGGTGTTCTGTTCGGTTCTTCAAACGACAGTCACCCACAGCCTGCCCCCTCCTTCACGGAATGGTCCTTTCCGAGTGTCGCGATCGGACACCGCCCCCTCCTTCAAGGAATGGTCCGTCCCCCGCCCGCAACTGCTAGCGCCGCCGCCATTAGCCCCGGCCGGTTGGGGCCGGCTTTTCTCTGCCACACGCTTTCCGAGGCTAGTCAGCGTGCTCGTGGCCCGGAAGCGCATCTACGGCTTGCCCCGGAAGAGGAGGAGGGTTGGACCAAGGGGGCTTGTCCCTGGTGGCGGACGGTGCAATAGTAGCGGCGGCAGGAGAGAGGCCGGAGGGGGGAGGAGGGGGAGGAGGGGGAGGAGGGGGAGGAGGAGGAGGAAGAACGGAGGGGCGGAGCCTCAGTGTCCTCGCGCGGCTGGAGTGAAGTCGGGCGTTCGCTGCTGGCTGGGGGAGGAGAAGGAGGTCCCCGGGGGGGGGGGGGGAGACCCTGCCGGGGTTGGGTCACTCGGGAGGGTCACAGTCGCGGGTGGGAGGCTGGCGAGAGAAGATGCTGCTCTTCGTGGAGGTAAGGGAGCGAGGGGGGGGAGGGGTTGAGCCACGTGACTGCTCTGGCGGCGCGCGCTGGGTGAAGGGGGGGGATGGGACTGACACAGCAAATCCACTGGGATGAAATTATTTCTCCCCCCCCCCCCCGCTTAAATGGAAACTTTCATGGTGGGGCGCAGGGAGAGGCGTTTGCCGGCTGGAGCGGCTTGAGGGCGACGCGATCACGCGGCCGTCTGGGCGGGTAATGTGGCGGCTGAGGGGTGCGGGGGACGGGGGTCAGTGGTGAGGGAGGCCGCCCCACAAGGGGGGTGGGCTGGGCTGGCTGGCTGGCTGGCTGGCTCCGTGTGGCCACCAAGGGCAGCCAGTCTCCGTCGAGTCCTTCCTTGTGAGGCTCGGGTGCGCGTGTGGGTGACGGGAAGCCTCGGGCCCTGGCAGCGTGCGTTGCGATGGGGAAAGCGAGCCGGGCCTAGGGGACCTGGTGGAGGGGCTGCGTTAAAAAGCGTTTTATGTGAGTAGCCGTGTGTCTGGTAAGTTTCCGTCTGTGTGCACTTTTGCCGTGCCGGGGAAGCGAGGTGAAGAGAGGCCTTGAAATACTGCAATGACCTTTTGCCAAAGTTGCTCTGGTGGCTGCTGCGTGGAACAAGGCCGGACACGTGTGAAGGTTACACACCGACTGAGGCCCGCGCTGGGGAGGAAGGAAATCACTCCAACCATTTTATACCATCGTGTCTTCCCCTTTCCTTCTTCTCTCTCTCTCCCCCCACCCCCAGTCAGGGAGAACTCTTCTCCCTCTTGCGATTTAAACCACACGTTAAATAAATTCAAGATAATCAGCTGACTGACTGGCTTTCTTTTTCTTTCCTAGCTAATGCTTTGGGTAGATTCCAGAGTATTGTTCTTATTGTAGAAATGTCAAGCTAACAAAGTAAGCAACTTGGAACTGGTTTAATTGTGCTGATAAAGACAACACACTTATAACCAAGACAAGTGTAATTTCTGCATTCTAAGTTATTTGTGACACTGAATACTCCTGTTTTCTTGTCTTGTTCAGAGGTTTTACTGAAGGGGATTATTGCAGTAATGTTAATTGTTCAAACTGAACAAAACATTGTAAAATACAATATGTCTGTAAACTAACATATGGCAGAGCTTTCATGCTCTGTAAAGTCAAAATTTTAAATAACTTTTTAGGTGAACTTTGATTATGGTTCCTATATGTTTTTCTGGTCAAAATATAAACAGGGTACTTAAATTAGAAGAACATATGTTACATTGTATAATTATTTCTTTGAGTTTCCAATCAGACTTTTGCCTGTTCCTTTGGAAATATGTCCCAGTGGATTTGCTAAGTGTGCATAGGCTCGCAATTATTAAAATTGCACCCTCATAATCTAAAATAGTATATGGGAAGGAACAAATGTCTCTTTAAAAGTTGATGGCCTGGCTAAATTGATGTCGTTGGGACCTACTTTTATGCTGTGTAACAATGTATCTTTTGTGTTATACTGCTAGGACTTTTATTATCACTATTTAGTAGCAGGGCAGTTATCATGGCCAGCTTGTGCATCAATGCAGCCTTTTATTGATTCACTTTTGTCAGTTTTACTTCATTTGATATTTTGCAAAGCATCGGAAAGTATGTGAAGTTTACCTTAGTGTTCTCATTATTAGGTGGAGTTATGTGGCAGATACACATACATGATTTGAAGAATAGGGACTAATTAAAGTTACTATGATCTGAAGTGAATCACAACAATGAAGTAGTACTCTTAGCAATAAAGTAATGTTATTATGTTCAATGACAATAAGGCTGGAGCAACAAGCTATAATGAAAGGGAGTGAGGAGTCTGAGAGGTGGAACTTTATTCTTGTTTAAATTCTTCTGTTGGAAAAATAGTGTGCTTGTCTGTCATGAGTCATTTATTAATATTAAAATTCTTTTGCAAGTCTACAAATTGCAAGAATACAGTGCAATCCTATGAAGAGTTAACAGCAGTCAGAACCCATCTGTTTCAGTTGGTTTACATTGGAGTAACACTGCAAGGGATTGTACTGTTAACATGTTATAACTTTTTTCTGGAGCAGTGCAAGGTGGATACAATAAACATGTGGCCAGGGTTTAAAGCCAGTTCTGATGGGCATTTGTTGGGAGAAAAGCTGCTGGAAATAGCAGGTCAATTCCAAATGTGTGCAATTGACGCATTATTCAGTAGAGCTCTCTGGATTATAATTTTGTGAGAAATTGCCTGGTCACAGGTATGTTCATAAATCAGTAGATTGTTCTATTGCACTGAACCATTTCGTACCATATCTCTGTTGTACTGGAAATAGCTTAGTTGAATGTACACTGATGAAAGTGGTGATTTGGACAGGCTAATTTGGAGTCTGGTGGCACAACCTGAATTACAGCAACATGGCTATCAGGTTTTTGTTTTGTTTTGTTAAAGAAGTATTAGATTTTTGCTGAACAGATGTTTAAAGAAACAAGGACACTCTTGTTATTCAAATTTCAAATACCTTTATTGGCATAGTACAATCAGCAGTATGACAGTCTTGTTATAGCTATGGTCATAGTGCCCTGCAATAGCCTGTATTCCTCTTAGTAGAACCTGGGCAAAGTCACAAGTTAGGACTAGATTGCTGTAGATAAAGTACACATTGAACCTATTATGTACATTTAAAGAAATGTATAGTCCTCCCTATAATACCATGGAATAGGGAAACACATGGCTTCCAAACTAAAGTCTGTGGTTTCCTTTATTGAGTTAATCCATGAGATGGGTTGACTCATTAAATGAAGCCATGGCCTTCAGTTTGCAAGACCTAATCAAGGCTGTTAATGATAGGATGTTTTGGAGGTCATTAATTCATAGGTTCGTGGTAAGTCAGAAGCAACCTGACAGCACATAAAACACACACATTTGATAGGGTGCCCTTTGGAACATATCGCAAAATTAAAAGATAATCCTATGCCGGTAACAGCCATTTTGTTTGATGGAAGTAGCTTCCACACAGTTACTTAATGCCTTCTTCACAGTGGCAATTAATGTGAAGGTTTTTTTTTAAGAGGTGTGTAACATTAAATCTTTGTGTGCAGAAAGCTAAACCTTCGTATTTCATTTTATGCCCTCCTCTTACTCTATGGTGCCCATAAACAGCTTTCGGATGGTTCCTGGGTGGTCTGTCACTCAGGGCCAGATCCTCTTATTTTCCGCCAATTGATTTTATTGTATGCCATAGTTAACCTGACACTGAACAGAGTTGGCCTTGACAGGCTAGCAATGTTAATTTGATCTTTCACTGATCATGATTATATATGGCTTTTCCTTCAAGAGCACAGAAAACACTTGAGGTTATTTATGTACTTTATTCAAAACATTTTAATCATATTTTCCCCACTCAAATAGATTTCCACAGTGACTCATAACAAGTAATTAAAACAGTAATATTGTTTAACCTTCCTTCTTAATGAAGGGGTCCTCCAAACACGTCTGTCAACTTTGATTCAGTGTCCACCATCAGTAGCTTTACTTAACAAAATCACATTTTAATCACAAGGTGTATTAGCTTGTGCAGGGGTTTTGTGATGCTATTTTTTTCTGCCACACCTGTTGGTTTGGCTAGTTTGTTTGGAATAGTAGCAGACAGATTGGCATTGTGGATACTGGTTCAGTATGTGTGGTTCCAGAAGCTTCCCCCAAAAGCATCTTTTAAGTGCAGCAATGTCCATTATTGTTCCATTGGCCAGGTGGCAAGCAAACCATTGGCATGGGTGAGCTGAAGTAGGAAAGTGGTAGTAAACACATTACATTTTATTTAGATCATACTAATGTTGTCAGGGTCTCCCCCTGAAAGTGATTTTGATCATGTTTGAGGTGTAATTCTCAACAGGCTGCTTATTATAAGGGAGAGATTTTTGGATGATACCTTGTAATTAGAATGACATTCAAACCATTCTCCTGGATGTTCCTTTTGTGGAATCATCTGTCCTGGGACATGTTCTTGATTAATGTAGTCTCATAAGGTGAGATCTGGTCACTTTACAAAAGAGGACTAATGCATTTAATGTTCTGCTTATTAATACCTTATTCTTATTAATAAATTCTCACAAGCAGCACAAGTATGGCTGAAAGATTTGAGGATTATGTTAGTATTGAGCATTGCTTTGTATCTGTAGCAGTGTTAAAGTAGAGATAATTATTGTAACTTGTCAAACTCTGTAAAATGAAAGGTTCTGCTATAAGACCATTTTTAAAAAGGTTTTTATTGAATGACAGCTTTGTGCAACGCATTCTATGACTTTCATCCAGAGCTGCTGAACACTGTTTCATGTAAGACTTCACTGGTTAAAACTGAAGCACAACTGGGCAACAACCAGTTACGATTTTCAGATTTACACAGGATTTTCACAGGTGGGAATTGGCTTTGCAGCCAAAACAAGAAGTTGATGTAAACATACTTGATTTAATAAAACTATTTTTTGCCTTTCCTCTCTGGGTATTGTTGGTATTGAGAAACTATACCTGGTTGAATCCCCCCAAATGGCATCATGGCAGTCTTTCCCCACATTTGCTTTAGAAACTTTGCATTAAACAAAGCGACTATGTTTGAAGTTCTTATAGCTGGCAGTCTCTTTCAGTTGCGAAATTTTATGCCCCTGTTACTGATTTTTGCAGCTGATCAGATGTACTCTAGTTTTTATATTTTAGTAATCTGCTCAAAACTAATAAGAAGTGGTATGAGGTAGAGAGAGATAACTGGTATGAGGTAGAGAGAGAGATAACCACAGATACTTACTAGGCTGCCTGGGCTTGCTTGTACCTTGGGGAAGGTTTATATTAGATTTGTTCACTGTAATAGGAATAGGTTTATTCTGAATAATACTAAACCCCAAAAGGCTTACCTTTTTCCTTGTGAAAATATTGCTGGTATTGCTAGCCCTAGGGATTTAATTATGTTTTGATTCTAAAAAAATACAAGATGAGATTTTTGGATTCACACTTCAAAATATATGATGTGCAGTAAGCCAGTATTGTTGTAAGAGTTAAAGCTGTCCAGTTTTAATCTCTTAGCATGTTCCTCTTTAGGATATCCCTGGCCATTAACGATGAACACAATACGTCTGCAGAAACTATTGGGCAGAATGTGTAAAACATTCAGAAGTAAAATGCTACTACATCTCTATCCTATTAACATAAGTGCAGCGATTTCCCCTCTGAGCAAACGTTGTTCTTGGGTTTAAAAAGTATACGCAGTATTCGCTGCAGCTACGAAAGTACAAACAAAAGATGTCAGTCCTCTGAAAGACTAGGGCAGGTCACAAAAATGGAAAAAATAGAATGTACTTCACTAATTTGCTGTAAGATCTGAATGATAGTTTCTGGGCAAACTGGAGTTGGTTTCTTCCTCACCTGGTTCTTGGAGAAGAAACAAACTCCAGTTTGGCAAGATGCCCTAATGTGGGGCAGAAAATTTTCCAAACCAGATTTATCCATGGAAAAGAACAAACCCCAGTGCTTGTACGTAATATATCTGCTTTATTTTGATAATGTTATTTAATTTTGAAGGGGAAATTTCCCAAATAAAAATTTCCCAGAAAACTCACATTAATATTTGGATTCCACTGCAAACTGCCATTTGATTGAAGCTTTCCAAATCAAGAAGCTTTCAATTGTGTTTCAAAAGTGAGTGGAGGGACGTTTGTGAGCATGCCAAGCTGCATATGTGCCTTTTATGAACAAACAGCCTTGTTGGGATATCTGAATACAACCAGATTATCATTAGCAATGCCTGATAAATGTAGGGTTGTGGAGAAGTGAAAACCTTAAAAAGACATAGTGGGAGGGAATAGTAAACACAGATAAAGCAGTGAATAAATGTGCTCCATACCCAGTTGTAGGGCTGCTTGAGAATACAGATGAAAAAGGTGGACTGGTTGCCATTCTGGTATTACAGAGTGGTTTTTGGCAGGTCAGTTATCCTGTTAATATATCTTTTAGTTAATTGCTTCTCCCCGTTTCTTATGGCAGAACTAGGACAGCAAATTCTTCCCCCAGAAGTTCTGTAAGGGAAATCTGTGGTGTTACTTCACATGTTCCTCTGTATTGCTGTTATGGGACAATGTTGCCTTGATTCTGAAGATACTGTGCAGTTTTATAATGCCTGATAAAGCTTATGGGGAGAAACTGGTTTGTAACTGTAGCAGAATTTGAATGCTTTAGAAGAAATGCTGCAGATGGTTAGCTGACCATATGAAACTATACTAATGTTTAGATCTTAGTGGGGGCAGAAGTATATGCGGCCAGATTACTTCCTTATGTCTTATTTTTTTCTGTTCTATGGACAGGGTATGGTACTAAAGCCACTCCTTGATGCTAGAGAGACTCCAGAAGGCTAAACTCTGGAAATTCTGCTTCATTATTCTCTGGCCTCTGCTCCTCTGTGGCAAGATGGTCAGTGCTTGTTCAGTATTATTACACTGTCCTAATAAAAGGCTTGTATTTATTGCTGTGGGTGTACTTCTGTTGTTCAGAGAAATCTTTATTTGAGAGAATAGGTTCTTAGATTTTTCACAGGACTGTGAAAATGTCTCAAGAACCAAGGTCCAATTCTTATATTCCAGCAGCAGATGTTTAGATATGCAAGCAATTGGGTGCTTGGGAACTCTTTTAATAATAAATAATATTTGCAGGTTCCTAACCTGAGTGGTAGAATAGTTTATTGGTAAAGTCACAAAAGTTGGAAAACTGCAAGTGAAATCTTTAGGTTCCCATACAGCCTTCCTCAAGTTATTTGTGTTCATTGATATTGCCCCATATAACATGTCTGCAGGGTAATCTGTGTTTAATTTTTCATTGGTGTGTTCAATGAATCCTGTTAAAAGGGAAAGCTTACTTGTCCAGAACTTGACATTATTTCATCAGGTGACTGAACAGGGCTGGCATTTATGTGTTTATTTAGAAATATGTCTTCGCTCAGCCTCCTTGACAGGTGGTAGCTGTGGAAAATAAACTTCTAGCATCCTCAAAACATGTACAATTGTCCCTTTTTATATATGTAGTTTTTCCCATTTTAAAGAGTTTAGATCAGATTTCTGGTGATATTGTGATATATGACATCAATGTCAAGGCATCTTTGCATATCATGGCTTAATTCAAATGCTGACTTGGAGGTACTACTACTGAAACGAAAAGCAGTCTTAGAGATGCTGCAGAAATTGCTAACTTCTGTGGGTTTCAGGTTTGTTCTGTTAAGTTGATTATTAGGATCATTTACCACTTCTGCAGTTTCTCCTGAAAAACTGAGAACCTGGCTAAACCTTTGAAAAGCTTTAGCCTCAACCATATGCTATCTTAGCACATTGGAGTGGATTCTGAAACAGGCCAACTGCATAAGGATGAGTAAAACTTTTACAGAAATTCAGAAAACATTCCAGATAACATCTTTGCCTGTTTTTGCCCATCTCCAAACAATGTATTTCACAAACCTCAAGATACTTCAAAAGTCCTTGATACAAGCTGCAATGAAAACTAGCATGGAAATTGATAATGTGGGGATTGGGAGTGATAGCGTTAAGAAATGTGGCTGCTTCCATTACTAAGGAGAAAAGCATTCTGTCTGTACATTTTATCCAAATGCTAGTTCATCACAATTTGTAGCAAGTGCTTATTCTTGCAAAGTTCCAAAAAGCAGACTTCCTCCAAAATATAGTTAGTAGTAGAATCTTAATAGGAGTTAAATCTGCTAGTATACCTTGTCAAGCTGCTTTCCTTATTTATAGGAGCATCATGCTGTTGCAATAGCTGATTGTTTTTATATGATTTCTTTTGTAATTGAGAGAGGAGCAGTACTTCAAATAGAGATATTTCAGAAGGACAGCACTGAATCTTTTTTGCTTTCACCTAATAACAAACACGGCAAAAGCGTTTTATTCAGCACCTGAATATCTGGGACACTCAGTTAACTGGCATCACCAGGAGGGCAAGCTACTTCCACCCACTTCCATATCCCTGCACCTTCAAGTGTGCATGTGTCGTCACACAGACACACACACACACACGGTCCAGCTAGCCAGCTGCTTGATGCCTTTGGCTGTTGCTAGGCTTCTGAAAGCCTGTCATCTTTGGGTATCTTCTTCCCTCTCAGCCTGATTTGAGCTGTTGGGTGGCATCTCTGCCCAAGGACTCATGGGTTGCTAGATACTTGCTCCCTTGGACAACTCCATGGCTAGGGGGAAGAGGAAGGTTCCTGACATGGCTAGGGGGAAGAGGAAGGTTCCATGGTATTCCCAGTGGGGTAGGGTTTGGTTGTTGTGGCTTCTTTGGAGCAGGAGGTAGGGCAGAGTAATAAGCTTAAGTATCTGGCACATTTGGTTAATTAGCAAAACCACATTACCCATGAATGCCAGTTGACGAAACATTTATCATAGACAAAAACTGGCTGTCAATCTGAATTGTAGAGAGGAGGTGTTCTCCAGTAGTTCAGCAGTAGAAGTTTTCTGAAATGTTCTTAAATCTTAGTTTGCTAATACACCTTCTGTTTCCTCAGCAGGTAACATCGAAAGGGGCCAGCTTAAATCCTAATGCAAAAGTATGGCAGGAAGGCATGCAGGGAAACTCAGAAGTTGCCCCGGGAACTAATAGCACTGAGCATTCATGGCAAGAGGCAGCAGCTGTGCCAGGAAGTTGTACAGAGGGTAAGACGTCAAGACTGTACTTTGAAATGTTAACAGTGGCTTAATCCCTTGTTTAGTTAGGACTGTGGATTCCAGCAACTGAATGCTGATAGTAAGTAGCAATGAACAAATATATAAGGTAATAGGCAGCTTCAGAAGGTAGAAAGGTAGGGTAGGAGAACCAGTATGGTGTAGTGGTTAAGAGCGGTGGTTTGAAGCGGTGGATTCTGATCTGGAGAAGCGGGTTTGATTCCCTACTCCTCCACATGAGTGGTGGAGGCTAATCTGGTGAACTGGATTTGTTTCCCCACTCCTACACACGAAGCCAGCTGGGTGATCTTGGGCAAGTTACAGCTCTGTTAGAGCTCTCCACCTACCTCACAGTGTGTCTGTTGTGGGGAGAAGGGAAGGTGATTGTAAGCCGGTTTGAGTCTCCTTTAAGTGGTAGAGAAAGTCGTCATATAAAAACCAACTCTTCTAGGTAGAAAGGGAGGGTTCTGATTCTGAGTTACTGTAGATATACAGGCAGGGCCCTGGCGGTCTTGAATGGGAGGTGTTTTATATTGCTTCTTGCTAAAGGTACAAAGGCCCAATGATGACCAGGTATCGCGCTAAGAGGGAAACAAGTTGCTAAATTTGCAGAAATGAATACTTGCTCAGTTTCTTCCTTTTTTTGTTCTTGTTTTCTTTTTCTCACCTTTTGTCTTGAGCTTTTTCTCACCATTTCTGCACTTTAGTGAACACTTGACCCTGTGACCAAAAAGATTATGAGATCTGAGGGCCATTTGCAACCGAAGTAGTCTGTTGAATTGTTCTTCAGATAATGATACTTTGTAAATAATGCATTGGCTAGAAGATATTGACACAAAGATGTTGGCAGAGAACTCTTAAGAGAAGAAAAATTCTTTTCCTGCTACTGATGATGCTGGTGGATTTAAGGGGTACAAATAAATTAGCTGCTTTTGGGGAAAATGGCATGCGTTCTGAAAGGTACATCTAGGAGCTAGTTATATTAAACTCAACAGGTTAATTATTTCTGATTATATGTTATACTTTAAAATATAAAAGAAAACTATTCTGTCTTAGAATAGATGTCATGTTGAAGCTAATGGTTACTGTTTCTGTGTACATAAAGAGAATCCAAGACAATGAGCATTTAAATCTTGCACAGGTTAATGTTTCTTGGGCTAAAAATTTACATCTTACAATCTCTCAATGAATGTAATAGCATTACTGATATAACACAAAGGACTATTTTTGAAGTTTTTCATATTCTTTGCAGTCCCCAAGAACAATGGGAATTGGAGAGCAATGTTGGATCTGAAGCTCCTAGGCATTCGATAGAAGAGCTTCACAATGGAACAATTTTGGCATAAAGAGACACACTTGTGCCAATTCACTGAGCTTACTGTTTTCTCTGGCTTTCATGCCAAAAGTCTTCATCAGGTTCATATGCTGCCTTATTTCCGGTCTCTTACCTTGATGACCTGCTACTGAGATCTATCCAGCAGATACTTGATGAGAGGTAGTGGTGGTGGCCCAGTGCTTGAGAAGTTAAAGAACCTGATCAACAAACAGAAAAGCTCCATACTTCTAACTCAGTGCTTACAACCCTTTGGGTTGTATATGCATGCATGTGCATGTAATAGGCAAGGTGTGGGAAATTTCTGAGTGCAAAAAGAGGTTGGTGAGATAAGCGGCATAAGTGTTTCTGATTCATCTGCAGGGTTCTTGATGCCTTCTGTCAGTTTTGGGGGTGACACCATGCCAAGAAGTTAAAATGAGGACTTCTATTTTATCAGAATGGCATCACCTGGAGGCACGTAATCTGGATCCTAATCTTGTTCCATTGGAGACAGTCTAGTTGGTGATTGTCCAAGAGATGTTTTTTCAAGCCTCATCTTAACATGCAAATCACTAGGGATGCCTGTGGGAAATCTGTTTACGATCATGCAAACTGGGATGAGGAAAGTCATAGCTACAACTGACTTAAGTTAATGATCTTCAGGCTAGCCTTGCTTTTTCCATACTTTGAAAGACATGCGCCTTTAACAGGACTGGCAGTGTGACAAGAAAAGCATGTGTCTACTGCCAGGGTGGTACAATACCAGGAGTCCTTCAATGAGAAGCAGTACTTCTGTTGCAATGAACATACCTTTACTCCCCAACCTGAGAATACAGGGGTTCAACAATGCCCAAGTGGACTGGCTCACTCAACAATACCTGTCACAAAGGGAATGGACATAGAAGCCAGAGCTTGACCAGCAGATGCATACTGATTTAAATCTTCACAATGGGATATTTTTGCCTTCCTGCATACTCATCAGTCAAATGTTTTTGAATGTGGTACTTGTGCTTATGTGCAGAAATAGTTTTTCTTGAAGTCACCATGCCTTCTGGATCTAATGCATACCATCCCTCCTATTTAAATTTGGATTCTTTAGAGGAGGGTGTCCAAATGATTCTATCTCCCTGTTATACTATCTCTGCACTTCAGCACCATCATAACCTTCCAACATTTGTGTGGAGGAAATCATATGATAGTCTTGGAGGCTTGATATGACGTGTACTCCTAATGTAAACAGAAGCAGAGCAGTGCGTCAGTGCAAGCACTCTGCTCAGACTAGCAGCTGTTCTAGCAAGTTCTCTGGAGCTAGTAGAAGTTACTCTGTTTCTTAAGGGGTATACCCTCTGGTGATCGTAGATTTTCTGCCCTCATGGTTTCATGTGGTCTTACTAACTTTTACACATCTGGTTGAACTGCCAGGGCAGTGTTCTACCATCTCTACCAACCCTGGCAACTGGTTCCATACATGTCCTGCACCAACCTAGCCACAGTGATCCACACAATGGTAACCTCCAGATTAGATTATTGAAATTTGCTTAATGCAGGGCTAACCCTGAACATGATCTGGAAACTCCCAACTGGTCCAGAATGCAGTGGCCTGGGTCCTTAGGGGGGCCCCATGGAAGGCACATATAACACCTGTACTGGCTCCAGGTCAAGTACCAGATCAGGTTCAAGGTGTTGGTATTGACCTTTAATGCCTTAAATGGTCTGGGACCGTTGTATCTCCAGTACCGCCTCTCCCATTATGCCCCCCAAAGAACATTGCACTCTGCAAATAACAATCTCCTGGTGATCCCTGGCCCAAAACCTATCTGGCTGTCCTCAGCCAGGGCCAGGGCTTCTTTGGCCTTGGCCCCTGCCTGGTGGAACACTCTGTCAAATGAGAGCAGGGCGTTGCAAGACCTAGCTCAGTTCCGCAAGCCTTCAAGAGGGAGATGTTTCGCCAGGCTTATGGTTGAGAACAGCAACGGTTTTCTTAGCTTGCCTCTTTTTGCCCCTCCTCCCCCTCTTCCTCTCCCCTTTTTCTTGTTTTCCCTTACACCTCTCTCCCCTCTTTTCCGTTTTCCCTGCTTGTTTTTTCCTAACCCTCTTATGCCCATCCTTTAACACCTTGTGACTCCCCATGCTTGGGTCCACATGGTTTCTATGAACTTGGAAATGACACCATCAGCCATGATCAGGGTGCCATAATTGTTTATTGATAATTTAATGTTTTAATTATTTATATTATATTTATTATTTTAATTGTAATTCTATGTTGTCAGCCGTCCTGAGCCTGGCTTTGGTCAGGAGTTCAGGATAAAAATATAATGAATAAATAAATTAAATAAACTTGTCTGGGTTGTGTCATTAATTAAAGATGACTTAAAATTCTTTTCCATGTTGTGGCGGCCTCTTGATATAATCTCTGAACTGGAGGCACTATCTGTCTGCCTAGGGCTCAGCACATTCTGTAAGGAAGACCTTGTTCTGAGGACAGCCCTGACCTTCATGCTGAAGATGAACTCAGTCCTTCAGGTTCTCAGGAATGATCTTGACCACCTTTATGTTTGAAGCAACAGCACCCATGAGAGATGTCACAGAACTTCTTGAACCTGCTAATTACTGGCGGATCTATTTTCATGGAATCTTTTGTTCAGAAAATTATGTGCTTTGTTTATGTTGTACCCAACTATTAGGCGGAGGAGGATTTCCAAATTAACATTAAGTAGATGGTTCTGGGAATCCATACTCAAACCTCAAACAATGAAATTCCATCACAGCATATTAAGTCCACAGTGTCACTATGCATGGCTTTCATCATAAATGCATCTGGGGACATGTAAAGCTGCAACATGAGCATAATTTCCAACACCTGTGTCAGACATTACGAAACAAGCACCATTGCCTTGGCTGAGGCTTGCATACCCAGGTTGCTACAATAAATTGTGTAATCTATTATTCATCAGCCAATCCCACTGTGGATAGGGCACAGTTCTTTTAAACATCCTATCAATCAGGATCCTCTTCTCTGAATATTCTGCTGTTAAGTCCTCGGCAACTGTTCTAATGTGTTTTCATTTTTAGTTGTGGGGTTTAAAAATGCTCTTATTACCAAGTTTAGAATCCAGTTACAGGGGGAAAGTTTGGATTTTGAAGGACATTAAAGCTATTTATATAGAGATTTCTTTTTAATGGGTTAGATGTTGGTAGCCAAATAGTTGCTTGGGGTTGTATTTTAGAAATCTAGAGGGTGATCAGAACATTGACAGTGAGTGACAGGGACAGTTTAGACTCCGAAGGTAAGGGTCAGCAATATGGTTGTTCCAGAAAAATTGGAAAATTTTCAAATGCCCTAAAAAGTATCTGATTTAGGATCCTTATTATAATTATTTTTTTAGAAAAAATTTAGAATATTTTTTTTAGAAAAATTAAAACACACTGTGTTAATTTTGTCCTAATTTATTTATTTTGTTAATATTTTTGACTTATATCCCCCCCCCTTCTCAATAGCAGCAAGTTTTTGAACTGGAGTCTTCGATAAGGAAGAAAATAAAACAAGCATAGTTTCAATGTTTGAATAAATTCACAGGTTTATGTGGAAATGATTTTTATTGGAACACCACTTCTAAACATTTAAAGACAATATAGCATGTATGTTGCTGAGATTTAAGAGAAAAACCAAAGGCATCAAAAACTGCTGACATACTCATTTTAGCGCGCCCAGGGTATGCTATGCTTGGGGTGTGGTTATCCCCTTATATTTAAACAGAATTAAATTATCTTCCATGGAAGTTTCTTGGGCATTTCAGTTTCATTGTTACTCTTCATAACATAATTCCAGCTGCCAAGCTTGCCTTGGTTTTTTTATTAGCAATGTCGTCCATTATGTTTATGAAACAATAAATCTTTAGAAATATAGTTTTTCTATGGAAAAATAAAGCACTGGAATATGTTCTGCCCCACGTCTCTGCTAAGGGTTTGCTATACCTGGATATGAGGACCCCCAGGGTCGTTACAAATATTGCCTGCTTCACTTTATTTTGTTGTTAAAATATTTGGGCACCCTTAAGCAATATCAAGTGTTAAATCTGCACTGGCAAAACTGTGGATAAACAGTGGGGTGTAGACTGTCACGTGGTATAATCTTTCTCCCCACACCTTCTGGAGCTTGAGTTCCTGCCACCCTCTGTAACTAGTTAAATCCTGGTTAAGTAAGTCTATTTTGCCTTAAATCTGGAGAGGGCATTTGCCCTCTAGAAAAGGTAAGGGGTGTGGTGGATTTAGATTTGTACATTTTCAAAACGCCATTGTGAAAGTTAAACTACAGGTTGACTCAGGTTAGTTGAATTGTTCACCAAGTCCCCCCAGTTAGCTTGTGTGATCAACTGTGAGGCTAGGATTAAGAAACTATGAGTCAGTCTTTTTGAATTATGAGCATATGGCAGTCATTTTGAAAGCTTTAAAAAATTCTGGATTCTTAAGATTCCAGCTGTTTGTCCACAAATGAGTGTTTGAAATTACTTTTAAAGGTAAGCATACTTTTCCAGGGTTTTGAGCACCTGCAGCTGATCTAGAGTCCAATAGGGGTGTGTGTTAGAGGAGGTCGTAGGGGAAAGAAAAGGAGGGAGACACTCCTACACATAAGATCATTTTATTCTAGAGGAAATTTAGTGGATGATACATTTTTTCAGCATATTCAGTTGCATTCTTTTTTAATTCTGTGAGTGCATAATATTATTGGTACTGTTATGTATTAATATGCTATGAGCCGCCCCGAGCCCAGCGTTGCTGGGGGGGGGGGGAAGGTAAAAAGGTAAAAGTCCCCTGTGCAAGCACCAGATCATTCCTGACCCATGGGGTGATGTCACATCCTGACATTTTCTAGGCAGACTTTGTTTACGGGGTGGTTTGCCAGTGCCTTCCCCAGTCATCTTCCCTTTACCCCCAGCAAGCTGGGTCCTCATTTGACTGACCTCAGAAGGATGGAAGGCTGAGTCAACCTTGAGCCGGCTACCTGAAACCAACTTCCGTTGGGATTGAACTCAGGTTGTGAGCAGAGCTTTTGACTGCAGTACTTCAGTTTAACACTCTGCACCATGGGGCAAGCAGGATATAAATTAAAAAATTAACGTAATTTATAGTGTGTCTAATTTGTGTGTTTACTCTTGAGATTTTTAATTCTGTGTCTTCAGTTATGCAAATTTAATTGTGTGCCTTGCAATTGTGTGCATATTTTAATCTCTAAATTGTGCATTTAAAAATTGTGTGCCTTTATTTAATCTGGGCATTTTTTAACCTTGTTAATTGCACAACAATCTAATGTTGCATTGTTAGCCACCTTGAGTCTGAGGAGATGATGTAGGATAGAAATGTTTTAAATACAAATTAAATTGTTAAGAGGTTTGATTTGAGTGCCTGTCAGGTCTCCCACACTTAAAGTTGTGAGGTATGTAGAACTGCAGGGATAAATCCAGTTCCTGGAAAGAGCTTTCTCTGCTACATGTAATTTATCTACTTTGGAGGGAAAGGCTAGGATGCTTTTATTGGCTGCTCTTATTTTTGCTTTTGTGGTTCTATTTGCTGTCAGACAAAATACCTTTTGGAGCAGTTGTTTTAGGTTCATCTATGATTTTAACAGTTTCAAGCATTCAAACTCTAATTTTCTGGGAGAATATAAAAAGTTTTGCACTCTTCAATTGCACCTTGCTGTGTTTTTTAAAATTTTCTATTGCTAACTGTTGTAATTGAGAGGCCAGTACACAGTACTGAGATTTCCTCTTCCCCGTTTTTCCAGATCTGCGAACAGCTGTGTAAGTAATTTGGAAATTTGGTATGAGAGCTGTTCAAAGGAAAACTGCTGGTACTTATATAGTATTTTTTTCTTGTGTTTCCCTTTTAAAAAGCACTCGTGATAATACTAAAGCTGCTTTTTTATGCTGTAATAAATTCAGGTAACTGGTTTGGAGTTCTGTGGGGGCAGCTGCTAAAAAAAGCATCTCTCCAAACAGATATGTACACGGTGATTCTGCATGTGCATCTCTCTGGATTGTTTTGTATAGCATGGATAGTTGTTGACATGGGTATCTGCTGATTTTAGCATTCTGACTTTGGTAAACTGGTTTCTTAGTTTTTTGGCAATTTTATTGCAGCTTCGTTTATGAGGCACTAAATTCTTCTTACTGTTAGAGTACCTTAGGATTTATGCATTAATCAGTATCTAGTAAGCATAATGGAATCTATCTGAGGTTAGATATTTATCATAAGAATATACAGTATCTTTTTAGCATTGCTTCTCATGTTGGTAATATATTCACCTGTGTGCACCTGGAAACTTGCTAATGCCCTGGGTGTTATGGTATGAAAAGACTGAGCGGTTTCCCAAAGACATTTATAACTGAAGGCAGTGCTGGAGCTTTGAACATTTTGTGTACACAGTTTCTTGCTTGTACTTTTCATAGAGAAAAACCTTGCCTCACTTGGGTCACCCATAGCATTTCCATCCACAGAATTTGATTTTCTTGCCTTTCCCCTCCCACTGCAATCCAAAATAGTGCTCCTGAGGGACAAGGGACCCCCAGGATCAGCATGGGGGGGACAAGACATTGCCATTCGCAAATCAAAATCCTCCTGTCGGTGAAATGCTTGGGTAGCTCAAACTATGACAAATAGGTTTTGTGTATATGTGAGGCTACTCTAAAATCTTTGTTGTAACTTCAGATCTAGACAGTTTACTTTATTGAATTCATAATAAGCTTAAAAGTCATTAAAAGTGTGAACAGATATTATCTCAGTAGCTGCCAACCTCCCTTTGCTCTTTGTAACCAAAGCATTATTTTTCATACAACCTAGTGAACTCTTGTTAATTTAAAGCAAAACAAAAATCCAAAAGCTATTCTATACTCTGCAGTGGTTAGTTTCACTAATTTTTTTCTTGTAATTTTAAAATTTGGGTTTGACTCATTGATAGTGCTTAATAGAAATATCATGAAGAAATTTAATATTAGACTCACAAGAAAGGCACTGGGGATTACCAGATAAATAGAGGCTGAAATGAAAGTTAGTGTTCATTTCCTTAGAGGCTCCATGGTAGAGCATCTGCTTGGCGTGCAGAAGATCCCAGGTTCAATCCCTGGCATCTCCAGTTAAAGGGACTAGGCAAGTAGGTGATGTGAATGACCTCTTCCTGAGACCCTGGAGAGACGCTGCCAGTCTGAGTAGACAATACTGACTTTGATGGACTGAGGGTCTGATTCAGTATAAGGCAGCTTCATGTGTTCTCAATATAGCAAGGCCTAACAAACCTTTCCTTGTCAACCTTGATTGTAATAGTTAATGTTTTCTGTCAATTGAGGATAAGTCATCTAGTTGGGTTTATTAGTAATCTTGTGCAAATAATGTGATTGTTTTATAAACTCCATCAGATTATGTGTGGAAACCAAAACATACCTCTGCAAAGGAGCAAAAATGTTGTGCACTTGTTTGTGGTAAACAAGCCACTAATCTTATGTTAAAATGGAAATGCTAGAACAGAGATATGTAAGTTTTGCACATCATAGGATCCTCATCATAGAAGAGAAAATGAAGTATTAAAACTGGATTTATTTTCAATGTTGGTAATTCGCAAAGATGAACCCTTTTTAGAGGTCAGAATTCTTATTAGGCCAAGAATTCTACTATTAATTGAAGTGTGTTGTGTAACCTAGATAGTAGTTCAAAGCTGTCTGTATATTTTTTAAAAAGCCATGTAATGCATAAATGCATATTGAGTAACATGCTTTGAGTCCGTGGGGTAGGAAATATGTAAAAATCTATGCTTGTGGTTATAACCGCTGTTGTAAATCCAAACTTAAGATAACTGAACTGGGTGGATGGAGAGAGACATAATGGGTAAACAAACAGCCTTGTCATACTTTACTTGGTTACAGTCAGCATAATGAGGCATTGCTTGTTAGTATGAAAGGATATACCTTTTCAGTGTTTGCAACCTGTTTTTTGTTGATTACATTTGTGCTAGGTAATACTGAAGTTGCAGACGATGGTTCTAAGCAGTATGAAGCAATGTATTCATCTTGTGAACCATCAAACAGTTCCAATGTTGAGGAATCCGTAGCTAATGGAATGGTCTTGGCACCAGAGGATCTTGGCTACCAACTCTATGAAGTTCCTGGTGAGATCTAGCCTACACTGTGACAGCTTCAGTATTAAAAATTCCGGAGGCAATGTACATGTTTGTGCTGGATGTTCAAGTTACGCTTTATCCTTTAGGTCTATAAGTCCCGCATTTCACATCTTATCTTCCCCCATTCCAATTCCAGCTATTTATTTATTAAAGTCTTTTTAAAAACCAAGCTCATTATTTTGGGAATTATCAAGAAAACTACTAAAAGCTGGTTTCCTTTCACATACATGCTTCTAGGGTCCAGCAGTAAGCCTTTTCCTTGCATGTCCAGTAGAACTGATAAAGAGCAGCTTGGAGATAGCACACAGGCATACATTTTGAAAGTGTGATCAAAGCACAGTTAACAGTGAAACAATGTCTTAGGGAACCTAGAAAGGAAGCACTAAGTATCTAAGGTTCTAAGGGAGATTTTCTAAATGGACGTGAATTGTGGTTAATTTCCTGATTAGTGTCCTACAATATTGTATGTCCCTGTGATGGTGACCTTGCTGACTTTCTTAGGTTGCTTTCTCTACTTTTTCTTTCGAGGGAGGGGGGAGCTGCATCTGTAAAATTAGAGAGGAGAAATAGTATGCCAAGACTTGCCCCTTTGTTTTCATTATTTTAAAAAGGATCTGAAAGTATAAGTGGGCCCTTACATTCAAACTATTCATGTACTGCATACTATTGTATGCTAATAGCTACCTTCCTTTGAGCCTCATAAAGGTAAAGGTCCCCTGTGCAAGCACCGGGTCATTCCTGACCCATGGGGTGACGTCACATCCCGACGTTTACTAGGCAGACTTTGTTTGCGGGGTGGTTTGCCAGTGCCTTCCCCAGTCATCTTCCCTTTACCCCCAGCAAACTGGGTACTCATGTTACCGACCTCGGAAGGATGGAAGGCTGAGTCGACCTTGAGCCGGCTACCTGAAACCAACTTCCGTTGGGATTGAACTCAGGTCATGAGCAGAGTTTGGACTGCAATACTGCAGCTTACCACTCTGCGCCACGGGGCTCCTTTGAGCCTCATAGTCCTTATATATTTCCACCTCCTTTTTCAGTGCCACCTTAAAACCCACCACTTTAGCAGAGCTTTTCCAGGATCACTATATCCCCTCTCTGTAGGGTACAATGTTAGTAATTTTGTTACTTTTCTGGTTCATAGTCTGAGCTGTGAGTTGGTTGTCTTAGGTTCACTGTTATCGTTGGACAATCCAATCTTCTCTTCAGCCCCTTGCCACTAATATGGTATACACTCAGCATATCCATGGTCAAGGCCCACATGAGGAGAGACAGCAGCAGCTTCCCATCCTATGCATGTTTGCTGAATTCACATGTAGGCTTTCTTCCTGTGATGCAGAGTAATTGTGCCCCCCATCATGGGCATGGGGCTATGTGTATACAGCTTGACTGTGCATAGGTGTTGTTTCTACATGCAGTAGGAATGGAACTAGCTCACCCATGCCACTTTGTGTGTGTTGGCCCTGTTCATGAATGCACTATATGATTATCATGATATACAGTTTTCCTTTCTTGCGGATAATGAGGCATGCCTTTTAGGTGTAATATTCAGTATGAAATAAACTCATTTTATGTCAGGCTTGTAAACATCAAGGAAGAGTCCCCCCCCCCCCCATTACCAGCAATTCTGTAAATCAGAAGAGAGTGGGTTATTTTCTCTCTTTCCAGGTTTTTGGTATGTATAAAAGGATTTACATTGATATATGAGGGCAGTTGGACTATGAATTATCAACATTATTTGCAAGCCTGGAATAAGCTTTGAAATCTGTATTTGTCAGATTTGGAGGAGTTCTAAACTGATAACAAATTATTTATTGGTAAAGCAATCTAGAAGTCTATTTCATCGTGCTCCATGATCTTATCAAACTTGTGTATTACTGTGTTGATTGGGGAGGAAGTGGTCGGCTCAGTTGTAGTCATATTTTGAATGTATTGGTAATAGAAACATGATTATCTTTCTCAGGTGAAGGCAGCCCTATAATTTCTCCAGAAGACCTGAAAGAATGTTTGAAGAAACAACTAGAGTTCTGCTTCTCACGGTATAGTACTGCTTATTCATTTGGCACCTTGAGCAACATCTGTTTTGTTTTTATATAGCTGCTCAACTTGCTGTAAGGGTTTTGTGTAAGGGATCATGTTCAATCCAAAAGTCTAGCACAAAATGTATTCCACTAATTTCTGATACCGACAAATGGTGATAGAAGTGGATTGGCACTCTGTTTCCTGGCTCTGTCACGACTTCAGAAGGAAACTGGTATCATAGGGATGTATCCTGTGATCTGGCAATAGGAGGTGCTCATAATTTCCAATATTTCAGTCTCCTAGCAGCCATTTCTGACCCTAGGGAAGCTTATTCCTGGGTTTGTGGGACCTGCATGGAGAGAGAGCCAAAAAGGTAGGGAGGCTGCCCCGGGGACGAGGAGGGGGGAAATAACCGCTCCCGCCTGCCTTTTGCAGGAGTAGAACTCTAGTGATGAAAAAAGGAAGCAATTTTGCCTCCCAACCCATGTGGGTATCATCCTGCAATCCCAAGTATAAATTTGTCTGGCTGGGGTCAGAAATACATGCCAGAAGGAAGGGAAAGTAAGGAAGATCAGCAATGGATGTATGGTCCTCATGATGTCCTTGTGCTGTATCCAATCTCTGTGCTTGGCCCCAGGAAGTTCAATATGCTGTAGCACAGTCAAAATAACAAAACACGTGATTCTTAATATTTAGGGTACAGTCCTAAAAGTGTGTGAAATTGCTGCTTCTCATAATACTATTGGTTTCACCATGTGTAGAATTTCTTCAAGTGTATAATTGCTTGAGAATGTTCTTTATAGTCTGAAAGTTCTCTGAGTTGCTTTTGTTCGTTTACTCCTAGTGAGAATCTATCCAAGGATCTTTACTTGATGTCTCAAATGGACAGTGATCAATTTATTCCAATATGGACAATCGCCAACATGGAAGGAATTAAGAAACTGACAACCAATGTGAATCTTATTGTGGAAGTACTGAGATGTGCGTCTAAATCTTTTCAGTAGCTATACAGATGTAATTGCTTTAGTGTGTAGTCGTCATCTCTGTTTTATGTGAATCAAACCTTTGTATAGTTCTGAAGCTCTTGATCGTACAGAAAGTAGTTTCTTGTTTAGTCAAATGAACCATATAAACTTGACATTAAATCTGCATTAGTGTTTTAACTGCTTTCCCTCAGATTAGGGTATTGAAAAATATCCCTTTTTTACTAGTAGAGTTTTTTTTACATTATTTTGCTATTTTGTACCTTGAAACAATGAATGCATGCCCATATCAGAATAATTTGGTAAAACATCTTAGAATTTTTTTTTAAGTCCTCTGTGCCCTTGAAACGAAATTAGGTGCTATGTTGGGTTTCAACTTGATTTGTTCCATTTCTTAAGCAGACTTGTCCATTTTGAGCTCTTTCTTATTGAAATGGGACACCCATTCACTTCTGCAATAGATGTGTTTTAGAAATTACACACCAGTGGGTGTGTCTGGAGCAATACCTTTGTTGGTTACAGTTGCCACTCATTTAATCTGTTTTACCAGAACTAGAGAGGTTAACATGAGAATGAGTAGAAGTTAAACAGAATTGGTCAGAAGGGATGTGTTGTGTGTTGTTCGTCTTAGTATTGTATCTATTCCCAGCAACTAAAACATTATCCTTTGCATTTAAAAAAAAATTAGCTTCTCCTATGGTCCAAGTAGATGAACGAGGAGAAAAAGTTAGGCCAAACCACAAAAGATGCATAGTGATTCTCCGTGAGATTCCTGAAACAACACCCATAGAGGTAAAGACGCATCCTGAAGCTTGCTGTAAATTTGGTCACTTGAAGAGGATCCTTATGTTGCATGAAAATCATCAAGATATGAAATGATTGATCATGTATCAGAATTAAAGCTATGTTTTAAAATGTGATGGTAACATTATTGTGTTAGTGTTAATGTATCAATTGAATAGAGGCTTTTGGAGAGCTGGCCGCACCAGTTTTTAATTCATTCAAGACACATATATGTCCTACATCACATAGTAGTGTGAGCAGAGTGGCATTCATAGAACCACACTTAACAGTCTTTCTACTTCAACTTCTTGTGGTTATGGGGGTCAGACCTCCAGAATGATGAGAGGAGGGCAGTGGGAAATACATTGGAAAAGGGGAATTGGTGAGAATTACCTCTCCATTTTCCACTAGTGAAATGCGCCTTGCCAGAAGAAAACATGGTTAAGATCTAAGCTGTTATGTGTATTATAGTTGTTTGCATACCTTTTGTTTGTCTTAATAATCCAGTTTCATCCAAGGAGACATAAACATATTTAGCAATGATATTTTCACATTTAAAAAAAGAATCTATCCCCATCATGTATTTAAGGAATTATTCATACAATGGTTTTTTTTACAAAGAAATGATAAGCTAATTTGGCTAGTTGTTAAGATGGCATTTTGGTAATACCTTGTTAGCTGTGAATATGGAATTATCTTGGAGCAATCTTTCTCTGCTTTCCAGGAGGATAGTTTGGTTTAGTTTATCACATAGTGGCACTGATGTAAGATAAAATATGCTAGTATTATCTCATTTGGAAGTAATGTGAAGTTTCTCAACTGGACTGTTATTTACTGAGTTGGGAGATAAATGATCTGCTATCACGAACATAGGAAATGGATGTGTCTAATTCAGCTTTCCTACAGGAAAAGAGATTAAATGTAAAAATAATGATAAATGTACTCACAGTAATGTGTGTATAAACTCATGCACTCATTCTCTCTTGTTTTGGACCCAAATATTAAAATGGGAGGCATTTGTATTGATAGAAAATGTCAGAGGTGATTGGAAATTTAGGGTTTGGATTCCTGGTTTATTTACAGCAATTGTTCACTAAAATAGTCTTCATATTTTTGCTCCAGGAAGTGAAGGCACTGTTTAAAAATGAAAGCTGCCCCAAAGTGATAAGTTGTGAGTTTGCTCATAACAACAGCTGGTACATTACATTCCAGTCAGATACTGATGCACAGCAGGTAAGAGTATAATATGGTGTTCTGCATTTTACAGTGCTTTCATTTTATGCTGTTTATTTTCAGGACCTCATAGGATAGGATCTAAAATAACTGTAGGTGAGGTTCTATGAGCAGCATGGTTCTCCCCTCCACTCTGTTTTGCAGCCCTTCACACCACCTTGGAAAGCTGCTCCTGAGTCCTGAAGGAACCTTGGGAACAGACTGGGATGCAATGTGAAGGACTATGTTGTGAAAGGCAATCCATGGAAATCAGTGTCTGCAAAGGAATGAAGGGGGGGAAGGTGGTTATGAAGAGCCTTCTGTTTGTGCAGTGGTACTTTTGGAGCCAGTACATTTGTATAACATCTATTGTATGACTGCCTAAGTTCTTACAAGCAGAGCTGTATTTATTGTATCTTACAAACATAGTAGGAGCCCTATAGCGCAGAGTGGTAAGCTGTAGTACTGCAGTCAAAGCTCTGTTCACAACCTGAGTTTGATCCTCATGGAAGTCGATTTCAGGTAGTCGGCTCAAGATTGACTCAGCCTTCCATCCTTCTGAGGCCGATAAAATGAATACCCAGTTTGCTGGGGGTAAAGTGTAGATGGCTGGGGAAGGCAATGGCAAACCACCTTATAAACATAGTCTGCCTAGTAACCGTTGTGATGTGACATCACCCCATGGGCCAGTAATGACTTGGTGCTTGCACAACGGACTCCCTTTACTTTTTTACAAACATAGCCTTGCCATGTCCCCAAGGGCTGAAGGTGCTAAAGCAGTCTTGAGTACCTGTCCCTTACAGGGAACATGAAAAAACAGAATTTATACATACAGCCAGAAAGTTGGGTGTGGTCAAACACATACAGATAATACTTTCAGAGGGTAGCCTTGTTGGTCTGCAGTAGAACTAGATTTGAGTCCAGTAGCACCTTAGAGAACAACAAGATTTTCAGAGTATAAACTTTTGAGAGTCAAAGCTCTGATGAAGGGAGCTTTGGCTTTTGCAACCCTATACCCTGTACATGTTATTGATCTCTAAGATACTACTGGACTTGAATCTAAAACATGGGAAATGATAGCTCTTCTGGAAGGAGGGGGCAGGTTGCACAGCAAAAGAGGCAAACACTCAATGTGAATCAAGAGCAGATATGTAGGAAGTACCTTTGCTGTTTCCTTTTTCAGGCATGTTCTCCCTAGGTGGTAGTTTTACCCATCTAGTTGACTTCTGTGGTGTGGGAGTGTTCAGTCCAGCTGACCCAGCAGGTTGAAGAAAAAGTGTTAGCTCTTGAGGTTTTTTTAGCTTGACAGTTGATCCCTTTGTTGTAGTACATACTGCTGTTATAGTCTTGAAAGTGAAATGTCTCAAATTTTAATTTTACGGGGACTATTTTGTTAGAAACTGCCTGTTTTAGACTGGAAATACTGCCTACCATTTAAACGTTGTAGCCTAACCTGTGGCAGTTGCTGGTACAGTTAATGCTACAGTTTTTCTGTGTAACAGCACAATGGGCAGCAACTGGAGTTGCACTGTCATTCAGAAAATTGAACAAAAGGAAGGTGCATCTCTCTTTAAAAATTACCACCAGCCCCTTTTGTCATGGGCTTTGACAGAATGGGTCTGTCTTACAGCAGCACTTTATATGTCAAGGCTCTAACTATTTCTAAAGTAAAATAGAGCCCAGATTTCTTCCTAAAAATGTAGTAGTGCAACATGAATTTAGATTAATTGTTCTCTCTGTTCTGTTAATGTCTTTGAAGTGCAGTTCTGTCAAAATGGATCTCAGTTAATTTTTTTTAATGTATGTGTGCAGGCATTTAAATACTTACGTGAAGAAGTTAAAACCTTTCAGGGCAAGCCAATAATGGTAAGTATTCTCAGACTTTAAAGGATGTGCTAGCATTAAATAACGAGGTTCAGCTGTAATCTTAACACAAATGTTGATGTCATGTCCTGATGTCTCAACTGTTTAAACTGGAAACTTGTTAGGAGCTCCTTGTCACGGGCTCATGTGCTGATTGTCTCCTCTTTTTCATATGAATTCTCCACCACCTCCTTTGATGGTGCAGATGACAAAATATAGCTTAGAGGCTTCCCTGGTCAGTCTTAACTACAGTAAGCACAGATGCAGTTGCAGTATCACACTTTGGAACAAGGATGGGAGAAAACAAGGGGGACCTGTGCGATATTCCAGATTTCAAGCAGTTTTAGGGATCAGAAATGTAATGTCTGTTTTGGTGTCCCAGTTGTTCCAAGTAACAGTGATGCTGAGAATTTTCCCCGTAGGTTGCTAGTTCAAATATAATTTCATCTGTGATGTGTTGTCAAATGAGCTGGTGAAGAATCCAGCTGTGGTTGCAGAAGTATTGAAGCCAGCCCCCCTTTCTGAAGACCTAATAGCTTATACATTTTCAGTAGAGGGGTGATGTTTTCTGCTGGGTCTCCCTTCTCACTGCAGACTCCCACTTTATCCCCTTTGGTGTTCCTAAGGATCTGCTGACCCCAGGAACAAAATCTCAGGAGGCCCCCATGGACTGGGAGTTGAGTGGGAGGTAGTAATCTTAGATCTGCAGAATTACATTGTTGGATATAGCCCAGTCGTCACAAATTGAATTTGCTTTTTAATTGTTCAATGCAGTATACACTGGGAGAAAGACTTGCATTGGGATTTTGATTTGCCTGCAGTACGAGATTGTTTTGGATGTGTCTGTGGGTGGACTTAATGAGCTTCAGGACTCTGCCACAGCAGCACAATAATTATAAATTTGTATGAAGCTACCTTTTAAATAGAATTATCATCTACCCCAAAGCTCATTGGTACCAAATTGGTACCAAAGCATATTCTGCAGGCAAACCCGATGGGGAGGGGTTGTATGAAGAATAAGTAGCAAAACTTCCCCATTTTCCTTTCTAGTAATAGTTTGTAGTGGAAACAAACTCTCTCCCCAACACACACACACATATTAGCTTGCATAGTGAATGTAGCATAGTTTGGAACTGAGCTTTCTCTTGCAGGCCAGGATAAAAGCCATCAACACATTTTTTGCAAAGAATGGTTACCGGGTACTGGATTCCAGTGTTTATGCTCAGCCTGTTCAAACGCAAGCACAGTTTGCCTCACCAGTGTTTGTGCAGCCTGTATATAGTCCTCAGCAGTACTCCATCTACAGCATTGTGCCTCAGTCGTGGTCTCCAAACCCTGCACCTTACTTTGAAACACCTTTGGTAAGTTGTTGCTTCTGTCTCAAATATATTATCTTGGTATTGTCGAAGGCTTTCACGGTCAGAGTTCATTGGTTCTTGATACTTACAAGACAATGATTAGCACATTACGTCTGCAGGACAGTACTCAGCTCAAACCCAACCCCTCTCTGACTCTTCCTACACACTTGACACTGAGAGACACTGTC
Source organism: Euleptes europaea (assembly GCF_029931775.1). Classification (NCBI taxonomy): domain Eukaryota; kingdom Metazoa; phylum Chordata; class Lepidosauria; order Squamata; family Sphaerodactylidae; genus Euleptes; species Euleptes europaea. The sequence goes on from NC_079312.1 coordinate 148,732,506, forward strand.
CTTCAGTGTTACTACTCTGAAGATGCCTGCCACAGCTGCTGGCGAAACGTCAGGAAAGAAAATTCCAAGACCACGGTTACACAGCCCGGATAACCTACAAGAGCTAATATTATCTTGGGTTTGCTTTGTTTCAAAGAATGAATATTTACTATTACTAAGTGGCTTTCAAGGCTACATCTCCTGTATGGGAACAGCAATAAAATACTAAATTTGTGCTTCATCCAGCCAGTAATATAGAATGAATGGGCGGTGGTGTTTTGACCATTCTGCTGCATGCTTCTTGAGACTGGGGAAATGAGATACCAACTTTGTTCCAAGCATCTGCATGCAGTCTTTAAGTTCCAGACCACTGATACATGTTTGCATCTTGGATCCTATTTAGCATGAGCAAAGTGGTACTCACAGAAAAGGCCCCTGCCCCTTGTGGCTTCAGCTTGCTCTGTCCCTGAAATTGTGCCCCCCAGAGGTCTTTTGACACCTGAGAAGAGGGGTAGGGGTGAAGGGGGGGGCTGACTTGCAATGGGAGGAAGGAATTGGTGAAAATCTTCTCCTCCCCCCCACCATGGCCTGCATGGCCTCCCCTGGGTTTGCCAACCTCCAGTTGGTGGCTGGAGACCTGGCAACCCTAGCCTCTCTCCCCCCACCAGGAGATCTACACCTGGAATGGCCCCCGAATGATGTTATAAATGTGCAAATGGCCCTTGGCAGGAAAAAGGTTCCCCACCCCTGCTTTAGCTGCATTGGTTTTTTGAAACTTGTGAAGAAATCCAGACTTTTTTGGAAGTATTGCTCTGAGGTGAAGCTCCTGAGGCTGGTTATACATTTCTCACCTGGAGCTGGAAGGTCCCGTCTCAACGTCCACCTCCATCAGAAAGATGCTTCCAGCTGTATAGTGTTGTCCAGTACAGGTTAATATTCTGACAACAGGAAAAATTATGCTTTTCTGCTTCCAACTCCATACTTTCATGGTGTTGAGCTTGCATATATGTTAATCTAACAATTCCAAGTGTTTGATCTTTGTTTTCAGTAGGGTGGTTGCTCTTACTGTTTTCTGATACACTTTGTGACCACTGCAGGCTCCCTTTCCTAATGGTGCATTTGTGAATGGCTTCAGTTCGCCAGGATCATATAAGGCAAATGCTGCTGCTTTGAGTATAGGACGTCCATTCCATAGAAACCGGTAAGAAATTTGGCAACATATTCTTGGGAATTCCTGAAAGCATTTTGAAGGCTTAGGCCACCACAACTGCATGTCTGCAGCGCCTTAAAGATTATCGTTTCAGAGGGTAGCCGTGTTGGACTGCAATAGAACAGCTAGATTCAAGTCCAGAAGCACCTTAGAGACAACAAGATTCATGGGGTATACAAGTAGGAATGGAGATCCCATAGCGTTTTTATCCCAGTCTGAAGGTGGGAGGGGTACTGCAAAGAAAAGGAGTTAGGATGCTTTGATTTTTGAAAGCTCATACCCTAGAAAATCTTGTTGTTCTCTAAGGTACTACTGGAATCAAATCTTGCTCTTAAAGATTATCAATATTTTCACAAAATCTGGTCAGTGAACTGTTCCCCTCCTTCTAAAGACTTAGCTGTTCAGAGAAATTTGGGATACAACTTTAGGTAGCATCTATAGTCCCCAACCCCTGAAGCTAATTCCTAGAGAGGAGCTTCCACATTCCATAGAAAACAGCTTGTACTCTCCTTTACTGTATCTTTCAAGCACAACTTAATTTAGGGGCTACAGCTCCATGCAATCCAAACCTGTGTTAATTTAAACAAGTGTATAATTAACTGCCAGCATTAGTACCTGATTTTATGTTTTTTGTGGACTGTATCTTCTAACAGTCAAGTTAGTGGACTTTATGTTCTAACAGTCAAGTGTGGCTTCATCTGTGGCTACTTAAATCCATGGATTGGAGCTGCACTGACATAAAACAAATACTTCTGCAAACTTGGGGGACACCCCAGTTTCACAGAAAAATCTGTAAGCAGTCAGTTGGGGTTGAAATCCCCCAAAAAGAAGAGTTATTTACACATGCGCAGACAATGCACATACCTCCTCCATTGTTGGCGGAGTTTGGTGGAGGGACAGGGAGCCGAACTAAGGCCGGGAGCCATGGTGGGCCCAGGGGTGGTGGTGATGGGTGAGCCATAGAAACGCACCAGGTCCAGAGGCCAGAAGCTGTGCCACCTCCAGAGCCAGTGATGGCGTCTGTGAGGAGGTTAGCATTTCCTCCCTCCTCCCCCAATATTGCAGTTCACCACTGGTTGGATAATAATATTCTGATATTACTGGCAAATGGGCATTATATCCAAACTCCTTAGCTAGAAGCAAACCTACCCACAGTGCTAAGGTAACGGCAGCCATTATAGTGCTGCTGTTCCAGTGCTGCATAAAAATGTAAGTGATCCAGCTCTACTGTGTAAGCTCTGTACCCTGAGCTGTGCTTTTGGGGCACTGCTAGACAGCTATACTTCCTTGTCTCATATGTCACATTCAGTTATTGGTGGAATAAGCTTCTCAGGCAGTAGAGGTCCATTTCATAGTTGTATGTTTGAATTTTATAGGATGCCTAAAATGTTGAATAATTAAGAATATAAAGTATCTTGGCACGTTTCCTAATTATTTGCATTGGCGCCCTGCCTAGGAACTAATATAAAATGGATTCATTTGCCATCATCTTATGCTCTGATTTTTTAAAAACAAACTCCTGCATTAAGGTACCTCGAAACCAGTCGTGCTATCAAATGAAATGTTCTCTTGTAATCCAAAGTGACATCCAAGAGCTAAAAGGATATTCATTCTGCTGTACGGCAGCTGGTGTGCAGGTGAAAGTCATAGCAAGCAAGCTAATACCTAACACGGGGACCCCAAATTGGATGGAAAAGTGTTAGAGAAATACTTTAAATAAATAATATGGATTGGCCTCTACAAAGAGCTTTTAATCTTCTATCAGTGCAAAATGTGCTGGTCTCAGTGTTAATGTTTTGAAAAAGAAATATCAATCAATCAATCATCACCTTTATTGGCATAAAAAGGAATAATCAGAACAGTCTAAATACATCCAGCATCAAATTTAAAAGTTTCACTCAGAAAGAAATAGAACTGTTGCTATTTTGAATCCAAAAACACTTCACAGGAAAAGTTCCAGTTATGAGGGCATTACAGCTCAATTTTGTTAAGACAATTTTCATTTGTATTGATTCCAGGTAGTCACTTGAAACAGAGAAGATGTATCTTTGGGCATGCTGTGCTTAAAAGGAATATGGGAAGCACTAACATAATCTGTGCTGTATAGCAATAAAAATAAATTACTAGTTTATTCCCAACTAGCCACTAACAGGCACATGACATCTATATACTAACAGCGAAGTCGGCCAAATCTGAGGATACTTAAATCCAGTGACTAGAGCTGTGAACGGGCAAGACAGATATTTCTACAAATGGACAAATCAGAAAAATGTGAAATATTGGAGGGTATACAAAACCTGAAAATGATCAAAGGAGTGCCTGTAGCTTTAAGCAACGGATTCCCTCAGTGGTCATTGCTAGGCAACAGCAGTATTCTAGGCTAGGTTTCTGTGAGCAAAAAGGCAGGAGGAGAAGACAGGGTCCTTTCCAGGCCTATTTTGTACTCATTGGGGCCAGGTCTGACTTAATGTGGCCAGCTGCAGGTTGGGAAATTCCTGGAGATTTTGTGGTGGAGTCTGAGGAGGGCAGGGTTTGGGAAGGGGAGAGGCCTCAGCTGAATATAAAGCCACAGAGTCCATCCTCCAAAGCAGCCATTTTCTCCTGGGGGGACAGATCTCTGTTGTCTGGAGTTATATTGTAATTCTGGGAGATCTCCAGTTCCCTATGGGTGACTTGATACCACCCAACTTTCATGACTCAGTTAGGTCTGGCTGCTTGCTACGGTTCAACAGCAGCCACCCAATGAAAGCCAGTGTAGTGTAGTGGTTAGAGCTTCAGAGCAGGGTCTGCAAGACCCAGATTTAAATCCCCATCTTACTGTGGAAGTTCACTGGGTGATTTGGACCAGTCATATACTTTCAGCCTAACCTACCACAAAGGGTTGTTTTGCGGATAAAAAGGAGGAAAGGAGAATACGCTCTGTAGTCCCTACTATGGAGAAAGGTGGGGTATAAATGAAGTAAATAAATAATAAATATAGTCAGATGGGAGGCAGTTAAAAGGTAGTTTGGTGAATAGCTGAGAAGGAAAGAATGAGGCAGGGGAAGGGGAGAAAATATGGGGGTTGCCAGGAAGAGGAAAAGAGGAAATAATTGGAGGGGGGATACAGGGGAAAATGAGGTACCACCCCACAAATCCTTGAGGGTTCCCCATCATGCAAGTGGGCCTGGCCCAGTGGCCAGCACTGCACAACTGGGCACAGTTATCCTAGGTAGAGGCTGCAAGGAGGAGGAAGTTTAAAACCGAGGGGCTGATACAGATAGAATGGCTGCTTGGTGGAAAGGAGATAGGGTTGCCAACTCCAGGTTGGGAAATTCTTAAAGATTTGGGGGTAGAGCCTAGGGAAAGTGGGGTTTGAGGAGGAGAGGAACCTCAGAAGGGTATAATGCCATAGACTCCACCCTCCAAAGCAGTCATTTTCTCCAGGGGGAACTAGGGTTGCCAACCTTGAGGTGGGACTGGAGATCACCTAGAATTACAACTGCTGTCCACATGACAAAGATAATCTGGAGAAAATGGCTGCTTTAGAGGGTTTCCCTGGAGAAAATGGTTGCTTTGGAGGATGGACTCTATGGCATAATACCCTGCTGAGGTCACTTCCTTCCCCAAACCTCACCTTCCCAGTGCTCCACCCCCAAAACTCCAGGAATTTCCCAATCTGGAGCTGGCAACCCTGATGGGGGCACTAATCTCTGTAGCTGGGAGATTCGTTGTGATTCCAGGAGGTCTCCAGGCCCCACCTGGAGTTTGGCAACTGTAGAGGGAGAGAAGGAAGCTGAAAAAGGGGAGAGTCTATGTGGGCTTTCAGGAAAGCGAAAGAGGAAATCGTAGGGGAGGGGGAACGTTGTTGTGGGTTCCCACTTGTCTCCCTCTATCATTCATTCACCAGATTGGGCTCTGTCCTAGTATAGCTGTAAAGATGTGTAACTAGGTATTCATAAAAAAAAAAACTCCTGTATATGGGAGTAACTCATACTTACTGAAAACGAATGTATACTAGTTTAACATAATAATTGCTTTTGTGAGATTCTATGACAACTGCCTCTGTACATATTTGATGAGGCTAAAGTTCATGGCCACAAGTCAGTATGATTAACAGAGGATGAACTTTGAAGCTGTACATTTAGCAACAGAGGCACCTGGCAAGAATAGCTTTAATTTTAACTGAATTGGAATTACGAGACTTTCCATTTATGTTTGTTTTTCACCTTGATGTCTAAAATGCTGGCTGAGTCCTGTGAGTCTACTGAGGCTTAAGCATTTAAACCAAGAATTTGTTTGCCTTCTTTCATTTGGTGTAGTGTGGTTGGTGTTTTCTGGGGGGAATGATTAAAGGATGTTAGATTCCTCATCTGTCTCATACCAGGATATAATGCAGTGGTTCAGAAGTATGCAGATCTGGTGTATATCTTGAGCAGTCTGCTTGTATAACATTATTTAGTAATTATGTAATAGCCATTTTAAACTTGGTTTCAGTGCCCTACCAAATTAAGCAACTTGATGGCAGTTCAGAAATTCATTTACACCAGTGTTGAAATAGTGTGAAACATTATCCACAAACATCTATTTAGGGAGATAATCCTTTTCACAATTTTGCTATAAACCAAGCAGTAGTAATTAAACTTTTGAGAATTCTGTAGCATTAACCAAGTTGGAACATCTCTTTGAATAGGACTCTTTGGGTAATATTTCTTTGTATATCAGGTGCTTAAGCCTTCAGTTGCTGCTGTTGGAAAGTGTGGAATTGAGTTTCAGTGCAGCAGGGTCAGTATTGTGTGTTAGAGAAAACAGGTCCAACATTTGCAGGCAGAACATCTTTTAATGTTCTCAGACTTTTTCTCTCAAGGGCTTATCTTGCCCTTGTTCTTACTCTGTACCTAGGAAAAGAACCCTTTTTTGTTTTGTGTTTGTTATCAACTGCCTGGTATCGAATCATTCATACCTGGGTAAGGTAGTTGAGAGAGAGTAGTGGTTGAACAGCTGGAGTGTTTTCTGGATGACACATCAGCCCAGGACCCATACTAGTTGGGTTTCCGCCCTGGCCATGGGACGGAGCTCTTATCTCTCCCACCCCAATCTAGCAACAGTGATCCATGCAATGGTCACCTCTATACTGAATTACTGTAATTAGCTCTACATAGGGCTGACCTCGAGACTGATCAGGAAACTCCAGGTGATACAGAAGCCGCAGCAAGGCTTCTTACGGGGACGCCGCTACGGGAACATATACAGCCAGTGCTATGACAGGTTCAAGGTGCTGGTTTTGACCTTTAAAGCCTTACACGGTCTTACACCTTCGTACCTTCAGGACTGCCTCTCCTGGTATACCCCCAAAGAGCATTATGCTCGATGAAAAATAACTTGGTGGTGGTTTACGGCCCTGGCCTTGGCCTGGTGGAATGCACTCCCTAGTGACATCAGGGCCCTGTGGGACCTTAAGGATATCCGCAGGACCTACAAGACGGTGCTGTTCCACCAGGCCTACAATTGAGGGAAGCCGCAGGTTGTCATCTGCGCTGGCCTCCATACTCTCCCCCCACTTCTATCTTTTAGTTATGTGGGGGGTATTGACTGTTTAACTAAGCCTCTCAGTGGCAATCATGGCTGAACTAGTGCCAACTGATTGTATTTCTGGTTTTATTATTAATGCTATAATATGAATTATGGCTTTAATAGCTTAGGTATAGATGTATATGGTTTTATTGTTTTTACTATATCATTCATTGTTACCGCCCTAAGCCCGGCTTGCCGGGATTGAGGGCAGGCTAGAAGTACAGTAAATAAATAAATAATGGCCATAGTTTAACAGACAAAAAATGAGAGCTAGCAGGCAGTGTTCTATGCAGTACACAGTAACATAACATTGTATATCTGTGGAAGCATGAATAGATCTCAGTAATCCTAACATCAATCTGATAATAAGTCATAAATTTTCTATATAATACTTACCAACATCATTTTAAAATCAAACATTACTAGAAGACCAAATTGTTAAATCAAGTTATTAAATCAAATACAGCATATGGGGTAAAATAGTACTTACAATGTTACTGGTTACTAATACTTCTGAAAAGCCCCCCCCCCATTTAAAATTTTTAATTCTCCCCCCCACCTCCGTTTGACCAAGATAACAGTGGGCTCCAGAGAGAGCGTGAAAGTGCATGAAAGCTTGTGCAACTCATGGCGTAATTTTAGGGCTGTGAAGTGAGTACCGTATTTTTCGCTCCATAGGACGCACCGCTCCATAAGACGCACCTAGTTTTTAGAGGAGGAAAACAAGAAAAAATCTTGTTTTCCTCCTCTAAAAACGCGGGCAGGGAGCGGGGGCGCGCCAAGCGCTCAGAGCGGGTGGGGAGGAGGCGGGCGGGCGCTCCAAGAGCTCAGAGCGAGCTGGGAGGAGCCGGGCGGGAGAGGCGCGCCAAGCGCTCAGAGCGGGCAGGGAGGAGGCGGGCGGGCGCGCCAAGCCCCCCCCCCCCGCTTCCCAGCTGGGAGGCGAGCAAGCGCACAGAGCGGGCTGGGCGGGCGCACAGAGCCGGCTGGGCGCGCTGGAACGGCGCGAGGCAGCTTTCCCCGGCTGCCTCCCAGCGCGCCCAGCCGGCTCTGTGCGCACATTCGCTCTATAAGACGCACCCACATTTCCCCTCACTTTTGAGAAGGAAAAAAGTGCGTCTTATGGAGCGAAAAATACGGTAACTGTAATGTATTTAAACCTGTTTTAGTGTCAATTTTATGGAGATGATTCTAAATTGTTTTTATCATATTTATATAGCTGTTGTATAACTAATGCCAATAAAGGCTTCGTATTCGTAGTGGGCTCCAGGACCCTTGCAACTGCCTGTCACTGATGAGCACAAGAGCTGCCTGGCCCCTGAGGGCTGCCAACCCTAGTCGAGGGAAAGGGAGTGAGAAGGTAGTTTGGGGGAGCACTGCCCACCTTACCTGAAATGGTGCGGGCACCCCGTCAGTTCCTGCCTGTACATCTGTCGTACCTGAAATGAAACTTGAGTGGGAAAGTTCAGCCACAGAGTGTGTGGACTTTGCTCTCCTAGGTGGGCTTTTGCGCAGAGTGCCAGCCCTGTTGTGCACAGTGCTCTCCCTGCCACCATGAGTGCCTTGCCTATCTGCTCATGCTAAATCCCCACGGCTGGGGGCTGTTGGTCAGCATCCCAAGCCACATGCACCTTACCTGCTGGAAGGTCTCTGCGGCAGGATTGGTGTTTATGAGAGGGTTGGTACTCCGCTATCAGGTGCGTTGTGAGGGCTTGGCCCCCTTCTGCCCCCAGCCTATCGGCTGGCCACTTGGTCGGCATTCTCAGCCGCCTGGGCCCTGGGAGCATTGCTGTGCCGAAGCCAGGGAAACTGTCAAACCCCTGTAATAGTGCTCTATGGGCTACACCACAGATTAAGCTGGCTTAACTTTACACCAGGAAAAGTGGGCGTTCCCAGCCCAAAAGCTCTCAAGAAGCTGACTAATGACTGCCTTGACCTCTGGAATGCCCTCATTCATGCCGACCCAGGCTCCTGCACTGGAGGTACACCAACGTACCACCTGGGGCGCCGGCTCCTATGGAGGTTCAGTCCCCCTTCAGGATTGCACGGAAAGTCTCTAAGGGAAGAATAAATAGAAGCAGCAATAAAGGGCACCTTTGATGTGTTCCTTTTCCAGTTTGAAATCTTTCCGTTAAACTTCCATTTATTAAAATCTTCGTATGTTGTTTTGTATAAATTCCTTGTATCCAATTCATGACTCTTGAACCACATTTTAGATGTTCTAAAATTTGAAAATTTGAAAAAAACAAAGAGAAAATTTTGCCACCATCATGGCAAGAAGCAAATATAACACTGATACATAAAGAGGGTAATGATCCAACACTACCACAATCCTATAGTGGTAGTGTTGGATCATTACCCTCTTTATGTATCAGTGTTATATTTGCTTCTTGCCATGATGGTGGCAATATTTTCTCTTTGTTTTTTTCATTAATAACTTTCTTTTCATTAATAACTTTCTGCCAAGGTAATATTAGATTTTCTTCCAAGATGATTTTCTTCCATCTGGGCCTGGTCTTTTTTCATTTTCTGTATTACTCGTGATATCTCTTGGACAGTAATAGTTTGATTCAGTATGTCCCTGTGTTCCAATGTAAATTTCTCCATTTGTATCCCTTTTATGTATTCCTCTATTCCTTCATACGTTGAGTCGCTTTTGTACAATTTCGGGGGGGAAAGGATGAAGTGCTCCTGAATCTCTTCTTCTAGATGAGTAATTTGGTCTCCTTTCTTCACTCCTATCATTCTTCAGACTCTTTCCTTAACAATGTGCTAGATATCTCCCAGGTTTATTCACTTGTTCAAAATACTTTTGTTTAGCAAATTTTAATTTCTTCCGTAATTCCTCAGTTTCATACAAATCTAGTTGAAGTCTTAGCTTTTCAATCTCCTTTCCTTTAAAGTTGCTTTATCGAGATGATGTTTATGTGGATCTTCCAATATCTTAATTCTGTCCGTTATTTTCTAAACTTGCTTCAATAATTTTTTTTAAGCTATAGCTATTACATTCGTTGTTACGTATGCCTTACTGTACTGGTTTCCAAATAGTTGCTATGGGAATATCTGTCGTATTGTTTAATCTAAAAAATTCTTCTAGATGTTTTTGGATTTTTTTACTATATCATCCTGTAATAATAAATTATTGTTCAATCTCCACCTTCTTCTACCTGTTCTTTGTTTCCATATTACTTCCAGTGGATTATGATCTGCAAATGTGTTCGAGAGTATCTTCACTCTCTCTAGGTTAAGAACTAAAGTCTTTGATATTCAGCACATATCAATCCTTGAATATGTTTGGTGGCTATCTGAGAATAAAGTATTCTAACCTTCGGGTTTTTAATTCTCCAAGCATCATCCAGCTGTAGCGTCTCCATATAACTGAACACATTCCTAGGGAGTTTTCCACATTTTCCTTCCTTTTTGGACCTATCCTTTCTTGGTTGCATCACTCCATGTCTCCCAAAATCATAATTTCTCCTTGGAAGTCCAGTATTGTTTGGGAAAAAATTCATAAAATTTGTCCTTTGCATTATTTGGACCATAAATTGTTGCTAATGTATAAGTCTTGCTTTCTGGTAATTTAATTTTCAGTATTATGAATCTTCCTTCAGTATCTTTGAACTCTTCTAATACATTTAATTGTGGTTTGTTTATGTTAAATTCTTCTCCTTTTTTCTTATCTGCTGAAGCCCCATACACTTGCCCAATTTCTTGTTGTTCAGAATTTTTTTCTTTATGTGAGTTTTTTGGATACATAATATATCTGCCTTTTGTTTTTGTAGGAAGTTAAATGTTTTTGTTTATTTAGAGGGAGAGTTCAAACCGTTGATAGTTATCGAGACTATCTTCATTTTATCAATTTTACTCTAGTGCTGCTGCTTGGCCCAGATTATCTTCTTTGTCAGGTATTCCTTGTTTTTCCTTCTTATCTTTGGTGAGTTTTCTGTTGAACTTATTGGAGATTTCTTTTCAGATTCCTTCTTGGATTTTTTGGGCAAATTCACAAGTGCTAGTTCTTTTGCTAATCTCTTTGCTAGTTCTAATGTGGTAAATTATTCTTTTACCTTTGGGTAATGCAACTTCCAAGGCGAAAGGGACTTGCCAATGGTACTTTATTTCTTTCTTCAGTAAGATTTGTCTTTAAAAAATCAAAGTCCTTCCTCTTCTTTAACAAGCTAGCAGGTAGGTCTAGAAAGATCTGCACTTTTCCCCCTCCCACTTTAAATGGAGTTTCTGTTTGCTTGTTCAATATTGCGTCTTGCGTTTTCTTAGATATAAATCTGACCACTATGTCTTTTGGCAATCTATTTTTCAAAGCAAACCATGAATATATTATAAATATCTGATCAATATCTGGAAAGTCTCCTTGAATTTTCAGATACTCTTGTATAAACGTACACAAGCAATCTTCTAACAGCCCATTCCTGAGCCCAGCGGCACCCGAGCACGGTGTGGCTGAGGTGCCTCCAAAGAGGTTTGAAGCTGCTGCCAGCAGGAAAAAGGGCTTTCAAAATGTTAAAAAATAAATAAATGGGGGGGAGCCCCATAGAGAAAAGCAAAAAACTGGCTCAGCACCACTGAGGCGTAGGGGGTCATTCCCAGGCTGGAAGAGGTTAGGAAGCTGCCTACTGGCAGCTCCACACACACCCCAAGACAACGGCACAAGCAGTTGGGCAGCTGGCAGGAGGCTGGACCGGCATCTCCGGACCACGCTGCCACAGCAGTCCATAGAGGCTGGCGTAAGCATCCCAACTCCGGCATCCGTGCCAGACTTGGCTGCCCAAGTGGCATAGGTGCTGCCGCGGCAACTTGCATGCCTCCTGAGCTCTTTTAGCCTCAGAGTTTAGGAATGAGTGGGCTGTTAGTTAACTTTGCCAAAATCTTCTTCAACTCCTCTAAATTGCAGATGATTCTGCTTCGTACCTCCAGAGTTTCAAACCTTTTTTCGGCCCTTTTCCGACCAGGAGTCCTGTTCTTTTAGATGAAATTCTAAATCTTTCTGTCTGTCTTTAATCTTCTCAATTTCTTTGTATTCTCTTGTATCTTTTTAAATATAATTCTTTCTTGTGATGCCTCTTCTGCTTTCTTTATTCTTTCTTGTGTACTCACTTTCGCTTGTTTTATTTTATCTTTGTCTCGATAAATTGTTCTACTTTATACCAAGCTTTAAGGGATCATGCTGTTTTTGTAAAACTGTTTTCCTATACAATGTAAATGTTTAAGACTGTCAGTGAGCAATAAAGGTTGTTGTTGTATAAGCTGTTTTATTTTATCTAGCATCCTTTCCCCCCCCGATGCTTTTATTTGGTTAGCAAGTACTTGAGGACTCCCGGGTCAGACGGCGCCCCCCCCCCCGCTGGTAGCGCGGAGAGCGCGCTCCAGCTGAAAGCTGCCTGAGGGCAATAAATCTGCCCTCAAAAACACCGGCAAGCAGCACCCCTCGGAGAAAGAGGGGATGCTGATTTGGGAGCCAGTGGCTGCCCCGTCATTTGAGCGATAGCTGCCGAGAAATCGGCGGTAGTTGCTCTGACGGGTGCTGCCGAAGAGCCAGCGCCATCTTCAAAGGAAAAGCTGGAGAGACGCGGTGGAGGACTCTGATTTTAAAAGCAAGTGTTTTACTTTGAAAAAAAAGTCTTTACAGATAAAACTGGGGTGTTTGGCAGAGTTGATACTAAAGAAGACAACTTTGATTTATCTATAACTTCATTAAGACGCTCTCAGTGACTTTTGGCTTTTTGCCAGTGGACTGACGCAGCTTAAAAATTACTTTCAGTATTGGAAGACTCTTAAAAGAATAAGAAAAAGAGTAAGAAAACAACTACACAGACATGGAATATAACATCTGATATGTCATAGTGAATGTGTTTTCTCCAAACTGATTGACTTATCTGAACTAACTTTTTTTTAAGCTGATGAACTAAAACAAGTACTCTGCCTCCCCCCCTTCTCCCTTTTTGTGGATTACAAGTTGGATTCTGTTTAGTCCTCAAGGTCAATGGGAGAAAAGGAGAAGCATGCCAGAGAGTTTCTCAAAGAAACAAAGTTACAGGTTCAGCTTCCCCCACGAAGATCTTCTGTATCTACAACAATGTCACCACTGCTAACCATATCATTAACTGCAAAGATGGTTCCTAAAACTAAACCTGAAGTGACACTTAATTCTGTCTTTGAATTGCTAACTAAGACCCATCAAGATGTCACATAAATGAAGCAGGAACTGAGTCAAAATACTGCCCCAACTTCTCAGAATTCAGTTGCAATAGCTGCTTTGCAAGACACAATTACATCCCTGACTGTTAGACAAGATAAGGTGGAAGTTAAACTCTCCAAAACTACACAGGAGACTAAAGAGATCAAGAAAAAGGTAGACACCTTGGAGATGTCATTAGAGGCCTCGCGAGAGAGAGACGAGAAGCAAGAAGACCAAATGGCAATGCTTGAACTTAAGATCAAGGAATCTTCCCTTCGCATACGCAGGCTGAGAGAAAAAATTGAAGGAAGAGATTTGCGGGGGTATTTGAAAGGACTTTTGGCAGAATTTCTACAGGAAGACAAAGAAGTTGTGGAAGGGATGATTGTGACGGCTTACAGAATTAATTCTGCATATGCAACTAAAAATAAAGTACCAAGGGACTGTTTACTTCAGCTTTTTTCAAGAAGTCACCGTGATCTTATTCTCATCAGTCATTATAAGTTACCACTTAAAGTTGAGGACGAACCTCTGAGATTACTGAAAGAAATTCCTGCAAGATTGTTGAGAAAAAGGAAGGATTTTATGGAGATTGTGGAACGCTTAAGATTAAATGGAATACAATTCAGATGGGAATTTCCGCAAGGCATTTCTTTCACCTTTAAGGCTAAAAGGTTCAAGTTCACAGATACCAACAAGGCTGAACAGTTCTTGCGAAGATACGATGCAGAGCTTTTTAAACCAGCTAAACCAACTAGACGACTGCCTGCTAAAGAATCTACGGAAGAAGAAAAGGCATCTGAGGCAACTGGTGGTGGAGACCTACCAATAGAACCAGCAGAAGAATCCCTGTCAGATGACAAGGAAGGGTGAACAGAAACAAATTAGAAGTGGGGGGAAATATGGGGGGGAGGGGGTAGGCTATGGGATATAGATGACATTTGGCTTTATAGGATATAGATTTGACATTTGGCTAACTGATTTTTGATATGCTACAGGTTTTATCGTGGAACATAAATGGGTTGAATTCTCCTAACAAAAGGAAGAAAATATTTCATCATTTGCAAAAGTCTAAAGCTAACATTATTTGTTTACAGGAAACGCATATTGTTCTGAAGGATATAGTTAGACTGGAATATCCACGGTTGGGTAAACGTTTTACGTCATGTAATGAAAAGAAAAAAACTAATGGAATAGTTATGTATTTACCTTTATTAGACCCGAAAATCATTTACCAAGACGAGGAAGGAAGATTGTTGCTGGTGGAAATAACTAGTGGGTCACAGAAGATATTATTGGTTGGAATATATGCACCTAATACTAATCAAAAAATGTTTTATGATAATTTAGCAATAATATTAGCTGAATATGCTACAGAAAAAATGATATGGATGGGGGACTTGAATGGGGTAATGGTACCTAAGTTAGACAGGTCTGGAAAAAAGCAAAAAGTGAAGGTAAACTACCTGGAATTTTTAATGCTCTCACAGATCAATGGGATATGTTTGATGTCTGGAGACTGAGGAATGGTAATAAGAAGGGATATTCCTATTTTTCTCCAACACATCTTACACACTCCAGGATAGATATGCTATGGCTTTCGAAAGGGTTGACAAACAAATCAGAGAATCCAGAGATTTTACCTAAGGTACTATCAGATCATAATGCGCTAACAGTAAAAATTAAAATAGGGGATAGAAGATATAAACCTTGGATAGTAAATGAATTTCTGTTAAAAAATAGTAAAATAGTGGAAAAATTAAAGGTGGACATACAGAATTATTTTAACGAAAATATAGGTAAGGGTGTTCGGGAAGATATTGTTTGGGATGCCAGTAAGGTGGTGATTAGGGGAGTATTAATTCAACAAAATACAAGATGGTTTAAGGAAAGGGAGGTAAAGAAAAAAATATTTTGGATGAAATAAGGCAAGGAGAACGACAACTTAGAAAGCTTCAGGATAAAACAGCTAAACGGGAACAGCTTGATAAGATTAGAAAATGGCAGCATCAATATGAATTTTTAATATTGGATGAAATTGAACAGAAAATTATTTTTAACAAACAAAGATTTTTTGAACATTCTAACAAGCCGGGTAAAATGTTAGCATGGCAACTCAAACACAAAGAGAAAAAAGTACCGATATCTCAAATTAAAAGGAAGGGTAAGATTACAAGAGATAAGGAGGAGATAATAGAAACATTTGTGGATTATTATACAAATTTATATCGAAAGAATTTGGTGTCGGAAATCGATATGGATGCATATCTTACCCAATCAAATTGGGGAAAAATAACTCAAAATAACAAGGAATTACTGGATTCTCCAATAACTAGGGAAGAATTACAAGAGGTAATAGGTAAAAGCAAAATAAATAAATCACCTGGGCCCGATGGATTTACTGCTTTTTATTATAAAGTATTTAAAGATCAGTTAAGCCCTTATTTATTAGATGTGATAAATTCTTGTTTGTGAAACTTGGAAACGAGCAAATATAGTATTAATACCGAAAGCGAATACTGATACATCGGAAGTTAAAAATTACAGACCGATTTCATTATTGAATAATGACTATAAATTATTTGTTGCAATTTTAGCAGCTAGATTGAAAAGGGTATTAAATCAAATAATACATGAAGATCAAGCAGATTTTTTACCAGGAAGATTGATTAGTCAGAATGTAAGAGTGGTAGTAGACCTTTTAGAATATGAAGAACAAGACACAACTCCGTTAGCTATGGTATTTCTGGATGCGGAAAAAGCGTTTGATAATGTGAATTGGCAGTTTATGATTAAGATATTACAATTTATGGATTTTGGGAAGAACTTTAAAACTGCCATAAAAAGCGTATATACATACCAAACTGCTAATTTGTTAATAAATGGAATAGTGTCACCACAGATTGAAATCCAGAAGGGAACGAGACAAGGATGTCCTCTTTCTCCTTTGTTGTTTATTTTGGTATTAGAATTTTTATTAACAAATATTAGGCAAACTGAGGAAGTAATTGGGGTAAGACTGGGGAGAAATCATTATAAAGTTAAAGCATATGCAGATGATCTTGTATGTTTTTTGACTGATCCGATTGAGCAAATTGACAGATGGAATAAGATTATGGAGGTTTATGGACAGCTTTCAGGTTTTAAAATTAATAAAAATAAAACTAAGATATTGGTTAAAAATATGACTCTTTCACAACAACAAAAATTGACTAAAAAGACAGGATTTAGTATCGAACATAAAATTAAATATTTAGGTATATGGATATCACATAATAAATCTTAATTTATTTCAGAATAATTATGTGAATCAATGGCAACAAATAGTAAAAGATTTAAAAAGTTGGGAAAAAATACCATTATCATTGTGGGGACGAATTTCAGTAATTAAAATGATGCTATTACCTAAGATGCTTTTCTTGTTTCAAAATTTACCAATACTGAAAGGTGCACAGATATTTAAAATTGGAAGAAAGATATTTTAAATTTTCTCTGGGGCAAAGAAAGACATAGAATAGCATACAATAATTTAGTGGAATTGAAAGAAACAGGAGGGTTGGGATTACCAGATTTGAGAATGTATTACCAGGCAGCTTGTTTCACCTGGATAAAAAACTGGATTCTATTAGAGAATCCAAAATTATTGGAATTAGAGGGATTTAATTTACTATTTGGGTGGCACGCATATTTATAGTATGAAAAGGAGAAAGTAAATAAAGATTTCAGTTCCCATATTATTAGGAGTAGTTTATTACAAATATGGAAGAAATATAAAGGTTTCTTGGAAAATAAAACTCCTGGTTGGATTAATCCTATAGAAGCTTTTGTGAAAAGGGGAGTCCATTTAAATCTGGATACTAATATATAGAGAGAAATGATAGAATGTAAGGATAGGATTTGGATGTTAAAAACTAGAGAAGAGCTTCAAATTAAAGATTGGTTTTTGTATTATAAAGTAAGAGATATATTTAATAAAGATAACAGAACGGGGTTTAATTATACCAAATCCAAATTTGAAATTATATTAATTAAGGGGAATAAAGGATTGATAGGAAGGATGTATAAATTATTGATAGAAATGAATTTGGAACAGGAAAGGATTAAACCAGTGATGGTGTAATGGATGAGATATTTAGGTTATAATATAGATCTGGAAGTATGGGAAAATTTGTGGAAGAAGCAATTTAAATTTACCATTTCCAATGAAATAAGAGAAAATTTATATAAAATGTTTTATAGATGGTATATAACTCCTGTATTATTAAGCAAAATGAAAAAAGAGGATGAGGGTCTTTGCTGGAAGTGCGGAACGAATATAGGTACATTTATGCATGTTTGGTGGAGTTGTAAAAAAATTAAGAGATTTTGGAGATTAGTTTTAAAGGAAACTAATAATTTGATTAACTCAAAAATAAAAAAAGATCCTGCCTTTTGTCTATTGGGTATTCCTAAAAAGAATTTAGATAAAGGTGATAGAGTCATATGCCAATATAATTTTACTGCAGCTAGAATTACAATTGCTAAGAACTGGAAACAAATAAACCTTCAATTAAAGATTGGAGAGAAAAGCTATGGATGTATTTGCGGATGGCCAAACTTACAGATTCTTTACATGGTAAAGATATGGATGAATATAAAAAAATATGGCTAAAGGCCGCTGCATTTTGGGATAAATTGGCAAAAATGGACTTTACAGCTATAGTTAATGAATTATAGATTAATGTGATTTTAATGATTATAATAATAGATTTTTAAATACTGTCATAACACCACTCCGGGAGTCCAAGGGTGGAGGGCACAAAGGTGGGTGGTGGAGATTTGGGCACTATATACTTTATGAAGGATAACATATATTGTATTTGTACTGGATGTAATAGTGCTCTCTGTGTGATTTTGTATTTTTTTTGTTTGTATTGTATTATGATTTTATTTTTGTTTATCTTTTTTTGTTTAATTATAAAAAAGCAATAAAAATTATATATAAAAAAGCAAGTACTTGAGTATGTTTAGTCAATGTTTCTGAGAGTTTGTCCAGTCCCTCTGGTAATCTTGTTCATCTTCCAGATTTCTTTTCCTGTCTTTTTGGTGTGTCCCTGCCAATATAGTTTGCCATTATAGTTTTACTGTTCTTTTTCCTTTGTTTGATTATTTTATACAATTTTGCCATATACTCTTTCATAAACCTACTTTTCAATGTTATAAGCGAGCACCATCTGTTTAGTCAGCTATACATACAAACATAATTTATAATTAAATTCCAAGATTTTTTTTATCTCTCTCTCTCTCTCCATCTCTCTCTCCATCTCTCCATCTCTCTCTCCATCTCTCTCTCCATCACTCTCTCCATCTTTCTATCCATCCATCTATTCATCCCACCCATCCCATCCATCTTCCACTTAAAATTTCAACAATATCTACATTGAATTATTGTCAGGAGGATACATATATAAAGAACCAAGATACCAAAAGTTAACAGAGAGCGAAGAAAAATACAAAAGTTTATTAAAAATACTAGTAAAAAGGTTAGTATCTATTTACCAATAATGGTTGTCTGTTATTTCACTAGTGAACACTATAACTAAACTTTAAAATATTATTGTAATATGGTTATTATTCAGAATTAATGTATAAAATATGTTCTTTATTTGTTTTCTTATTTGGCACAGAAAAAAATAAAATATATCAAAAGAGTGTCAAAAAGTATTGTTGAGAAGGAAAAGGGAAACTTTGATTTTAAAAAGATGTTTTGTACTTATCTGTCCACCAAATAGCACATTAATCCAATTTAAATGAGTTTTAGTTTCAGCTTCAGTTGTCGTCCAGCCAAGCCTTGTGATTACGTCACTTATATTGAAACTAGTTGTTTTTCTTAAGGTTTCTCTGAAGTGAATCCTCTTATAATTATAAATCCAAATATCTTGTTAAGAAAAATCTAGTATAATCCCAAATAAAACTGTATCAGACAGGCAAAAAATGGAAGGGAAAAAAAACAAAAGGAAAGAAAAACAGAAAGCCGAAGGGAAAATGGCCTGTTTGTAAAGTTGATGTAAAGGGGTGGGGTGGATGTTTCCAACCCAAAGATTATGTGAAATACACACCCTCCAACCATTCAGACCCAAATGTTCTACAGTTCAAAGTGTAGAGAGTGTTTGAACACAGTCCAGATGTTGATTTTAGTTAATTGGGCTTAATGAATCTTCTGAAAATAAATTTTCCTCCTCTTTGTCCCTAGTTGTGTTTTGAAAATCAAAATGGCGATAGTCCAATGTCTGATATTGTCCCTGCTGTTTTCAAAATTATTTTTCCAATATTTCTTCTGGCTAGTTAGCTAATAGATCTTCTGCCACTGTTGTGTTTTGTGACCTTTAACAGTTTATAATCCTTAGCAAAGCCTTTAGCCATCCAACTGCTTGTAATTTTTACACAGAAACCCCTGGCAGCATTTCAAGTCACAAAGCTTACAGCCAAGTTCTAATTAATCAGAGGAAGGGATCACTTGATAATAGAGCAAAAAGTATCAAAGCAGTTATAAATGAGAGAAAGTTATAGAAAAAAGAGAATCAATGTATAAAAGGGGTGGCTGAGCGTTCTTGGCACAAAGCCAGCTTTATCTTTTCCGTTCTTGTTGTAATCAAAGCCTGTAGTTTAAAATCTGCACAAGCTCACCTGTCTCTAAAGTCTGTCATGTTGAAAAAGGTGATAAGATTAAGGTCTCTTCTATACCAGCATTCTATCTCAGATGTCCATAGCATTGCCGAATGCGTCCTTTCAGCCCACCATCATCCCCAGATGTCCTAAATTGTGCATTTCCCAAGGTCCACATAAGCACATTTGCATTCCCTCAGGCTTTGCCCCTGCATTTTCCCAGTCATATTGTCAGGCTGGACGGCTATAGCATAATAACAAAAAACAGTTTAATGGTACAATTTATTATTTCCTCAGAATCCCTAGCTTTAATTTTTAAGAAAGGTCTATAACTGTTTTTGTTGTAGAGATACAATGAAAGTGTGCATCTGCGAAATTCAAGGACATACATTGTTGGAATAGATTTTTATAATTCTGCAAGTGGGGACCTGAAAGAAACTTGTGGGATTGGCCATCCCATTCCCCCACCTTTGTTTCCTCCCCACTCCCCTACTTCTCTGTCTCACTCTCCATCCCGTCTCCCCTTCTTTTATTCTCTCCCCCATGCCTATCACTCTCTGCCCCACACCCCAGCATTCTCTATTTCTGCCTCCCCAACCACATGACTCTCTTTCTGCCCCCATCACTCTCTTTCTGCCTCCTCATCCCCATCACTCTCTGCCTCTCTTCCCACTCACTCACTCTTTTTGTTTCCCCATCTCCCCCCTTTCCGTTTTCACCTGTCAAGTTTATTTAAAACAGTCATAGACCAGAATATAAATAAGGACACAATCCATAAGTAAAATAGCTTACATACTGCCAGTATTCATCTTATTAAAATGCGAATTTACATAAGGCGTCTTTATACGCCACTCCGCCTTTTCTTAATTTTAAGAACCAGCCAACCAAATTTTCACCTTTTCTTCTCCTCCCTAAAGCTTTATCTACTTTCTATCCTATCTTTTATTTTGGTTCTCTGCTCACCCACCTCCCCCTAATGTCGACTCTGTTACCTTCCCTCCTCCATCGTCAGCTCTCTGCTCCCATCTCACCTTCTCCCTCTCATTGTTGGCTCTCTGCTCGCCTCCCCCCATCGTCGACACTCTGCTTGCCTGGGGCCCCATTGTAGGCATGGTGCTTGCCTGTCTGCTTCCTCTCATCTTCAGCAGGGCCCTTGGCTGCTCCCCCCAGTCCTTGGTGCAGTGCTCCCCTCCGCAGCCAGACCCAGAATCTCTCCCGGTGTCCACTCCCAGCAGACACTTGGGGCCAATTGGGGGATTTCCTCAAGTTTGGGGGAATTCTCCAAGTTTGAAGAAAATTCTGTTTAGCATTGGTGTGGGCCTGATCTGCCAATTCAGGTATCTGCAGATGTGGGCCACACCACTATTACTATATAGATATCAGTGTAGCTATTACTAGTGTGTGTGTGTGTGTGTGTGTGTTGGGGGAGGAAGGCCAGAAAGTCCTTTACTAGCATGGAAGGAGTGAAGTTACAACCAGAGGGGGCTTATGCAAGCAGGGAAAGCTGCCATTTGGGTAGTCCATTGCTACTGCAAATGTCTGTGCATTCACAGCAGCAATGAAAGCTACATGGAATATCATCTCAGTGTGGAAGCAGAGTTGGTCCCCACATTTTTCTTCAACCAATAATTTGTCAACAGGAGATGTAGGTCTTAAAGCATTCACTGTTCTCTTTGTAGTTGGCCTAAGATAGTGGTTCTCAATCTTTTTGCAAAGGATCCCTTTTTAACACCAAAAAATAATGAGGACCCCCACATGATGGCAGTTATAGTACCGTGTTTCCCCGAAAATAAGACACTGTCTTATATTTATTTTTCCTCAAGAAGACACACTATGGCTTATTTTCAGGGGATGTCTTATTCTGAGGGAATCAGAACTGTCCTCCCTCTCGGCTCCCGTTCTCCCCTTACCACCCCCTTCCGGTCCCGCCCCCAGAGGCCCAGGCGCGCTGGTTGCCGGGCCTTTGAAGTGGCCGCGGGAGACTGCATCTGCTCAGCTGGGCTCCTCCTGTCTTCCCCGCCCCCAGAGGCCCGGGCGCGCTGGTTGCAGAGCCTTTGAAGCAGCTGCGGGAGACCGCCTCTGCTGAGCTGGGCTCCTCCTGGTCTTTTCCACCCCAGCCCCGGGCGCGTGGTTGCCAGGCCTTTGAAGCAGCCGCGGGAGACTGCATCTGCTCAGCTGGGCTCCTCCTGGTCTTCTCCACACCAGCCCCGGGGTGCCTTATTTTCGGGGTATGGCTTATGTTAAGCAAATGCTTAGAAATGCTGCTACGGCTTATTTTATGGGTATGTCTTATTTTCGGGGAAACACGGTACCAGTGTCTTTGCAATAACTCCAGGGGTCTCGAGGAACCACTGGTCTACAAAAGACATGAGGACTTTTGTGAACCAACATCATATGTAATAAATAGAGAGCTGAAACTTTTCCTGTTGATGCAGAATAAGTTAATCACAACACTTTGGTTTCAAACTTACTTTGAGCTGCTTTGACAAAGTTTTTATTAGTACATGCAACAAACTCATTTGTGCCAATAAATACTTTGTCTAAATTCACCAAGGAGCACATGGTCTTCTGCCAGTGCATCTGCCAAAAACTACAGAATATTGCAAAATATAATATTGCCAAAAACTACCCATGAAAGTTGTAGATAATCACCACCATATCATTCCTACCCCCTTCCTATAAGGTACATCCTGCTCAAACCATCTTTCAGTATTGCCAGGTAATACTATGTGAGCATAATTAGAAGCTTTTGCATTTTTTCTGCTTTTTTAATATTGATGATAGAAACTTATGTTTTTTCATATATCCAGCATGAAGCCTCCTTTTCGGTTGTCAAGTAGCTCTGAACACGCTGCAGAAGCAACATCTGCTGTCAGTGTGGTGTCAGGGGATGGACAGCTGCACAGAACCACCTCAAGGAACTTTCAGACAGAACGGCAAGCAAATACACTATCGGGACTTCAAGAGCAAAGCTATTTATCGAAGGATTCTCCCATCTCTCAGATAGAGCAAAATGGAGACTATGGCAGAGGCAGGTAAGGGATTCAGGCCCTCACAGCCCTTACCTTGAGTTATATGATTTGATCTTTCTTGCCTGGTATTGTCTACTCTGGCTGGCATCAGTCTTTTGGGGTGTCTGGCAGAAGTCCTTCCCAGCCTTGCTGCCTCTAGTTCCTTTTTTGCTAGAGATGCCAGGGATTCAACCTAGAGACTTTGCATGCCAAGCATGAGCACTAGCACTGAGCTTACAGCTCTTCTCTAAAGCATGGCAAAGCCTGATAAAAAATCTGGAAGAAGATAAGAAGTAGACATTTAATCACAGCAATAAAATCAGGCAGCATAGCAATATGTTGAATGCTCACTGAAGCGCCACTTTGCTGCTTTGCAGGAGGACTGTTTTCAGAGGTCGGAGGAGACGAGACGATGACAGACTTTCAGTGAGTATCTCATGGTTTTACTGCAAGGAGTAATTGGACTCATTGGACTCATGGTATTTGGTCCAAAGAAGGATCTATTGTTTCCCAAGACAATGCCTTGGGACGTCAACCCTTTGTGCTGGCCTACTGAATTTTTTTTTTGTTTCCTGCTACTGATGTTGTTTTTGTGTTATGGATAAAGTTAATTGATTTGAATCCAGAACTTGGGTTTTTTGCTGGTGAAAGGTGATGGCACCATTTTTGCCAATTCCCGCCTCCTACTGCAAGCAGCACTGCTTGAAGGGGTCCTCTGATCTGAGGGGGCAGCAGAAGTGGGAAGATGTGAGTGGAGTTCTGTTGACCATACTGTAGATCCAGTTAAAGTCTACTGGAGCCTAATTGTATTAATTTTGATAGCATTTATTTATTTTAACATTATGCTGCATTTGTGTGGCTTGCTGCATGAAAGAAGAAAAGGAAATTGACCAGTCTGTGTATCAAGGGGAAGCTTATGGATTCATAGGAGCAAGGTGTATATTGTTTCTGTAAAGTATGTTATCTCTTCTCTTCTAGCGACCCCAGCCTTCAATTGAAACCAAGACTTTGACACCAAAGTTTGACTTGCTAGCCTCAAATTTCCCTCCCTTGCCTGGTAGCATGGTAAAAACTCAAGAGGACCCAGTTTTGGAGAGTAGGATGTCAGTTATTGTTAAAGGAATAAGCAAAGAAAAGGTATGTACTATGAGTGTTTGCCTTTTGCTTTCTAGACTGCTGCAAAATTAAGAGTTATGTCTTTAAAAAATAGTATTATGCAGGACAGAAATGTGTAGGTCTCTTGAAGCTTCCACAATCTGAAACCTGTGATGGGGGACTTAGCTCCAAAATGAGCAACTATATATGCATTTCACTTCTGTTCTTGGGCATTCAGATGATCAAAATAAGATAGTTAAAAGAACCATCTTTCTGTTTTATTTATTTTTATTTTATTTATTTATTCTACGATTTATAGCCCGCCCTGGCGAAGCCCAGGCTCAGGGTTAAACATCATTTAAAATACATCAAAATATCAACAATAAAATTAATAATAATGTCTAAAATTAAACAGTAAAACCCCAATTAAAAGCCTTAAAACTCCAGATGGTGCCTAATTCAACTGTTGTAGAGTAAACTAACCAAAGCAAAAAGGAAGGGTGGTCAGAAGCCTTTTGAGAAAGTTAGCCAGTTGTGCTGTATTTTATATACAATGACATGACTTAAATATATAGCACAATCGAGCCCTTCTGTCCATATGGTGGGGAGTGCAGCAGCATCTTGGGCCCTTTTCAGTAAAGCCTGTAGTAAGGAAGGTACGGGGTGAGGGATTGAACATACCTTTTCTTTCCTTTATCCCTTAGAAGCTCCTTGATTCATTGATCTTGAGCAGCATAATTTTAAATCTAATGTTTGAGGGATATGAGGACTGAAATAAATCTTGCCACTGACAATGTAGCCTTGGGATCCCTGTCGCTTAATAAAAAAGGCATTATGTCAGACACAGAGGCATTAGATTTATATGTTAAAAGGGGAGAGATATAACGGGATCTAAGTTCCTCATGAAAGTAGCATTCCAAAAGGGCATGAGCTAATGAATCAATAGAGCCAGAAGAGCAAGGACAGGTTCTGTCTGAGTACAGTATATTCAAAATTCTGTCTTGCATAACCATAGAGGGGTTAGCATTCAGTCTAGCTAAACAGATTGAACATACCAGTCTGTGTATGAGCTACAATAGAAGGAAGAATTGGCCAGAACCCCTGATCTGGGACCAGCAGTGAGACACACGATGCTCCTAATTGCTTTATTTATTTTTATTTACTTTTTAATTTACATTATTTATAGTCCTCCTGTGTAATCCACCTTTCTCACTTGGACTCAAGGCGAATTACATGGGTACAGTATTCTAATAGGGAACTTGGACTCCTGAATGCCCAGGTGGGGAGTTCTTTGACCAAAGTCAGAATGGGATAACCTTAATGCAGCAGTTATACTTCTGCATTGAGTCAGAGCAGTTGTGTTACGGCTGTTTTTATAAGCTTGTGGCGACACAGTGTAATCCATCTTCACGTACTCCTGTTGATTAGAACTTCCCTACTAAAATGCCTCTCCTGTGTCTTTAGTGACTTGTGGAAGCCATAGTTTAAAGTCTGTCTTGTTGTATAACTTTGGGTTTTGTGTTTTATTCTCTTTAGGAAAACAAAGAGTTGACCAATAGTTGTCCAGCATCTACTCAGGAAGAGCAGGGCCAAAACCCTGTTCAACCTGCCATGAGCGCCAGTTCTCTTTGTAGGATTGATGTTCCTGGATTAAGGTAATTGAGGGAGGTGGGGGCTTCTGGTTTCAAGTACCTCTTGGAACTGGCCGTTGTATTGCAAAAGAAGAGCAAAGTACAGTCAGTAAAAACAAAAAATCAGTGAAATAGCAAATTTAAAACAGAACATGCTGATAACCAGTTAAAAGACAACACACCAACTAGAATTGGTAATAGACGTTAGAAATTCTCACTCTGAGGAGGAGGGCATCTGGAGAGACAGGTGATTCCCCTTCCTGTAGTCAGGGTAGGCAGGATCAACTTTCACTTCCTTTCCTACCCGTAATTGCCCCTCTCTCTTCAGTTTTCCTCCTGCCTCACACAGGGGAAGGCAGCACCTATGGTTGCTCCAGAGAAGCAACCCCACGAGGAGGCAGAGTCCTCACCATTCTTACCAGCCTAAGGGTCGTTCGAGAGGAGCCAAGCAGGGGCTTTAAACAGCAGAGAGCCTTTTAGCCTGCAAGCCTCCCTGCAAGAAGTAGATGAGGAATGGCCAGAGCTGAGACTGGAGCCAATGGGTTCCTCGCTCCCGAAGACCTAAGAGTGCCTTACCTCATCTCCCTTGGCTGAAGGGAGTGCTTTTTGTAAGAAGTACTTGCAGATGCTGTTGTCTGTTCACGTGTCTGGTAACAGCATGGTTTATTTCCTTTGGGATAAAGCCATAGTAGTGTTTTAATCAGAATCCTCAAATTTGATCAAGCCTCTTGTTGTATCTGCCTGGTACACCACATGTGCTCCTGAACTAGGGCAGCCAACCTTCAGGCTGTAACCTGCTGGGATTACAACTGATCTCCAGGTGACAAAGATCAGTTAACCTGGAGAAAATGGCTGCTTTGAAAGGTGGACTCTATGGCATTATGCCCCACAGAAGTCCCTCTCCTTCCCAAACCCCACCCTCCTTAGGCTCCACCCCCAAAATCTCCAGGTATTTTTCAACTCAGAACTGGCAACCCTACCCTGAACCCAAGAGCAAGTAGATTATATGGGAGGAACTGGGCTGCATACATGGATTGTTATCTTTAAGGTCTCAGACTTATGGAGACAAATATTGCAACAGCTTTACTCATAATAACTAGGGCCTGACAATAAAATAATTGTTTTTGGAACTTGTGAAAAAGTTCATCTGTTTTCCCAGTAGGATGTAATACCAAATTCTCATTGTGTTTACTAGTGCCACTCATCCAGATAACAAGCTAGAAGTCCATTTGCAGAAAGAGGCTGCAAGCCAGACTTCTCCACCCTCATCTGTATCTCCCATCAGTGCGGTAAAGCCACCCAGGACAAATGCCACTTTATCCATAACCAATGCAAACACAATGCCTACTGTGACAGTACAGGTGGGTTTCTCCTTTCAAAGATTATGTGACGTTTTAAGTATACTAGCTTCCAAGTAGTGCTATGGGAGGACTTGGAAGCATAGGGGTTCACTTGGAATTTATGTGGTTTCCTAGGTGGGTAGTTAAGAGAACAGGGCTATTCTGTGCAAGGCTAATCTGTAGAATAGTGTTCTTATTTTGTGTGTCTGTGCATTAAAATAATTCTCTTTTGGCACCCAAAGGAACCCCGCAAGCTCAGTTATGCTGAAGTCTGCCAGAAACCCCCAAAAGAGCCAGCTCCTGTTCCTGTTCAGCCACTTAGGGAGCTGCGTACCAATGTTGCTTCCCCTGCCAAAGCAGAAGATAATGGCACCCATGAAAAGGCAGGAGAGAAGGCCTGTGAAAAACCTGAAGGGCGGGTGAAAGACTTTGCTGTCTTCAGAGGCACTGGGCCTCCAAAGGGAGCTGCAGGAAAAATCAGGGAACAGAGACGTCAGTGTGGACGTAGGTCTTCTCCTCAGGGAGCACCTCGGCGTGTCGGCAAGGAACAATATGTGCCACCACGATCACCAAAGGAAAACTGATCAAACTTTTTATTTAATCAGAACTATGGACTAAAGAGCAATGGAGGCAAAACTGGTCAGCTGTGAGAAAAGAAATATGGGAAAAGTGGACACTAGATTCAAGAGCACAGAGTTTGCAGTGAGAGAAAGAGAGAGAGAGCTTGAAGGGGTCCCAATATTCATCTCTAACTGATATAAAATGCTGGATGAATTGAATCAATATAAATATGTGATAAAGATTATAATTTTTGTAATTTTTTTGTGTTTAATTTGCAGCAGGATTCCTGCCTGAAATAGATTCTGGGGATATGAATTAGTTTGTTGAAAATGAGGAACAAATACACACGTTAGCATTTTCCTCAAATGTAGAAAGAGGGGCAAAATAATATTTTTGGGGGGGGGGAAGTGTTTCTGTAAAAGTTATAAATTACTTTTAAAAATCTATTTAATGAATGGCTTGTAGGATGATGTGTATGCCATAATGGCCTTGCATTACAAATCAGCCCCGAAACTGACATGCTTGGTCAGCGTGAATGAGTGTAGCCACATACTTGTTTTGTCATGATTTAGTCACTGATAATAACTGAATGTACTACTGTAGTATTTTGTGTTTGGAAATGTAGTCTTTGCTCTTACTAATTTTGGTCGACTTTTAAAAACTATATGATTTTACTTTTGAGTATACAGACGGCAAGATTAGTAAACAGAAATAGCGAGCAAGGTTTTAATTTGATCTTGCTTTTTTTCTAATTAGGGGCTGAATTGTCTCCCCCACCCCCAATGCTTTAGTGTTTTCCCTCAACTTTATGACAGAATTATGCACATCTAGCTGGAATGAATGTTCCAGTACTGATGCAGGTCTGATAAGGAAAGGTGAAAACTGCACAGTAAATATTCTCTTGGTACCACATTTAATGAACCTGGACTTTTAACTCTTGAATACGCTATAGAAGTGTGGCAAATCTACTTGAGGCCTGAGTTTATCAAACCTAGACTGACCTCTGCAGAGTGGCTTGCATTGGCGTACTGAAAAAGCTCTTTTTGCTCAAAGGCACTTCATACTATACTGGAAATCAGGTTTTCTTTAGCGGGGAGATTTTTTTCAAACAGCAAATTTAGTAACTTGTAGGTTTCCCTAATTACTGGAATTGATAACTGTGAAAATGGTTAGGTTACTTTGGAGAACATTGGAGAAGACTTTTACATAGCTTTTGTGTTATTGAGATTAACAACATTATTGTCTAACAAGCAATCTGGTTTACAAACTGGTAACTAGTTGGTAAGAGACGGAATAGGAGAAGATCAGCATGTTAATCTGCCAAAATTCACATGCTAGGGTTCAAGGTTCTGTATTAAAGTGTATGGGCAAAGTGGCTTGCAACAGTATGTCTATTTCCTCAGTTAATAGCAAGTATACAAATCTAAAGTAGTTAATTGTGAACACTGGATAACTCCACTGCGCGAGATACCACCAAACATCTTATTTGTATATGCTAGTGATGACTTTAAAATGTCAGTGGCAGATAAATAACTGTGAAAATGTTCATCTTCTGATTTCTTAGCCAGATAATCCTTGGCAATTTCTTACTCAGTAGGCATTCTCTATCTATGGCTTTGAGAACACTCGTATCTATTTTTTAAGGAAATTATATATATAGATATATCTGACTATATATATATGTATATGTATAGTCAGATTTGTCATTGCTCTAACTTATTATTCGGCTTGGCAATCACTTTTTTGATTTGAGAAGTGTATGTGTACTTATGCAGTTAGTATTCTTTTTTACACCTTATTAATCATTATTAATTTTAAAATACCTGTACTGGGTTTGGTAATCTTTAACATTACACAAATCATTGATCATATCGGTTAACACACACACTTTTTTGGCTTACTTATAATGGACATAACCCCCAAAAGGTAAAAAATATTTAAAGTGTTAAGAACTCTGCAAAATATAAGAAGACTATTTGAAAATGTTTTTAAGGATCATCAATCTTAATTATTGCACTTGGGGTGCAAAACATACTGAACAGCTGCAGATATACTTAGGGTAGACATGCACTGTGCCATTGCAAGTGAATGATGTCTTTGAATTATAATAGATGTCTGGAATTCTGAAAGAGAAATTTGGTTGCAGTTCAGAAAGAATGCAGTTTTTGGGGAAGAAATTAGTGAAAATGTGACTTGGCAATGCAAGTGTACCCTGTGTATGTGTCCATGTTTGCGTGGAATTTTCAGTCAGAAAAATTTAAAATATACCTTTTACTTTATTGGATGTTAAAACAAATACAACTCACAGGCCTTTTTTGTGAGCCAAACACTTGACATTTGGAAGGGATGCATTATACATCCTGGATATGTGTATGTGTATGCCTGCATTTTTCACAGCAGGTAATGGTTCTTGTGCAATGTATGTGTATAAGTGTGTAAACAGCTTTTTCCAGTGTGAAATTACTTGCCTAGGGGGCTCACTATAATTCAAGTATTTGATAATTGTCTGCTTAACTAGCATAGCATCCTATTCCCCCCTCTTCCTCCTCAATTGTCTGTTACCATGGATGTCTAAACTTGGTTTAGAGGGAATATAACCAAGTAAATACAATTGCTATAAAGAAAACAGTGTCTTTGCTCATAACTCTCCCTGCAATCATTGTACCATTAGAAACATATCAGGGCTGGCTGTTGCTCTTATTCTCACACAATGCCTTGTGTTTCCATTGGTCTCTCTTCTAGGTTCACTCTGAAAACAAGGGAGAATAAAATTTTGGGAACTAAATTCAGTGCTGGAGCAATTCCACTGTCTAATTGTGAGAATGTGATGGCACCGGCTTTCTGCATAGCTGTGCATTATAAGTGTTAATGGGCAAGTCTTCATTCTTAGGGTTGATGGACCGAGACACTTGACTATCTGTAAATCATTGTCATCTGCTACAAACAGCATTGGATGAATGTAAAAATATATACCAGTATAGCTTGTACTGGTAAACTTAACCAAAACCAACATTTCATTCTAAATGTTGGATCAGTAGGGATGGAGCTGCTGATTGTGTTTATCCATATTACATCACTGTTAACTGACCAGGCCCTGGTTATTTTCTCCTTAACAAAGTCATCACCTGAGATGCTTGTCTTTTATACTTGGATGTTTTAATTTTTTTAGAAAACAGCCAAGAAGGCAAAGACCACAAATAACTTTGTTTCCTTTGTCATTTGATGGTGATTTTGAGAGATATTTTCATCGTTAGCTATAAATGTGAGTTTCCCCCCCCCCCATTCTTGGTATTGGTAAATAACTCTGGGCCACATTACTGTATGTTTGGTGTGGAAGAGATCAAGTGGAAATGGTTGATTTGCATGAGTCTTACGTTCCTGCTTGTTTTCTTTCTCTAAAGTTAGCATGGCAGAATGTAAAGCAGTAGGTTAAAATAGATCTATCTTAAATGACCAGAAGAAAACAAATCTGAAAGTGGGGTAAATCAGTAGCAATTAAATGACTGAATGCTTTACTGTAGTTTAAATAGCTATGGCCTTACTACTTCGTCAATATCAACTAAATGTCTGAATATATCCACTCTTTTTACTGTTACCCAAGTGAATATTCACACGGGCTTAAAATATCTGCTACATGTGTACAGATTATAAATTTGTAAGATGCAAAATTGTATACAGACAAGATGCAACAAATGCACTTCAGGGTGGGGGGCGCTTAAACTTTTGTAAATTGTTGATTACAACAAATATGCAACTGGTTTTTTCTTTAAATGTTGATATTTCCTTCTAAAACATGATTGTTGCCATTAATCTTTAAAGGTCTACCATGCTCTTTATTTGTGTGTGTATAAATATGACATAGGGTGGGCTTCCTTTAGGATGGTACATTTGATTTTTCTTTTTCTTTTTTTGGATGTTGGTTGGGTTTTAAAGGGTCTTCTGCACAGACTTGGGAAGAGATCAAATTAGCGTATTAATGTATATTTAGAAGGATTTGGCGTGGGAGCTAATCATATGGCTTGCATCTGAAAAAAACAGTCTTCAGACTAACCTGTATCAATTTTAACAATTTTATATTTAATAGCTAGAGATGTTTATTTTTATGGAGATTCAGTCATGTATAAAACTTCCCTCTCAAACATACATGATTAGTGCACAAATGACTTCTGTTTTATAAGTCAAGCTATTCTGCGAAAGTTTTGACTTCCCTGTGACATTTAGAGTCTCACTTTTTGAAGTGATGGGGCTCATTTGAAAACATAACAAATATCTGGCTTCATTGTCAGTTTGGTTTACTCCTGTTGTCAAAGATGTCTAAAACAACAAAATAGTGCAAAGTAGGTTTATGCTTAATTGTTAAAATTATACATGTATTTGTATTTGTTTTTTTTGACATTGCCAAGGTGCTATGGGAAATTGAAATAACTGTTAGAAGGAAATAATAAAATCTACCTTAAAAGACACACAGCCTTTTGTCCAGATGCTAAATGGGTTGGCAGACACAGACCTGTTTACACCTATTGATTAAAATGGGAGGATGGGTGAGAAGTACATCCTGGACATACATGTTTAAGCCTGAACATGTATTTAAAAGAAGAAGACAGGTTCTGAATGTAGATGTTGGTTCTGTACTTTATCAGAAAAGTTGATGCAAATGAGGAATATAGCAGGGGTCTCAAACCTTTTTGAGCTTATGGGCACATTTGGAATTCTGACAGCATGGTGGGCTCAGCAACAAAATAGTAGCCACAGAATGGCTGATACAGGAGGCGGAATCAGCCACAAAATGATTGCCACAGCTTAACTTTATTAACATAGTGTAGACCCTTGTGCTGTGGTGTAGCTGCTGGCAGCTGCTGCCAAAGCAACATTTTAACAAATCTCCACAGCCAATCAGAGGCCTTGCTGGGAAAAGCTCTACCTGGCCCCACCCACTTCCTAAAAACACTGGATGGGCACCATGGCACACCCGGGCACCACATGGGGTATCACTGGAATATAGCAGTAGATGAAGGACCAGACTTGCCCATCCTTTTCCTGCTATTCGAACTGCTATTTAAGGATTGGTCTTAAAATTGGATTTAAGCAAAGCTTTTGACTGTGTGGATCATGAAAAGCTATGGCTGGTTTTAAGAGAAATGGGTATGCCACTACATCTGATCGTTTTGATGGGCAATCTACTCTGGACAAGAGCCACAGAACAGAATATGGAGAAACGGAATGGTTTCCAATTGGCAAAGGTGTCAGACAAGGATGTATTTTATCTCCCTATCTCTTCAATCTATATGCAGAACATATAATTAGGAAAGCTGGATTAGATTTAGATGAAGGTGGAGTGAAAATTGGAGGGAGGTACATTAATAATTTGAGATATGCTGATGACACATTATTGGCAGAAAATAGAGAAGATTTGAAACGACTACTGCTGAAAGTAAAAAGAGAAAGTCCCAAAGCAGGACTACAGCTGCACATCAAGAAAACAAAAGTAATGACTACAGGAGAATTACACAACTTTAGGGTTGACAATGAGGAAATTGAAATTGTTCAAGACTTTCTATTCCTTGGCTCCACCATCAACCAAAAGGGAGACTGCAGCCAAGAAATCAGAAGGAGATTGAGACTGGGAAGGGCAGCCATGAAGGAGCTGGAAAAGATTTTGAAGTGTAAGGATGTGACTCTGGCCACCAAGACTAGATTAATTCATGCCATCGTATTCCCTATTACTATGTATGGGTGTGAAAGCTGGACAGTGAAGAAAGCTGATAGGAAGAAAATAGACTCCTTTGAAATGTGGTGTTGGAGGAGAGTTACGGATTCTGTGGACTGCCAAAAAAACAAATGAGTGGGTTATAGATCAAATCAAGCCTGAACTGACCCTGAGGCGTATTTTGGTCACGTAATGAGACGACAAGAGTCACTGGAAAAGACAGTCATGCTAGGAAAAGTTGAGGGCAGCAGGAAAAGAGGAAGACCCAACAAGAGATGGATGGACTCAATAAAGGAAGCCACAGCCTTCAGTTTGCAAGATCTAAGCAAAGCTTTCAAAGATAGGACATTTTGGAGGACTTTCATTCATAGGGTCGCCATGAGTCGGAAGCGACTTGACAGCACTTAACACACACTTAAAATTGGATAGCTGTGTGCTGGGCAAAATTTAGTAGGGGCCAGATTTCCTTAAGTAGGTCACCTTTTGTACATGAGATTGTACTGAGTTGGAGGTTAAAGAAAAGTAATTCAAAGTTGGGGAAGACTTACATCCCATTCCTGATCCTAAAGGATGAAAGTCCTTAGGAGGCCAGGAAGGGGCTGTGCCGGTGTTTGTGCCACTTACACCACCCAGGGTGGCATGGATGCCGGCGGGGGGACCCGGGTGTCATTCTCCGGGTGCCACAGCAGCACCACTCAGGGAGGTTGGCACAGCCTCGTGCCGGCATCCAGATGGCGCACTTCTATGTGCCGCCCTGGGGGTGTTCCCGTGCAGGGCCAGGCGAGGAGCCACATTTAGGTGGCCTCCTAAGGCCTTTTTGCCCAGGAACATCCACTTTCCGCAGTTGCATGGGTTTTTGAGGGAAAGGGATGGTTTCAGCCTCAGAGTGGGGGTGGGTGGTAAAACCTTCGGAGGCAGAGCAGCTGCGCTGCCTCCAGTCACCAGCGCAGCCCTACGCCTCAGGAATGGGCTGCCTGATGGCAGAAAATAGGTAATCACAAGGATGTTGCCAAAACTTGGTGAGTGGATCATGAGGCAATAGCAACATGGATGAGTGTCAGGTTTAGGGGAAGGGCTCACTGAGAAGGTTAGGAGTATGGTATGGAAGTACAGCAGGGGAAACTGCATGGTTATCAGGAAGTAAAACAAGATCTGGGTCACAAGGCAATGTAAAAAATGAGAAGAATTGATTTGCAAGATACTAGATTGGAGTGCTAGTGGATGTCATTTCAACAATAAGTGTTATGTATTAATGTAGGGCCCTTTCAGAGTCCAACTTAGTCCAATAGAACCTGTGACAGTAAGAACAGAGGATGGCAAACAATGAACGTATAGGTAATTTAAGTTTGATACTATCTAGTAGTGCATACACATGAAAACCCAATAACATGGTGAAACTAAAGGGGATCTCTCTCCTTCACCAACCAACTTCTTAAATACTTTCAACCCTTGGATAAATTAGGCTGAATTTTTTTGAGGACCCCATATTTTCAAAAAATCTGGAATTCTTCCTGTTACAGGTAAACACTAAATTTCAACCAAAATAAGTATTTGCATCCAGTTCTTAGCTGTCATTGATACTTTGCACTGCTCTTCAGTGGTGACCCCATATCCAATATGGATTTCTTGGGAGCTTGATGACTTTTTCTATCTTGCTGCATCAAGGGTATTCACTGTACTGAGCATGAAACTATGTGTTATGAATAGTTCAGTGGGTCTCTTGGGTTTTATTACATAATTCAGCTGCTGAGGTTCAATTTGAATTCTGAGGCCATTGAGTTACATTAAAGGTACAGCAAGAAATCCTTGGGATGCTTTTTTTTATAAGAAGTTTTTATTTTCTCACACTATTTGTTACACAATAAACCAATAATACACAATAAACCAATAATATATACCATATCACATTCACAACATAATACAACACAACCACTTACAATACACTACAATATAACCTTACATACTTTGCCAGGGTGCACTTGAAACATTTAATTTCATTATAAATTCAGCTAACATGCAGAAACTAATATATTAACAGCCTTATTATACTGACCATGTAATCATAGTATTTATGTTATACCTTTATCTTGTATCTTATATATAACAATGGCCATTAATGCATGGGCAAGATGTCACTGGTTTATCTCTCTCCCATCTCACACCATTTTATTCTGTGATCTCGAAATTAAATGCATGGCGTTTCCCATCCCACACTATGTGCGCCACCTGAGGCTCCCATGCATTTGGTACCTGGGGATAATGTGGGATATGGAGGGAGTGGTTGTGGGTTGCACCATAATTTACATCACCACCATGTGACTGTATGTGGTTGGTTTCTTCCTAATTTTTTTTGGGGGGAGGGGGCAGTCTGGTATGCCGGTATGCCAACAAACCAATCGACAGGATCCGTAATTTTCCCCCCTGCTGGTTTCCCCCGCACAGGGGAGGACTGACTCCCAAAGCCCCCTTTAAAGAAAGCAAGGAAATGGCGCCCTTCGGGCAGGCAACTTCCCAGAGAATGAGCAACATGGTGATCGATAAATGTGCAGATCAAGCCCCCCCCCCTTGTCCCCACTTTACACCATACAGGAGCGACACGCAACCCCCATCCTACCTCAAACGCTTGGTGTAAATAAAATACTTTAATTGAATGGTAACGTCGGGAGAAGAGGGCACCACAGAAACGGGAAGGGATAGACCCGACAGTCGGGCAGCTAGTCATGGAACCGGTTAACTGGTATACCAGCATCGCAACAAAAAACACATGATGAGGGTACTGAGAAAAGGGCTGCATTGTGGAGAAAGGTAGGCGGCAACGGCGGCCACTCATTTCCGGCAACAAAAGTTGGGAGGGGCAGAGGGAAGGGCCAAAAAAACAACAACTGATGGGATGGGTGTGCCGGCATGATGGGATATCGACCAGGAAGCTTATGCATGACCAAACAGCCAGAATGATCGCAAATGAGAATTCACTTTCGCAATAAGACGAGGTTTGGAAAACACGCAGGTAAATCGCGCTGGAAGTGAATCTGACGTGCAGACCGGAGATGGCGTGTGTGTGGACCCAGGAAAATCACTACATTGGGGGGGGGGGGGGAAATCGCAAGACAAATCGGCCATGTGTTAATGGTCAATGTCTACACATAGTCATCCTCTCTAATAACTAGATTATGTAATACTAGATCCTAAAAAAAGAAAGACCGGTTTTCTTGCTGTTCAAACAAGCCTTGCATAGCATATAAGTAATACAGGTCCCATTTTTCTTGAACCCTTCCTTGAATATCAGTGAAATATATGCTTCCTGCCAAGATGCTGGAGCCTTTCCTTCTCTGGTAATATCATTAATTACTTTCAGAAGATTCAAAGCTATTTCTTCTTCAAAACATTTATACGGTAATACTTTGCTGTGAGTCCATCTGGTCCTAGTGCCCTATCTAGTTTCAAGTATGCAATAACTTGCGTAATTTCTTGTATCAAAATACTTTGAGTAATACCTCCATTTCCTCTGTTAAGACTCCTTTTGATCTTAACGTAGTCTTCCATTCCATCTTTTGTTGCTGACTTACTTTGATACAATTCAGAAAAGATGGCGTGAAATTCTTCTTTTATATCCTTTTCCATATAACTTGTTTTATTGTTTTTTCTTGATTCAAATTATTGACTTTTTCTCTGTTTCTTTCCTCAAACAATATGCAAGATATCTGCCTGGTCGTTAGCATGCTCAAAGAACTTCTGCTTTGCAAATTTGATCTTGTTTTGTATTTCCTCCGTGTGTCTTGTGTGTGTGTGTTAAGTGCAGTCAAGTCACTTTCAACTCATTTGTCATGTCTAATAGGTCTAGAATATTTTTCTGCTTTTTCATTTCCTTCAAGATGTTTTTCCTGTGTGTTTTTTGATGGAGCTGCTCAAGGTTTTTAATCTTCTCTATTAATTCTTTTTGTTTTTCTTGTCTTTCTTTCCTCTTGCTAGTGTTTATCACAATTAATCTGCCCCTCATAAAGGCTTTGCTGGCATCCCAAAATTTGGGCACTGGTGATATCATGAGTGTTGTTTATAGTGAAGAATTAGTTCTTTCCAACATTTTTTACTATCTTCTCTTGTAACAGATTATCATTAATTCTCCATCTTCTAATCCCTTGTCTCCCAAATGACCATGTCACTTCCACTGCCTTATGATTGGCAAATGTTTTTGGAAAAATTTCAATGCCTTTCTAGTTGTTCATTAACTTCTTGGATATCTAACTCATCAATCCTTGAATAAGAATTTTGTCTATCCGAAAAGAAGGTATAGTATTTGGTCTTCTGGTGCTTGCTTCTCCAAAGGTCTTATCAGGTGCAGCAATTTCAAATAATTGAAGACATTCTTTGGTAGCTTGCCTCCTTTATGTTTTTTAAATCTATACAACTTGGGGTCCAATACCTCATTAATATTCCCTAGGATCATTATTTCTCTTTTTTAAAAATTGATTTTCATTTCATAAAAAAGGGAGAGAATACAGAAATAAAGGGAAAATTGGCAATACAAATCATAAAAACAAGAGAAAATCTATTACAGTACCATACATACTTTGCATGGTTAAGAAATCAAGATTGCTTTCTTAGCTTATGAGTATGGATATAGATTTCGTTGCCTAATTAATTTTATCATCAACTACCATTAACTTTTCTACCTATTATTATTAAATTTTGATAAAAATAGTTCCAATTTTTCATGAAATAGGATTATTATTTCGCTTTGTTGAAAATCTAAGATCATCTGAAACAAATGCTCAATTTTTTTTCTGTAGCATTGTTCAGGGCATAAATTACTGTAATGGTATACACTTTCCCCTCAAATGCCTGTATCTTTAAAATCAAAAACCTGCCATCTGTGTCCTTTACTTCCTCCCATATCTGTATTTGTGGATTTTTCACATAAATTGCCGCCCCTCTTTTTCTTCCTTTGCCAAGGATAAACATAATTGTCCAAGCTTCTTTTTCATTAAGATATGTTCATAGCATTGTTCAGGGCATAAATTACTGTAATGGTATACACTTTCCCCTCAAATGCCTGTATCTTTAAAATCAAAAACCTTCCCTCTGTGTCCTTTACTTCCTCCCATATCTGTATTTGTGGATTTTTCATATAAATTGCCGCCCCTCTTTTTCTTCCTTTGCCAAGGATAAATATAATTGTCCAAGCTTCTTTTTTCATTAAGATATGTTCATATGTTTTTCTTTATGTGTGTTTCTTGAAGGCAAATAATGTTTGTGCCTAATTTCTCTAATGCATGGAAGGTCTTATTACGCTTGGTCACTGCATTCAAACCGCTGACATTAAGTGAAATGATATTTAATTTCTCCATTCTGAATCTAAGGCTTAATATGGAGCTGCTCCCTCCAATTTGTCCTCTTCCTTCTCCAACTGTTCTTTTTGATCAGCAAACTTCTTGGCTTCTTCCGAGATTGGATTCTGTAGCTTTTCCTCTTCTTTCTCCTTGTTCTGTAGGATGTCCTTTACCTTCTCTACTCTTACATTTTGACCTTTCTCGTGCTAATAGTTTGTTCGCCAGCGGATCAGCTTAGTCTCTATTTGCTATTCTCTTGCCTACAAGGAGAAAAACTTCCAGCATAGAAGAGAACAACCAACAGTATCTCATCTCATTTCTTAGGAGTCTGTTTTAGAAACTTAAACTCTTTTCTTTAAAACAGTTGCTGGTAGGTCTGGGGAGAGCTGAATCTGTTTTTCAACAGATTTTGTCTCTGGTGTGTCAAGATTGTGTCTCTCATCTTTTTCTATAAAAATTTAACTAAAATATCCCTAAGGAAGTTAGGGATATCATGGCACATGCTGAATTAATTCTGTATAGTTAATTTCTGGATAGTCACCTTGCACTTTCATAAAATCTTGAATTAATTCTCTGAAACTTCCTTCTAGGTTGTCTCTGTCAAAGCCTTCCTCCAGCCCATGAAATCTTAGATTGGATTCTCTATTTTGAATTTCCAAAAACTCAAAACTTTGGTCTGCTCTTTCTTTTCAAATGTCTTGCTTCTCTACCTGTATTTCAACCTTTGTGTATTTGTGTTTCAACTGATTGTTTCAGCTTTATATCCTTAATTTCTCTCGTACTTTCTGTAAGTTGCTGCTTTATATCTGATAAGGTCCCTTGAAGGTCATCCTTCACCAACTGTATCTATGTTTGCAAATGAATATCTGCATGTTGCGCTGATGATTGTAATTTTGCTTCAAGTCCAGACATCTGGTTTGACAGCACCTGAAGTTAAGCAGATAAAAACTTTGAGGACATGGCCGTACTTTCTGTTCCTTCTTCCTCCTCTTCTAAGTATTCGTCTTCCAACTGTTAGTAGAGCTAGTGGTTTTGCCTCTTCTTCAGTATGTCTCTGCTTCTTCTTTTCAATTGTAAAAATTTATACAATCTTTCCATAAAACATTCCACATAACACACAATACACAATCTTGAATCCAAGAAGGTAAATTTGATTACCCACAATTAATTAGAAAGCAGTTCACTTCCCAAGCGCTACAATTCCTTAGGTCAGCATCAATGAAATCACCCAATTCTATAATTAATTTTCTATTATATAATGAAACTTGATAGAATAGAGAAATAAGATTAGTTTTTGAAAACGGTTTTCAAATGCCCAAAATTTAACAATTTTTTAATTAATTTGTTAATAAGTTAAACATTTGTAAGGAGAAAAGAGTCCTTGAGGAATAAGAAAAAACGGAGTCCTGGTCAAGCAGACACAAAAAATATGAGAAAAATTAAAGTCTAGTTCATCCCATGAAAAAAGAAAGAAGAGGATAAAAAAACTGCCAGGGACAAAAAGAGGTTCCAGAGATAGACTGTCAATCCAAACTTGAAAAATAGACAGAGAAAATCAGCAAAAAGGAAATAAAGAACAAAAATATCCAGCTCAGGTCTTTAAAACAGATCCATCACAGTTTCAGAAGTGTCGCCAGAGGACCAACTTCCCAGGCCATTCATTTATTATTCATTTATTCCCCTAGTGAAGGGCAAGATCACTCGAAATCAATGCCACAGATTTAATGTTCAATGTGATGCATCCCAACTCTACTGATCCAGTCACCTTCCCTCTTGTGGAAGGTATGATGGACAGCTTCATGTGCTGTCATGGTCCTGGCCCCTTGAGTGACAGGAGGATTGCAAATAAAGAAAAACAAAACAAAACAGATAATTCTACAGTTAGCAGTTGGGAAATAAATAAATATATAATAAATAAATAAATAAAAAGAATGATACTTAGAAACTGACAGTTGGAAGTGGAAAGTTAGAAGCTCACAGTTAGAGGCTGGTAGCGTGAGAGGATCACAATTGTGTAGGATCAAGAAAGATCCTGTAAGGGAAGTGAATTGAGTGTCCTTCTCTAATGGAAACAGCTCCAAAGTAAAGGGGGTGGTCTCTACCCAGTTTTAAGGAAGAAAGCTGGGAAATTGTGTGTTTTGACACTGCCTTCACCAAATTTAGAAATATTGTTTTAAATAAGCTTATGTCAGTTCAACTAAGCGGTGACTGCCAAGTAGGGTTGTGCAAAAAAACAAATAATTGGTAAATTTTTGGTTCAGGTTTATTGGGCTCGATTTTTTCAGTAAACCTGGAATAAGCTGAATACCCATACTGGTAAATATTGGTATTCAGCTTTATTTCCAGGTTTACTGAAAAATTTGGGTCCATTACAGTCTTTGGGGATTTTCCGAGGCTCCTGTGGGGGCATTTTTGGAGGTAGAGTCACCAGTTTGGGGAACTTTGGGACAGGGGGTCCAATTTTATGGACCAGCCAAAGGGTCGCCCCCATCCTACAGGCATTTGCAAGCCGAGCCGTGCATTGGTTTTAAGGGTCAGAAGTTCGGTGTTGCCGAGGACTGGTGGAAAGAGCTGATCGACAGGTTGGCACCTCAACGTCTGGGGCTCCCTTCATATCTGGGGTGCACAGCATGATGACCATGCAAATTAGCTTCCAAACTGAGGAAAAAGGCTTAAATGCAAGAAAAATAAGGCAGAGAAAACATTTCTTTTGGTGGCAAATGACATCCTATGAACAGTCCTTTATTGTGGTCATAAAAATTCTGATTTCAAGAGATGGTCACAGTGCGGGGAAATGAAGCCTCTACTCAGGGTGACCTTCAGTTTGACAGCAGGTTTTCTGGGCGGGGGAGACATTGGAGCCAGCTGAAGTCTCAACCATGGGGGCTGTCTGAAGGAGATTGCTCATGTAAGCAGGTGAGGGAGTCTCCTTCAGAAGCCTGGTGGTATGAGCAGCTGTTGAAGCCGGTTCATTTTAGTTGGAGGGTATATCTCTCCAGACGGGACTTGGTGAGCCCCATCTTTTAAAAAAAACACCTTATGCTTGATCTAGATCAACCCATTGAATGGTTGGTCAGACCAAGTTGGCTCCGATTACATGACCCCAACTTCAAAAGGGCCCCAACTATGGGGCCCTAATAAAACCAGTCAAAAAAAGATAGAAAAATGGGAAAAAGCACAGAGCCATGCATCTGAGCAAAGGTGAGTAGCTGAACCTGAAAATTATTCGGCTTTTTCAGGAATTGCCGCTTTGGGGAGATCACCAGGTTTTAGCATTCGAGAAAACCGAATATTGCCAAAACAGCTAATTTTGGGTTTATTTTCGGTTGGGGTATATCGATATGCACAACCCTACTGCCAAGTATTCAGTCTTGGAAAAGTAACAAATACGTGTCTGTGAAATCTATCAGCTACATGCAGAATACAAAACATCTGTTGTATATAAGTATTCCAAGTTTCCTCATTCCTGTTGTTGTATTACCTGCCAATTTTATTCTTGAAACCTCTCTGACAACCTGACTTTACCATTTCCCCAAAAAGAGAAAAGTAAAACAGTCTAGGAGTATTCTGTTGCAGTTATCTCTGGCTCCAACACGCCATATTCTTCCAAAGACTACTAGGGTTAATCACGATGGGTAACCATGTTAGTCTATCACTAGTAGAAAAGAGTAGGAGTCCAGTAACACCTTAAAGACTAACAAAACGTCTGGCTGTGGCTCACGAAAGCTCATACCCTGCCAGAAATTTTGTTAGTCTTTAAGGCACTACTGGACTTCCACTCTTTTCTATTACTAGGGTTAATGGCATCTACCACAGTCCCATATGCCAGAGTCTACATGTGCATCCTGCAACTGTGGTTCCTAAGGATCTCTGACATCCTCCTTCACCCCCAATCTAGAAAATTGAATACCTCCAGATGTCATATGTTCCCTGTCTTGATGGACCCTTCCCCCATACCTCTTACCAGGGGTTCCATTCCACCCCTCCATGCTAGTAGTCACCTTTTCTACAGATGCCTTACTTTCAGGCTGGAGTGCTCATGTACACTAATTTTCAGTCAGCGGTGTTTGGTCCACTCGTGAGAAATCATTTCACATAAATGCCTTGGAGAATAAGGCAGTCTACCTAGCGGTGTCCACCCTAAAGGGGAAGAACATCCAAATCGCAACGGACAACCTAACTGCAATGTTCTGTATAAGCATACAGGGCAGCACAGCTTCATCCACCTTGTGTTTCTTGATATCCAAAATATGGGAATAGTGCATCTTTCACGGATCAACAGGACAGGTGGTGCACATAGCAGGAAGCAGCAACTACACTGAAGACTTCCTCAGACACACTCTTGTAGCACCTCAGAAGGGAGAACTGAATGGTCACTTTCTATTCTTGATTTTCCAACAATTGGGCTCACCCAGTATAGGTCTGTTTGTGAGAGAGACAAACAAGAAACGTACCCTATTCTGTTCCCAATAAGCCTGGCATCCCCACTTACTGGGGGATGCCTTCCAAATTCGGTGGAGCGGGGCACGTACTATGCTTTTTTCTCCTGTTGATTTAATGGATGCTGTGCAAGATAACAGCAGAGACCACAATGGCCATAGTAATAGCTCTGTTACAGCCCAGGCAAGTGTGGTTCCCCCATTGTTCTCAATGTCCCAAGGTGAACATCACATCCTCCCACCCCACCATGACCTCCTACAGCAGGGCTCATTCCTGTACCCAAGCATACACAGCTTGCATTTGACAGTGTGGCTCATTCATGCCCCAACAATTGTTTTTCAGAAACTGAAAAGCCTTCAACATGGTGCTCATACTTGGCAAAATGGAAGTGCTTCTAATCATAAGCCAATTAAAACTAGACAGACC
Organism: Euleptes europaea; assembly: GCF_029931775.1. NCBI lineage: Eukaryota > Metazoa > Chordata > Lepidosauria > Squamata > Sphaerodactylidae > Euleptes > Euleptes europaea. Next base: position 148,775,618 of record NC_079312.1, read on the forward strand.
TAGTGTTGTGCCCCCTTGGTAAGCCCTCACCCTCAGTCAAGGTATGCCTGGCATCACAAATCACAAAATCACACAAGGTTGGAAGAGACCACAAAGGCCATCCAATCCAACCCCCTGCCATACAGGATCCCACAATCAAAGCGCTCCCGACAGATGGCCATCCAACCTCTGCTTAAAGACCTCCAAAGACGGGGTTCCCCCCCCCCGAGGCAGCGCATTCCACTGTCGAACTGCCCTTACTGTCAGAAAGTTCTTCCTAATGTTTAGGTGGAATCGCTTTTCTCTTAGTTTAAATCCATTATTCTGTGTCCTAGTCTCTGAAGCAACAGAGAACAAGCTAGTTCCCTCATTAACATGGCATCCCTTCAAATATTTAAACATGGCTATCATGTCACCCCTTAAACTTCTCTTCTCCAGACTAAACAACCCAGCTCCTTAAGTCTCTCCTCATAGGACATAGATTCCAGACCTTTGGCCATTCTGGTCGCTCCCTTCTGGACATGCTCCAACTAGTCAATATCCTTCTTAAATTGTGGAGCCCAAAACTGGACACAGTATTCCAAGTGAGGTCTGACCAATGCAGAATACAGTGGTAGTATTACTTCCCTTGATCTAGACACAATACTCCTATTGATGCAGCCCAGAATTGCATTGGCCTTCTTAGCCGCCATGTCACACTGTTGACTAATATTCAGTTTGTGGTCCACTAAGATTCCCAGATCTCTTTCACATGTCAAGCCAACTATCTCCCATCCTGTACCTGTGCCTTATGTTGTTTCTGCCTAGGTGAAGTACCTTACACTTCTCCCTATTGAAATCCATGTTATTGCTTATGGCCCAGCTCTCCAGTCTATCTAGGTCCGTGTTGGCGAACCTATGGCACGCGTGCTGACTCCGGCACACGTAGCCCTCTCTGCCAGCATGCAGCTCTCTCCCTCCCTCTCATCTGAGCTGCAGCCGGCACGTGAGAGGAGCACAGCGAGGGACCTCCCCACAAGCGGCCGGGAGACAGGAGGACGAGCGAGGGGGAGGCGAGGGGAGGCGGAGACACGCGCCACCAGTTTCTGAGCGGCCCACCGGCCAGCTGGGGCGTCGGACGAGCGCGGCAGGGCGGAAGGCAGAAGTACGACCCTTCGCCTTCCGCCTGCCCGCCCTCGTCCGACGCCCAGCTGGCTGCTCAGAAGCTGGCGGCACTTGTCTCCACCTCCCCTCGCTCGTCCCCCTCGGAGCGTGGTTCCTGGCGCCCGCCCCTGCAGGGGGCTGTTGGGCCCTGCGCGGTGCGTCTCCCCGGGACCTCAGCCCGATCCCAGGTCCGGTTGCCAGCCTGCGGAGGGAAGAGGAGGGTCCCCTGAGGTGGTGCGCCGACCCGGCTCCTGTGGGCTTACGGCGGCGCCCTTTTCCTTCGCCACCGCCCTCTTGGCTGCCCCGCCGTCTGGATCATCTGGCCGGTTTCCCGGCCGGACCCCGCCCCCGTTCCCTCCTTGCAGGTCGTTGTGGCCGCCGCCTGGTTCTCCCGGTTTCCAGGTGAGAGGTGGGATCAGGGAAAAGCCTGCGCCGCCCCGGGAAGGGCCGGTCGCAGGACAGTGTGTGAGGTAAAGCGCCCCCTCCTCCCCCCTTTCCCTCCCCTCACAGTGCGGCCGGGTTTTGGGGGGTTATTGGCCATTTATGAATGGGAGGTTCTGCCTTGGATTTGCCACTCAGATGCACATTTTTCCCATCCAGATTCTCAAAACTCTGCATGGGGGGTTATTGGCCATTGAGGTTTTGCCTTGGATTTGCCACTCAGATGCACAAAACAATAAGCCCCCCTTCAGAGTTTTGAGAATGCAGATGGGGAAAATGTACAGTGTTTGTCAGTCATTGTCATGATTTAATTTTATGGATGACAAAGGATAGCACAGTGGGTAGCCGTGTTAGTCTGTCTGCAGTAGTAGAAAAGAGCAAGAGTCCAGTAGCACCTTAAAGACTAACAAAAATATTTTCTGGCAAGATATGAGCTTTCGTGAGCCACAGCTTCAGATACTCTGAAGAAGTGAGCTGTGGCTTACGAAAGCTCATATCCTGCCGGAAAATATTTTTGTTAGTCTTTAAGGTGCTACTGGACTCCTCCTCTTTTCTACTAAGGATAGCACAGTTAGTTCTGAAAATGAAATCCTTAAAGTGTGGAATTCTCTCCCAAATAATTTTAAGTCAATGAAAGCACTTGGGATTGCTTTCCTTACTTTGTTTGGATCATCTTATGCTTGTGAGCAGCTGTTTTCAGCTTTGAATTATATCAAATCTGACACCAGAAACAGACTAACAGATGACCTGAGTCCTGCATGTGTTGCTCTCAAACTTACAAAGTTTGTCTACCAAGGGTAGACAAATTATCAGCATGCACACAACAGCAAAAATCACAGTAATTGTTCAAAAGCATGCCTTTCAATTAAAAATTTTTTGTATCATTGAAAGCTCTGTTATTGTGTTTTTCTTTTAAGGCAAAAGATGTTAACGTATGAGTTGTTTTTTCTAAACTAAAACCCCAGTATTCAGGTTAAATTGCCGTGTTGGCACTTTGTGATAAATAAGTGGGTTTTGGGTTGCAGTTTGGGCACTCGGTCTCTAAAAGGTTCGCCATCACTGATCTAGGTCATTCTGAACTCTGACCCTGTCTGGGGTATTAACTACTCCTCTCAACTTGGTGTCATCTGCAAATTTGATTATCATGCCCTCTATTCCATCATCCAAATCATTTATAAAAATATTAAATAGTACCGGTCCCAAGACAGACCCCTGTGGCACCCCACTGGTCACTCCTCGCCAGGATGAATTTGTGCCATTAATGAGCATCCTTTGGGTTCGGTTGGTCAACCAATTACCAATCTACCTAACAGTAGCAGTGTCCAGCCCACATTTTACTAGCTTTGTTTCAAGAAGATCATGGGGGACTTTATCAAAGGCTTTACTGAAATCAAGGTTCACTACATCTACAGCATTCCCTTCATCTACCATACTTGCCACTCTTTCAAAAAAATATATGAGATTAGTTTGGCATGACCTGTTTTTGAAAAACCCATGTTGACTGTCAGTGATCACGGCATTTCTTTCTAAGTGCTTATATCCATAGCGTGCTTCCACACACACATTGGGGAAAAATCAGTTGCCCAAAGTGAATCCAAAGTGTTCCTTAAAGGCTTTTTATACCTATTTCCACCAGTCTGGCCCTCTATTCTCCAAGCATGTCTCTCACTGGTACTAGCCAAACTGATGGGCCAGCCCTTCAAACCTATGGTCACTTGCTTATTCAGACTGCTTTCCATGAAAACCATATTCTTAGTAGCCATAATGTCAGCTGTAAGCACTTGTGTTCACTGAAATCCAACAGTCACATCAGGAGACAGAAGTCCAAAAGAGTTGGTTTATTGGTAACAGTTATGCAGAGCTTAGAAACCAAAAGGCAGAAACGGAGGGGGATGGGGGTACACTTGGTTATATGGAGAATTACAGACACAGAACTACAGTCACATCATGATTACAGAAGCAGCCTGGAAATACCAAGCTCCCATGGACTTCAGATCCTGGGAAGCTAAGCAAAGCAATTGGCAGCTGCGCCAGCAAACAGCCTTGAAGTCAAGGCGAAGCGAGGTGTTTACAGATAGCCTGACATTCTGCTCCCCTTAAGGCCCCCTCCCACATCGAGGGGCTGGTTTGCCGGGGTAGGCATGATGGAATGCGCGCACCAACCGGGGGGCGGACACAAAGCGGGAGCGTACCCACTCGTCATAGGCTGGAGGTAAGTGCTTCCAGCGAACAAGGTATTGAAGAGACCCGTGATGTAAGCGGGAATCCAGGATCTTGGCAACTTAAAAATGTTCCTCCCCCCCCCCACCATCACCGGCTGCTCAGGAGGCGGGTTGGGATGCCAGTTCGGGGCGGCGACATGAGGTTTCAGGAGGCTGACGTGGAATACAGGGTGCACGTGCCTCAAAGTCTTAGGGAGGGTCAGTTCCACGGTTACTGGGTTGATTATTCGAGCAACAGGATACGGACCCACAAACTTGGCACTGAGTTTGCCACATGGGCGGGTAGACCGTAGATTCTTGGTGGAGAGGTAAACCAAGTCTCCTACGTTAAAGTTTGTGCTGGGGAGCGATGCTTATCCGCTTGAGTTTTGTATTTCTGTTTGGCCCTTTCCAAGTTCTTGACCAGCCAGGGCCAAGTGGTGTGGACAGCTTGGACCCAAGACTCTACATTCGCACCCCCCTCCTCCCCAGAAACATCAACCCGGCCAACAGGACTGAAATCCTGACCATACACAGCATAAAAAGGACTGAAACCAGTAGATTGATGTACAGCATTGTTATAAGCGTATTCAGCAAAAGGTAAAAATTCAACCCAATCATCCTGATGGTAATTAACATAACAACGCAGATAGCATTCTAAAACAGCATTTACTCGTTCAGTTTGTCCATCCGTCTGGGGGTGAAAGGCACTTGACAACCCCTGTCCATCCCCACCAACTTGAGAAAAGCTTTCCAAAACTTGGCGACATAGCTCCCCACGCGGTCGCTAATTATCTTACGCAGAAAGGAATGTAAACGAAAGACATGTGACACAAAGAGGCGGGCCAACTTTGGGGCGGAGGGTATACCAGCGCAGGGAACGAGATGTACTTGCTTGGAAAATAAGTCAGTAATTACCCAAAGAACCGTTTTACCCTCGCTGAGAGGGAGATCTGTCATAAAGTCCATAGCAATGACTTCCCAGGGCCTGGAGGGGACTTCCAGCGGGTGCAAAAGTCTGGAGGGCTTTCCCTGGGATCGTTTGACAGTGGCGCATACACGGCAACTGCGAATGAAAGAGTCCACATCGGCACGGATGCCCGCCCACCAGAATTGCCTGCGCAATAAGTGGAGAGTTTTCAAAAAGCCAAAGTGCCCCGCAGTTTTGGCTCCGTGGGCTAATTGCAGGACGTCCTTCCGAAGCACTTTGGGCACATATATCTTAGAGTCTTTGTACCAACAACCACCCCGTTCCAGCAGGGATGGGGGAAGTGCCTGAGCAGTGCATTCAGCCAGGCATTGGGTACGAAGGGAGTCCAGGAAGGAGTCAGGCAGGGTCACCCCAACTGCGGAGGGGGGGGGAAGTAGGGCTCGCTGGCAGTGGTGGATGGACGGAGGGGAGGACTGGTTGATCTGGGGCACTAGGCGCAGGAGGCGCAGGTGGGACCGGTGAGGGAGTCGATTCCCCCCTTTCAGAGGTTCTGCTGTTCGCTGGTTGAGACTGGGACTGGAGCAGAGTTTGGGACCGGGTTTGTAAAGCCAAAACAGGTAAAGCATCCCTTTGCACCGGGGTGAATAAGGAGACCGTTGGATGTTCGATTTTTACCAGATACTGGGGAAGCCTGGAAAGAGCATCTGCCAGCACGTTCTGTTTTCTAGGCACATGCTTGAGCACGAAATGAAATTGAGCAAAGAAGTCAGCCTAATGCTGCTGTTTCGCGGACAGTTTGCGGGCCCCCGTAAGGGCTTCCAGATTTTTGTGATCAGTCCAGACCTCAAAGGGGACCCTGGAACCCTCCAGAAATTGCCTCCACGTAGTGAGGACATGGTGGACGGCTACAGCTTCTTTCTCCCAAATTGGCCAGTTTAGTGTGCGAATTTCCTTGAAAAATAAGCACAGGGGTGAAGAAGGCCGTCCGGCCCTCTTTGCATAAGAGCCCCCCCATAGCCACATCAGACGCATGTAGTATAAACATATGGTCAGGATCAGGATGCTTTAGCACAGGTTCTGAAGTGAATAGCTGCTTGAGATTTTCAAAGGCAGTCTGACACTGATTCGTCCAATGAATCTTAGCGGTGGGCAACGTGGCAGAGACCTCCTTACCCTTGGTTTTCAGGAGGTCGGTGAGTGGCAGTGCCACTTGAGCAAAGTTGGGAATGAAACCACGGTAAAAATTGGCAAAGCCGAGAAACTGCTGCACTTGCTTGCGGGTGGAAGGAGGAGCCCAATCGAGCACAGCTTGTATTTTAGCAGGGTCCATGGTGAGGCCCTGGTGTGAAACTATGTACCCCAAGAAAGTTAATTGTTTCTGGTGGAATTCACACTTAGATACATTAGCATAGAGTTGATTGTCTCTGAGACGTTGTAACACTTCCCTGACCAGAGCAACATGCTCATCCATGGAATTAGAGTATATGAGGATATCATCGAGATAAACCACCACGGCCCGATATAACAAATCATGGAGGACCTCCTTAATGAGCTGCATGAAGACCCCCGGGGCCCCTTTTAATCCAAAGGGCATCACCAAAAATTCATACATTCCGAAGCAGCTAGAGAAGGCTGTGAGGGATTCGTCTCCTTCACGAATCCGGACCCGGTAATAAGCTTCAACCAAGTCCAGTTTGGTGAAAATGCGCCCCTCCTTAAGTTGTCCCAAGATATCTGAGATCAACGGGATGGGGTAGGCGCTAGTTTGGGTGACTGCGTTGAGTTTTCGAAAGTCTGCACAAGCGCAAGTCACCCGCCTTCTTACGGACAAAGAAAGTGGGGGCTGAGTTGGGAGCAGTTGATGGCCAAATGAACCCTCGAGCGAGATTTTTATCCAGAAAGTCTCGCAGTACGGCGGAAACGCTCATAGGGTAAATTTTACTTTTAGAAAGTTTGCCATCTCCCACCACTTCAATTGCACAGTCCGTTCTGCGGTGGGGGGGCAATGCATCACATTCTTTCACATCAAACACATCCTCAAGATCTCGGTATTCATCGGGTAACTGGGTTGACGGTAGGGCATCGGAGGCCAAGGCAGAGGCGGGTGGAAGGATTACCACGACCTCGTGTTGATGCTGTTCACAAACAGGGTCGGTAAACGTAATAGTATCAGCCTTCCAGTCTATGGAGGGACCGTGCCCTTTGAGCCAGTTGATTCCCAGAATGACCTCATATCGGATAGGAGCTATAGTAAAGTCTATCTGCTCCCAATGGGAACCAATGCCATTGCTACTCCCTGTGTGCGACGGTCAACCAGACCCCCTTTAAAGTGGCTGCCATCCATTTGGGCGAATTGGACGGGAGCCGATAGATTCTCGGACTTGACTTGAAGAGCTGCGAAAGTGGCCTCATTGATTAAAGAGCGCCTGCAGCCGGAATCTATGAGAGCTTTGACACGTAACTGGGAGCCCTTTTTATAATGTTGTAACACTACGTCCACATACACAGTATTTTCGACTTCACTCACCATAACTGGAGCCTTGGGTTTTGCAGCAGGAACTGCAGGGGTCTGCGGGGATGCTCCACTCACCGCAGACCATGTCCGTTTTTTGACAGGTCAAGAGGAGATTCCAGGTTAAGAGCTGGGGAATCCCAGTGACGGTCCTCGTCTGAAGGAGAGCTGTCCCCCAATGGGGCACTTGTAATCCGGGACCCTGTGGGGTCAATAGGCGCAGGGAATCTGGACGATTCCCCAACATGAAGTGGAGAGGTTGTGGATCGTCCCAGTGCTGCGCTGCGGGTGGCCGCAGTGCCTCTGCTTTGAGGTCATCCCCGAGCTCGGGGCGGTGCGTCCGGTCAAGCGAGTTCTGGCCATTGAGAACAATCCGCTGCAAAGTGGCCTATAACACCGCAAACGAGACAGGCTCCCCTTTGGAATCGGGACTAGCGGTCCAGAGGGAGCCGTGTTGATCTCCGCGGGTTGGGAGCCGCAGGTTTGGGGGGAGGTTTCTGACTGCCCCTCTCTTTGGTCCGATTTCGGACTAAGGAAATGAATCGCCGGCGGCTTTCTACTTCCTCTGCCAGTAAAATCCAATTCTCAAGGGTATCTGGGTCGCCTTGCATATAAGACCAGTTCAGAATGCCCGGGTGTAAAGCTTCTCAGAAGTAGTGGATAAGGGTAGCTTCGGGCCAGTCCACTACTTTACTCGCGAGTCGCTGGAATTCATCTGCGAATTCCCGAACTGGAGAGGAGCCTTGCCTGAGTTGTAAAAGTTCTGCTTTGGCTCTCCCGTGAAGGGATCCTCAAAGTGCCTCCTCAAGGCAAACATAAAATTGTTGAGGGAGTGAATGGAGCGGGACCGCGTATCAAACTGGAGAATCATCCAGTCGGCCGCTTTCTCCGTTAGCAGGGAGGCAACGAAACGGATGCAGCTATCCTCGGTAGGGAAGAATTGTCTTTGCTCCCTCATGTAACTATCTACATGATGCAGAAATAGGGGCAGAGTTTCAACCAAACCATCATAAGAAATCTTCAACTTGGGCTGTCTCCATGGGATTGGGGGTGCTGCACCCGGTAACAACGGTAGGGCAGGGACTCCTGGCACAACGGGACCTCCGCCGGGCGCAACGGGTCCCCCGCCAGGAGCAACGGGTCCTCTGCCAGGAGCAACGGGTCCTCCGCCGGGAGCAACGGGCCCTCCGCCAGGAGGACCCACCGGTGCAGCTGGCTGTTGTGGCGGTTGCTGTGGTGGCTGCTGCTGCGTAGCTGGAGCCGGGGCAACGGGCACGGTTTGGGCCCATTGTAACTGGTCGTTGTCACGGAATACTAGGGCCAGTTGGTCTTGTAAGCACGCCACCTGTTCCATAAGGTCCTGATTTTGGCGGGATTGGCTGGCCTGTAGGTTAGCAGCCCAGAGTGATTCCCCACCATATAGGTCCTCCTCGTCGGAATCATCTGGCACGTCGGATAAAGTTCCCGCGAACCTACAGGCGCGTTGGATGCTGCAAGACGGGACAAAAGTTGGGGAGAACGAGGGAAATCCATAGCCCCTGGTGTTTCGAGGGCGTGTGCCGAATCACACCCGTTCAGCGGCCAAACGTTCCTTCTCCTCCTGTTCAGCCCGAGCCTTGGCCACGCGGCGCCCGTTGCCCCCGCTCCTGTGACACCGCAGCAGCCACTGCAACCACAGCCGCAACAACCAGCTGCTCCGGTGGTTCCTCCTGGCGGAGGACCCGCAGCTCCTGGTGGAGGACCCGTAGTTCCGGGAGGAGGCCCCGCAGCCCCTGGCGGGGGTCCCGTTGCTCCTGGCGGAGGCCCCACAGCACCCGGCGGAGTGCCCGTTGCACCTGCTTTACCGGTACCACCGGGTGCACCAGGATTGCCAGGAGCCCCTGTTCCTGGATACCCGCCTGTACCCCCAATGCCATGGAAGCCGCCGAAACTGAAGATTACTTATGACAGCTCTGTTGAAACCTTACCCCGCTTTTTGCATCATGTGGATAGTTATATGAGGGAACAAAGACAATTCTTCCCTACCGAAGATAGCCGCGTTTGTTTCGTTGCCTCCCTGTTAACGGAAAAAGCGGCCGACTGGATGATTCTCCAGTTTGATACGCGGTCCCGCTCCATTCGCTCCCTCGACAATTTTATGTTCGCCTTGCGACGGCGCTTTGAAGATCCCTTCATGGGAGAGAGAGCCAAAGCGGAACTTTTACAACTCAGACAAGGCTCCTCTCCAGTTCGGGAATTCGCAGATTAATTCCAACGACTCGCGAGTAAAGTAGTGGACTGGCCTGAAGCTACCCTAATCCACTACTTTCGTGAGGCATTGCACCCTGACATTTTGAACTGGTCTTATATGCGGGGCGACCCAGATACCCTTGAAGATTAGATTTTACTGGCTGAGGAGGTTGAAAGCTGCCGGCGATTCGTTTCGCTGGTCCAAAATAGAGCAAGGAGAAGGGCGGACAAAAGCCGCCCACCAAACCTTCGACTCCCAACCCACGGAGACCAACCCGACTCCCTCTGGATTGCGAGTCTCGATTCCAGAGAGGGGCCCGTCTCGTTTGTGGTGGAATGGGTCACTTTGCAGCGGCTTGCCCTCAACGCCCAGAAACCACTCGCCCAAGCATACCACCTCGAGCTCGAGGACAACCTCAATGCAGAGGCACCGCGGCCACCCGCAGCGCAGCACCAGGACGACCCACACCCTCTGCACTTCACGTCGGAGAATCGTCTAACCTTCCTGCACCAATCGACCCCGTAGGGTCCCGGATTACAAGTGCCCCAGTGGGGGACAGCTCTCCTTCTTCCGACGAGGATGATCAATGGAATTCCCCAGCCCTAAATCTGGAATCCCCTCTTGACCTGTCAAAAAATGGATATGGTCTGTGGTGAGTGGAGCGTCCCCACAGACCCCTGCGGAATCTCCTGCAAAACCCAAAGCTCCTGTCATGGTGAGTGAAGTTGAAAACACTGTTTATGTGGACGTAGTGTTACAACACTATAAAAAGGGCCCCCAATTACGTGTCAAGGCGCTCATAGACCCCGGCTGCGGACGCACTTTAATCAATGAGGCCACATTTGCAGCCCTTGAATTCAAGTCCGAAGACCTGCCCGCTCCCGTCCAATTCGCCCAACTGGATGGTAGCCATTTTAGAGGGGGGCCAGTCGATCGTCGCACACGGGGGGTGGCAATGGGTATCGGTTCCCATTGGGAGCAAATAGACTTCACCATAGCTCCCATCCGCTACGAAGTTGTTTTGGGGATTAATTGGCTCAAGGGTCACAGTCCCTACATAGACTGGGAGGCTGACACAATTACGTTTACCAACCCTAAATGTGAACATCACCGGCGTGAAGTCGCAGTTGTATCTCCACCCGCTCCAGCCTTAACCTCCGATATTTTATCGCCGACGCCATTGCCCGAGGTATACCGAGACTTTGAAGATGGGTTTGATATAAAAGAATGCGATGCCTTGCCCCCCCCCACCGTACCACGGACTGTGCAATTGAAGTGGTAAAAGACTGTACACTGGCTAAAAGCAAGATTTACCCTATGAGCATTTCTGAACGTGCTGTGTTGCGGGATTTTTGGGATAAAAATCTTGCTCGGGGGTTCATTCAGCCATCAACAGCCCCCAACTCAGCCCCTGCTTTCTTTGTCCGTAAAAAGGAGGGTGACTTGCGTTTGTGTATTGACTTCCGGAAACTCAACGCAGTTACCCAAACCAACGCCTACCCCATACCGTTGATCTCAGACATTTTGGGACAATTACAAGAGGAGCGCATTTTCACCAAATTGGACTTGGTTGAGGCTTATTACCGGGTCCGGATTTGTGACAGGAACGAACCCCTCAAAGCCTTCTCTAGCTGCTTCGGCATGTATGAATTTCCCGTGATGCCTTTCGGGTTAAAAGGAGCCCCAGGGGTCTTCATGAAACTCATTAACGAGATCCTCCATGATTTATTATATCGGGGCGTGGTGGTTTATCTTGATGATATCCTTATTTATTCTAAATCCATGGATGAACACGTTACTCTGGTCAGAGAAGTGTTGCAACGTCTACGTAATCATCAGCTCTATGCAAAGTTGTCTAAGTGCGAGTTCCATCAAGAACAATTAACTTTTTTGGGATACATAATTTCCCATTGGGGCCTCAGCATGGACCCTGCTAAGGTACAATCGGTACTTGATTGGACTCCCCCCTCCACCTGTAAATAAGTGCAACAGTTTCTAGGCTTTGCCAATTTCTACCGCGGTTTCATTCCCAACTTTGCTCAAGTGGCATTGCCAATCATCGACCAACTTAAAACTAAAGGTAAAGGGGTCTCTGCTACGTTGCCTACCGCCAAGGTGCATTGGACTGATCAATGTCAAACTGCTTTTGCAACCCTCAAGCAGCTTTTCACTTCTGAACCAGTACTGCAGCATCCCAACCCAAACCAAATGTTTGTTGTGCAAGTTGATGCATCTGATGGGGCCATGGGGGGGGGCTTTTCTACAGAGGGGGTCTGACGGTCTTCTTCACCCCTGTGCTTATTTTTCTAAAAAATTTGCGCACGCTCAACTGATCTGGCCAATTTGGGAAAAGGAAGCGGCAGCCGTCCATCATGCCCTCACTCTATGGAGGCAATTTCTGGAGGGGTCCAGGGTCCCCTTTGAAGTCTGGACCGATCACAAAAATCTAGAGGCCCTCAGGGGGACCCACAAACTGTCCGCAAAACAACAACGTTGGGCTGACTTCTTCGCTCAATTCCGTTTTGTACTTAAACATGTGCCTGGAAAGCAAAATGTGCTAGCTGATGCTCTTTCCAGGCTGCCCCAATATCCAGTAAAGATCGACCGTCCTACTGACTCCTTGTTCACCCCGGCGCACAGAGGAGCTCTGCCCGTTCTAGCTGTAAAGACTCGATCCCAAACTCTGCTCCAGTCCCAGACCCAAGCAGTGGACAGCAGAGCGTCAAGCACAAAAGAGCCGACTCCCTCACCAGTCCCACCCGGGCCGCCTGTCACCAGCGCCCCACATCAACCGGTTCCCCCCCACTCCGTCTCCACCGCCAAAGGCTCCTGATTCACCCCCCTCTGCAGGGGGGGGTGATCCTGTCCGACTCCTTCCTGGACTCCCTTCGTACTCAATGCCTAGCCGAGCGCACTGCTCAGACACTACCCCCAGGTCTACTTGAACGGGGTGGTTGTTGGTACAAAGACTCGAAATTGTATGTGCCTAAAATACTTCGGAGGGAGATCCTACAGTTGGCCCATGGGGCTAAAACAGCAGGACACTTTGGTTTTTTGAAAACCCTTCACTTGTTGCGCAGGCAATTTTGGTAAGTGGGCATGCATACTGATGTGGATTCCTTTGTTCGAAGCTGTTCCATTTGTGCCACTGTCAAACGGTCCCAAGGCAAGCCCCCGGGATTGTTGCAACCACTGGAAGTTCCCACCAGACCCTGGGAAGTAATTGCCATGGATTTCATGACCTATCTCCCACTCAGTGAAGGGAAAACTGTACTGTGGGTTGTTACTGACTTGTTTTCCAAACAGGTGCATTTGGTTCCGTGTGCGGGCATCCCCTCCGCCCCCAAGTTGGCCCGCCTTTTTGTGTCACGTTTTCCGTTTACATTCCTTTCCGCGTAAGATAATTTGCGACCGCGGAAGTACCTACATGGCTAAATTTTGGAAAACGTTTCTCAAATTGGTGGGGGTGGAACAGGGTTTATCTAGTGCTTATCACCCCCAAACGGATGGGCAAACCGAACGTGTCAATGCTGTATTGGAATGTTATTTGCCACTGTTATGTCAATTATCATCAGGATGATTGGGTTGAACTATTGCCTTTTGTAGAATATGCTTACAATAATGCTGTGCATCAATCTACAGGCTTTAGTCCTTTCTACGCTGTGTATGGTCAGGATTTCGGTCCTATTGGTCATGTAGATTTAGCGGGGGAGGAGGGAAATGCCGACGTGGCCGCTTGGACTCAAACTATCCACACCACCTGGCCCTGGCCAATAAGAATTTGGACAGAGCCAAACGCAAATATAAAGCTCAAGCAGATAAGCATCGCTCTCCCAGCAAAGACTTTCAGATTGGTGACTTAGTGTACCTTTCCACCAAGAATCTGCGATCCACCCGACCTTGTAATAAGCTCAGTGCCAAGTACGTTGGGCCATATCCAATTGCCCGAATAATTAACCCCGTCACTGTAGAACTGACTCTCCCTAAGACCTTGAGGCGTATCCACCCTGTCTTCCATGTCAGTCTCCTCAAGCCTCATATCGCCTCCTCAGATTGGCACCCGGAACCGCCTCCTGAGCAGCCTGTGATGGTGGGGGTGGGGAGAAGCATTTTGAAGTGTCAAAGATCCTGGACTCTCGTGTGCGTCACGGCTCTCTGCAGTACCTGGTTCGTTGGAAACACTTCCCCCTGCCTACAATGAATGGGTTCGTGCACGAGATGTCTCCGCCCCACATTTAGTGCACGCCTTCCACACCGCCTACCCCCATAAACCATCCCCCTTACTAAACGGGAGGGGGCCCTAAGGGGAGCAGAATGTCAGGCCTGTGTTTCAGTTTGTTTTGTTTTCCCACCGTCTCTCCCATGAAGGATTGTTTTGTATTTCTAGTCTCTTTGAAGCCTGCAGATGTTCGTGGGAGCAACGAAGTCTCTGGGCTGTTTGTACTGTGGTCGAAGTAATCTCATGAGACTATTCTGTTGAGTGCTTTTTGCAATGTTTTATATTATCAAGTGCATGCCAGTTTGCTCCAATGCTGTCTTGGGTTCTTTGTGCTCTGTTTCCCTATGTTACCATTAAACCAGCTTCTTTGGACAACTTCGTCTCCTGCTGTGGTTAGTGGTTCTCGATAGGGCAAGTGCTGACAGCAGCAATCCAGTGAGACCTTCCAGTAAAAGAGGTATGAGAGGCAGCAATGTGGTTGTCCGCTTGCACTTTTGCCAAGCACTAGTCCATGGACATTGATGCCAGGAAAGATGTGGCAGTTGGAAAGGTAGTAATCCGAGCAATATTCAACTCAGAGCTCATAGCTGCCTTCCAATACTTGGCAAGTCAGTTTGCTACTCTCCCATGTGGGACTGCACAGGTACAACCTTGATGAAAACAGGGTTGCACTTGCCTGTAACTGTTGTTCATCGAATGGTTGCCTGTGCAGTCACATATCCCTCCCTCCTCCCTGCTGTGAGATGTAATGATTATAGTAAGACTAGCTCGCCAACAGCAGCAGTGAAGAACTGAGAAGGGTGCTCCAAATCCTTCTTTGATGTTGGAAAAGGTAGGGAAGCCGGGGGGGGGGGAGGGAGAGGAACGCTTCTCTAGAGTTTAGACTCTAGACTAGAGCTTCAAAATATTTCCATGTCAGAGATGTGTGTGTGTGTAGTAACCCCACGTGTGATGGGACCGGTGGCCACATGAGGAACAACAGTTACAGGAAAATGCAAACCCTGTTTTCGCCAACAGAGCGGGAATCTTGGTTGTAAATTCCTTGGGGTCGGGAACCCTGAAGTACCATCTCCATTGTAAAACAGATCCAGTGGCACCTTAAAGATTAAGAAAATTCATTCCAGTGCAACATTTGCCACGTATGAAGTAAACTCTAATTTATGACAGTTTATGCTGCAATACATTTTGTTTAATCTGTACAGATTCCTGTGTGATTTGGCTACTTCAGCCTAAAGTAACTGCTTGGAATGACCATCTCCACCGTGAATGCTCAGCCCCTTCGGGGCGTCCACGGTCCACCCAATATGCCCCCCCCCCATCACCATAAACCAAAAGGGAGACTGCAGCCAAGAAATCAGAAGGAGATTGAGACTAGGAAGAGCAGCCATGAAGGAGGTAGACAATATTTTGAAGTGTAAGGATGTGTCACTGGCCACCAAGGCTAGATTAATTCATGCCATCGTATTCCCTATTACTATGTATGGGTGTGAAAGCTGGACAGTGAAGAAAGCGGACAGGAAGAAAATAGACTCCTTTGAAATGTGGTGTTGGAGGAGAGTGTTACGGATTCCGTGGACGGCCAAAAAAACAAATCAGTGGGTTCTAGATCAAATCAGGCCTGAACTGACCCTAGAAGCTAAAATGACTAAACTGCGGCTGTCGTATTTTGGTCACGTCATGAGACGACAAGAGTCACTGGAAAAGACCGTCGTGCTAGGAAAAGCGGAGGGCAGCAGGAAAAGAGGAAGACCCAACAAGAGATGGATGGACTCCATAAAGGAAGCCACAGCCTTCAGTTGGCAAGATCTGAGCAAGAGAGGACATTTTGGAGGAGTTTCATTTATAGGGTCGCCATGAGTCGGAAGCGACTTGGCGGCACTTAACGCCCCCCCCCCCCCCCATGACACCACGGCCAACGTAGTTCCCCTTGGGAAGTGCCCGGGCTTGCCCGCCTTGAAGTAGGAGCAAAGGGCCGTTGAGTCGAAAGCAGCCGGTGGGTGGCGCCTCGCGGCCGGCCTGGAGAGCTCTGCGGGTTGGGCCCAGGCCTGCCTGAGGCGGCGCTTGCTCGTTTCGCACGGTCGCCGCCGCTGCAGCCTGGGTTGGGCCCGTCCGCCCTCCCGTCTGTCTCATGTGACCCGGCCGGGGGTAGCTCTTACGCGGCGGCGAGGAGGTCAGGAAGACGGCGGCGGCGGAAGGATGACCGCCATGGCGGCGGCCGCTGTTGGTCGTGCTGCTTTCAGCGGTCGGCCTCTGAGCCCCCGGCGCTGAGGAACAGGCGCGGCCTCCGCCACCGCCGCCTGGGCCGGCCGCTGCCTTTTCTCGCCATGGCTGAGCCGCCGGGCGGTAACGGCGCCGTCTCTCCTCCCGCTGGCCTGCCTCGAGAGGTCCGCGAGCAGCTGGCCGAGCTCGAGCTGGAGCTCTCGGAAGGTGAGCGTCGCCCGGAGGCACGGGCCTGCCGCGGGGTCCGCAGCCCCCTGGCCAAGGGCGGCGGCCGGCTTCTGGGCGTCTCTCCGGCCCCCGGGGCTGGGCTCTCTTCCCTTTCGGCCTCACGGTGGAATGGGTTTTGCTCGGGGTGGGCGGGCGCGTCCCGCAAAGGGGGGATAAGGGCCCGCTCCCCTCTCTTCCCGACCGTGCGACGTGCGACGCAACACCAACACCCCCCCCCCGTTTCCCCCCTGTTCTGTCGATATGGCGTTGGTTTCTTGAAGGTACAGCATGGGTGTGTGTGTATGGCAGAGAGAGTGAGCGATGCCTTTCCTTTCTAAGGGATTGTGGGCCGCATGATTCCCCCCCCTGTGGTTATATATATACACGGGCACTCTTATTTTTCTGTTACTTTTCTCCCACTGAACCCTTAATTTTTTCCCCTGTTCTTACCGTCATTATTTAACAATCCATATCGCTTTCTTTATTTTTATTTTCTCCCCTCCTTCTGATTTTATTGTGAGTTAGAGCTTTTACTGTAGCATATTTTCAATTCATTTCCGTAATCTTTTCCCCTGCCATTTAGGTATAATAAAATAGTCAGGTCTCTCAACATCTACTCGGTATGGTCAGTTTCTGTTTAATCTGGCATATTAGCCGCAAATAAAATTTATTTATTTAGTCAGGTCTCTGCTACATTATTACCTTGCTATCCCAGTTTTTATTGTAATGTTTGGGGGAGCCCCGTTGGATGAGATGTGCAGGTACTCTCTATAAATAAGCTTATATAGGTTTCCAGTTGCAAGATTCCTTGTCACCCAAAAGATGAGCCTACAGCTGTATTTTTTTGCTCATGTTTACTTTGTAAAATTTGTTGCTATATCATACAACTAACGGATGCTGTAACATCATAATCCCTCCTCTCTAGAAGTAGGATGGGGCCTGATAAAGCCCACTCACTCCATGTGAAGGACAATTTTTTTTTCTTTAACTCTCCAGTGTCCAGGTGTGCCCTTAAGTGAGTTTGGTGATCATCTTTTAGATATTATCTTCATTTATATCTGTCCTTTCTCCCCAGTGGGGACCAAAAGCAGTATACGTTGTTTGCGCCTCCATTTTATTCTCACAGCAGTCCTGCAAAGTAGGTTTGGCTGAGTGTGTGTGACTGGTCCAAGGTCAACCAGCAAGCTTCCAGTGCAGAAAGGGGATTCAAACCTGGGTCTACCAGATCCTAGGCCAACACACTAACCCCTACACTGCTCTGGAATTGGGTAGGCCACTATTTGGGTTTGCTCTGGCTCCTTTGTTATCTAAGATTCCTTATTAAAAAAAAACATTCATCTGACCTCCAGTCCTGTTCTTGTATGATCTGACACCTTTCATCAACTTAACTGTTTGGAGGTAAGAGAAAACTATAGCGCTAAAGATTTTTCTTGGGCTCTTCTTTTGATCTGTTTTTAAGATGGTGGTAAACATTACCTTGTTCAAGTATCCTTGAGGTTTGTTTTTGCCAAGTGTGAGCGCTAAAGCTCTCCCTGAGGCTGGAGAATGACTCCCCCTTCTCCTAGACTGACATATCATGGATTTTAGTACCTCCTCCATGGATGTTCAGAGCAAAATCAATGCCTGTTAGGGGGTGTATATGTGTATGGGAGGAATTTTCAATAACAATTGGGATTGGGGGCATAAGGCATTTTCCATGAGCCATTGCAAGCTGCTTCATGCAGATGTAATCAGTTAACACAAGGTTCCTGTTTATACTAAAACCCTTGAATTGGGCTTGAACCATAAATGGCATGTTTCCTCCTTTTCCTGTGGTCTCCCCCACTACCCTGATGACTCTTCTGTACTCTGTCTGTCAGGCTCTTGCCCTTGTTTCTGTTGAAAATGATGCCCATGAATGATTTTTGTAGAACTGAAGTTTCAGAGGGTAGCTATGTTGGTCTGCAGTAGAACAGCTAGGTTTGAGTCCAGTAGCACCGGAGAGACCAACAAGATTTTTGAGGTATGAGTGTTTGAGAACTGAAGCTCCCTTCTGTGGAACAGAAGGAACTGTGTGGGGAAGAATGTGTAAGATTATCTAAGTGTACATTTTCCTACTTGAATAGCAGCCCCACTTGAATAAATACTTAGTCCTTTGTCTTGAGTACAAATTTAGTTATTCTTTAATAGACATACTACTAGAGGGATAGGTTGCTTAGGTGTGCAGACCAGAATTAAGTATATTCTAGGATTAAGTATATGCTATAGAAAATTATTTGAGGCCCATAGTGTAATCTTATGCAGTAGTCTTCGAATCATGGGTTAAGGTCATGGAATTACTCCTGCTGGCTTGTAAGCCCCTATAATTGCCATTTTTTGTGCTTCATTTGGAAGGACATGCTGCATACAGACCAAGAATGCCAGGCTTCCTGCCTCTCTTTCCATACACACTTAGAAGAGCAGCAGGAAGATCACAAACAATGCCATCCTAAGCAGGTCTACTTAGACTGCTACTCTGGTTTGTTCAATGGGACTTACTCTTAGGACAGTGTTCTTAGGATTGCACAATAAGTGATGAAAGAATTTCTCCATAGTTCTGACCCATGACTTGTTCCTTACTACGGCTTAGTGCTTGGCTTATATTTCCGGTTGCCACCTCTTCTGGTTTCCTGAACACGTTCCTGGGTTTGACGGCAGTGAGATCTTAACTGGGGTTCCCCTTCTTATCACATGAATTCCTGTCATGTGCTTGCAGCTTACTTGTTCCCATATTTAGTGGATCAGAAAAGGCTGAAGACCATTGGTCTGAAGACACCTGGTCCTGCCACCTTACTGAAGCTTATATGGGTCTAGGTCTGGTCAGGGCCTAGGAGAGAGATCTTCTGGGAACCCACGTATGCTTTCAAGTTATATGATGGAAGAAAAGTGGGGATATTAATGTATTCAGTTCAAAATTAAAAATCAGAAGGGTCTGACAGTATTTTACAAATGCTAGTGTGTAAGTAGGTTGCATTCACATCTGCAAACACTACAAGCACTTCTGTAGGCCTTATTTGTGCATGATGTCCTATTTCTGTTCAGTTTTACATACAAGAACGCATTCTTGACAAAGAGGATCATGTGAAGATAGCCCCAATTCTGTTCTGCTGCTTTGTTGAAACAAAGAAAACCTCTCTCTGATGTATGGTCACATCCTGGAAGAAATTACTTGAGTGACAGTCACATGAAGAAATTAAGAAGAACTGTACACTTCTTTGTGAAGCAGGATCGTTATTCCTGTTTACTGTTCAGTTCTGTTCCTCTCTCAGTAAGAAGAATTAAAGTGTGTTTGTAAGCTGTAGTTGAGGTCCCTGGTTATCAGAGTATCCATCACATTGGCTTCTTTGATGGTGTTCACCCTCATAGAGGTTTCTGGCCCTTAACTGCCTTGATTTGTTACTTTGCAACACACATAATTATTCAGAAGCCTGCTAATACTAGGTTTTATTTTGTCCAGTTCCATTCACAGGGACTTCATCTAAGCATTTAGCTCAGATAGGGTGACTCTGTCGAGAGTTAATCTTTGGTGATTGTTAACAATATGAAGTAATGAAAACGTTGCTCTCTTATGCCCTTTGTGAGGAACTATACATTGCTGAATTTACTGACAAATTTAACTGCTGGGAAAACACATTTCTCTGTTTGCAGTGTGTGTCACTTTTATTTAGCCTTTAAAAAAATTACACTGGTTAATCTTTTAAATGCATATTATTCAATGTTCATAGGAAATCCTGCCTTGTTTGTGCAGCATTTGGGTTCTATATTCTTTAAGCTGCAATTCAAAGCACTGCAGTGCCTTTTCAGCATCTCCCAGTGTGAATGCTAATTTATTATGGAAAAATCATGTTTGCATAGTGATATGTGTGCAGATGTGGCAGTGTGCATGCCTTGCATTTTGGTGCATTTCTGATTACTGCACTCCTATTTGTGTATTGCTTGTGATTATCACTGTTTTAGACTTACGTTTCAAAATCTTTCTTCCCTGCTTGAGTGTACACTTGACCTTGACTCACAATAGGGATACCTCTACTATAGATGTAAATCAGTTTAGTAGTTATTCCTTCTTACCAGGGGACTCTGAGAATGATAGCTCTTTGAGGGTGAGTGTGCATTCTATGAGAGAATTTTTGTCATCCTCACCAAATGAAAATTCCCAGATTTTTAATGGGGGAACCATGATAGTTGAACTCATGTAAAACCATTATAGGTTTGTAGTGTAGGTATAACAATCAAGAAGGGCACTGTACTGATAACTGTACTGATTAGTTATTTTACCAGCTGCTGTTGCCTATTGGAGGCTTCTTTAATACATACCTGGTAGTGTTATATGTGGTGAACACTTTCCGAATCAATGTAGGCATGATGTATGTAGAATTTTACTAATCTGAAAGTGGTTCCATTGATTTGCATCAAATTATCATACTGTAAAAATGGACGCAAACCAAAATCTCATGAATATGATAGTGGGTTCTAGCATGCCACCCTGTTCACCTCATAGTAGCAACTTCTGCCTGTGCAATAGGCTTTCCTATGATACAAGAGGATCTTTTGTCAGCCGCAGAGCCTTTTGCGTCACAGGAAGACTCCTTGAGCCAGAGGAAGGTGCTGGCAGTAGTTGAACAAAGTGGTAGGGTACAATTCAGTGGTGTGGGGGTCAGGGCAGAGTTGCTTATATTCTTGTGACCTCTCTTTAAAACTTCTTCATTCTTCTATTGCACAATAATAGTGAGAAGAAAAAAGAGTCTCATAAGCTCTAAAGTTAAGATAGTTCTTTACCCTGGTCCTTCTGGAGAGGAATAGGTTGGTGCTGATGCTGATGGAAGGCCACAGGATTAGAGTAGTAGATGGCATTTGAATCCACTGTGCACATTTAAAGGGATTCACAATGTTAACTTTGTGGGTGTTTCCACTGTCAGGTGTCTCCTTTTAGTTTCTGAAATGGAAAGAGGAATTGGACCAACATTGGTAGGATATATTACTGGTTCTTGGGTGCTCTTGAAAATGGGAAAGCGGACAGAATAGCAAAAATTAAGAAAATTCCTGTGGTAGTCTCCGCTGTGATGGCAGAAGCTCTATCCTGTGTCTCTCAAAGACCCCAGGCCACTTGATCTTGTTTCCAGTTTATTATTTCACAGCTACAGGAAGGGAACGTGGATGAAACCGCTACGCTCTCTCACATTTCCACCCCACCCTAGTCTCGGAGGGCAGTGCTAACATCTCCCTATATTTGCTCCTTCTCTTCACCATAGAATCATAGAGTTGAAAGGGACCACCAGGGTCATCTAGTGCAACCCCCTGCACAATGCAGGAAATTCACAACTACCCCCCGCCCCATCTACATATGTGCTGCCGCATGGGCTTTGGTCAAAATTGCTATTCATATATACTGTGACAGTTGCAACTTGTGACCCTTGTAGGAATAAAATATACCAAATCATATGAAGTCATGTGAAGGTATCTCATAGTTCCCTAGTTTGATGGCAGTTGAAGCGAAAACCCTGGAATATTTTTTTTTATTCTGTGGAAAGGGTTATTTCCTCTGTGGGAAATCAGTATTGGCTCAGAAAAGAGTAGGGTGAATTGTTTTATTCATGAACAACAGTTCTTGGCATCTTGGAACCAGGGTACGCGCTCCTGCTATATTTGGTTGCTTCTCCAACTCTCTTTGAGAACAGAAGGGGGCTTGAAGTGACTCAGGGCTTTCCATTTCAGTAGGGTAGACTATTGCAGACAAAACAAAGGGTGTCATAGCACCTTTATTGCAGCATAAGCTTTTGTGGGCTTGTTCACTTCTGACAATGTAGGCACATCACTGCAACCGAAGAAGTGGGCTCAAGCCCACAATAGCTTATGCTGCAATGCTTTTATTAGTTTTTAAGGGGCCATGGCATTCTTTTGTTTTAGGGCTTTTAATAGTTTGTAGGAGCATGACAATAAGCTTTTCCAGTGTAAAGCTGGTTGAACTTTCTTTGTGATATTGCTGCTGCACCCTTTTTCTCACTGAGGCGGAGAGCATCTTGGAGACAGATGAGTGGTTCCGTTTCTAAGGTAGGCAGGAAATAGTCAAAACTTTTGCCACTTCCTGTTTCCTGCCTGGAATCGCTCTCTGTCTCCAGTTTTCTTCCTGCCTAGCTAAGGTACGGCAGCTCCTGAGGTTGCTCCTCCCCAGCACATGGAATCCAATTTCACAAGCAAACAACCAGCAAGCAAGCAGCCTACCCTTGTCTGCCGGATTCCAGTGCCTTTCCCTCCTGATTGATACAGCAGCAGAAAGGCAGCAGATGGCCATGCCTGCAGACACCGGAGCTGACGGGTTCCTCCGCTCAGAGGACCATGTGTCCGGTCTCTCAGCAGCACAGCAAGGTAAGGTGGCCGCCTGGGCTCCCGTGGAGGCGGTGGAGCCCAGGAACACCAGAGCGGCCACCTGGGCTCCCGCAGAGGCGGTCAAGTCCTGAAGCACCAGAACGTCCAACCGGGCTCCTGCGGAAGCGGCAGAGCCCGAGACTAGCAGAATGACTGGCTGGGCTCCCGCAGAGACTGTGGTGCCTGGGAAGACCAGACTGGCTGGCTGGGCTCCCGCAGAAGCAGTTGAGCCCAGAAGCAGTGCGGCAGCTGGCCGGGCCCCCGTGGAGGCAGATGGCCCAGGATTGAGCAGCTCCAGGGCCAAAAGAAGGGGAAAAAAGAGGGGCCAAAGAAGCTCTGCATGAGCATCGCGGCTCCTATCCAGGTCCATTCGGCCTGCGTGGGCGGCAAGGACCTCCGAGAACTTCAGTCCCCGGGAAAGCTGCGCCAGCACGAGGTGCCCCCGTGAGAGGCCCGTTCAGCCACCACGAGCCACAAGGGCTTCTGCCGCAATCAGCAGGTCGCAGCAGCCCCCCCCACAACAGCTGGAGCTACAGCTACAGAGGACTGATGAGCTCCAGGGGCCCTCAGTCTTGGAGATGGGGGGTGGCAGAAGAGGGAGGACCTTCTGGCACTTACGACAAGAATGCTCAGGGAGGAATTTCCCTTCCTAAAGGTAGCCAACACCTCCTCCTCCCGGGGGGGGGATCCCAAGCTTCTCTACGTGATTCTTCCCTGAGCCAGACAGGCATGATCCCCACAACCAAGCCCAATGCCCCAGGGAGGCCCCAGTCTCATGGCATGCAAGACCTGGCCCCTGCAGAGCCCCAGACGTAGAGACGCCTCCCCAGCTACCTCCATGGCCTCAGGAGAGGGAGGAAGGGGAGTTCTCCTCAGACAAGGAGGATCTACAAGCTACAGCAGAGCAGCAACCTAGGCTGTTTGCGGGGGAGGATTATCAGACCGTCCTCACCAAGGCAATCATGGCCCCGGACCTCACAGAGGCCTCTGAGGTGGGGGAAGAGAACAAGGCCAACCCCCGGCCCAAAGGGCCCCGGGAGTTCACAGCCCACTATCAAAATGGTCCCCTTCCCTGAATACTTTGAAAAACTAATTAGGAGGGAATGGGAAAGGCCTGCTTCCCAAAGAGTACTAAGAGCATGTACATCTTAGCGCCCCACGCCATGGACATGCTAAAGCTCCCTCTAGTGGATGCCTCAGTGGCTGCGCTTCAGTCTTCCGAACTCCTCTCCGAAGATGGCATGGGCTCCCTCAAAGACCCCCTGGACAGACAGGCAGACCTGGCCTCCAGGAAAGCGCATGAGGCCCTGACCACAGCCATGCAAGTTTCCGCAACTGCGTCTCTGATTGCCAGGGCAGTGATCATCTGGTCGAGGAAGCTGGCTACCCTCATTCCTCCTGAGCAACAACATGCTACCAAGGGCATCAATAGGATCCAGAAAGCCATCACCTTCCTGGCGGATGCCACCTTGGACTGTTTGTCGCTTAGTGCCAGAGCGGTGGCAGCCAACTCAGTAACCAGGAGAGCATTGTGACTGAGAGCTTGGCCAGCTGACTTTTCCTCCAAAGCCCTCCTCTTGGCCTACCCCTGCCAGGGAGGTCGCCTCTTCGGGGGCAGGCTGGACCAGATCCTGGTGGACACGAAAGACAAAAGGAAAGTTTTACCTCGAAGCCTCAAGAGAGACACCAGGGGTAACTTATCTGCCTCCTATCCATCCTTTCGGACCTCCCACTCCCTCTCACGACCAAGATCCGACGCACGCCGTCCCTCATGGACCCCTGGATGAGGAGCAGCCAGAGGTGGCGGCAGGCCCAGCAGGGGCTTACATCCCCACAGAAACAACCGTTTCTCCAAACACAAGAGACAGTGACACCAAGTCGGTGCCAGTGTGGGGAGGCTTCAGCAGTTCAGACGCCAGTGGGAACAGACCATTGGGTGCAGCAGATAATCCAGATGGGTTATCAGATCGAGTTCCTACAAATCCCCCCTGACCGCTTCACCCCATCTCCGAGATCAACCAACCGTCTCAAACATGCAAGAACCTTGGCAGCCATAAGACACCTACGACAGATAGAAGCCATTGAGCATGTTCCACAGGAAGAGAGATCCTCTGGTGTCTATTCCATTTTTTCCACCGTTCCCAAAAGTGACGGGGATTAGCGCGCCATCTTGAATTTAAAATATGGAGACCCTACGCTCCATTGTAGAGGCTCTTCGCCCAGGCTTTCTCCGCTTCAGCTACGCAAATCATCACTTCCAATTCAAGGCACTGCCATTTGGTCTCTCCTGCGCCCCACGGGTCTTCACAAAGGTCCTAGTCAACCTGGTGGCCCTGCTCAGACGAGAAGGCATTCACGTCTACCCCTACCTAGATGACCTCCTGATTGCTGCTCCCACAGAATGCATGGCCACACAGTGGGGGTGATGCAGGTGCTAGAGGATCACGGGCTCCTCGTCAACTTGGACAAAAGCCACACATCCCCATTGCAGCAACTACAACACCTGGGAGTCATCATAGGCACCACACACAACATGCTTTACCTCCTGGAGGACAAAGCACCCAAAATCTCCACCATGGTCCTATGCACAATCTGATCGAGAATGACCGGCCTGTCTTCGCTACCAAACTCCAGGGCCAGATGATTGCCTGCATAGACTCTGTTCCTTGGGCCTGGCTGCATGCACACCCCTACAGTGGTTCCTCAAACCCCATCAGCATTGAGGAAGCATGCATTGAGGAAGCATACAAACTCAACAACAGACCTACTCCTCCTGGCATCACAGCACACTCGATACGCAGTGTGGCCATGTCAGCGGCCTTCTTCAACCAGGCGTCGGTCGAGGAGATCTGTAAGGCAGCCACGTGGTCAACAATCTCACCTTCGTCTGCCACTACCACCTAAACGAGTACGCCTTAGCAAATGCCGCCTTTGGCCATCGGGTGCTCCAGCTCGTCATTGATGAAGACGACACCCACCCTTTGATGTCATAGCTCTTGGACAACCCATCTGTCTCCCAGATGCTTTCCGCCTCAGAGTGAGAATGGGACCTTGGGTACTTACCATGAGGGTTTCTTTCTTCTCTGAGGTAAGGAGAGCATCTTGCCCCACCCTGGGGCGAAGACTGGAGCACCCTCTGGATCCATTCTACAACACTGGTCAGCAGGGGTGAGCGGGCCTCCCCCACGCTGTAAACTGTCTATAGCAGCAGTCACTACTGTTTCCTGATTTTGATGTTGCGTTCTCTGTTCTGAG
The DNA here is from genome assembly GCF_029931775.1 of Euleptes europaea. NCBI lineage: Eukaryota > Metazoa > Chordata > Lepidosauria > Squamata > Sphaerodactylidae > Euleptes > Euleptes europaea. Next base: position 148,801,337 of record NC_079312.1, read on the forward strand.
TTGCAGTTATTTATATAACTTCAAAACTCTCTCCAGCAATAGCCATTCCATCTGGTTGTTATGGAATAGTTGCATGTTATCTAAGACTTGACGGCTGAAATTGCTTGTTTCCTCTTCCTTTCCTGTCCTGTCTTCCTTTTGCGTTGTGTCTATGGTATTGTAGGCAGGTACCATGAATTGTAAACCTGCTGAAAGCATCCACAGAAGGTTGTTCTTTTAAGTTTATTAAATGAATAAATTGAAGCCCCACCTCCAACTACTGGAAATCTTATTTAGCAATTCTGATTTAAGAGATTTCAGCAGACACTTCCAAGTTTTGTAACCTTAAGGGCTAGAAACTTGGTTTTAAAAACTGAGCTGCTTAATGAATTCTCCATTCATTTATGCATTCTGTGCTCCATCAGAATCATAGCATCCACGCAACTCTGTTAGTTACTCACTAGGTAAAAATGTGACCAGTTTAACTTTCTCAGTGAAAGAGTAACTCCAAATGGTTATCATCTTTGGCAAACAGTGTAAAATGAGTAGCAAGTAGCAAGCCTAATCAATAGAAGGAGGAAATGGGCATATGGTCTTATAGTTTTGTGGCCAAGAGCAAATATCTTCTCATTTTGTGTTGGTTTCTTAAAAAAAATAAACTGGTTTTACCTCTAAGTTTAGGGCACAAGATCAGGTGGTTGTTGACTCCAAGGATGAGGGTTAGAAAGGTGTGGTCAATGGAAAAGTAAAACTTTGGTATTCCTGGAACATGTAAATACTTGCTGAAATTCAATAGGAAGCTCTCCTTGGGTATTGTTGTGTGTGCATGTTATTGGTTTCTAGGTGAAGTTGCATAGTCGAGCTCCATCCCAAAGGAGTTTGTTGTTACTTCACATCTTAGAGCGGCTTCCTGCTTTTACCTTGAAGTTGCTGGAGTCTTCATATCAGTCACATATTGGAGAAAACTTGTGTCTGTTTCTGAAATTGTCAGGTATGTGCCTTGTGTCTTCTTGCTGGTATGGGATCTAGTGTGGGAATTCTTGGGGATACACACTCCCCGCCCTCCTTTTGTGTGCAGACTTTTGTAGCAAGCCTTAGTTTGTAACATCAAATCACAAACTTTTCAAACCAGAATTCTAAGTCATGGTTTAATTGTGGCTTGAAATTGAGAGAATTTTGTGGTCTGGACACAAGCTGCATATTGCCACAGAAGTGGAAACTATTGATTTCTGAGCCAGACTCTTGGGGATGGGACAGCAGAAAGGAAGAAATGATGTTTGTGATTGTGAGACCGAGGATCCCTGAGCCTTGTCTTTAATGCTGGCAAATTATGGTATATTGATATATGTGGAACTTGCCTGCATGTTCCTCATATGCAGATATTTTTCACTCAGGAGATTACCTGCAGGGAAGTTACGGTGACTAGTGAAGTATGAAATCTGACTCAAAGCAGGGGATGTAAACATGAGTGGAAATACACATTTTAAATGCCTGAACCAGTGTTTATTGAGATCTTACGCTGGAAGTGATGGCAATCACAGGGTTGCCTTCAAAAGTAGCCATTCCCGTGTCATTTCTCTCCCTGGTGTCTGTAGTTTTGTGACAAAATGTCATCATACTGTGCATTTCCACCTTATTGGCTGTCAGTGAAGTGGGGAGCAATGAAATTAAGATGTCACATTTCCTTGACTGCACTTTATAGGGAGAAGAAGGGGATGTGACACAGAGTTCTGTTTCACAGCATCAACCCCTGGTTCTGGCCTCTAGTATTTGCAAGCTGATCTCAGAGTGAAAAGGACCACAGAGACCTTTACCAAGGGTGATCAGCTATATTTTACATGATATTAAAGTCTGTGCTTTTAATAATACTGTAGATCTTTCTGTAAAGAGGGTTTCCATGGATAGTATTCTCAGTCCTCCTGTAAAGTGCTCTAGAGAACCCTTGCAATGTTTGTCACCTGCCTTAAGTGAGGAACTGGTAACCTTGAGGTTCTCAAATAGGACAAATCCTTCAGAGAGAAACAAGCCTTGATGCATAAAGTAGGGATGTGCATATTGATATGCCAAATACCACCCTACCCTACCTAAAAAATACATTTTCGGTATTTTTAGGGAGAGGGATTACCGGCAAAAAAAATGGCAGCAATAAATGGGAGCTGAAAAAGCGGACCTGAATAATGTTGAATTTATTCGGTATTATTCAGGCCGCGTTGGCCCTGCCACCATTTCCCCTCCCCTCTCCTCTTCCCTCTCCTTTTACTTACCTGCTAGATGACGACTCAAATCCACGCTGCCCGCCTTCTCCAGAGAGCGGAGTGGTGTGGATCTGAGCCACATCCATGCTGGTTGCCTTCTCCAGAGTCCAGAAAAAGGGGTGGTGTGGATCTGAGGCACATCCCTGCCACCTGCCTCCTCTGGCCTCCAGAGAAGGGGGTCGGCATGGATAGGAATGCCCCGCCTTCCTGTCCATACAGGAAGATGGGGGAGTTTCTATACTTCCTGCCTGTGGGCTTTGTGGAGTTGCCTTCCTGTCAACGCTACTTGCAGGGTCAGGCCTCCACATGGAGGCCCAATCTGGCAAGTAGCATGGAGAGGAAGGCAGAGGTGTTTCTATCCCTGCTACCTGTGCGCTCCATAAAGTCTTGAGTGCACAGGCAGTGGGGATAGGAACGCCCTCGCCTTCCTATTGCAGTGGGGATACTAAACTGAAGACTGGGGTTGCTCGCTTGTATATTTTGGGTTCAAGTTTATTAACCCAAAATTTTATTTCTGGGTTTAATAAATCTGAACCTGAAAAGTACCAGAAAAAAATTGGTGCACCCCTACCCCAATATAAAGGGCTCTAACAGAGAGAACAGTGGGAAGCAGCATCCTCTGTGCCAATCTTTATGAGCAACTAAAGGCCAGGGATGACACCTAAAATGATGCTATCTCTTTAATTATAATGCATTTATGTATAATAGAAGCTATAAAGTAGTTGCCTCTGTCTTAGGTGAGGCCAAATGGTGATAAGCAAAGTTCTGGGACATGTTTCAACATGATGCTTTCCCAGACACTTTGTTTTACCTCTGCAACACCCTGGAATCTTCCAGTACTGGTGTGTAGAAATGGATATATCTGCAGACAGCCTGATACCCTGGTATTTTGAACAGCCCTCTCATATAGGAAATCTTATCTTTCTTCAGGTTTGTGTGTTGCAACCTAGTTGGCTGTGCACTAGTAAAAGGAAGGGCTGCGTTCACACTCTGGGCTGGGATATGTGGGCAGTGTTTATAAGAGAGCTGACAGAAGCTTTGCAAAAGGGAAAAGAATAGGATAAGCACAACACAGGCTTCATGGCCATAAGTAGCACTGCCTAATGCTCCATTTTGTGAGAGGTTTGGCTTCAAAACACAGGAATCAGGAAAGCATCATCTGGTATTGGTTGGCATAAGAGAAACCTTTTATTGTCCATCGGAAGTACTAAATAATAATAATAATTTATGTGAAGATGCTCAGTATCATAAAATATCATAAAATATTATTTCAGTAAGCGAGCTTAGGCTAGCCTCTATTCTCTCCATCCACCAACTCCAGTTCTGATATCCTTTTCTTTGCTGGTATCCTTAGCGTTTTAAATGCTGTTAAAGTAAGTTGCCCTGGGGCCCTTTTGTGGAGATTGTGGGATGAAATATTTTAAACATGTAAGTAAACTTCTGACACCCTCTAAAGTGTAAATGTCTGGCCTAGTCTTCAGTTTCTGGTAGTGGCATTTGTAGCATTGTTTCTATGTTTTACTGAGACGGTTCTGCCCTTTTATATTAGGTATTTGCTGACTCTTCCTTTAAAAAAGAAAGAAGGTAATGTGGTTTCTACAATACAGTCAAGTTTGGGAATGCAATGAAATATTGGTTTCCCTCTATAAACAATCTCCCAAACCCCTCTCTCTCTCTATACATCAGCTGTCTGCATATCTGGTCAAGGCATAAAAGAACAACACTACTGCTCTGTATTTGATCTTTGGAAGGGATAGTTCACAGTCAATAATAGGTGGCAGCTGTGGTGAAGAAGCTTAGATAAGTCTGGCCATGAGAAGTGTATGGCCAAAGACCTGCTCTCTGCTCCATCCCAAAGGAGCTTTTTAATTCAAATGTTCAAAGGCTCCAGCAGGAACAGAGTAAAGGGAAATTAGTCCATTTGTGTGTTTGGTGGTGTAAACTCAGCCTCTGAACAGTAATTGAGCAAACTGATCTACAGGACCAGCCTTTGAATGGAGATCGCCGCAGACCTGGTCTGTGTGGAACCCAGAGAATAAGGGGAAGGAACTGGTAAACTAGTTAACTTTTCGAAACGTGTTGGAAGGTTTCTCAAATGTTGTCATTAACCTTTGCTCTGAACATCACTTGCTGAAGGAGAATCCAAAGTGGAATGAAAGGAAATGATGGTTGGTGGAGAGGGAGGGTTTTTGATACACAGAGGGTTCAGAGAACCAAGTAGTGTTTGTGGCTCTGATAAGGAGATAACTAATTCTTGGGTTGACCTGTTCCAATACTGGGGCTTTTTTCCCCATGAAGCAGCCCTTGAGAGTACTGTGTCGGGTTCCATTCAGTGGAGAAAAGTTAAAGCTTGCAAACAGATTATCTGCCAGGCACCAGATTTGTTAGTACATTTTTAGCACTGATGTTCTTTCTCGGTTCTGGGTTGGAAGGGCATCTTGATTCGTGGGTATTACCATCACGTGCCCAGGGAGGCAGGACCAAAATTTCTCTTCCGCTTCCTGTCTCCCTGGGTGGGAAATCCAATTTCCGTTCTGCCTTGTGTAGGGTGGCAGCGAGTAGCTGGAGCTCCGTCGCGAGAGAGATTTTTTCCCTTTCCTGTGTGTCCTTTCCTGATTATTTGTCTCCTATTGTAAGGATCCCTTGCCCTTTCCTTCCTCCTCCTGCCGCTTTTAGACGTGGTCGCGTCTAACTTCCCCTCAGACTTCCCAGCCTTACCCCCCCTCTCCTTTCCGTTTCTTCTTCGCCCCTCGGGCAAGATGGCGGATGGCAGGAGGGACTCGGACCTCTTGTCCGAGGGAGACCAGGACCCAGCCCTCGTTGTTTCAACAGGGCGGAGGCGGAGAGATCCGCCAAGTGGCCGGAGCGGCGGCCGCACGGCGCACGGCTCCGAGGGGGCAGCCGCAGCAAAAAGGGTGCGCTCTGAGGAGCCGCTCCAAAATGGCTCCAAAACGGACGAAGGGCACGATCGGGTGCAAACCGTGGGCCCAGCCCCGGGGAACCCGGTGATCGGAAGTACTCTATCCAAGTTCGATTCTACCGGCAGGGGTAATGTATGCAGCAATGAGCCTGAGGCTCCGGTTACTAGGAGGGAAGTGATAAGCTTGTTTAATGGGGTGCTTGATAAGCAAGCACAAAATATGAATGCCTTCAGGGATTCCATGGCCCCTTACTTCAGGGTATCAACCCCCCTCAGGCTAATTTTTCCAATCCCCAAGAAAGGGGGGAACAAGGGGGTCAACCAAACTCCCAGTGGCGCACCGGCCTCTGAAGACTATCTATCAGTGGCTTCTGACCCTGAAACTAGGGAGGAAGGAGAATTTGACTCCGACGAGAACACCCCAGTCCTCCTGGAGGAACAACATCCTCGCCTGTTCCTAGCAGAGGACTTCCAGGCCCTCCTAAACAGAGCACTAATTGCTCTGGACCTCAATGAGGATCCAGAGCCCATTGCTGATCCCAAACCAAAGGCCAAGAAGAAGGGGGCTAGGGAGTTCTTTCCCAGCACCAAACCCCGGGGCTGGGAAATCCCCTTCCCAGAATTCTTCGAGACTCAAGTCCAAACTGAATTCGACAAGCCCCTCTCAAACAGGCAGTTTTCTGTAAGTATTAAGAAACTTTACACAATGGTGCCACAGGCCACGTCGCTATTTCAGCTATCGCTTATAGATTCCCCTGTGACAGCGATCCATTCTCAGGATTTACCCGCTGAGGATGGGATGGGAAGCATCAGGGATCCCCTTGATAGGAAAACTGAAATCCTCTCCAAAAAAGTGCATGAGGCTTCCACCCTGGCTATTCAGGCCTCGGCGGCAACCTCAATCATGGCAAGAGCCTCCATAGTATGGCTCAGAAAGATCATACAGTTGTACACTGGAGACAATCGCAAGCTGACAGAGGGGCTCAATAGACTCCTCAAGGCGGCGGCCTTTATGGCAGACGCATCCCTAGACGCCATGTCCTTCGTAGCCAGGGCCACTTCTTCCAACGTTGCCATCAGACGGGCACTGTGGATTCGCCCATGGCAGAATGAATTAAAGAACAAGACTCTAACCATGTCTTATCCCTATTCAGGGGGGAACTCTTCGGGGAAAGACTAGAAAAGATTCTAGTGGAAAATAAAGATAAAACGAAGGTACTCCCCAGGTCTTTTAAAAGAGATGGGAGATCCTCCTCCTCCTTTCCCAGCTTTAGGCCTTCTCATACACCCACTCCATTTAGACCAGATCAGAGAAGGGGGGCTTGGAGCAACAGCAGTAGCTACAGGGGATCATCTCACAGGGGGGAGTGGCAATTTTTTTCGTCCCCCCCAGGGACATCAACAATTCTCAAACAACAAGGGAGATAAGTTCCCCAAGACTCCTAAACAGTGACGCCAACTGCCCGGAGATAGGGGGAAGACTCCTCCTCTTCCACGAAGTGTGGGAAAGATCTTACACCGACGCCTGGGTGTCTTAGGTCATTCAGTCAGGCTACCTGATAGATTTCACCAATGTTCCCCGAGACAAATTTGTGAATTCCCCAAGATCTGTACGGGCAGAGAAACACAAGAGAACTCTGGAGGCAATCATGCATCTCCAGCTGATTCGAGCCATAGAGCCGGTTCCCCAAAACGAACAGGGAAGTGGGGTATATTCGATTTTCTTTACAGTCCCCAAGAAAAATGGGGACTGGAGAGCTATATTAGACTTGAAACATCTGAACAGGAGCGTACGTTACAGAAAATTCCACACGGAGACTCTCCGATCCATATTAGAAGCTCTCCAATTGGACCAGTACCTCACTTCCTTGGACTTGAAGGAGGCATACCTCCATGTCCCCATTCATTGCTCCCATCGCAGATTTCTCCGGTTCTGCTACAGCGGGAACCACTCAGTTCAGGGCCCTCCCCTTTGGGTTGACCTCCGTTCCCCGCATCTTCACCAAAATCCTGGTGATGCTGGTAGCGCTGCTCCGCCAGGAGGGGATCACTGTGTTTCCGTATCTCGATGACCTCCTGATTTGCTCGAGCTCCAAGGAGCAAGCTCTAACTCACACCTCCAGGGTAATCCAGGTTCTCACTTCACACGGTTTTTTGGTGAACATAGAGAAGAGCCACCTGATCCCCTCACAAAGGTTGGAACACCTGGGGGTCATCATATACACACACAACAACTTAGTGATTCTACCCCAGGACAAGATAGACAAACTGCAGACTCTAGTCAAAGCCACCATCGGCTCCAACCGGGGCAAGATCATGGGCCTAGCCAAACTGCTAGGGAAAATGGTAGCCTGCATCAGTTCGGTACCATGGGCCAGGTTCCACTCAAGGGAACTCCAGATGTTACTTCGTCCTTATCAGGACCTTATCACGTAGAGCAGGGACAGGGTAATCTCTCTATCCCTGGCCTTTCGGCATTCCTTGATCTGGTGGCTAAAGAGCAGCAACCTCAACAAGGGAATGCACTTCATAGTGGAAGATCAGATCCAGCTGTTCACAGATGCCAGCCTGGAGGGGTGGGGAGCCACCTGTCAGTCCCTGGTAGCCCAGGGATCCTGGTCCGAAAAAGAAAGAAAGTTTCACATAAACAGGCTAGAGCTGAGGGCGTTACTCCACTTCCAGCACGTCATTCGACATAAACATGTCTTGGTCCGGACGGACAACATCTCGGCCAAGGCATACGTCAACGAACAGGGGGGGTCGAGGTCTCCCGGTCTCCACAAGGAGGTAAAGGCGATTTTCCTCTGGGCGGAGTTAAACCTGTTGTCTCTTTCCGCAGAGCATATAAGCAGGGTTCTAAATTCGCAGGCTGACTGGTTGAGTCGGCAAGTCCTAGATGAGGGGGAATGGTCCCTCAACGTGTCCCTCTTCAGATCGATACAAGAGAGGTTCGGACGACCCAAAGTGGATCTCTTTGCCTCGGCAAACAACCATCTTCTTCCCAGGTTTTTTACCCGGTACTTTCATCAGGAAGCAGAGGGCATGGACGCTCTAGTGGCCCCATGGCCGCAGGAGCTCCTGTTCGCATTCCCGCCCATTCCCATACTTCCAAGAGTAGTGAGGAAAATTAGGAAGGAGAGGGCTTCAGTCATACTCATTGCTCCTCTATGGCTGAGGAGACCCTGGTTTCCCAGCCTACAAAGAATGTCAGTCCAACCCCCCTGGGAGCTTCCGGCCATCCCAGAGCTACTACATCAAGGTCCCCTGTTTCACCAAGAACCTCAATGGCTCCGCTTAACTGTGTGGAAATTGAGTGGGGATCACTGCTAGGGATGGGCTATTCTCCCGCAGTAGTAGACACAATGCTGGAAGCTAGAAAGCCATCAACCAGGAGGATCTATAATACCTCCTGGAGAGCCTTTGTACTGTGGTGCAAACGAAAGTCCATTGACCCCCTTTCCCCAGGGAACCCCAAACTTCTGGAATTCCTTCACGAAGGCCTGCAACTGGGCCTCTCAGCATCCACCTTACGTAGGCAGGTGGCGGCCTTGTCCACTGTTCTAGCTGAGGTAGAGGGGTTCCCCGTCTCGACACCCACATATCATAACGTTCTTAAAGGGTGTGACACAAACTAGACCGCCAGTAGTGCATCGCTTTCCTACTTGGCTCCTCAATGTAGTCCTTTCGGCGCTGACTAGGCCACCCTTTGAACCAATCAAGGAGGTGCCCCTAAGAATTCTGAGGATGAAAACTATTTTCCTCACAGCGGTGACTTCTGCTCGACGAGCGTCTGAGCTCAGAGCCCTCTCCTCCAGAGAAGGTTTCTGCGTTTTCCATAGGGACAAGGTGGTATTGAGAACGGATCCCACCTTTATCCCCAAGGTGAATTCCTTGTTCCATAGGTCTCAGGAACTCCATTTACCTTCCTTTTGCCCTCATCCTGTACACCCCAAGGAAAAACAATGGCACAAGTTAGACCTACGCAGACTTCTGAAGGTTTACCTTAGCCGCACAGTTGACATCAGGAAATCTGATGCCCTCTTCATTTCCCTAACCAATCCCAACAAAGGGGGGAAAATGTCTAGCTCCTCCATCAGCACGGCAGTCAAGCAGTGCATTGTGGAGGCTTATAGGGCCAGCAAAATTCCTCCCCCCACAGGAATCACCACACATTCAGTGCGCAGTGTGGCCACGTCAGCAGCATTCAACAGACAAGCTCCCCTGGAAGAAATTTGTAGAGCAGCCACCTGGTCGACAGCCTCTACCTTTGTCAAGCATTATAAAATTGACTCCAGGGCATCCGCTGACACAGCCTTTGGTAGGAGGGTCTTGCACCAGGTCTTGGACTGATCCCGAGTCCCACCCCGGGGTATAGCTCTTGGATATCCCACGAATCAAGATGCCCTTCCAACCCAGAACCGAGAATGGAGCCTTGTGTGCTCACCGTGACGGCTCCTTCTGTTCTGGGTTGAAGAGCATCTTGCCCACCCTTCTCAGGTCCAAGACACAGATTTTTCTACACATAGGGGGCTGAAACCGGGGTTTCAGTTTATACAGCAGCTTATAATTCCGTTATGACACTCCCTATGTCCGCCATGCGCTGTGGATCTTTCCTTATTATTCCTTATCTGTTAACGTTGTTGTTCTCGTTCATGGAGCTCACTGTTTTGTTTATGTGCAGTGGTGGTGTTTGCCTTCTATGCACTTACCTGTCTCCTTAGCTCGGCGAGTCCGTAAACTGGATTTCCCGCCCAGGGAGACAGAAAGCGGAAGAGAAATTTTGTTCCTGCCTCCCTGGGCACGTGATGGTAATACCCACGAATCAAGATGCCCTTCAACCCAAAACAGAAGGAGCCGTCACGGTGAGTACACAAGGCTCCATTCTCAGTGAAAAATACATCGTATCAGTAATAGAATAGCTAGACTAGTGCTAAAAAACAAGCTGCTTGCTGTAGCTTTACACTGCAGAGAGTAGGCTAAATAAATCAGCTCGTGGCTCTTAGCTTTGCTTTTTATCTGTTTTTCTGCTGTGTAGTGCGGCCCCCTTTCTGTGTGTGCTTCCATTCCAGGGCTGGTGAATTTTGAAGGGTGGGAAGGAGGATAGAAATCTGTTAGGTCAAAGAACAAATATAGTTGTGTTTGCTTGAGAGAGAAATTCATAAAGTGTTCTATATGGTATTAATTTGGCCATAAAACCCTGGTTTGTATGTACGACACAGTGTTAATCCACCATGTCTGTAGCGACAGAAAAGGACAAAATAATTACCTGTGAGGGTTGTAGGAGTGAATCAGAATTAATAGACCAGTCATAAGCTTTCTTCATGCTCCACCCTTCAATGTCAACTCTTCAATCATCGGCAGAACGGCTGCTGTAGGGAGTGGCTTTCTTAGGGAAACGACCAGTTTGTGAGTAGCACCCATTCACTCTCTGACTACCATTCTGAGCAGCAGGCTCATGAAACATTTGCTCCTCTTTTGAAGTGCTGTTGCTAGAGCTGTGAATTCCTGTTCTGGCACGTTTGGGAATCCCAGATGCTTCAAGGTGAGCTCTTCCTCTCTCTTCCCTCTAGTTTCTGACCCTTTTGGAGCTGCATTGTTTAACTCTAGGCTTGCTTGTACAGTGATTCTGATGAATTAACTTGAACTTGAATATTGCAAACCTTGGTGAATGTGACAGAATTGTGGCGTCTGTAGCTCTTCCTTCAGTAGTAGTATAAGGAATAAGGAAGAAGCATGGAGCTTCCTTTGCTGAGCACTATGTAGGAATTCCCTTGGCTCATGGTCTGTCCATGTCATCTTTTCCTTTCTCTAAGAACTCATAACAATCCTTTAAAAGATGTTAGGCTGAAAGAGAGTGCCTAGCCTAAGGCTTCTCTGTGAGCCTCCCTGCACTGTTGGGATCTCAACCTGGCTTTGAACATCCAAGCACAGCTCCAAAACCAATGCACTACCCTGATGTGCGCTCTCTCTAAAGCTCGCAGGCTTTCCAGGAGCTAACGCTCCGGGTCATTGTTTCTTTCTCCTTGCTTCATCACACTGTTGTAAGAGTTAAAGTTCCTGTTTACTTTTCTGACTAAACATGAGCTAGTTTGCAATCTGTGTGTTGGCAAATGACTTCATGCCTCTTGGCGTATCCTGTGAATCTCACTGAAGAGTCTGGATTGTTCTCTGAGGGGTGCGTTACAATTACCAAAGGCCCTTGTAGTTTTGCCAGAGTGTCTCCTGGAATCTCTGTGGGAAAGCTCACCTAGAGCAGAATCTGAGCTAGAGGTGTTTATTTACTCAGGCAATATATTTGAATTCCATGCTTCTTGTGTTGCAGCTCACGCTTGCTTAGGACCAAACTAGATGTGACAGGGTAGCTGCACAGGCATATCCTCTGCTGGTATTTAATAGAGTGTGCACGTGTCTATTCTCCACAGCATTGCTCGCTTTCAGTATCAGAGCTCAGCAATAGAGAATGGTGCTTGAAGCAGCTGGGGAAGGGGGAGCAGTTAGCTTCCTCATCAGCATGCTCCTTTTCATGTACCCCCCAAAGACCCCACTTTATGTGTGAACAGGGCACACATAAGCTGTCCTCAAAGATGGGTTATAAGGAGAACAGTTGGTTTTTATACCCAACTTTTCTCTACCTTAAGGAGTCGCAAAGCAGCTTACAATCGCTTTTTCTCCCCCCCTCCAGGCATCTTGTGAGGTAGGTGGGGCTGAGAGAGTTCTTAGAGAACAGTGACTGTCCCAAGGTCACCCAGCAGGCTTCATGTGAAGGAGTGAGGAATCGAACCTGGTTCTTCAGATTAGAGTCCACTGCTCTTAAGCACTACACCACGCTGGCTCTCTAAATGAAATAGGGCAGTGATGGCTAACCTTTTAGAGACCGAGTGCCCAAACTGCAACCCAAAACCCACTTATCGCAAAGTGCCAACACAGGTAGTCCACATGGGGCTAGGGGTTGCCAGGTCCCTCTTTGCCACCTGTGGGAGGTTTTAGGGGCGGAGCCTGAGGATGGTGGGGTTTGGGGAGGGACTTCAATGCCATAGAGTCCAATTGCCAAAGCGGCCATTTTCTTCAGGTGAACTGAAATAGCAGATCTCCTGCTACTACCTGGAGGTTAAGCAACCCAAAAAAACACCTCTGTACCAATACCAAAGGTAAGGAAGGAAGTATACTCATACAGAAAGCCTACTCGTACAGTTGAAAACAATATATTGGTGTAAACAGCAGCTATAAGCAATAAATATACAGTACAGCAACAATCACTCCTAGGTGGAATTCTTCAGAAAGCTGAATAAACCGGGAGATGATCGTTTCAATGTCTTGAATTCTTCCTCAGTCCCGTTTCTGTACAGCATGTGAAAAGTGATAATACTTAACAACGTTTATAATAACTATACATCTACAATCTCTAATTTACAAAAATATGCCAAATAAACAGATATTTTACTTACAATCATTTCTTTCAGTAGTTTTCAATGTTAGCTTACATAGCTTCAATGTTTCAATGTTTCTCATTTCCATGTATAATTCCTTCATGGAAAGTGTAATAACCATACATTCAGTAAGTTAATAATTCCTCATGGGATATTCAATTCATATAGTTGCTAAAGACAAGTTCACAATTTCAGCGTTCCTGCTCGGGATACAAGCTGTGGTGAATGAACTCCACAGCTAAGCAGCTTAAGTGGTAGCCGGTGTAACACGACGGCAAGTTCTTAAAGTAACAGTACATCTTAAAGGAACAATACACTCAAATGAAGCATGATAAATCATTCTCTAAGTTCAGACCTTTGGGTTCTAGAGAGTCAAACAAGTGTATGAAATATGCTTTTTTTTGACGGAGCAGTCTTTCCGTGTCTCTCCTATCCCAACATTTACCCCGAAGTCTCCATTCAACGAAGAAGCGCAGGTCGTTCTCATTATGATGTAACTTGGTGAAATGTTCAACAACAGGAGCAGTACAATTTTTAGAGCGAATTCTCGACCTATGCTCTAATATTCTAGCTTTGATTGGACGAATGCTAGAGCCTATATAAATCCGTTGACATGGGCAGATCAAGCAGTAAACGCAGAATTTCGTTTCACAATTAGAAAAATTGTTAAGTTTAAATGTGAAATCCGAGTCCACTCTCTTGAATTCCTTGACCTCTAAACTAAAGTTACAAGCCAAGCATTTCTGACATTTAAAGTGTCCTTTAACCTTAACATCATTGGTATCATGAGAAATGTCAGAGTGTATCAATTTATCACGGATGCATGCCGTTCTGCGGTAACCGATCTTGGGTATTGCTTGACATCCAAGGATATCCGACAAAAGATGCCAAAGCCGCCGGATCGCACCGGTAATGTGGCTAGACTGGTGGGTATACTCAAAGCAAAGATAAGTGCATCCCCATGCTGATTGCTCTCAGTATTTTGATAAATTAAAAAAGACTGTTATGCGGGGGGGGGGGGGCTGATGGTGGGGACAGCCCTCTGCATGCGTTCAGAGGCACCTTCGGTTGCATGAATGAGCAGAGTGGAAACCCAAGCTAAGCGAAGGGCTTGGCTCCAGCACAAACACCACACGGGCCCCCGTTCAGCCCTCACCGCCAACCCCCTGCGCTGCAGTCACCAACCAGCCCGCCGCAGACGGCGGCCCAGGCATCCCACTCCCGGTCCAGCCCCGTCCCGGCTCCACCTCTTCTAGTCCTTGGCAGAAGGCTCATCGTTGTCTTCACTTCCGGAGCGTGCAGCTGGCGATTGCGGAGAAGGCACTGGGAAGGAGCCCGGCGCTTCCCGGAGGAGCCGGGAAGGCACCACTGGAACGAACACAGGCAAACTGTGCTGGGGCGACAGCTCGTGTGCCCACAGAGAGGGCTCTGAGTGCCACCTCTGGCACGTGTGCCATAGGTTCGCCACCACTGAAATAGGGCAACTGGTTGTCTGCTGTAAGAAATAGTATGCTGGACTAGATGGACCACTGGTCTGATCCAACAGGATGTTATGTGCTTAAGTAAATAAAAAAAAATAGTTTAGCCTAAGCACAAGTCATAACCTAAGAAATCTCCAATTCTAATTGTGCTTCTGCCATGAATTCACGTTGTGCCTCTTAGAATGGTGCAACAGAAAACTGGGGGGAGACTGGGGCCAGTTTTATGGACATTCCTAGGAATTGTTATGCTCCCCATCTGTGTCATATCCTGTGGGGGGCTGATCTGCTGACACTTATCTGCTGTGGCACCCAGGTATAGTTATGGCCATCTGATTAGGATTTTAATGGTTTTAATGTTTACGGTTTTAAGGAGGTATATTAGATATTTATGTTCTTAATTGTTGTTACCCGCCCTGAGCCTGGTTCGCTGGGGATGAGGGCGGGTTATAAATTTGAAAAATAAATAAAATAAATCCTGCCAGATTACAAGGCAAGGTAGAAGGGGAAAAGATGTGTAGTAGGTCTTTTGGCTCAGATCATGCACAGTTTTAAAGAGAGCTTAATCTCTCAGGTCAGAGGAGAATTCCTGTTCAAATAATGCCAGTTCTCTTGCTCAGTCATTCACTTACTCATAAAAAGATGAATGAGTGAGGCCGTGTGGAAGCCTAAGCACATCCATGACCCTATCTTACCTTTTCCAAAGGGATAAGGATGAAAATTCATGCCATGCCAGCCAATGTGCATGGAAGTACTCTTTTGGCTAATACAGATATTGTATACCTTTTAACCTGCCATTTTTAACGGTAGGAAGGCTATCTAACATTCTATGACAAACTTATGTTTCCATGGTGCACATTTACCCACGACTGCTTTACATGGTAATTTATTCTTGCAACATCCTTTTGTGAGGCTGTTGGAATGCTTTCTGTTGTGCCTGTGAGGAGTTATGAGTCAGAGATGAGGTGATTTTCCAAAGGCTGTCCTGTGAGTCAGTAGCAGAGTCAGGGACAGAGGCTGTGAATCTGGACTTTTCATGAAAGAGCACTGAGTCACCCAGGGACATCTGCTGGGGTTTTTTTTTGTTCTCTTTCTTACAGTAAATACCAACTCAGGAATTTTCAACTGTGCATGAATCTTGCACTGATGAGAAATGGCAACAGTGCAAACCCAAGGCTTGAAACCACCTCACCATTGCTGGGTTCAGTAAGAAGAACCTTCACTGTACTCTAAATGTAAATGCACATCAGTAGCCCTTTTCAGTCATTACAGTCACATGTACTGGAAGCCTGGCAGCTGTGTGTATAGGAGGTAGCCATGTTCCCATGGTGCATAATTGGCATTTTTGTCTAAAAAGGACAGCATGTGTATTTTCAGCCTCAGTACACACATACCAGAACCGCTGTCCCCGGTACACATGGTAAAACCTAACAGCTGAGAAGGGCTAGTGTTTCTCCCCTTTGTCTGCCTATTTGCTGACCCATTGGCAAGGGGAGACATGTGCCCTGTGGGTATTAGAGAGGTAGAGAGAGATTAAAACATTGCCAATCAGGGACTCCCAGAAGTAGAACTTCTATGGCTACCAAGGCCTATGTGAAGTAGTGTACTGTCTCTTTAAAGCCTCCTTTCCTCGTCACTTTCCAGATCAGGCCTTTATAACATAATTAATCCAGGGTGGTGTTTTTGATACATGCCCATTCACCAAGGTCCTTTAGCTCTGTCCCTTAGTGTGTGTGTGTTAAGTGCCATCAAGTCACTTCCGACTCATGGTGACCCTATGAATCAATGTCCTATCCTTGACAACCTTGCTCAGATCTTGCATATTGAGGGCTGTGTCTTCCTTTATTGAGTCAATCCATCTCTTGTTGGGTCTTCCTCTTTTCCTGTTGCCCTCAACTTTTCATAGCATGATTGTCTTGTCCAGTCCCTTTGTACAGTAGAGGAAATGGTCAGTTCTGTTAGTAAGAGCAGAAGAGGAAGAAAACCAAACCTGCTTCAGTCAGCAATTCTGTACGCAAGTGTTTGAGTGTGAATCCTATTAAATATAGAAGTATTTACTTCTGATTAAACACACACAGGATTGCACCATTGGCGATACATGAGAGGCACTCTGCACACTCTCGCGATTATTTTGTTACGAGAAATTCTGAAAAATGTTACCTCCTGAAAGCAAAGGTGCTGGGGCTCATGAAACTTTCTTTTCTGGAACCAGCAAATTTTAATCTAGATTGGGATAGTTTATATAGTTGATTAATTAATGGTGAATGAAGGCCTTCAACTACTATGTGTGGTCAGGGACTTCCTTGCTATGTGTTACTTTGCAACATGGAAAATATTTTTTTTGAGCTAGGGTTTTTATGAGTTCTAGATCAAATTGAGAACAGATCCTTCTTTTCAATTTGCGATTCGGGTGGCACGCCTACTTATGGTATGAGAAGGAGAAAGTAAATAAAGATTTTAATTTTCATATTATTAGAAAAAAATTATTAAAAATATGGAATAAATACAAATTAGCTTTTGAAAGTAAAACTCCTGGTTGGATTAATCCTATAGAAGCATTTTTGAGAAGAGGTGCACACTTAAATTTGGATGGTAAGGTTTATAGGGAAATGATAGAATTTAAAGATGGGAAGTGGTTACTGAAATCGAGAGAAGAACTTCAAATTAAAGACTGGTTTATGTATTATAAATTAAAGGATGTTTTTAATAAGGACAATAGGTTGGGTTATAATCAAACTAAATCTAACTTTGAGATTATATTAGCCAAGGGCAACAAGGGATTGATAGGTAGGGTTTATAAATTACTTATAGAAATAAACTTAGAACAGGAAAGGATTAAACCAGTGATGTTGAAATGGATGCGAGATTTGGGGCATAATATAGGTCTGGAAATATGGGAAAAGTTATGGAAAAAAGAGTTTAAGTTTACCATCTCAAATGAAATAAGAGAAAATTTATATAAAATGTTTTATAGATGGTATATAACTCCAGTATTATTAAGCAAAATGAAAAAAGATGGTAAGGCCTCTTGTTGGAAGTGTGGTACGGATATAGGTACATTTATGCATGTTTGGTGGTTTTGTAAAAAAATTAGGAGGTTTTGGAGATTAGTTTTGAATGAAACAAATAATTTGATTAAGTCCAAAATTAAGAGAGATCCCGCTTTTTGTTTATTGGGTATTTCAAAACAAGATTTAGATCTAGGTGACAGAGTCATATGTCAATATAGTTTTGCTGCGGCAAGAATCACAATTGCTAAAAAATGGAAGCAAATAAATAAACCTTCAATTAAAGAGTGGAGAGAAAAACTATGGTTGTATATGCGGATGGCCAAACTTACAGCTTTTTTACATGATAAAGATATGGAGGATTTTAAATCTATATGGTCAAAGACCGCCACATATTGGGATAAATCGGCAAAAACGGATTTTGAAACTGTACTTAACGAATTGTAGTATTATGTGATTCTTAATTAACTATAAGATGAGAATTTTTTTTTATGTAGTGTCATAACACCCCAACGGAAGTCCAATGGTGATGGGCACTGAGGTGGAGGTTGGGACTCAGAGCACTATGGAGATATATATTAAGAGAATGTATCTTTTAATTATTAGATAATTAGTGCTCTTTGTATTTCTGTTTGGTTGTTTTGTTTGTATTTTATGTTTTTTTTCTTTTTTGTATGTTTCATTAAAAATTTAATAAAAAATTTATATATAAAAAAAGAGAACAGATCCTTCTTCATGTCATAAACCTTATTCTTCTGATTAGTATGTTGACTAGTGGGTTTTAGGATAAGGGGACATGTGGTAGGATTTCTCTCGTGTATTTGGGTATGCCTGCTGTTGCAAACACAGTAGGAAAAAGAGAGATTGCATTCGGTTGGCACCTGTCTAGGGATTGGTGTTCCTTTTTTTTACCATTGGAGAAATGTTTCTAGAATATCTTCAGCATTTGTATTTTGCAGTGTTGCAAGAGAATGGGAACAAAACCATTGACCACTTTGCCCTCCACCTTATGAGCTCTATTGGGGACCAATGATACTGATTTTTTTCTCATTCATCTCTCTTTCCCATGTAAGGAGTAGTACGCACATCCAGACTCCCAATATTTCCCAAATCCCAGCTTCTGCGTTAACTGGCCTTGTTTCTAATACCAAATGCGTGGTCTCGATGCTGGTGATACTCTGCAGATGTAGAACTTTGTGGATGTATATGTGGACTCTCTTCTACACAGCTCGTCTCAATAAACTAACCACAGCATTAAGTTTTTTAAGATAAGATCAAAGGAAAATTTATGTTGTTGCTAAGGCTGATGCTATGATCTTTGGTAATGGGAAACAAGAAGTGCTGCGATTAAGGCTTAACAGAATTCATTTCATTTATGTTGAGGGAAATACTGTACTGTAATTTGGCTATTTGGCTATTTTAGTAATGTGATGACTTTCCAGAGCTATACTGCAGCTAGAGCCTGTTTATTCTTGCAAAAAGGGGAATGCAGGAGAACTGACTGCATTGCCTGTTCCTGATTTATATCATCCTTTACAGATTGATCTTGGAAGTGTCAAACTGCTGGATCCCGAAAGTATGGCATCAGTAGGTTAGCTAGCCTTTGATTAGTCTATGCAACTCCAGTCAATGACAAGATTTGCTGACCTACATAAACCTGGAGCCTAAACCTTCATAACATTGTAGTGGTAATTCTAGCTGGCTGAAATTTGGGGATCTCACTGTGACAGTAGTGTGACTCACATTGCTGTCTCACAGAGGTCTACATCTATATTCTGACTTGTGGGATTATCTCGTTCATGTACACTCAGGTTTCTATCACTGGCACTAGGATTCCATTGCTGTCCTGATTTAAAAACTGGACAGCTGATGCCTAGAGGGTAAACTCTTTAATGAAGCCCTTGTGAAAAGATTGCTCAGACAATTTGAGCTACTGTGCCAATGCTAGCTTCATATGAGCTCTGTAACAGAAATGGCAATTGAATAAGGTTTTTTAGTAGTCCAGCCATGTGCCCTAACCACTGTCATGCTCTGACTTTACAGAGTTCCCTGCCTCCTGTGCATGGTGTATGTATCTAGATTATCGTGGAAACCATAATACAATAACTGATGGATATCATAGAGGATTATTCACTTTGGTGACAAGCTCATGACCGCAAATCATGAACTGCTGAAGTGTTTTAGAGGGGAAATATAAGAAGATTCCTAGATCAGAGAGGTTATGTCTGTGTGGAACAGGGGACATTGAAACCATCGAACATGCACTGATATGTTGCCCATTGTATCACGAAGTTAGATCAAAGCTTATTTCCCCCCTACTTGGTAAATTCCCTGATGAGTCAGTTGAGCTTTTGGCAAAGAAGCTGCTATTATGAAAAGACCCTCAGCTTACTCTCCAAACTGCCAAATTCTGCGCTGTTGCTATTAAAATATGCAGAGCTTTATTAGAGAATGATGGATTAGAATATTTTACAATTTTATCAATTTTAATATGATAATTTTAACCAGGGGTTGCTTTTATTGACCTTACACCTTTGTATGTATGGGCAGTCTATAATTCTACGGTGCAAAACTATTGTGTCTGGAAACTTGGATGTGTTGGCACATGATTGGTCAGTCGATCGTATTAATAAACTTGACTTGAACTGCTGAAGTGAAGATTTAAGTCTTGAGGAACTAGGGTTCATTATAGGGTTTTAATTGAGTAAGCAATTACAAGATGTAGTGTCTGCACAGTGTATGCCGGCAGAACGGTACCAGATTGTCAGAGACCTGTTGGGATCTGGCTTGCTGGAGGAGGTAGACCGCTTGGTGGCCTGCTGTGACTGTTTTTCTCAGCATTTTGCAGGTAAAATCTCTTATATCTGTTCCAACTTGGATTCTACATTGGCAGCGACAGGGTCAGGTGGTGGTGCAGGGTGCCGACTTGTCCAAATGTATGTGACACTTTTCAGTTTATTCCGTCTGAGGATGAAGACAGGATCCTTGGTAGTTTGAGGCCTATCACCTGCTTGTATGACCCTTACCCTTCCTGGGTACTTAAATCTGGGGGAGAGGCTGGCTTACTGAGTTTGAGAGGTAGTTAATGCTTTTTTAAGAGAAGGGCCTTCTCAGTGATTGCACCAAAGCTCTGAAACTCTCTCCCCAAGGAGATCGGTTTGTCATCTGCTGTTGCTATCTTTCCCCAACAGGTGAAGACTTCATTATTTATTTGGCATTCCCTCAGTGATCCCTCCTTCCTGTCCAATATTTTAATTGCTGTTTTCATGTGTTAGTACATATTTTAACTCTGTTTTTAATTGTTTTAATGCTGTGTGTTTGGAGGGGTTGATTTTAATGGTTTTTATCATGTATGTTTTAAATTGTTAGCCGACTTGGTGGGCCTTGTGAGGGCGGAAAGATGGAATGTAAATTTTGTAAATAAAAAGAATTCCTAATTTTAGAACACAGAGCTTATCCATTATAAAGAGGAGGGCGTTTAAAAAAAAAACACCCTCAAATTTCCTTTTTTGCGTAAGGGAAAATGTGTCTGCTCTTATTACTGTGCATCCTCAGTTAAAATACTTTTTAAAATTATTTGCTGGAGCCATAGGGCAGTTTTTATGTGATAGATTCCAGGGATTTGTAAGGATGCCAACTTAGGGTTGGTGCAAAGAGCCTCTCTCTCTCCTTGACCTCATACCCCGCTATTTCTTACCTCAGCCTTCTTAGTCCAGCTAAATTCATAGTTGCTGGCTTCTTTGTTCCTCATCGCAAAGAGATTGCTCTGGCTGGACAAGCTATGTTGAATATGAGCATCTTTCTTGCCTCTTCCATCAGCACAGCTCCACTGACGGAAGGAGGAAGGGCAATTTTGTTCCCTTCCCTGTCCTCACTGCAGCCTATGACCCTCATATCTGTTACTCCCCCTAGGCCCTGTGATCCAGGGAATCAGCTTTCCTGGGGTCAGAAGGGACTTCTGGAGGGAGAAGGAAGTAGGGAAGATCTATAACAGTCAGTGCCTTCTGCTGACAGATTGCTGGATCCCACCCATTCCCTTTTCCTGAGTGGGATAGAACTGTGCTTTATGGCCAGCTTCATCAATTCTGTTGTAATGGTGAGCTGTAGTGTGGGCTGTGTCAGATAAATATTATATACCTGTCTGTTGAAATGTTATCATTTTCATTATGTAGGGTGTTTTTTTAAATGGGAGTCTATGCTGCCACAGGCCTTCCCTGCTCCAAAGGGCATCAAGTGGTGGGATGAATGTACACCGAAAGCAATGGGAATAACAGGACTTAAGCTTGTACGGAAGGCTCATGTGAAACATTCTCTTACTTTGATTTTTTTTTTAATTCTGCTAACTTGGGATCATAGTAATACTAGTGACAGGGTTCTGAACTTTTACAAGTGCACCATAAGCAATTTGGCAGGGTGGAAGTACAGGGGAATTTCCTGCCTCAGTGACTTCCCCAGCAACCAAGCAACCTGCTTTTCCTAGTCCATGCCCTTAAGGTATAGAAACAATGCGTGAAATTGTATTGCATCTTGATACAAGTAGGCTTTCTGTAATCTTGCTGTTTAACATGGCTAGCTGCCTTGAAAAACGTATGCTTTAATGCAAGATAATGCCTTCTGCTTCAGGCGGCTAGAGCTGTGGGAATTGGGTGACTTTTTGAATAAAACCTGGTCTATCATGTCTATTGGGAGGTCAGGGGCTGATGTTGAGTGCTGGGCTGGTTGTAGCATGACAAAAGATGTCTTCTGGTTAGGGCTGTCAATTTGGTTCGGTCCGAACTGAAAATCAACCGAATTTCCCCTGATTCGGTGATTTTCAGTTCGGACGGATCCGAACTCAAATCTAGCGGGCAACGGGGGGGGGGGGGGCCCGAATTCAGCGAGTTCGGGAGTTCGCGAATAAATTCGGCCAATTCGGCCCCCCCTTCAGGGCAGCCCGCTGAAAGGCGCGGGCTGCCCTTTAAACTGATCTGCGCCTCCCAGCTGGGAGGCTCAGATCAGTTTAAAGGGCAGCCCGCCTCCCTTCAGCGGGCTCCGGGAGGCACAGATGAGTTTAAATGACAGCCCGCCCCCCTGCAGGGAAGCCCGCTGAAGGGGGGCGGGCTGCCCTTTAAACTCATCTGTGCCTCCCGCCCGGGAGGCACAGATGAGTTTAAATGACAGCCCGCCCCCCTGCAGGGAAGCCCGCTGAAGGGGGGCGGGCTGTCCTTTAAACTCATCTGCGCCTGGCGCAGATGAGTTTAAAGGGCAGCCGCGCCTCTCCAGCGGGCTCCGCTGGAGAGGCGCGGCTGTCTTTTAAACTCATCTGAGCCTCCCGCCAGGGAGGCACAGATGAGTTTAAAGGGCAGCCGCGCCTCTCCAGCGGGCTCCGCTGGAGAGGCGCGGCTGTCCTTTAAAGTCATTTGAGCCTCCCGCCCGGGAGGCTCAGATGAGTTTAAATGACAGCCCGCGCCTCTCCAGCGGAGCCCGCTGAAGGGGGGCGGGCTGCCCTTTAAACTGATCTGCGCCTCCCAGCTGGGAGGCTCAGATCAGTTTAAAGGGCCCCCGCGCGCCTTCAGGGAATCCCTGAAGGCGCGCTTCGGCCGAATTTTCCCCCGAACTCCGGATCCCCCCGAATTACCGGGGATCCGAAGCGGGGGAGTTCGGACTTCGGACCGTACCGACCCCACAAGGGTCAAATTCGGCCGAATCCGAACTGTACCGAATTTTTTTTTTTTGACAGCCCTACTTCTGGTTGGTAGTTCACATCTCAGTTTGAGTGGGTGCTGTCGCTTTATTCAAGATAGGACAGTTTGCTGAACTTCAAGCAGCTGTAATTGAATGCAGTCTTTTTAGCAGAATTAGGACTTTGACACTAGTCTGGAATACAAACCTACTTGCCATACATTTAAATTGAGAATATAGTTCCAAGAGTAGCAGCAGAGAGCTTTTGAAAAGGGCCATTTTTGCAGGGATGATACAGATCTGAGAGTTAGTGAGGCCCCTGGCTTCTCATTAGATGAGAAAATTGTAGGTGTTTTCTTGATAAAGTTACATACTTGTGAGATTCCATTATATATTGACAGTCCAATCCATAAGACAGACCTTCTCTTCGTTTAGAAAGAGAGTTCAATTGTAATCTAGCCTTCAAAAAGGCAACTATTATTAGTACTTCTCATTGTTCTGAAATGGATTTAAAAGGGATGGATAAGATACCCCGTTTTTCTTACAGGCATTTTCTTACTTGGAATTTGATATTAAGATTGTTTTAAACTTACTACAGTGTGTAGATTCCACTGCAATTCTAACAATTCCAGCAGATATTAACACAGATATTAAGATAGGTGCAGAAGAAACTTATTTTAGAGTTTATCTCTTCTGTGCAGTTGATTTTGCTGGTGTCTTGAGTTGTCATTTGAGGCCAGTTTTAATCAGCACTGGCTAAAGGCAGTTGGGTGTCTCAGGTGGAAAATTCAAATAATGACCCTTTCCCACAAATAACTGATCCATTTGTCACCTTTGTTTTTCACAATCTGCCACCTGAGCCCTACATTGAGTTGTTCTCCTAGGTGGCTTTATAAAAAGCATTCCAGAATGGAATTTAGGGGTTACCCTACCCAGGGCTAGAGTACGCTATTATCAGGGATAGCAATGGTCAGGTGTAACATTGATTCATGGGTGAAGAGAATGGGGAAATCTGTATGCAGGAAGAAGTGTGCACTCCTATCATCCGATTCCTAAGCTGTGTCTGTGTCTTTCCTTTGATAAAAATGCCCTTTAGCTGTTCTTCCTACAAAGCAGAAGGTAGATGGAAAGAATATTCTAGTTACATCTACTCACAGCCTCTATGAACCACTGCTGCAGCCTCAGTTGCACATGTTCTGATAACAGAAGTTCCTGCCAGCATGGGTTTTGTGCTTGAAATCATCTGGTGCCCTACTGTTGATACCAAATACACGGAAGTCAGAGTCTGAATGAAGAGGCAGAATTCTCTAACACAGCAATAGGGGGCTAGGGTCAGTACGGTGTTTTCTGCCTGAGCAAATGTACAGATAGGCCTAAACTGAACAATATAGTGTAGTTCCAGTCTCAGGGAAGAATCTGAAGTTACTGGTTGTGTAAGTTAACAGTAATAATTCATGTCCTGATTGTACCGTGGAAGATATTTTGAGCTTCAAAGAAGGTAGGATAATCTAAAAACATATAAAAATTGACTTGATAAATTAAATCAAATATCTGTCTGCTCAGGCGTTCTGTTTTCAGCAGCAGTCAGCCTGTAGCCCCAATAAATTTGCTAGTAAAACATGCATGATGAAGATAGCAAACTCCTCTTGTTTGCCCCCAGTATCTGGTAATCCAGAATCTTTGTCCAATGTCTATCGCGTTCTGCTTTGATTGAATCTTGTTTTCTATTTTCTTGCCCACTAACCTAATTTGGAGAATTTCTTTTGGATTTCCAGACATTTTATTGTTTAATTTCCTACTTTGTGAAACTTCCTGTTCTGAAAAGTTAAAACCCATGAGTCAGCTTCTTATCTTATGGTTCCCCAGTTTCCTGTGGAACCTTTGTGAAGGATTTTGTCAAACTTTAATGTTAGTTCATCCTTTTCTATATGGATATTGATCCTTTTCAAAAAAATTCAAATGTTGGTTAGGCATACTTGCAGAAGTCATATGATTCTTCATTACCATGATTGGTCCTTCTATATGTTTTAATATTTCTAGAAGTAGTGCTTTCCTCCAGTTACTTGAAACATTTAGGTTAATGGGTCTATATAATGTTCCTGAATCTCTGTTAGAGCCTTCAAAAAAGAAACTCATTGTTGCTCTAGCAACTTTAAGTAATGTAATAAGGAGGCTGAAGATCAATTATTTGAATTTTGCTTAGAATTTGGGGAGGGGCTGTGGATCAGTGGGAAGAGCCTCTGCTTGGCATGCAGAAGATCCCCTGGTTATCTCCAGTTAAAAGGACCAGACAGTAGGTAATGTGAAAGACCTCTGCCTGAGACCCTGGAGTGCCACAGCCCGTGTGAGTGGACATACCTGTAAGGCAGCTTCATGTGTTTATTAATCAACGTCATTTATATGCTGTCTTTCTCCCCAATATAAACCCAAACCAGCTAATATTGTTCTCCTCTCCATTCTATCATGATAGCAGCCCTGTGAGGTAGCTCATTCTGCGAGCATGACTGGTCCGAGGATATCCAGCAAGCTTCCATGGCAGAGTGGGGATTTGAACCTGGGTCTCCCAGATCCTAGGCTGACACTGTAACCACTGCACCACATGTCATTCTTCAAATGCACTTCCAGAAAGCAAAGCTATATGAAACTGGCAGCAGCTGCAACGAAGACTGGATGCAAAGGATTCATTCCCCATTTCTGTTTACTGCTCTGACTTCCTTCAGAATTTTCTTTTGTACCTTTTAAATCTAATCAGCCTGCCAGCTTTGTTCATTTCACCTTGATGCACTTGATGCACTTAAAAAAATTCATTACTAGTTTTTGATTATTATTTTTTTAGCACTTGGTACTTAGGCCACCTTCCTGGTTTCTGCTTGCATTTCAAGATTCCAATCAGAGAGGGGTGATAGCATGTCCCT
The DNA here is from genome assembly GCF_029931775.1 of Euleptes europaea. Taxonomy (NCBI): domain Eukaryota; kingdom Metazoa; phylum Chordata; class Lepidosauria; order Squamata; family Sphaerodactylidae; genus Euleptes; species Euleptes europaea. Next base: position 148,826,980 of record NC_079312.1, read on the forward strand.
GGTACTGTTATACTTTTGAGGGCACCCTCGCAGTGCTTCTCCATGCTACTTCAGAGCTTTTAGGAAACTTTTCATCTATTTGTTGTCTCATTTCCTTTCTTACAGGCTACACTATTTCTATTCTTCACCTACTTCAGCTATGCGAGCCTTTTTCTCTCAGATTTTTCTCTTTCTTACTGAGAGAAAATCTCGTCGGAGAGAAACAAAATGGCAGCCGGAGGACAAAGCAAGGACGATGGATTCCTCTCAGAGGAAGTTTACCAATTAATGGTATCATTCAGTGCTGCTTTGGAGTAGAAAAGGGTTTCTCAAGAATTTGGTCATGATGTAGTGTTGGGTGCAGCAGGTCCTCTTCCCTAAAAGATTTACCCATGAAGGATTCACTGAATCAAATGCTGTGGCTCAGCCTCATGAAAGTTTGCGCTACTGTAAAATTGTTGGTCTTTTAGATGCCATAGTACTCTTCTTTTTCTTCTGCAACAGGCTAACACTAAGAAATCGAACTGAAATGTACATCATGCTCTGTATAAAAATATACTCTGTCATTCCTTAGAAATCACTTTTTTAGAACATTAGTATGCACAGAAAGAATAGAAAAAAATGCATTGTCTGTCACTCTTTTAACTACCCAAATTTTGGTGTAAGAAGGGATATGTTCAGGGGTAATGAAAGGCTGATTCAAGCAATACTGATTTTTCCCCCCATGCCGTAGTCTTACGTGCACAAAACATGCAACATGCAAAGGCGTTAGATCTAGGAATTAAATCCACATGCCACTTATATGTAATACATTATGGTAGAGAGCCAGAGTGGTTTAGTGGTTAGAGTGCTGGACCAATTTCTGGGAGACCCAGGTTCGAATCCTTACTCTTCCATGGAAGCTTGCTGGGTGACCTTGGGCCAGTTGCAGACTCTCAGCCTAACCTATGTCATATGGTTATTGTTAGGCTAAAATGGAAAAATGCAGGGGAGAAGAGTGCCATAAGCCCATTTGGGTCCTCATTGTGGAGAAAGGCAGGGTATTGAAGTAAAATAAGTAAAAAAGACTGAGCAGATGCAGTCTCCCGCGGCTGCTTCAAAGGCCTGGCAACCACGCGCCCGGGGCTGGGGTGGAAAAGACCAGGAGGAGCCCAGCTCAGCAGAGGCGGTCTCCCGCAGCCGCTTCAAAGGCTCTGCAACCAGCGCGCCTGGGCCTCTGGGGGCGGGGAAGACAGGAGGAGCCCAGCTGAGCAGATGCAGTCTCCCGCGGCCACTTCAAAGGCCCGGCAACCAGCGCGCCTGGGCCTCTGGGGGCGGGACCGGAAGGGGGTGGTAAGGGGAGAATGGAAGCCAAGAGGGAGGACAGTTCTGATTCCCTCAGAATAAGACATCCCCTGAAAATAAGCCATAGTGTGTCTTCTTGAGGAAAAATAAATATAAGACAGTGTCTTATTTTCGAGGAAACACGGTAGCAAATATGGTGGAAGACAAAGCCAGGATACAGGGTGATCTCGACAGGCTGAAACACTGGGCTAAAACGAATAAAATTGAATTTCAAAGGAGATAATTGTAAAGTTCTATATTTAGGTAGGAAAATCAAATGCATAATTATAGGATAATTACATTGTTGACTTCTGTTGGGGAGGTGAAGGAAAAGGTACAATGTGATGATGTCACAAAGTAGACAAATGTGCCTCAATGTTATGAGAAATGTGGGGACAACAACAGAGACTTCCACTTTTAGCAACAGTCACTTGTCAGGTTTACAGTGTACTTCCTTCCTGTGTTCATACCAGACTTCTCCATGCAAGCTGTTTCTTTGGCAGTTGGATGATATAATAGCTTCTCCTTCAATAACTCTTTACCGGCCTTGTTTTGGAAAATTATGATACACTATTTCCACTACATAATATATTTGCACGGTTCCTAAAAATAAAATAAAATTGATAGTTGGTGAAGTATATTGGCAAAAAGATAACTGCTGGCTCCACTTAAAACTCAGCAGCGGAATTAAGAGCCAGCTTGGTGTGGTGGTTAAGAGGAGCTGACTCTAATCTGGAGAATCAGGGTTGATTTCCCACTTCTCCACATGAAGCCTGCTGGGTCACCTTGGACCAGTCACAGTTCTCTCAGAACTCTCTCAGCCCATGCGGAGGTAGGCAATGGCAAAACACCTCTGAATGTCTCTTCCCTTGAAAACCTTACAGGATTGCCATGACAGCTCTGACTTGATGGCACTTTCCACCACCAGTGGAATTAATGGTACTCGTATAGCCCTGTAGGCACTAAGGTAATATTACATACATATATCTCCTAAGTACCATCAATCCAAAAGAACTGCATTGAAAACAAATGTAGTCAGTCTAATCATGGAGCCTCTTCTTCCAGCTCACCCAGTTCCTCTTCTTCCCTTTTGGCATAGCGACTTGCCTTTTGGTCCCAACCCACAGCTTAAGAACCGATGGGTTTAACTCAGAAAGGCAAATGGAAGCCCTTCCCTTAGACCAGGGGTGGGGAACGTCAGGCCCGGGGGCCATATAAGCCGCACGAAATCATTTGGGCTGGCCCTTTGTGGGTCCTTGCAGATTTCTAGCTCAGAAGGATCTAAGATTGGTGATCGGCACCCTATCACGGACAGGAATAGCCTCTATTCAAGGCAGATGTCTGTTTGTTTTGCTGAGAAAAGGAACCTTCCCCCCCCCCTTCAGAAGAGTCGTTAGCTATGGAGCTGCTAGGACCGCCCAAGAAACTGTGTTAACCCTTTCCCACCCGGGCCACGATCAGCTAATTTTTAAGTTGATAATTTTGTATGGCCCGAGAATGATGTTATAAATATCCAAATGGCCCTTGGCGGAAAAAAGGTTCCCCACCCCTGCCTTAGACCCAGCTGCCCAACTTCTTTTGAGGAGCTGTAAAATTAGATGAAATGTTTCTTTTTTTATTATTGTTTATTTTTATACAAATTTCAAATATATATTTCTTATTCTACATACACTGTTTGTATAACGTACTTTTCTCATTCCCTTCCATCCCTCCCATCCCCCTCCCTAGCCCCACTCCTTCTCCTTATATTTTTTAGTCTCTTAACCCCAGCCACGGGCACAAAGTCTGGATCTTCCACCGAATGTCTTTTCTTCCTTCCGTTGATATCCACTCTAAATATAGATGAAATGTTTCTAACTAAAGTACAAATAGGATCTCACATATATCCAGCCTGTGGGTGCTCAGAATTCTTATGACAAACCAGCTGTTACCAGGCCTATATTTAAGCACCTGTTTTATTAATATTTATCGCTATGAGGTTGTTCATATTATTGCAAACTCATTTAATAGATTCTATTTTTTTGCTATGTTTATCTACGTTATAATGCGTTACATTGGTTAACAATGTTTTGTAAAGGCCTATGGCCATATACAAATAAATTTACTTACTTACTTTGTTAAAGCATAAAATAGTTGTATGCAGGAGTGTATTTTGTGGTTCTACAGATCTGTTTTCTGCTGAAGCTGTCATGGTTAGAGGAGAGCAGACTGATGGACCAACATAATGGGCTTGTTGTGGGTATTTCTTTGGCACCTGCTGCCGTTAATGTGGTACATGTCTTGGTATTATCAAATTGGGAAACAGCAGTTCTGGGCTGTGGATAATTTTAAAGAGAGGCGGATGAGTACTTTGTCAACATCAGAGCTGCTCGATAATAACAAACTGCTCCATGCAAGTCATTTCTTTGGCAATTGGATGATACGAGAGAGCTCCAATGAACAAAAACCTGAAAAAGGTTTTGATCATGGTAATAAATTGTCTTTCTGTTTTATGAGGGCTCTACATTTGGCTGTGGAAAGATAGGATTTTCTCCTCCTGACTTGCCAAAAGTATTTGGCATTTTACCTGTACTTTGGAAACATTCACCTCTGTTTAAGTGTTTGTTCTTGTTAAATAAGTAAATGAAAAGGATTGCTGCTAGTGCCTTCACAGGTCTCTGCTAATCTCTGCTGGATAATCATAGGGAACCATCTGCCTTGCTTCTATGCCCAATTTCTTAAAACCCTCATCCACATTTTTTTGCCAAGTTGGAAGGCAACACTTTCTCTATTGGATACCAGCATTGCTCAGAATGATTTCCTAGTTATGCAGTGTTTTTTTTTTTTAAGTGTCATCAGCTACCTGGAAAGAACTGCACACTTCTGCATGTCAGCAGAGATTAGATCCACCAAGATTTCTGCTGCTGAGTTTTAGTGCACCTACCTTGTGTGCTGTGTTCAGAGTTCGTCTGGAGGAATTCACTCTGGCATTTCAGCCAGCACTGAGATTCTACAAATATGTTTTCTGTTGAAGCTGTCATGGTGGGAGGAGAGCAGACTGGTGGGCCAACATAATGGACTTGTTGTGGATATTTCTTAGGCATCTGCTGCTGTTAATGTGGTACATGTTCTGGGATTATCAAATTGGGAAACAGCAGTTCTGGGCTGTGGATAATTTTAAAGAGAGGCGAATGAGTACTTTATCAACATCAGAGCTGCCAGATAAATGCACTGTATCCTAGTTTGATTATGTCTTTGTCTTTATATTGTATTTAGCCTCAATATCTTCAAATTTTAAATGTTGCAAGTTCCCCCTCCCCATTACTTAAATACAGCTTGATTGCATTCCCTCTCATTGTGTTCATAAGATGGCCATGGAATTAACCACACTTCTGTCTTTAAGCTGTCATCTTTGGTACTTCATTGGAAAATGTACTAATATTTACTTGCTTCTAAAAAGGGTGTATTAGATAACCAGAAAGCAGGGATGCTTCACCAACTCCCCCGGCTCCACCTGCCTAATTGTTCCACCCCTCAACTGGAGGGCACTGCAGTACAATCTGCCTCCCATACAAGAGGAAGTTCCTTGTGATCTTCGGATCTGAGCCCATCAGTTGTTCAACCGTAGTTGTTATTCAGAGGCCCTCTCAGTTGAGTGTTTTAATTTTTATTGTTTTTTTAAAAAGTGCTGAGTAGTATGGTGACCTAATGGCCCAGGCTAGCCCTATCTCATCAGATCTTGGAAACTAAGCAGGATCAGCCCTGGTTAGTACTTGGATGGGAGACCACCAAGAAAGTCCAAGGTTGCTACACATAGGCAGACAATAGCAAACCACTCTGAATGTCTCTTTCCTTGAAAACCTTACAGGGTTGCCATAAGTCAGCTGTGACTTGGCAGCACGTTCCACCAGCACCAGGTTGAACAACATGTATGTTTGACAGCATTTGGAATGTTATTAGAAGAAGGATTTGGTAATAATCAAATTAAAGCTAACTTTGATACACAAGTACATTCTAAACACAAACCAACATATGCTAGAACTGAGTGCCTCTAGCATCTTGCATAATTTTGCTAATCAAGGTTTGAACAAATGAAAGTTTCAAGGTGAGGGGAACAAGCTGCTTTGTCAAGCACTAGTAAAGTAGACAGGTATCAGATGTTACAGTGAACTCTGCATGGAGCCTGTTAGGACTTGAAACAAAATACAATAAATTATTCTAAATTAAATGAAAACATAATCTGAAGAATTCTGCAGGAGTGTTTTCCAAAAAGATGTGTGCGCCGAGATGTAACATACTATTTGCAAATAGAGAAAGTATTCCAGGAAAAATAAAAGTGAAGCTTTACATATGCAAAGAATACTTTGATCTCTCTGTCTAGAGGGAAAATATTTTGTTCAAGGTGATAGCTGTGTTGTAAGTGACTTCTTCCTTTTCAAGCTCTTCTTTTCTTGAAAATCTAGTGGATGAAGAAGTACAGAATGGTATTTGCTGTGTTGGAAATAACATGTTTGTATTTGTGTGTGAAGTTGTTCAGAGTGTCCATAGGGAGTTTGAACATTGAAAGTGAGCACAGTGCTGTTGGAATGTGGGCAGTTAGTGGTACTGTGTGTGTGTGTGTGTAAAGTGCTGTCAAGTTGCAGCCGACTTATGGCGACCCCTTGTGGGGTTTTCAAGGCAAGAGACTAACAGAGGTGGTTTGCCAGTGCCTTCCTCTGCACAGCAACCCTGGACTTCCTTGGTGGTCTCCCATCCAAATACTAACCAGAGCTGACCCTGCTTATCTTCTGAGATCTGACGAGATCAGGCTAGCCTGGGCCATCCAGTTCACTGGGTCTCCTTTATCCTAATATTTAGCCATGATTAAGGAAAAGAAACCATGGTTCATAGTGTAATATGTAGAAAGCCCACATACTCCTCTGTTATGGTAGGTGTTGCATATAATAGTTTATATATTGTAATATTATTTATAATACTACCTCCATATAGTGCTTTTGAACATTCAGGTTACTTCATGTATATTCTGCGTAAGTAGGTTTGGTATGTGGAGAGGGAGGATGCATTAAAAGCAAAAAGAGGAATGTTGGTGAGTACCCCCTCAAAATTACTGATGCACACAAAGCAAAAAAACAAGGGGGCAGTTATTTCTTTGTAAAACAACTGTGTTGGTAAGTGTGTGTGTGCCGTCAAGTCACAGCTGACCATAGGGTTTTCAATGCAAGAGATGTTTGGAGGTGGTTTGCCATTGCCTGCCTCTGTGTGGGCTGAGAGTGTTCTTAGAGAACTGTGACTGGCCCAAGGACATCCAGCAGGCTTCATGTGGAGGAGTGGGGAAACAAACCTGGTTCTCCAGATTAGAGTTCGTTGCTCTTAACCACTACACCACTCTGGCTGTCAGCGTGTTGGTAAGGTAGTGTTAGAGATTCCTGTCTCAGAATCATTCATCGTTGCACTAGTCTCTGTTAAGAGGAGGAAAACTGTAGTCCCTATTTCAAAAATCCAATTGAAATGATTTTGCATAGACAAGTCCAACAAGGGTTACGATCCCAGATTGCATCACTTCAGCCAGACTTGATTTTTGGCATTTGACACTCTGTCATTCTCTGAAACCAGTGTAAGTTGAATGGTTTCTGTGATCTGTTTCCATGTAATTTCTCCCTCAAGTGGATTGCAAAAATATGTCCACGTTATGACAGGTCAAGCTAAGGAAGGCTGATGATTGTGAGGGTGATGAGATTTTGAAGAAAACACAAATGAGGGAGGTAGAATGAAGCAGGTAAATGCTGTTGTATAGTCAACCACCAATCTGGATGCAGATACCTTGTATCTCAGTTTAAAATAATTCTCCTGGACTTTGTATTTTGTCTACTTACCTTGACACTTCCTTGATGCTGCACCTTCTGGAGAGGAACAGGAATGTCATGTATTTACGTAAGAGCTAAGACCTTGTACTTCTAAAGCAAGGTGACTTTTGATGACTCACTAAGTAGGTGTAGATTTATTTGAAGTGCATATAACTATACTCATTTGCATAAAGCTAACAGCTTGTCTTTTCTCCTTCATCCATTTGCTTTCTGAAGTATATAGCTCTTCGACAAAGACCTTTGTTCCACATCTACCCTTCTCCTAGCATTCTTTTATTACTAACTTTTTATAACTCTTCTTGCTCTTATGATGAGTTAATGTCCCAGTTCCTGGAGGGAAAAAACAGCACCAGATGGAAAACTGACAAAATACCTATGACTAAGAGTTACAGTTGGCATAACCATTGAGGCTTGCTATAGTTAACAGATTGGGGATCTTTTCATACCCCTCAAGAATTTCGGTGTTTACTAAGATCCATTGTAATGGTCCATTTGGACTTTGCATATATTAATGCTTTGATTGTGATGGTTTTTAAAATGCTGCTTTCTTTATTTCTGCAACAACACTGTGCCCCCATTTCAACAATATTTTGGCTAGCTTTTTAAAAATAAACCATTGGGTAAAAAAAAAGTACTTGAAATCTCACTGCGGGTTCTCAGTACACTGTGGGGATTAACACATGGGCAGAATGTTCTTGGTTCACTCCTCCCTTATCTCACAATATTTTAATCCGAGACTGGATAGTCAAATGCATGATGCTAGTCCATCCCACTATAAGTTCGAAGCAAGTAGCTGCTGGAGGCTCCCCGTGCGTTTGAGCCACCCATATAATGTGGGATAGTAGGGGACTGACCTCTGTGTCATTGCCCAAGGATCGGTTGAGGGGTTATCCAAGCAAAGGCTGATTCTCCCCCTTTTTTTCTTGGGACACTAGCGTTCCGGTATACCATTGTGACAGTGTGAAGCACCCCCCCATAGGGCTGGTAGGGGGGGTGTCTGTCTGGCCTGGAGTGGGTTGGAGCTTGAGGTGCCTCTTCAGCCTCAGACCAGTCCGAGGGAGAGTCTGAGCTTTCCTCTCCCTCGGAGGCTACCCGGGTAGCTCTATGCTCAGCCAGCCTGGGTCACAGCCTGCTTCCTCCCTGGCTACAGCTCTCCTCTGGCCTTTTATACTGTTCAGGCCAGAGAAGCTCTGCCCCTTCCACCCTCTGCCCTCCACCCAGAAGTCCATAAAAGGAGCTCTCCTTCCCCGTCGTGTCACTTCCCTTCCTTGCCAGCAGCGTGGCTCGCACCTGCCCCGCCCTTGCTCACCCGCAGCTCAGCTGTTTGACGGGGCTGGAAGCTTCGGGTGTGGGAGCGACTTCCTCCGCACGTCCTGCCGCGGTTGCTGGGCTGCTCCTGGCTGGTCGGCGTTCCAGTAGCGAAATAAAGAAAAGTAGCGGTTTAGCACCGAAAATATCGCTATAAACCAGGGATTGCTTTACCCGTTTGAAATTCGTGCCTAAGGTGGGTCCGATGTGCAGCCCACGAACGGTCATGCCTTTAGACCATGGGAATTCGCTATGAGCTCTTGACCCAAAGAACCAGAAATCACCACAGAGACAATTAGATTCCAAGCAGATGGCTTTTACTGGTCAAATAGGCAATACAGTGCATTGAGGATAAGATGACAGCTATGAGTTGTCTGGCTCGTTAGTTGGAAATATAAGGCATAGAAACGGCGGGAGATTACAAAGCATAAACAGAGCACTATTTCCCAGGAGTGGCGTTCCCAGGCTTTGGTATGTGGAGCCGTCCTTGAAGTCTGGACGGTTCAGCAAAGGAACGAGAGGAAACATCTAAACCGAGATAACAGCCTGACATCCTGCTCCCCTTAAGGCCCCCTCCCATCCAGCAAGGGGGCTGGTCTGTCTGGGTAGGTATTGTGAAAGGCGTTGACGAGTTTGGGGGCGGAGACATCCCGTGCGCGAACCCATTCGTCATAGGCCGGGGGGAAGTGTTTCCAGCGGACCAAGTATTGCAAGACCCCATGGTGTATGTGGGAATCCAGGATTTTGGAGACTTCGAAATGTTCTTCCCCCCCCCCACCATTATGGGCTGTTCAGGAGGCGGTTCCGGATGCCATTGCGGGGAAGCAACATGGGGCTTTAGAAGCTGATGTGGAAAACGGGGTGCACACGCCTCAGGGTTTTGGGGAGAGACAGTTCCACCGTGACAGGATTTATGATGCGAATGATGGGAAATGGGCCAATGTACTTAGCGTTGAGCTTATGGCACGGACAGGTGGAACGCAGGTTCTTGGTGGAAAGGTATACCAGGTTACCCACTTGCAGGTCCCCACCGGGGGACCGATGCTTGTCAGCCTGCGCCTTGTATTTGCGCTTGGCTCGGTCAAGGTTGCTAACTAGCCAGGGCCATGTGGTACGGAGGGTGTGTGCCCAAGAGGCAATGTTGGCATCCCCCTCCCCTTCCAAACCTTCCATTGGGGTGATAGGACCGAAGTCCTGTCCATACACCGCATAGAACGGGCTGAAACCTGTGGACTGATGTACAGCATTATTGTACGCATATTCCGCAAAAGGCAACAGTTCTACCCAGTCATCTTGGTGGTAGTTGACATAACAGCGCAAATAACATTCAAGTACAGCATTAACACGTTCGGTTTGACCATCCATTTGGGGATGGTATGCACTAGACAACCCTTGCTCCACCCCCACCAATTTGAGAAAAGCTTTCCAAAACTTAGCAACGAAACTACTTCCGCGGTCGCAGATTATTTTGCGCGGAAACGAATGTAGTCTAAAGACATGTGACACGAAGAGGCGGGCTAACTTCTGAGCGGAGGGGATCCCCGCACATGGAACCAAATAGAAAATAAGTCAGTGATAACCCATAATACAGTTTTCCCCCCGCTGAGAGGGAGATCCGTCATAAAATCCATAGCAATCACTTCCCAGGGTTTGCTGGGTATTTCAAGTGGTTGCAGTAGTCCTGGGGACTTGCCTTGAGATCGTTTGACTGTGGCGCAAACGGGACAGCTGCGAATAAAAGAGTCAATGTCAGAACGCATTCCCCCCCACCAAAATTGTCTGCGCAACAGGTGAAGGGTTTTTAGGAACCCAAAGTGTCCAGCCGTCTTTACTCCATGAGCCAAGTGTAAGACGTCTTTTCGGAGCGCCTTGGGCACATACAATTTCGAGTCTTTGTACCAAGAGCCTCCCTGTTCGATTACACCAGGAGGCAGGGTTTGATCAGAGTGTTCCATAAGACATTGTTCCCGAAGGGAATTTAAGAAAGATTCGGAGACGGGGACCCCCCCCTTGTCTGTAGTGGCAGTAGGAGCAGTTATGGGGGTTGACGAGGAGGAAGCGCTTACGTGCGGCGGTGCGCAGACTGCAGGCGGCTGGGCAGCCGGTTGGGTTGGAGGAGCTGGAGCGCCGGTCATCGTGGGTTTCCGTTGCGGGGGCAGCTGGGCAGTCGGTAGGGTTGGAGGAGTTTGCACGCCGGTGACTGTGTGCTTTCGCTGGGGCAGCGTTTGGGATCGAGTTTGTACAGCCAGTACGGGCAGGGCTTCTCTTTGTGCAGGCGTAAATAAAGAGTTTGTTGGCCGATCGAGTTTCGCCGGGTATTGAGGCAACCGGGAGAGAGCATCTGCGAGAACGTTTTGTTTTCCTGGGACATGCTTCAGGACAAAACGAAACTGAGCAAAGAATTCCGCCCAACGCTGTTGTTTCGCGGATAACTTATGGGTTCCAGTGAGGGCGGCTAGATTCTTGTGATCGGTCCAAACTTCGAAGGGGACTTTAGACCCTTCCAGGAATTGTCGCCATAGAGTAAGTGCATGGTGAACAGCTGAGGCTTCTTTCTCCCAAATAGGCCAGTTCAATTGGGAGTGCGCAAATTTCTTTGAGAAGTAAGCGCAGGGGTGAAGGAGACCATCTGGTCCTTTTTGGAGTAGGGCCCCTCCCATAGCTACGTCGGAGGCATCGACTTGTACAATGAACATTCGATTAGGGTCTGGGTGCCGTAGCACAGGTTCCGATGTGAAAAGGCGTTTGAGGGCTACAAAGGCGGTCTGGCATTGATCAGTCCACAGTATCTTAGCGGAGGGTAATGTGGCAGAGTTTTCTTTACCTTTGGTTTTCAGAAGGTCGGTGATGGGCAGTGCTATTTGGGCGAAGTTAGGGATAAATCCGCGGTAGAAATTAGCAAAGCCCAGAAACTGTTGTACTTGCTTGCGGTTGGAGGGAGGTGTCCAATCGAGGACGGAACGGACCTTGGCCGGGTCCATGCTAAGGCCATGGTGGGAGATTATATATCCCAAGAAAGTTATTTTGCTCTGGTGAAATTCGCATTTAGCCAGTTTTGCAAAGAGTTGGTGGTTGCGTAGGCGGTGTAAAACTTCTCGGACCAAAGCGACGTGCTCGTCCATGGTTTTTGAATAAATAAGAATGTCATCCAAATAAACTACCACCCCACGGTACAGTAAATCATGAAGGATTTCGTTGATGAGTTGCATGAAGACCCCCGGGGCCCCTTTTAACCCGAAGGGCATCACAAGGAATTCAAACATCCCAAAACAGCTAGAGAAGGCAGTGAGGGATTGGTCCCCCTCGTGGATATGGACGCGGTAGTAGGCTTCTACTAGGTCCAATTTAGAGAAAATACGTCCCTCTTGCAGTTGTCCCAAAATATCTGATATTAGCGGTATAGGATAGGCGTTGGCTTGAGTAACTGCATTGAGTTTTCGGAAGTCAATGCAGAGGCGTAGGTCGCCTTCCTTTTTTTGGACGAAAAACGCGGGGGCTGAGTTGGGAGCGTTCGAGGGGCGAATGAACCCTCTGGCAAGGTTTTTGTCCAAAAAGTCCCGTAGTACAGTGCGCTCGGAAGTGCTCATAGGGTAAATTTTACTCTTGGTTAATGTGCAGTCCTTCACCACTTCGATTGCACAGTCAGTGGCCCGGTGGGGGGGGTAAGGCATCACATTTTTTAATGTTAAAGACATCCGCAAAGTCCTGGTATACAGCAGGGAGGGATGGTGGTGATGGGACATCGGAGATTAATGCCGAAGTGGGTGGAGACAGCAGCGCAACTTGCTGTCGATGCTGGTCGCATTTGGGGTTGGCAAAGGAGATGGTGTTCGTTTCCCAGTCTATACTGGGACTATGACCAGTTAATTCCCAGGACCACTTCAAATTGGATAGGGGCTATGGTAAAGTCTATTTGTTCCCAGTGGGAGCCAATTCCCATCGCCACCCCTATAGTGCGATGATCAACTGGGCCCCCCTTGAAATGGCTCCCATCCATTTGGGCAAATTGGACGGGGGCTGGTAAAGCCTCAGACTCGACTTTGAGTGCTGCAAATGTGGCTTCATTTATGAGAGTGCGACTGCAACCAGAGTCAATGAGTGCCTTAACGGGTAGTTGGGGACCACCTTCATGGTGTTGTAAAATTGTGTCCACATAAACGGTGGTTTCTACTTCCTTTACTTTAGTGGGAGCTTTCGGTTTAGCAGGAGAATCTGCAGAGGTCTGTGGAGACGCTCCACTCACCACAGACCGGAGCCGTTTTTTGACAAATCAAGGGGGGATTCCAGGTTTAAAGCCGGAGAATTCCATGGGTTCTCTTCGTCAGAAGAGGGAAAGTTGTCCCCCAATGGGGCACTTGTAATCCGGGACCCGGCGGGGTCATTCGATGTAGGCAGGATGGATGAGTCTCCAGCGTGAAGTGCAGAGGGTGTGGGACTTCCCGGCGCTGCGGGTGGCCGTGGTGCCTCTGCGTTGCGGTCGTCCTCTAGCTCGGGTTGTCGTGCTGGGACGAAAGGGTTCAGGGCGGTATGGGCAGGCTGCTGCAAAGTGGCCTAGTTCCCCACAAATGAGGCAGGCACCTCTTTGAAATCGGGTTTCGCGATCCTGGGGTGGACGCGCAGGTTTCCGTGGATTGGGGGGTGGTGCCTTGGGCTGGGGCTTTTGGACGCTTTTCTCCTTGGCGGACAAGGGAAATAAAGCGCCGGCGGCTTTCCACCTCTTCGGCTAATAGAATCCAATCCTCAAGAGTGTCGGGATCACCCCGCATGTACGACCAGTTCAGAACGTCAGGGTGTAAGGCTTCCCTGAAATGGTGAATTAGGGTGGCTTCGGGCCAGCCCACAATTTTGCTTGCCAGTCTTTGAAATTCATTGGCAAATTCTCGAACTGGAGTAGAGCCCTGTCTTAGTTGTAGAAGCTCCGCTTTGGCTCGTTCCCCCAGAAAGGGGTCCTCAAACCTCCTACGTAAGGCAGTCATGAAATTGTTGAGGGAACGGATAGAGCGGGATTGGGTGTCGAATTGGAGGACCATCCAGTCAGCTGCTTTACCTGTCAAAAGGGAAGCCACATAGCGAACCCGGCTGTCCTCTGTAGGGAAGAGCTGTCCTTGTTCTCGCATATAGCTGTCCACCTGATGCAAGAAACAGGGTAGGGTTTCGAGAGATCCATCGTACGTAGTTTTCAACTTGAGTTGTTTCCAGGGACCGGGCATAGGTTGACCTGGTTGCACGGGTGCCCTGGGTGCAGGTAAAACGGGACCTCCGGGAGGCGGAGGTTGCGCAGGCACATTAGCGGGTGGCTGGACTGGCACCCCCTCATCCGGTATTGCGGGTCCCTGTGGGACGGGCTGTGCCTGGGCTGTCAGGGCCTGCTGTAACTGCCTGTTGTCCTGAAGCACACGTTCCATTAGCTCCTGGAGTTGATCAACACGGTCAGATAGCTCTCGATTTTGAGCTCGTAACAGGTGAACGTCCTCTCCTGGGCCACCCATACGATGAGGTTTACTTGTCCTAAAACTCGTGGCCCATTGAGAACTGTCCCCATATAAGTCTTCTTCCTCAGACTCCCCGGAATCTTGGCGTCGGTCTGCGAGGCGGCGTGCGCGTTGGGTCGTGCGCGACTGGGCAAATACCGGGGAAAAAGATAGACCCAACGGAGGACCGCTCCTTACGGTGTCCTTGGGGCGGCCGCCTGTCCGCGCCCAATCCGCAGCCAATTGTAGCTCTTTATCCCTTGCGGCTTGAGCCTCGGCTTCCGCCTTAGCCGCTTCAGCAGCTTCTTTATCCGCGAGAACTTTTGCGCTTTCAAGTCTCAGGGCTGCAGCTGCGGTAACGTGCGGTAAAAGTTCCGTTTCCAGGAGTGTGAGTATGGGGCCGGGTTCCCCACCTAGCAATGGTTGCACTCGGACCGCAATCGCGGGTGCATCGGCTCCAAACGTCGAGGCCAAACGTTGAGCCAAGGTGGCTACCGTTGTATCCTTTGTACAATCCGCAAAGAGGAGAGCCGTATGGATAGCGACCCGCTTGGCTTCAGCTTGACAGCTAGCTGCATCGGGTATCAAAGACCCATCTGCTGGTGTGGCTCCCGCCATGGTAGCTTTCCCCAAGACGATAGGACGCGTTAGAGCCGTGGATGAGAGAGCCTCACGGGCAATAAGCTTGTCCAACAATCCAATTAGTACTTGTAAGTCCTCAGTTGCCAGCCGGGCATCATCCAGCAACTGATCAAAATCCTGGAAATCTAAACGAGTATTAGTATCCTCCGACGTTAACATCCAGAGAACTCTCACTAGAGATTGCCACTGTGTCTGGACCAGTCCCCTCAAGCGGCAAACCTCTAAATTAGTCCTAAAGAGTTCAGCGACTATGTCCTGTAGAAGGGTAGGATCCTCAAATGAGGACTCCAGGGTTCCAAGAAGTAGTAGTCACGGTTCACTTGGAGAGCGACCTCCTAGCTCCCATCCGAGTGGCAGGCGAACCCTCCAGGGCTCCAGCCTGACTAGGGAATCGATGAGGAAGAGTTAGGGAGATAGCTGTCATAATGTGAGCTCTTGACCCAAAGAACCAGAAATCACCACAGAGACAATTAGATTCCAAGCAGATAGCTTTTACTGGTCAAATAGGCAATACAGTGCATCGAGGATAAGATGACAGCTATGAGTTGTCTGGCTCGTTAGTTGGAAATATAAGGCATAGAAACGGCGGGAGATTACAAAGCATAAACAGAGCACTATTTCCCAGGAGTGGCGTTCCCAGGCTTTGGTATGTGGAGCCGTCCTTGAAGTCTGGACGGTTCAGCAAAGGAACGAGAGGAAACATCTAAACCGAGATAACAGCCTGACATTCGCTACTTCTGGAGCACAAAGGTGAGACAAATTGGCCATGTGTTAATCCCCTGTGTCTTGGTAGTTAGATGCCTGTGCATTGACCACAAGATAAAACAATAAAACCCTCAAATTTAAATTTTGACTTGGGTGGCATAAGAGCCGAAAATATAAGTAGATTTTAAGGCACACTCTACACATTTGCTTTGATTTCCAATATTTCTAGCACTAGCCAGTCAGAAAAATATTATTTAAAAGTTTTCTGTCCCCTTAAATTAATGAGACTTTTCTGGTGGTGTTAGTCCAGTCTGCTGATTCTGTCCTTTCTCAGTTCTCATCCAGATTTTGGCCCAAGGGAATTTACCGTATTTTTCCGTCTAAAATGTATAAAACGTAAAAAAAATGTATAAAATGTATAAAATATTCCGTCTAAAATGTTATACATTTCCCAATGTATAAGGCGACCCCTATTTTTTTGAACCCAAAATTAAGAAAAAAATAGGGGTCATCTTCTGTGTATAAGACGACCCCCAATTTTATAATTTTAAAGAAAAAAAATAGTCATATACATGGAAAAATACGGTAACTCTCTTTGTATTGCAGCAGATCTTGGCAAAAGGTTTGGTAATGTCGAAGGAGTCGATCAGACACAGCTCTCTGAACACATTATTGAAGTTATTTTAATGAGTAGTTGATTCTAATCTATAACAGCCAGAGAACAATGTGGTAATTGTTTTGACACAGACTTGTGGTAGATACTTATCCAAGTTTTTGAATGATTTGTCCAAGATGACCCATTTGACTAGCTCAAATGTTCATGCAGCTATTTGTTGTTTTTGTTGTTTTGAACTATTGTTGTTTTAATGTTGTTTTAACTTTGTAATACTGGTCAAGGACCGCAGTAAATTATATTACAGGTGGTTTGTTGACTATGAGAGTTCAGTTCTACCAAGTCCCTAACTATCTTTCCTTGGTAAATTGAAGTTTCTCTGTAAATCAACACTTATGGGGACCTTATAGTTGTGCACTAGTTTTTCCATAGAACTAATAAGGAACAGTGTTCAAGAGGCCTTGCTTCTCAGTAAATAGTTGTGATGAAAATGAATGTTGGTGGTTCACACTAGGAATGTGGAAGTGTCTATTGAATGGGCATCTCAATGTTCATCCTGATACCTCTGTCTTCAGGGAAGATTGTGTTCCAATATATTTCCCTCCCCTTAAAAATATGTGCCCAGGTTGAATGGTAGTTGAACGTGAAATGTAGTGTTGTGCCCTGAATCTGCACACCAAGTTTCATTCCAGTGTTGCAAAAGAAATATCTTTTTTACAGACACAGAATGCCAAACCGGCAAGTTTCACCAAAGGCCTTATTTTGCTTGGCCAGTGATTGCGTTATAAAGGATTTGTATCCTTTATACCCACCAGGCTCAAACCTCTGCTGCTAATAGGGCCATTCACCACCCATCTCCAATAACAGCTGTGTCAACAAGGCTGCAAAGTGGCAGAAGCACAGAGACGAAGCACATCCAAAGGTCTTATGAAGTGCGTAGCTCTATCTTATGTGCAAACATAACCAAAATAGGTTGTACATCACGGGTGGAAGGAAGTGCACATGATCATGGAATAGAGAGCGCATTTGGGAGATCCCACCCCTCGAAATCCCTCCTCTAGGCTTCTCTTAAGTTCTCAGAAGCTTTGGGTTAATCAGCTTGATTTTTCCTCCTTTCCTCCCTTTCCCTTTAACTGACCCATAGTTGCCCTGCTTCTGCTAGAGCAGTGGTCGGCAAACTCATTACCGTATATACCCATGTATAAGCCGACCCGCGTATAAGCCGAGGTGCCTAATTTCTCCCCAAAAATGGGGAAAAATTAGGCACCCGCGTATAAGCCGAGGGTCGGCTTATAACCCCTCCCCCCCCCGCAGGCTTACCTGACGGGCTCCCGGTAAAGGCGGTGGTGGCGGCGGTGGGCCCCCGCAGGAGGCTTCCAGGGCGGGGGGAGCCAGGCACGCCCGGCAGCCGGCTTCCCCTGGCCCTTCCAGGGCGGGGGGAGCCAGGCGTGCACGGCGGCGGCGCGGCCTTGGAGAGGCCGCAGGAGGCCCTCACAGGGCGCTCCTGGCCAGGCGAAGCTGCATGGGCCCAGCAGCGGCGGCAATGGCGGCGATGGCGGCGGTGGTAAGTTGCCTCCTCCCTCCTCCCCTACCGTATTGACCCTCGTATAAGCCGAGGCCGGCTTTTTCAGCCCTTTTTTTGGGCTGAAAAACTCGGCATATACGCGAGTATATACGGTAGTCAACAGAGCCAAATATCAACAGTACAGCGATTGAGATTTCTTTTGAAAGCCAAATTTCTTAAACTATATAGGTAGGTACACTGTTTATTAACTTAATAAACTTTAATTAAAGTTTTAAGTCTTAATTAAACTATAGTGTACACGATGAGCACTGACCACTGTACAGGCTTAGGTCAATTATGCACGGGAGGTTTTGCCTTGGATTTGCCCCTCTCTGGATGTACGTTTTCCCCATCCTAATTCTCAAAACTCTGTATTGGGGGGGGGGGCTTGTTTTTGAGTTCTGAGAATTCAGTTGGGGAAAATGTGCATCTAGAGAGGGGCAAATCCGAGAAAAAACTTCTCGTGCATAAATGGCCTGAGACACGCTGGCCATCGCCTTCACCGGAGGCCTCGCCCGGCAAGACCCGCATTCACTCACACAGGCCATTTGCGCACGAGAGGTTTGGCCTTGGGTTTGCCGCTCTCCAGATACACATTTCCCCCATCTAAATTCTCAAAAGTCTGTATGGGGGCTGAGTTTTGAGAGTTTGGATGGGGGAAATGTGCAAAGCAAAACCTCCCCCTTCATCCCTTCAAAAGACCCTCCCTTTAAAAGAGCTAAGGTTTTTTTTCTCCTCTCCCCCTCGCTCACCCTTAGCTCCCCGCCCTGCAAGGCGCAGGCCAGCTCCTCCCACTGCCTCGCGAAGCCTTCTTGCCGGAGGCCGATGTGGTTCACTTCTTCCCACAGGCGGTGGGCCCCCCAGCCGGAAAGGCTGGCCACGGCCAGGAGGACCAGGTACAAGAGGCCGTTGAAGAGCTTGCTGAGGCTCAGGGTGGAGGAAGGCTTCCCCGCGCCAGGCACCAAGGCGCTAACCTTGGCGCCTTTGGACTGAGCCTGGCTCTGCTGCGGGGGCCTCTTCGCCACGTCATCGGGGAGGCTGGAATGGGCTCCCTTCTCCGACGGAGAGGAGCCGCCGCCGCCTTTATTGCTCCTTTGTTTGGCCGAAGACATGCTGGCTTGCAGCGGGGGGGGGGGGCTTTCTCCCAAAGGGGGCTGAGGGGAACTTGGGCACTTCACCAGAAGAGCGGCGATGGAGGCTTCCGAAAGCTGCTAGCGGGGGGGAGCCGAGCTTCGGTGTGCCTCTCCATTCAATTTAGGCATTGAGATTGCAGGGAGAGGAAGGCTGGAGGGGGGGGGATTCGGGCGGGCCGCTGCATCCCCGTCCAGCACCGCCTCCCCACCCAGCACCGCCTCCCCAGTTCCTTAACGCTCCAGCGGGCTGCCACGCAGACTAGCCCGCACATGGTCATTTGTGGCAGAGCCGCACTCAAGGGGCCAAAGAGCCGCATGCGGCTCGGGAGCCACAGTTTGCCGACCACTGTGCTAGAGCATATTTTGTCTTCACCATACCACCCTGAGAATGCAAAGGCTTATTGGGGGAGGCCTTTTCGACCCACATAAAGGCCAGTCAGTTTAATATCAGATATGTAAAGTGTCCCTGAAATGTGACTTGTACACTTCAGGCCTAATGGTGGCACAGAGATGTCATCATCAATTACAGTAATATCTATAGGTTTTTGACAATACAGAGTTGATGGTCAGAGAATGAAAATACAACCTAAATGCAGTGGGGTGTATGATAGTGGGGTGTATGATAGCTGTTGTGATGAAGAATACAGCCGTGTTCAGCATTCATCTTCTAATGAAACCAGATGGCCCTCTGTTTGGTATATTAAAAAGGTCATATCGATTCTCTTTGTGAAACAGCAATTTATTTAAAGCATTTTATTGAAATGTGTTTCAAGCAGCAGTTAAAACCTTCTCACTGCAGCAGTTGCAGGATTGCCTTGTTTATGATTATATGATTATGCATCCTGCTCTGTAGCTTTAGTGGACAATTTGCCATTTGGCTGGAGTTGACTTTCAGAAGGGTTAGTCCTACTGCAGTAAAACAGTGTGTCTTATGGCATCTTAAAGACTAACAGGTTTATTGTGGCATCAGCTTTAAAGATTTGACTTACAGATGGTAGTTGCTTCAAAATGGCATAATTTTGCTTACTGTTTTAATGAGCCGGCACATGCCAAACTGTGCACGGTTGCACTCATTTTATACAACTACTCTAGAATTTTTCATCTATCTTCTGTATGAGAGATGACTCACCCCATAAAGTCTCTTTAGAATTATAGTCATTACAGGTGAGAAATGGTTGCCCCAATCCAGCAATTGGCTTGGCCACACAATAAGGGCTGGGCAAATCAGGTTGGTTCAAAGATCTGTTTGCAGGTGCAGCTGCAAACGTGTGCAGCTGCTGGTCCTAATCTATTGCCTGCCAGTCTAAACTCTGTGAATTCATGGGAACATGTACCCAAGTATAAAATAATGAGCACATTGTTACACTTGTGTCTTTTTTCTGATGTGCAAGCAGTGTTCAGAAAAAGACAAAGGAGGCTTGACAAGAAACAGGAGGGTAAGAATGTGTCATATACTTTTTGTGTGTGTTTTGCAAAGAAGTTAAAGATAAAGGAGGATTACCTGCCAGATTCAATAGTGGGTACGTGGGTAGGTAAACATCAGAAAATGCTTAATGTAGAAGTGCATTATTTTAAGGGTTTTTTTTTTTTGCAGCGGAGGGCAATCTGCCTGGTATTAAGAGCCTGTAGCAATAAAGTTATTCACATAGAGATCTTCTTTAAGTAGGTTTTCTCAGCTTTCCCTGTGATTGAATGTAGTACATTAGATTTTTCAGTAAACTTGACCTACATTTCATGGCGCTTTTCATGTACAACACACACCGAAATTATGGAGGATTGAGCTGGTTTTTTAAAACTAGAGTGTGTGCAGTAATATAATCTTTCTCTCCCAGTATCTTGATCATAGCAAGAAGATATGATGGAATATAACACCTGCCATAACCTGGCACACACTATTTTAATGGAATGTTTCTGAAACCTTGAGAATCTGGCTTAAAGAAAGGAAAAGCCCTGCATGCCACAATCCTTTTTTGTAGTTAACGTTGCGGTTGACAGAATAATGGCTTTGGCATTATAGCCAGGTTGGTTGCATGTCAATATGGTTTCCTTAGCAATGGAGTTCCTCAATCCGCCATTGCCAGTGTAAACATAATTGTAAGCATTGGTGCTATGTCCACTGCATACAGGCTATCAGTCAGCTTTTAAAATGTATTTGTTTATACTCTCTGTTTCTTACTGAGGTTTAAGACAGTTCATGCAATATGAAACAATGTGATCAAACAGCATAAACACAAAAAATAAAACACAACCCCGCATAAAACATCCAATAAATTATGTAATAGGGCTGAGATTACAAAAATTAGAAAAAATGTGAGAAGGAAAAAAAGTTATCAGATATGATATATCATGAAAATGCAAGTAACTGATTTGCAAAAGTTGAGGACAACATTGGCTCTTGTAGGTTATCCAGGCTGTGTGACCGTGGTCTTGGTATTTTCTGTCCTTCAGTGTTACTCCTCTGAAGATGCCTGCCACAGCTTCTGGCGAAACGTCAGGAAAGAAAATACCAAGACCACGGTCACACAGCCCGGATAACCTACAAGAACCAATGAACTCTGACCGTGAAAGCCTTCGACAATATTTTGAGGACAACACTTCTGCATTTGTGCTGTTCATTTCAGTTTCAGGTTGAAACATGTTGCTGCTGTCTTCTTGCTTGTGAAACAGGAGTACAGTTCAGAGCCAGATCTTGCAGTGTTCAATTATTAGTTGAAAATAGGTATATTTATTCTATTTTAAAGGTCCGTTCACATGTCATATGTTTACGAAGAGGTTCCTGTAATTAAAACTGTGAGTTTTGCATCCAGGAAAGTTTAAGAGCTAGAAACTTTGGTCACATATTATCTTTGTTTAGATTTCAAGTCTGACTTTGCAATCTAATTGTGCATATTCTTGAATTCTTCATGGAATAGGCCTGATGATTTAATAAACCACAACTGCATTTAGTTCCTCTTATATCTTCGCAAACCCTGTTTAATATTATAACTTCTTAGCATTATCTTGGTTTGTAAATTTATAGTCTAGTGCCTTGAATTTTTCTGCAGCATACTGTGAACTGCCCGTGGCATAGATTGGACCTACTGTATGTGTGTATTTATATCCCCAATTGACCGAGGAATACATGTAGATTATTTATGTCATCTTCAACTAGTGAGTCAGGTTTTCATTTTTTTTTTTAAAGGACACTATATTGAAAGAAGAAATTTGCAAAAGTTGAGGACAACGCTTTTTGCATTTGTGCTGAATCAGAATGGTGAGATTAGTGGAACTTGTTCAGATCCACCAAAGCAATTCTGGGTGGTCCTATGTAAATGACTTCCAGTTGCCATTTCTTAGTCAGTTGGGAAGCAGTGGCTGCGTGCCTCATTTCTGGCCTCTGTTTTTTTATGTCTATATAAGGCCCTGCAGTAGCCTACCAAACCAACATGCTCGTGTATACACACAACACAAATAGACATAAAATCACAAAATTAGACTTTGACCAAACACGTTTTGGCCAAATAGCCTTCTTCAGTGGTCAAAACGATCACAGTTCCAGTCTACCAATGTACATAATTTTCTAAAAATCTTTATGAATGTAGGTGCGTTGTGTTTGCAGGATAACAATATATATAACTAATACTTTCTCATCTGCTTTAGGCTTCCATACAAATGGGAAACTAATCCCCGTGTGTGTTTCCCTCTTAAATGAGATGTTCTATTTCAGTCATAAATAAAATTGTCAAAATCTCCTAGTCATAAAGACGTTTCAAAAGTCTGGAGTAGTTATAAAGTATACTTTAAAGAGGGAAACACTCAGGGATTAGTTATATAGCAAACCCTTCTTTGGTGGTCCAAGTCCTCACATCTCAGCAAGGGACAACCCTGCAGCCATGACCGCACCATACAGATCTTTACAGACATCAGTCTGGATGGATGTGGGGCCACTGTCAACCACCAATTGACCTAGGCACATGGACTTCAACAGAACGACTGATGCACATCAATCAGAGCTGAGGACTATATACAGGGCCCTGATGACCTTCCGTTGCGTCATCCAGGGCCACCACATCCTGATCCGGATGGGCAACATCTTGGCCAAAGCACACCTGAACAAACAGGGTGGCTCCGGATCCTTGATGCGCCACAAGGAAGCAGAAAGGGTCCAAGTTCATGAAGGGCTTTGTATGTTATAGCTAATGCCTTAAATGGAGTCTGGTAACTGAAGGGCAGCCAGTGAAGTGCTTTTCAGGATGGGAGTAATATGCATGTTCCATCTAGCTCCTGATAATAACTGAGCTGAGGCATTCTGCACCAGCTGGAATATCTGAATTGATTTTGAGTGAAGAACAAAGTATAGTGCATTGTGGTACTCTAGTCTCGATGTTACTGTGGCGTGGATCCAGGTGGCCAGATCAGCTGCATCAAGATAAGGGGCTACCTTTCGTGCTAGGCTGAGTTGGAAGAAAGCCTTTTTTGGCGATTGCATTCACTTGCTTATCCAGTAATAAAGTTGGATCCAGTATAACGCTGAAACCATAAGATCTGTTCCAGATACTTGTTTCTGTGGGTGATTTTGCGTTGTGGAGCCAACCGAGCTCTTTCATACATAAAGTAGCAGCAGAACATATTACATTGAACTAAAAATGTGAATTTTCTGATTTTCCGAAACACAGCTGAGCCTGTTTGGACTACAGGTATTGTGTTCCCTACACAAGTGTGTTTTTGCAGCCTTTTGTCTGTGGACTGCTTCAGCCTGTACGTGATCCTTTTCTGTAATTTCTGCAGGGTAGCAGTTATGCCTTTGTTAGAGAGTAAATGATTCAGTGTTCTAATTCTAATGGGGGGGGAGACAAGGAGGAGGGGAGAAGTTGAAAGGGTCTCATTGTGTAAGCACAGCAGGATTAGTTGGTGTTACCACCTTACACGGATTGAACACTACTGATTGGAGTGGATTTTTGATTCCTGTTGCAGGAAGAAACCTCTTGCCAGGGCATTTGTGTATGCAGACGCAAGCACATGTTAGACCTGGACCTGTAGGGCTCCTCTGATTGCCGGATTTTGGCTCAAATATAATGTTCAGAGTTAAGCACTTGTGACTTGCCAGTTGTTAACCCAGAAGTTACCTTGGGGTAAAATAATTAGGCTTAACCTATATGTCCTTTACAGGATAATTTGCTTGTTTTCCCTTCACTTTGTTAGCAGTAAGTGGTGGTTACTACAGTTTAATCCATTTTTGTAACATTCTTAATTGACAGGGTGCTTTGTAGCCTTTGTTTTCTTCCATGCAGCAGCTCATGGCACTGAATGTTCTCATTTTACAGATGGGGACTCAGTCTGAAAGATGGTGACTTGTGCCCAGGGCCTCAGATTGACCTGGTTTGGGCTTAATGCCTTTGGCCTTTGACTCACATACTTCCCAATCCTCTCTCAATACTGTGAGTTTTTCTCCCTCACTTCCTGTTTCAAGTAACCTATACTTTATCATTATCATTGCGAATCAAGCAAACTATGGTTTGTGTTTTTTTTTCAGAATCAGAAAACATATGAGAACTGGTTTTTGAAATCCATTTTGCAAGCAAGCTATGAGTTAATCCCATTTGAATGTAACTGAACAAGGAAGAGTGAGAGGAGGGAGCTTCCAAAGTAGGGCCCTGATGGTCAAACTATGTTTTGCCAACCTGAAAAGCCTAGGCAAAAATGGGCTTGAAGCTCGCGGATCCAAATTTGCTATGTTGTCTGTTGGAGTATGTGGGCAATTGGAGAGGTTGCTTTTTTTAGAATACAGGAACACAGTTGAATGTGTTTCGAGAAGCTATATTTATTGTTATATGTTGATACTGTATGCTTGCTGGTGATCACTTGTAGGAGGCATATCTGTTATAATTGTGGATAAGACATTGCCTGGATTCTGGATTCTTCTGATTTTAGGGTTGGGGGAATGACCAGTTAAGATTATCTGTTTTTGGAAACTATCAGATGAAATTGATTTGCAGGATGCAGTCTGGATGATCTACCTGCTGATGCAGCTTATTTTATAGATCAGCATTATGAATAACTGGTTCGGGTAATACAGTTGTGCCTAGGAGTCCTTTCTCTTCCTGGTTGAGACCTTCCTTCAAGCTTGAACAATGTAGGCCTGCCCTTTTTGGGTGACATTGCCAGCATTATGGAGTGTTCTATCTGAAGTGGCACAGAGAGACCCCTGTGCTGTCTTCTGTAAGAAATGTGAAACCATTCTTTTAGCTGGGGATTTTGCAGCTGATTTCCCAAGGAGGGTATTATTTTGAGGGAAAGTTGTATAGCGGTGGTTTTTCTTGTCTTTTTTGGCAGGAGGGTTAAGTGTTTGATGCCTGCAGATCAGATTATTTGTAAGCCTCTTTGAGTTCCCATGGTTAGAGGGGGAAAGGGAGCATGTAACTGCTGTTACATAAGGAAGTGGATGGGATTGTTAGAGATCTGGAGCTCGTCACTTGTTTCTTCAACAATTACCTGTTTTGGCTAGTGACGTCTATCCAGATCAAGTGAAATATATTCCTATCAGCTGTTGCAAGACATCTCTGGAGGCGGAGTTGCTTCCTAAGAGGTTAAAGGAGGCAGTTATTCATCCAATTCTGATTCATCCTTTTCTGAACTTCGCTGACCTTAACCATTACAAGTTAGTTTCAGTTTTTCCTTCCTTTTTTTGTGACAAGGTGATGAAGTAGGCAGTGTTAAGCATCTCCAGAAATTCTTGCATAAAGTGAATTTTCTCAACCTATACCAGTTGGAATCCAAGGAAGAATTTGGATCAGGAACCGTATTGTTTTCTCTGTCTGTGTTTCCAATAGCTCTTGAGAAATTAATTGGAAGAGGCAGGTGGGTGCTTGTGTTAAGGATAAACCAAGCCCCATACTCCTAGTTAGAGCCTTTGTTCTCAGAACCCATGAGGCTGTCTTCATCTTGAAATGTTTTAACAAAAGAACTCTGGAAACTGGAGATAACTTGGAGTTGCGTTCTTTGTCTCTCTTATATGAGAATTAATAGGTGCCAGTAGGTGCCCTTGGCCTAGTGAAAAACAGATGGTTACAGATTACACTGGGGGGGGGGGCTGTTTTAGGAAGTTGCAGCAAAAAGCTAAAGGATCTTTTGGCACCCTAAAGACTAATATATCTATTGAAGATTGGTGGGGGGAAGTGCCCTCAAGTCACAGACTTATGGCGACCCGTAGGGTTTTCAAGGCAAGAGACGTTTGGAGGTGGTTTGCTATTGCCTGCCTCCAGATTGAATCATTAGCCTTCCTAATATGATGATAGCTTTTTGTGGGCTTTGGCCCTTGGTTAGGTCAGAAGATCTGATGTAGAGGAGGAGTTCTACCTAGAATAAATTAAGTATGTGACCAGATGCTTGATTGCTCATAAGGATCGCCTGGTGTGTTTTTGTTTTGTTATGTCTTTTACTTCAAAGATAGCATGTGTGGCTGTTCAGTTGACTGAACATAAGAACAAAAGAAAAGCCCTGCTGGATCAGACCACGGCCCATCAAGTCCAGCAGTCTGTTCACACAGTGGCCAACCAGGTGCCTCTAGGAAGCCACTAACAAGATGAGTGCAGCAGCACCATCCTACCTGTGTTCCACTGCACCCAAAATAATAGGCATGCTCCTCTGATACTAGAGAGAATAGGTATGCAGCATGACTAATATCCATTCTAACTAACAACCATGAATACCCCTCTCCTCCATGAATATGTCCACTCCCCTCTTAAAGCCCTCCAAGCTGGCAGCCATCACCACATCCTGGGGCAGGGAGTTCCACAATTTAACTATGCGTTGTGTGAAAAAATACTTCCTTTTATCTGTTTTGAATCTCTCACCCTCCAGCTTTAGCAGATGACCCCGTGTTCTAGTATTATGGGAGAGGGAGAAAAACCTCTCCCTGTCCACTCTCTCCAAACCATGCATAATTTTATAGACCTCTATCATGTCTCCCCTCAGCCGCCTTCTTTCCAAGCTAAACAGCCCTAAGCGTCTTAACCGCACCCCATAGGACAGTTGCTCTAGTCCCCTAATCATTTTGGTTGCTCTTTTCTGCACCTTCTCAAGCTCTGTAATATCCTTTTTTAGGTGTGGTGACCAGAACTGTACACAGTATTCCAAGTGTGGTCTCACCGTAGATTTGTACAAGGGCAGTATGATATCAGCAGTTTTTTCTCTATTCCTCGTCTAATTATAGCCAGCATGGCATTTGCCTTTTTTACAGCAGCCGCTGTGTGTGCCGTTCTTTGGTCAGGGTGTATACATACACTTGTGCTGTTGGTGGGGGGCGGGGGCATTTGTATCTGTAATAGACTATGCTACCTTTCATTAAAAGATAATACCTAGATTGTGGTAAAACTATTGTAAATAGCTAGCTGATTTTAACCTTAAAATATTAGATGAGGTGTCTTGCTGTGGGCTACTGTAATTCAGTCCTTGCTTTCTTTTTTAAAATTTCTATACAGCTAACAAAAAATAAATGGCTCAAGGTAGCCAGTTCTTGAACACAAATTGAAATCTATGTTTGTAACACTTTTGTTACAGGCTGCTCTCCTTCCTTAGGGACAGGAAGATTTTCTCATGTGGACAAGGAATATAAATAAATACAGCGTGTGCAAGTAAACAGTAACATTTGTTGCTCACCAGGCATGCAAATGCTCCTCAACACTAAGGGGTATTGTTGGGAAAGGATTTTCTAAGACAATTCAAGATTGTACCAGAGTGATCCCTTTCTCCTCCTCTGTACTGCCATGTTTCCCAGACAGGGAGGCACAAACTCATGCTTGACCCTGTGCAGGTGAGTTTTGTATTTGTGCCTCAAATGAAATAGGGGGCAAGTTGTCCCTCTGCCTTTTCTCATAGTGCAGCAAAAGTAGCAGGGTGGGCTTAACTCCTTACTGCTGGTGTAGAGGGTCTGGATGTTGTTGCATTGGGGTACAGCAGCTTCCAAACTCGTAACACATTATACATTTGCACAGTTTACATGCATGATAGTGTACACAATTTTACATGGGAGTCTTCTTGACACCTGTGCGTGTGTATATATGTGTGTGCCATCAAGTCACAGCTGACTTATGGCGACCTGATAGGGTTTTCAAGGCAAAAGAAGTTCAGAGGTGGTTTGCCATTGCTTGCCTCCATGTAGACTAAGAGAGTTCTGAGAGAACTGACTGGCCCAAGGTCACCCAGCAGGCTTCATGTGGAGGAGTGGGGAATCGAATGCTGTCCACCAGATTAGAGTCCGCTGCTCTTAACCAGTACACCATGCTGGCTCTGAGAAGAGTGCTATAGCTTATGAGGCTTTTAGTCTTGGAATCGCTTTAGAGCTTTTTTTTTTTTAAAAAAAATGTGCGATGCATTCTAAAATAAACATGTTCAGCTTTGCAGATACAACACCTCCACAATACCAACAAGTGCTAATAAAGGTGTTTATTTGTTGATTTGACAATGAGGACAAACATTTTTGCAATAAAGGATAGCGAATACTTGGTGATGAAGGGTAACCTCAAATATAGGAATATATTTCTTGTATGGAAAGCCGTTCTGTGTAGAAAAAAGTGACTGAACTGCCTGTGTTGTCATGTTAAACTGACTTTCACTGTGCATATATATGTGCTGCGTTTGTAAATTCAGAAAACAGATATGCATGGCATCTATTGCATAGAATGGTTTAAACAGATTTTTCATGCTTTCCTTCCACACAACAATGATGTGTGTGTAACCACCCTTGCTTTTTAACCTTAAAGATAATTCAAATAATCTTTCCACCAATGTCTCCTCAGCAGACTTCCATTCCCCCTCATGGAATCATAGTTAGAAGGGACCACCAGGGTCATCTAGTCCAACACCCTGCACAATGCAGGAAATTCCAAACTGCATCTAGCCTCAAAAGCCCTAACTTTACTTTTATATGCAGACGATGCTATTCTCTTGTCTTGCACTCAGGTGGGCCTGAAAAGACTATTATGCCAGTTCTCAAAATATTGTAAAACAGAAGAACTGAGGAGCAACTATTCAAAATCCAAAGTTATGGTATTTTCAAAAGCCATGAAATTCACTCCTATAATCTGGAGAATTGACAATATTCAATTGGAACAAGTCACTAGCTTTCCATATCTGGGTGTGATTTTTAATTCTAACCTTAGTTGGAAACCCCATTTTAAATATATAACAAAGAGAATTAAACCTTCGTTGGCAGCAATTGAAAAAATTTTTTCTTTTATAAAGGAGGAAAATTTATCCCAGGGGGACTGCAAGTGTTTAATATGAAAATCACTCCACACCTTTTATATGGTGTTTCAGTTTGGATTCTTGAGGTCAATGCTGGATGCATTGATGTTCCACTGTGTCAATCTTATGGCATATTACAGGGTCCCCAAGATGTGTAGCTGGAGTAAGCATAAGGCTAGAACTAGGCCAAGGCTCCATCGAAGCCAAAGCGTGGCTACAAGCCTTTAAACATCGTTTTAAGATTATATTTTCAACTGAGATGGCCTTTTATACGAGTTAAACCAAGACCAGTTCAACTCCTGCTGGATGCCAGAAACTGATTAAAAATAATCACTTTTAGGTCTATCTAAGTATATTTTATTAAGCATGGGGAAAAGGAAATCTATATCAAATATTAAGAGCTATACAAAAAAATTGGATTATTCCAGTTCTCCAGTGTGTGTGCGAAGAGTATGCTCTACTTAGTTCGTAGGTATATTTCTTCCTCTGAGAACACCATATTTCTGTAATTTAACAGTCCCGGGTTTCTGAAGAGCCTTTATGCTTGTTCGTCTGAACGCCACGCCTTCAGCAGTGCTAAATAGAAGATTTGGAAATTTACCCTACCCCGAAATACTTTGCTCATGTAATATGAAGAACATTGATAACGCTTTCTCGCATAATGCTGGAATGTACCCATTCAAACTCCAATGTGACCAATGGATCACTCCTATTTTAATTAAATTACCTGCCACCATAACAGATTATAAAATACTCCCCTTTTTGCTGGTGGATAGAGATCCAAATATAACATTGGCAGTGGCCAAGTATCTCTTCACCATATTTTCCTTAAAGAAATAGAAAAAAACAACAAAAAACCCCATCCCCATTAACTGCTCAAGACCTGTGGGTCATGGGAGCTTGGAAGGAAAGGAAAGGATGTGTCTGAATGTTAATAATATTGAAGATGGACCCTGTCAGCCACACCAAGGGTTCACTCACAACTTGTTCACCCAGCACTGTGATACCACCAACTGTCAGTAGTGCCCTTTGATGGTTTACCACTCTTGGTTTATAGGTAAAGGTGCAAACACCGGGTCATTACTGACCCATGGGATGATGTCACATCCCAACGTTTAGTAGGCAGACTATGTTTATAGGTTGGTCTGCCAGTGCCTTCCCCAGTCATCTTCCCTTTACCCCCAAGTACTCATTTTACTGACCTGGGAAGGATGGAAGGCTGAGTCAACCTTGAGCCGGCTACCTGAAACTAACTACCATCAAGATGGAACTCAGGTCATGAGCAGCTCTTTGTTTACTTGACCACCATTTCCGTTTGAAAGTATGTGGACCCAATAAGACATTGTGTGTGTGTAAAGTGCCGTCAAGTCGCAGCCGACTTATGACGACCCCTTTTGGGGTTTTCATGGCAAGAGACTGACACAGGTGGTTTGCCAGTGCCTTCCTCTGCACAGCAACCCTGGTATTCCTTGGTGGTCTCCCATCCAAATACTAACCGGGGCTGACCCTGCTTAGCTTCTGAGATCTGACAAGATCAGGCTAACCTGGGCCATCCAGGTCAGGGCCAATAAGACATTAGAATGGGGAAATAAATTGTGGGTGCCTGAAGACAGGGACGTATTTCCAGACTGAATTCTTGGCTCCTATTGTTAAACAGAAATTACATGAAGATGGAAGAGTGGGTGAATTGGATATTCTTAGCACATTCCTTCTTGGGGTTTAATTACGGAATGTGAATGAATTTACAGGGCTTCATAGAGTATTTATATCCCACGTTTCCATGATTACCTCCCAGAGCAGCTGCACAAATAGCTTTTATCTACATTCAGTCCACTAACAACCAGGAAGTGACCCGTGTATTTCTGTTAACAAATTCAGAACTCACCCTCAAGCTTCATACTGTTCGTAGATGTGCACTACTTCTCAGGCTGTGCATTGAATTAGCAAAAATATGTTTTGTTTGAAAATTTGTTATTTGCTCTAATGTGCTGCAGAATTGCTTTGCTTATAATATGCTAGAGACAACTTGCATTTCACACATCACCCCCACTGCTTTGTGGTAGCCTGCCATCTGGCAATGGAACGGTGATAGCCCCCGAGCTGGGCATTATGTTGCATGGATCCCATTAAAAAAGAAGATAAAACCAAATATACTATTCCATTTGTAGTAAAAACAAAATAAAGTATTATTCTTTAAGCTTTATAATATTTGGGAGGATGAGGTGGATGTGCAGCCATGGCCTCCCCCCCCTCCAATGTATCCGGTCCAGTGCCCAAATGGCCACCAAAGCCAGGCAGGAATCCACTGTGAGTGGGCCCAGTGACAGCTTGTAAAGGGAAGGGGGGACCAGGGGGAAGCCTATGCTTCCCTGGTTCTCTGGTCAGCCAGCACCTGGCTGGCCGTAGCTGCAGCTGGGCCTACCCTGCAGGCTTACTTCTACGCAAGGTAACAAAAAACAAAAAAGCCTCTCATTTGAGCATGTGACACTGGCACTGTGGAGTTAGCAAATATCTTTCCTGATATATGATTACCAACTTCTAGACACTATTTTAGAACAAAACCAATTTGCAGCAGCTTGCCTGCCAAATGATTCTCGAGCAGTCGAAAGAGGCGCACATACCTGTTATTGCAAGTGGGATGGTCATTGATACTGAAAAGGTTATCACTACAGGACTAACTTTAATAATGAGAAGGCTGGGGTTAAGGAAATCAGTAGCAGTACTGAGGAGGCTGATGGTTGCTTCGTACCCCATGGAACAATCAACAAGCTCCTCAGTATAGCTATGATTTCCTTAACCCCAGCCTTCTCATTATTCAAGGGGTCTCAGGAGTTTAAGACTGGGCCATCTGATGTTCTATAAGCCTAGTTATTTCCTTTTTAGGTGGATTTGAGACTAAGCTGATTTATTTCCTGTTTTAGGGTGCTTTATAAATGCAAGCCCTGGAGGTGAATGGGACCTGTGCGGCTGGTGGTTTTATGATGAGACATTGCTTCTGTTGACTTCAGATTCATTGGTGCAGTGGGCATAATGAGCCATTGCAAATTTGAATATCAGTCCCATGAAATTATGTAAAATGTATGATAATTTTAGTGATCCTGGGAAATGGCAGATGATAATTGATAGCACCTGTTGCAATTATCCTAAATTTTGTAGCCCCTGAAATTACAGATCATATGGTGTGGGGAAAATGGTGAACATTGCTTTTGTTTCTTGTACCCAGTAAAATGGCATTCTCCGCTGAGGCAAGGGCATCCTGAGCTGCGGGTTGTTTTCCTTCTCCATCCGGGTAGGCAGGACTAAAGTTTCTGACTTCCTGTGCCCCTTGGCGGGAAAACAGCCTGAGGAAGCCAGTTACCGTCTGTACTAGCTACGTTGACAGGAACGAGACAAACTAACGAGACACTGCATTATAACATATGGATAATCGAACAAGGAGACCAGGCGTGCTATCATTTGTGGTTATACACGGTACTAAGGCTGCCGTGGGGAGATGCCAGGGTTCTATTTCTAAAAAACTGATTATTTGAAAAGGGAGGGGCAGGATGCCCTTCGCCTCAGAGGAGAATAAGCCCTCACGGTGAGTATCCAAGGCTATATTCTCCGCTGAGGCAAGGGCATCCTGAGCTGTGGGACTTATAAGAGCTCCCAATAGAGCGGAAAAGAACATATTACTCAACCACACTTTGCAAAACCCTGCGACCGAAGGAGGCTTGGGCTGAAGACCAGGTATGGATTCTATAGTGTCTGACAAAGGTTGAGACTGAAGACCAGGTAGCGGCTCTACAGATCTCTTCTACCGGTGCTTGTTTGTCAAGCGCCAGGCGGTCAAACAGAACCATTGGGGGTCTGGGTGTGTTATGGGCCCCTGGCGGAGAGTGGTCTGTTCCGCTGGGATCCGCCACGGTTCTTGGTAGGACATGCGTTTGAGGGTTATGAACCATGGTCTCCGGGGCCAGTAAGGAGCTATTAGTATCACTTCTGCTCTGTGTTGGTGGATTTTCCTGAGGACTTTGGGTAGGATGGGGATTGGAGGGAATGTGTAAAGCAGTCCCTTGGGCCATGGTCTGAGAAGGGCGTCTGTGCCTTCTGCTCTTGGGTGGAAGAACCTGGAGTAAAATCTGGGGACCTTGTGATTTGACTCGGAGGCAGAGATCGACGGAAGGGATACCAAAGATTTCTGTAAGCTGCTGAAATGTTGTGTGGTCTAATTCCCATTCTCACTCGTCTATTGACTGGCGACTTAGCCAATCGGCACGAAGGTTGAGGTTTCCGCCCTGATTGAGGGAACGTTGGCTTGGGCCCAGATGAATATCGCCACTGCTTCCCTGTGCAGGGAAGAGGACTTGGAACCCCCTTGTTTGTTGATATAGGCTTTTGTCGTGATATTGTCTGTTCTTATGAGTAGATGGTGGTTCCTGATTGTATGTGTGAATTTTTGTAGTGCCAATTTCACCGCCCTCAGTTCCAGCAGGTTGATGTGGAGTCGTGACTCCTGCTGTGACCATCGGCCTTGGGTTATCTGATCGCCATTTTGGAATTCAATGAGCTCTTCCTGGATTTCTTCTGCAACCTCTTCAACAGCAATACCAAAAGGATTGCGAATCAGCTTTTGGGTATCTTTTGATTCTGTCTGGTTATATTCCGGGAAGTAACGGTGGAATTCATTGACCAGCATTTGCAGATGACTTCTGATGTTGTCTTGTATATTTGCGGTGATCATGTCATCTTTACTATAATCGACCAGTGCTTTTAATGTCACAAACGCCGAATAATTGTTTTCGCCTACCCATAATTGAAGTTTGCAAATAAAGGCACGCAGTTTATCTTCAAACATAAAAATGTTTCCCACACCTGCTAAATTTGTGTTTCCAGAACCTTTCAACTGT
The DNA here is from genome assembly GCF_029931775.1 of Euleptes europaea. NCBI lineage: Eukaryota > Metazoa > Chordata > Lepidosauria > Squamata > Sphaerodactylidae > Euleptes > Euleptes europaea. The sequence goes on from NC_079312.1 coordinate 148,860,674, forward strand.
AAGTTTAGTTTATTCAAATGTGAGAAAATATCCACAAGATAAGCCAAATGCATCTGACTTTTCGAATCAGAAAACAGCTCTAGTAAATCTTTAATTTTCTTCTCAGCTAGAAACAGCTCAACCTCTTTTCTTAGTTCAAATAACCTTCCCAGCATATTGCCTTTCGATAGCCAACGAACTTTGGTGTGGAAAAGAAGAGTCTCATGATCAGAGTCCATTTCAGTGCACAGTTTTTTAAAAAGGCGTGTATTTAAGGCACTGCTTTTAATGACATTGACCACTTTTATGGCCATTTCCATGGTATTAACAAGGCTTTTAGGAAGAGTCTTGGAAGCTAACGCCTGACGATGTATGATACAATGAGTTGTTATTGCTGAAGGATTCTTCTGTTTTATTAATGTTGCTAGACCGGAGCGTGATCCTAACATGGCTGGAGCGCCATCCATACAGAAGCCGGCGAGCTTTTCCCACATAATGCTATGTTTCTCAAAATACTCCGCTATTATATTCATGACGTCGATACCTTTTGACGTCGTTTCCAGTTTCTGTGAAATCAATAATTCCTCTTTAATAGTCTTGTCGTCGTCTAAAAAGCGGACAAATATGAGCAACTGACTGCAATTAGAAACGTCTGTCGATTCATCACACTGCAAAGCAAAACATGGCGAATTTTTTATTTTCGAAACAAGCTGCTCCTCGATGTCATTTGACATAATTTCAATTCAAGATTTACCGTGTTGTTCGATTGAGGTATTTCCTGTATTTTCTTTTTGGCTTCCATCCCTAAAATCCCTTCGATAGCTATCATCAAACAAGGTTTGACGAGTGTTTCTCCTATTGTGTGTGGTTGTGTGAGGCTCGCTTGCACCCTCCCCCAGCCTCCCCGGCCCCGCATGTTCCTTACTTGTCGCGCGCCGCTCCCGCGAGTCACCACCGCATGACGCCGCGCTCTGCGCCTGCTAGCCGCCACCATGCCGCCCGCGTAAATATTAATTTATTATGGGTTTATAACTTTGTTTCGCGGACCCCTGGTTTAGTTCTTGTGGACCACTGGGGGTCCATGGACCCCTGGTTGGGAACCAGTGCTGTAAAGCATCGCAACTTCACAGTCTTCATTCTTCATGGTGCAGAAGATAGTCTGGTTAATGGTGCAGCAGCTTGGATCTTTTTGGACCTGTGAATTGGCCTGCTTGTAAGCAGCTATTGTTGAAGAATGCCTGATTTGCATTTTAGATGGTTGTTTTCAAATATTCTGATATTAATGTTTCATTTGGAACAGCTTGGAGGGGGGGGTTGCTTTCTGTTAAATACAGTCTTCACACCAAGTACAGTGAAGGGTCTCAACTAATTTTGTAGAAAGACTAAAGATAAAAGAACAAGAGGAAGCATACCACTTGCAGGCCCACACTTTTCTGCTTGCTGCACAGAGCCCACATTCTTCAGACTCTGAAAAACAGGAAGCCAATTCTTAAAGATACAGCAATGGTTTAGAGAAGTCTCTCTACATTTCGAGCGTGTGGTGAATGGAAAAATTTGGCTCATTCTGTAGAAGAAAAATGATAGCATTGTGGCTGCCTCTTTGAATCTGAAAGCTGCTTTTGCTCAGTATCAAAGGTTGCATTACACCTTTTAATTGGATTTATATTAGCCAAGCACAGATGGAGTCAGTCTGATGAAGCAACAAATAGGGGAAGTCCAAGGCTTGGGACTCACTAGCAATGCCAAGCTAAGTGTTTGGAAACTGGTGGAATAACCTCCTTTGCCACTTCCCTTTATCATCCTTTCTGTTGTTGTGATCTGGAGCTCATCTTTCTGCTGACGTGCTTCAGGCAACTAACAAAATCACAATAGTGTAAAGCAGTTATGGGAGGGGGGAGATTCTGCCAATCCTAAAATATAGGAATCATGTAATAACATAATAACAACATAATAAATAATAATCTGAAGGCATGAGCTGTGGCTCACGAAAGCTCATACCCTGCCAAAACTTTTGTTAGTCTTTAAGGTGCTGCTGGACTCTTCCTCTTTTCTACATGTAATAACATGTTATAGTAATCAGTTGTAATGGAATTGATGCGTGTTCTTCCAAGGCCTGAAACAGCAGTGGCAAGTTGGGCAATTCAAATGTCTGAGCTCTAGCTTGGGAATGCTGATGCAACAATAAATTGTTCAGCCTTTGAGGTGCTACAAGGCCTCCTTTTTTAAAAAAAATTGAGTCAACAGACTAATATGGCTGCCCTTCTGGAATTTGGAAACTTGGTTCCTTGGCCCGCCCCCTGGCAGAGGATATTCCGTTAAGCATAGAAGGTCCAAGTCTGGAAAAGCAGCTGCCTCCTTTTCTGACCACCCAAGTGAATTGGTACAACAGGCATAAGAATGGCTATGCTCTATCTGATGGAAAACTCATATTTTTTTCATTGCTCCCCAGACCCCACCCTCTTCAGACTCCACCCTCAAAACCTCCAGGTATTTTCCAACCCAGAGCTGGCAATCCTAATGACAAGTCTGAAACACATTTAAAGACTAACAGGTTTACAAAAGAGGGGGATGCAAAAGCATGAGGGATGGAAGGAGAAGTGTAACAAGAAAGTGATAATGTAGAGACGTTGACTGGTTTGAGAAACATGTAATGGTTAGCTTTTCTTTAGTAGTAAGTTAATAGATCTGATCCACCTAGCCTTTAAAAAGAAAGCTATTGTGAAGAGGCATTCCTTTCCCCTGGAGCTTGAAAGGGTAAGGCTGAAGAATCACAAGAACTTCCCTCCAGCCTCTGATTTCCCCCCTTCCTTCCTCCACTTCTGGTATGCCAGCAGTAGAAAGCTGAAGCATAGGGAATAATTTTCCATCTAAGCACAAACCAGGAAGCAAAAACTGATCATGATCCATCACCATCAGTTATTGTCAGTTTCTAGAATGGCTGCATCATGGTGATACAGTAAGAGAAGCACCCGTTGTGTTAGCTGTTTGCCCCCTGTTTTCTCTCTGTGGTAACGGTGTGACCATCCCTTCTTCAAATAGTTTGAGAGGCAAGGGTACAAAATATTAGATTGAAGATGAGCTAAAGGCTTTTATGGGCGAGGGAGCTTTTAGGGCTTGACCCAATTGATAGAGGGAATCTTGGTCTCCTTCCATGCCTTAATTTCAAAGGTCAAATATTTTCAAGAGATCTGGGTCCCCATACCCAGGGTAGTCCCCATACCCAGTCACTCCCTTCTTTGCACCTGGTGACTCCCAGACTCATTTTTCAGCAGAGCACTGAAAGTGAGAGCAAGGTGGAATTGCAGAGAGCACTAAAGTGTTTCCAGGTTTGCTGTTTTTCTTGCTTACCTTTAAGCCTTTCATGTTAGCCTTTTTCCTGCTATTCAGATGTAATGTGAGACAAAGAGCCAGTTGGTTCTTGCCACACACCAACCAGATCTGTTTGGGAGAATTTTATTACAGCATTGTTATCATCTTCCTTTGTGTGGCAGCTCACTCCCAGCATTCACTTTGCATGGCATACTGAAAACTTTATCTCACCTACCTTGAATGAATGGGGTAATAGTGGTGTTAGGTGTCAGAATAAACAAACAAAAAATCTTCAAAGTGCATTTGTTTTAATTTCGCTGACAGGTTTGTCTTCACCTGACACCCTGTATAATACTGTTACAGCTGGAAACAGGAACCTGGGTCAAATAGCCCCCCCCCCATAAAAAAATTTTTTTTGCATGAGTGCAGACACCTTTTAGGGTTCTTCCCTCCCCCAAACTTCATGGCAACATAAGTCTGACTTCTGCTTCCTTGGTTTCTTTTAGGGGACATTACCCAGAAGGGATATGAGAAGAAAAGGGCAAAGCTGTTGGCTCCGTATATCCCACAGACCCAAGGTAGGTCCTGTGTTACAATATGGGATAAGAAGCGCTATTGCCATGGAGTAATGGGGAAAAGTGTAGGTTCGCTGATTTTAAGCTGATCTAATTCTGTTGGGAATAGACTGGCTGGTGAAGAATATATATAAAATCTTTGAAATCTCTTCAGGTTTAACTAAACTCTGAAAGGCGATTTGTCTTTTATGTATTGATAGAGTCAAATGTGCAGTGTTTGTAGAATTAAGTCAGATTGTGTATGTCACCAGTTTCATACAGTGTATTTTCCTGGTAGGTAGGTAGGTAGGAGGTATATGAGAAGAACTCCTGCATCTGCAAAAGAGAGAAAAATGGCCAGAGTAGAAGGGATGGCAAAGCCGATTGCCTTGGAATGAATGTTTTGGTGATAGAAGGGCCAAAGGGAAGGAATACCAGGACAGGAAAAGCTGTAGGGCCTAGGAAAGGAGAGAAACAGGTGGGAGCAGGAGACAATAGGCAGGGGCAAGGATTAATGGAAGCAGGGAAGAAAGCTAGGATGGAGCTTGCTGGCTCAGCTATAGGCGTCTTTATGGCCATTCTTCCCATACATGTACTGCTCGTTTGGGCTTCCTGTTAATTCTAATGTGCTTTATTCTATTTTCATTCAGAATACTTTGCAAATATTGATACTGTCATTCAGAGTGTTCTAGCTAGTTAGAGAATAATAATTATCATGCTCAGTCATGGACAGAACAAAGAATTAACAGAAGGATTCTTAATGCAAGATAACTCCAGAATTGATATTTAACCTTAAAAAACAAACAAACCATGCTTGAAAGGTCTCTTATATTAGGAATAGGAATGAACAAGTGTGAAGCAAGGATGTGCAGGAGACATCTCCGTTCCCCCACCCACCCACTATTTCCTCTTTCCCCTTCCTGAAAGCCCCCAAAGCCTGCTACTTTCTCTCCTTCTAGGATTGCTATCCTCCAGGCGGGGTCTGGAGATTTCCTGGAATCACAAAAGACCTCCCAATGCAGAGATCAGTTTCCCCTTAGGGTTGCCAGCTCCAGGCCAGAAAATTATTGGCGATTTGGGGAAGGTGAGGTTTGGGGAGGGAAGTGACTTCAGTAGGGTCATAGAGTCTACCCTCCAAAGCAGCCATTTTCTTCAGGGGAACTGATCTTTGTCTTCTGGAGAGCAGTTGCAATTCCGAGTGATTTCTAGCACCCACCTGGAGGTTGGAAACACTAGTTCCGCTTGAGGAAATGGGTGCTTTGGAGGGTGGAGTCTGTGGCTTTATACCCCTCTGTGGTCCGTCCCCTCCTCAAATCCCACCCTCCCCAGTCTCAGTCTCCAAAATCTCTAGGAATTTTCTAACCTGGAGTTGGCAACCCTATCTCCTCATCCAACAGCCAACCTACCTTTATCTGCCCTTTTGTCTTAAGTTTCCCCCCCCCCCCCCGGAAAACTGTGGCCCAGTTGTGGGGTGCTGGCCACTGAGCAAGGCCCACTTGCATGGTAGGGAAATCTCAAGGACTTGTGGGGTAGCACCTCACTTTTCCCTGTATCCCTTTCCCCACGCTATTTCCTCTTTCCCTCCTCCTGGCAACCCTCATATTCTCTCCCCTTTCACTGCTTCATTCTCTCCTTCTCAGGCATTCAACAACCTACCTTTTACCTGCTTCCCATCTTAAGCTTATATATATTATTTATTTACTTCATTTATACCCCACCTGTCTCCACAGTGGAGACCAAAGCAGGTTACATTATTCTCCTTTTTATCTGCACAACAAACAACAAAGTATGTGGCTGGTCCATAATCACCCAGTGAGGTTCCACAGCAAGATGGGGATTCGAACCTGGGTCTCCCAGACCCTACTGTAAAGCTCTAACTGCTACACCACACTGGCTTTCATTTGGTGGCTGCTGTTGAACAGTAGCAAGCAGCCACACCTAATTGAGTCTTGCAAGTCGGGTGTATCAGGTCATCCAGAGGTTGCTGCCAGGCCTAGGGTTGCCATCTTCCAGGTATGACCTGTGGCCTCTATGGCATTATCTTCAGCTGAGGCCTCTCTTCTCCCCAAACCCCACCCTTCTCAGACTCCACCACACAATCTCCAGGATTTTCCAACCTGGAGCTGGCAACACTAGTCAGGCCTGGCCCCAATGTGTCCTCCCTCAAAGTTCAAAATAGGCCTGGAAAGGACTCTGTCCTCTCCCCCTGCCTTTTTACTCACAGAAACCCAGCCTGGAATAGTGAGGTTGTCTAGCAATAGCCACTGAAGGAATCTGTACCTTAAAGCTACAGGTGTTCCTTTTATCATTTTCATTTTTTAAACTCCCAATGTATTTTTTTAGATTTCAGATTTTTGTGCAAACATGGGGTCCTTTTCGGGTTTGTAGAAAGATCTATCTTGCCCATTCACATATCTAGTCACTGGATCTTCAGATTTGGCTGACCTCGCTATTTATATATAGATTGGTAGGGATGTGCAAAGGGTCCCATGATTGCTGGAATTAGCAGCCAACCAGATGAATTTATGCCAGAGATGAATGTTAAAGTGACATTGTATGTCGATGCCTCAGAATTGTTTCTGCTTTATCAGTGTGCATTGGGGTTGATGATGATGATCACCCCCTTCAAGGTGGTTTTGTCAAGAGAAGAACTTTGTAATTTTCATTAAATATGCCTATGGGCTGCATTTTCAAAAAGAGCTTGCAATTCATAATTCAGTCTATATTTTGTTTAAAAAAAGCTCGGCTTCTTAATGAAGTGTGTTAAGCTGTATGGAAAATCTGGACAGTATCCGTGCATCTGGGGTTTCAGGAGCCATGGATAAGCTGTTTCATCACTCCTTCTAATAGTAAAATGGCTGGCCCTTGATATGAATGCACAAGCAGCAAAACTAGGAAACCCACAGATAAGGGGGCGTTTCTTTATACTCTGGGGATTCTGTAGTATAACCGGACTTTGTAAATTAAGCAAATAGAAAAAATACTTGGATGTGAACTGAGTATACCCAGGATCATGGGGGTGTTGAATATCTGATGGTTGTAGGCAAAAAAAGATGGGAAATTGGGCAGCTCAAGCGTTTCTGTCTTTCTCTGGTTTATGCTTAAAGTCACTGCAAATGAATTTAACAGTTTGAAGCCAAGTTGAAAATTTACAGGGCAGACAAACTTGCTGGTTTATAAAAGCTGCTTTACAGTGATCTGATGGATTAAAAAAATGCTTTCCCCAGGTAAAGCACATTTTTTGTACAGAGGGTGGCTACTCTCAGTCCCTACTATCTGTCATTGGAGGATATCAGGTAGCAGGTGTTTCTCTGCCTGATCCTTGGAAAGTTGCCGCCAGCCAGAACAGGCATTGGTGGGATAGGCTGACCAGTTCTTTGCCACCCTATAAGGTAGCTTCATATATGTTCACAGGCAGTGTGTCTGCATCTGTTCTTTTCTACAACCCTGAGAATTTGCTTTAGTGCACTGTGCCGGTGTGAATGGATGAACATTGGATAGATCTTCTTTTTAAAAAAATGCTTTTTCTAACAAACTATGCTTATTTTTTTGTCATCTTGGATTATTACCAAGGGTCTCTGTTGAACTGTCAGCATGGCAGTTTGCTCCCTCCTGTGCATGTCTTGCACATGTTTGATTTTGCTTGTCAAAATATTGTTTAATTAGCAAGGGCAAAGTTTTATGCGGACCCACCCACAAACGTTTCCCTATTGTTATTGCCTGAGGAGCCAGCTAACTGGCAGAAGATGGAGACAGAAACCACACTGCTAGGTAAGACACCAATTACTGCTGCCATTTTCACTTGGGTCTGCTGAGCGTAGCAGTGCCTTAGGGCAGATTTCCCATTCACGTCAGTGTGGGCAGAAATAAGGAATAAAGGCCTTAGTGTTGGCACATTATTTTTCTTTTTTTAGTGAACATAACAGAGACAATTTACAATTATGCTTATCTCTGAGGCTTAAAAACAATTTAAAGCATTTTCCATGATGAACTAATAGCTTCTGTTCACTTCTGATATTGGAAGTACTTCCTTTGTGCAGATAAGGAAATGGCAGCATTGCCCTGATTATTAAAACACCAGGCTGTACCAAACTACCAGACCCTCATGGTGTCAGGGAAATTCCTTGAAAGTGGTCTAATAAAAGAGAGGACTGTATCTATTTTAGGGCCTTATTTAAGGGAAACAGCTGAACTTTTGCTGTAAAGAGTCACCAGCGAGGGAGGATGTTTTCTTAGAAGATATATGATTTGCTTCCTACGTTATGGTTTCCCATGATTAACATACATGTAGGAAATGATGTCTCTATTGTAATGTGGCAATGTGCAATTTTGAATTTTACATTTATTTCTAAAGCACCTAAAAATCTTTCACATGGTGTGTGTGTTAAGTGCCGTCAAGTCGCTTCCGACTCATGGCGTCCCTATGAATCAATGTCCTCCAAAACATCCTATCTTTAACAGCCTTGCTCAGGTCTTGCAAACTGAGGGCTGTGGCTTCCTTTATAGAGTCAATCCATCTCTTGTTGGGTCTTCCTCTTTTCCTGCTGCCTTCAATTTTTCTTAGTATGACTGTCTTTTCCAGTGATTCTTGTCTTCTCATAATGTGACCAAAGTATGAAAGCCTTAGTTTAGTCATTTTAGCTTCTAGGGTCAGTTCAGGCTTGATTTGATCTGTAATCAATTGATTTATTTTTTTGGCAGTCCACAGTATCTGTAACACTCTCCTTCAACACCACATTTCAAAGGAATCTACTTTCTTCCTATCAGCTTTCTTCATTGTCCAGCTTTCACACCCATACATAGTAATAGGGAATACGATGGCATGAATTAACTTGATCTTGGTTGCCAGTGACACATCCTTACACTTAAGAATCTTTTCTAGCTCCTTCATGGCTGCCGTTCCCAGTCTCAATCTCCTTCTGATTTCTTGGCTGCAGTCTCCCTTTTGGTTGATGGTGGAGCCAAGGAATAGAAAGTCTTGAACAATTTCAGTTTCCTCATTGTCAACCTTAAAGTTGAGTAATTCTCCTGTAGTCTTTACTTTTGTCTTCTTGTTTCTCCCAATTGCTCTCAGTGCAGCTTTCACTTCACTTTATAAAACTAGGTTTTTCTTCAAAAGATTCTTGGACGGAATCTGGCATGCTTTCATCTCTTTTGTATAGTCTCATGGTATACAGGACTAGAATAGACCATGATCCCTTCCCACAGGCATGCCATCTAAATTATAAAGGAAGATATGATATAAGGATTTGAGTGTGCTTGGGCTCAGATTTACGAGTGAGATGAAATCTGTTTGGATTTGAATATTTTCTCTGTTATTGTCCTTATTAATTGTACAGCCCATCCAAACGTACACAAAATATATTTTGGGCAAGAGATACTGTAGAAGCATGTGGATACTGTGGGTGGATTCATGTAGGGATTCTACTTCTTGTGTTACCAGTTCAGTTTTCCCATAGTTTGATAGGTATTTACTTCTGATATTTTTGAGCTATTAGGTTTGTGTTTGTTCTCTCTCTTTTAAAGTAGCTTGTGCTCTTTGGTCAAGAGTATAAATGCAAGATAACCTTGGTGCCAAATTTAGCAGCTGTTTCTTATGCTTTGCTTAAATGTGTTTCTTTACTCTTCAAAACATTGTATTATATAATCAATTCCTAAGGATAAAGCAGTGGAATCCTCTGCCAACTACAAAATGATTACATTCACCAAGTCCTGGTTTCCTGCCCAGACCTCCTATCTGCAGTATGCAATATTGCTTGTCATCTTTTTTTCTCCCTTCCTACTGCAGAAATTAAGAAACCTGGTTAGTTATTTATTTACTTTATTTATAGCCCTCCTTTCTCACTGAGACTCAGGGCGCATTACACAGTGTAAGACAATGCAGTTAAATAGCAGGAGACATGCAACAAGTAATTCAATAGGACTAGGATCACAAAAATTAGAAGAAAGGTAAAAGTACTATTAGACAAGATATGTCATAAACAATACTGAAAAACACTTACAAAACTAGAAGACAAAGCTGCAGACCCAAGATGGTGGGTGGAAAGTGCTGTGAAGTTGCAGCTGAGTTATGGTGACTCCAGGTTTTCAGGGCAACAGAGGGGGTTTGCCATTGCCTGCGTCCCTGCATAGCAACCCCAGTCTGCCTTGGTGGTTTCCCATCCACAGCCAGCCCTGCTTAGCTTCCATGGTCTGATGAGATCAAAAGAATGTCATAGACTACAATCAAACTTCTTGTATAAAAGCTCCCTCCATTATACTGTACCTCTGTGTCTCTGCTTTCCATCACCTGCGGTGTTATCAGTGAACTCGTAAAAGCAGTTCACACCTTCTGGTCTCAGGCGCCAGGCCTGATGGCCCATGTATCTTCCCCCCCCGCTGTTCTTCCTGCCAGTACTCCCTCAGGCCGGTGCGGCCTTGGAAGTGTGATAGCCGCACCAGACTTCCTGGGATCCGTCTGATGTTTTGTATTATGCCAAGCTTGTAACTTCCCATAACAATAAGTGTGAACCCCAGTGCCCCAGTGCCCTGGAGTCAATATATTCTGTAAACCCGTATAGCCCCTCACTTGCAACTTTCTACCTGTGCCTGTCTCATCTCCTGAAGGCTTCAATAAATCTATTGTTTCTGTATCAACGTCTGAGCAACTGATTTGGAGAAGCAAACTCAGAGAGGGGGATCTCTCACATTAAGTTGCAAGTCCTTGCCTCTCGGACTGCAGCTGTACCGCTTTGGACAGAATGTCAGCCGACGAGGACACCACCCCTAACCCCGATGCCCCCAAGGAACCGGACGAGCCGGAGAAGCCGGACCCGAAGGAGGAGGGAGCCAAGCCAAAGAAACCGAAGGGTCGCGCCCCCGACCAAGATCGGGACGGACGTCCCCGGGGGCTTACTTATTGGCTGGACTCTCCCAAGGGCTGGTCGCTCTCGCGGACTGCGGCGAAGGATCGCCGGTTGGCCTTCCCCAGCACGGAACTCGAAGGGGACCCGGCCCGCAAAGAGGCCCTCATGGAGGAAGAACGAAAGCAGTGGCAGGAAGACCGCCGGGCTATGCAGGAGCAGATGGAGATCATGCAACGCGTAATGGGTGAGATGGCCACGACCCTAGATGCGCTGAAGTTGCAACCTCCAGCCGGTGCTCCCCCAGACGGGGCGCCGGTAGTTCCGCCCGCAACCCCTGCCCCCCCGGCCCGTCGGGACCTGAAAGTCACGTATGACGGGTCGGGAGACCAGTTGACCTTTTTTATGGTCCAAGTAGACATTTTTATGCGGGAACAAGGCCGAACCTTCGTTTCTGAGGAGTCCCGGGTGCAGTACGTGGCTTCCTTACTGCAAGGGGAGGCGGCTGCCTGGATGGTGTTGCAGTATGAACTCCGCTCGCCGGTGCTGCGAACCCTGGACGAGTTCATGGTAGCACTCCGAAACCGTTTTGAGGACCCGACTCTGGGTGAGCGGGCTAAAGCCTCCCTGATGCAACTGCGCCAAGGGACTAAGTCGGTGGCGCAGTATGCAAGTGAGTTCCAGTCACTGGCTAGCCGAATTCTGGACTGGAGTGAAGCTACCTTGGTACAATGTTTCAGGGAGGGTCTCAACCCAGACCTCCAACATTGGGCCTTCATGCAAGGGAACCCCCCGGATGTGGAAGGTTGGGTTCGCCATGCTGCTGACATCGAGAATCGCAAACAACTCCTGAACTTGTCCAAGCAACGGCTTGGGCGAGACCCCAGGCCCCGAGGTGACCGTGGCCGGGAACTCCGGCAAGGGGGTGACGGGGGTCTCTCGGCCGCGGAACGCCGCAAGCGGTTCGAGGCCGGCGTCTGCCTGATCTGCGGGGGAAAGGGTCACTTTGCATCGCAATGCCCCTCTCGCTCAGGCCGTCCGACCCCCCCCCCCGCCAAACCCAGGCCGAGCCGACGAAACCGGCCGCCGACAGCCAGCCTCGCCGCAGAAGTGGACCACTGAGCCGGCGCTCCGGCGCACCCTCCGCTCTCCACGCGCGCCCCCAGGATGGGGCATCCGACTCTACGGTCCCATCGGGGTCCCGGATTACAAATACCGTCTTTGATTCGGACGGCTCCCCGGAAGCCACCACCCCGTCCCCCTCTTCCAGCGAGGAGGAAGAGTGGGAACAGCCGGCAAAAAACGCCGTCGGTCTGCTGTAGAGGGGGCTCCGCAGCAGACCGTCCCTATCGTTGTGCAAGGAGCTCCACCGATGGTAAGCGCCCAAGAGGACAATGTATTTGTGCGTGTTCATCTGTCCCTACCCAAAGGGGGTCCCCCGTTAGAGGTCCCCGCGTTGGTCGACTCGGGGTGTGCCCGCACCATGATAAATGAGGAAACTGCCAAGAAGTTGGGTGTCCGGCGCAAGCGGCTTCCGGGACCCCTCCGTTTTTCCCAAATGGACGGGAGTGACTTTAAACGGGGCCCTGTGACCCACAGAACTGCAGCCGTGATTATGTCCGTGGGGGAACATTGGGAACGGTTGTATTTCACCATCGCCCCTATTGTAACCCCTGTGGTGTTAGGGATGAACTGGTTAAGGGGACACAATCCCTCCATTGATTGGGTTAAACGGGTGCTTTCCTTCCCCGAAAACCCCTGTGGGTTGCATGACAAGGAACGGGTACTCAGAACTCCAGCCGCCGCACTGGTAGGGTCCCCCGCCCCAGTCTCTCCTCAATTACCCTCTGAGTACTCGCAGTTTACTGATGTTTTCGATGTTAGAGAGTGCGACGAACTGCCTCCCCACAGAGAAACGGACTGTGCCATCGAGATTGTAGGGGAAGGCAAACTGTCTAAGGGAAAGGTTTACCCCATGAGCCCTAGTGAAAAGACTGTATTGCGAGACTATCTGGATGTCAATCTGGCGAGGGGTTTCATACGCCCCTCCAAGGCTCCTTATTCAGCCCCAGCTTTCTTTGTAAAGAAAAAGACGGGAGATTTAAGACTGTGTATTGACTTTCGCAGACTGAACGCAGTCACCCAGTCTAATGCTTACCCCCTCCCTCTTATTCCTGACCTTCTAGCACAATTAAAGGAGGGCCGAATCTTCACCAAACTGGACTTGGTAGAAGCCTACCACCGCATTCGCATCAAAGAAGGAGACGAACCCAAAACGGCCTTTTCCAGTTGTTTTGGGATGTTTGAGTACCTGGTCATGCCGTTCGGACTTTCGGGGGCTCCGAGTGTCTTTATGCAATTAATTAATGAAGTTTTGCATGATTTACTGTTTCGGGGGGTGGTGGTATTTCTCGATGACATTCTTATTTACTCTGAGACCATGGAAGAACATGTGCGCCTAGTGCGAGAAGTGCTCCAGCGGCTGCGGGAGCACAAACTGTATGCTAAGGTGTCCAAGTGTGAATTCCACCAACCTTCTATTACATTTCTGGGGTATGTGATTTCCCACCAAGGGTTGGAAATGGACCCCGCCAAGGTCCAGGCGGTGCGGGACTGGGAAACCCCCACTACCCGCCGCCAACTTCAACAGTTTTTGGGGTTTGCCAACTTTTACCGGAATTTCATTCCCAACTTTGCCCAAGTTGCGCTTCCCCTCACTGCCCTGTTGCGTACCAAGGACAGGGGGGCTAGCGCCGCACTCCCCTCAGCCCGTCTGCAATGGTCTCCCCAGTGCCAGCAAGCTTTTGAACGTTTAAAGCTACTTTTTTCATCCGAACCCGTTTTGGCTCATCCGGATTGCACCAAGCCCTTCGTGGTGCAGGTGGATGCCTCGGATGTAGCCATGGGCGGGGCCCTATTGCAGAGGGATGAGGGGGGACGGTTGAGGCCATGCGCCTACTTCTCCAAGAAGTTTTCCCAGTCCGAAATCAACTGGGCCATTTGGGAGAAGGAGGCAGCAGCGGTCAAACATGCCCTTACCATATGGAGACACTTCTTGGAGGGGGCCGAGCTGCCGTTCGAAGTGTGCACAGATCACAAGAATCTTGAGGCTCTCAAGGGAGCTAGAAAACTCAATGCCAAACAAATTCGGTGGGCCCAATTTTTTGCAAAATTCCGGTTCACCCTCAAACATGTCCCTGGCAAAGAAAATGCCCTAGCTGATGCTTTGTCACGACTTCCCCAGTATCGCAACGATTTCGATCGCCCCGTCGACTCCCTGTTCACTCCCGAACAGCGAGGGGAAGTCCCTGGCTTGGCCGTCACCACCCGATCCCAAGCCCGCCAACCGGAGACCCCCCCTACGCTCAAAGGTATCCCGGAAGCATTCCAACAGCGACTCCGGGACGCCTCCTTACAGGAGGAGGAGCACCATCTCCTCCCCACTGGCTTGGAACGAACCAACACTTGGTGGGTGCAAGGGGGGAAACTATATGTCCCATCTTCCCTTCGCAAAGAAGTATTGGGACTTGTACATGGGGCCAGGCTGGCGGGTCATTTTGGTTTCATAAAAACGCTTCACCTGGTTCGAAGGCAATTCTGGTGGCCCGGTATGAGATCTGATGTAGAGTTGTATGTGCGCAGCTGCCCCACCTGCGCCACAGCCAAGAAACGGATGGGAAAACCCCCGGGGCTTCTCAAACCGCTTGAGAACCCCTCCCGTCCCTGGGAAGTCATCGCCATGGATTTTATCACCGACCTACCTCCAAGTCGGGGGAAAACGGTTCTCTGGGTTATCACAGACCTCTTTTCCAAACAGGTTCATTTCGTTCCATGTGCAGGTCTTCCTTCAGCCCAGGGCTTAGCTAAACTGTTCATCACGCACGTCCTCAGGCTACACTCGATCCCGAGGAAGGTCCTCTCCGACCGGGGGGTCCAGTTTGTTGCCAAATTCTGGCGGGCTTTCCTAAAGTTAATGGGAGTGGAGGAACAGGGCCTTTCTTCCGCCTATCACCCCCAAACGGATGGTCAAACGGAACGAGTAAATGCGGTAGTAGAATGTTATTTGCGTTGCTATGTAAATTTCCACCAGGACGACTGGGTCGACCTGCTGCCATTTGCCGAATATGCGTACAACAATGCGCCTCATTCCTCTACCGGCTTTAGTCCCTTCCAAGTTATATACGGGACGGATTTTGGCCCTTTCGGTTCTGCCCCCGTCTCGCCAGAGCTCCAGTCTACCCCTGATCTTCAGGAGTGGATTCAGGTGGTTAAATCCACCTGGCCATGGTTGCTCAAAAATCTGGAAAGGGCAAAAAGCAAGTACAAGGAACAAGCAGACAAACACCGGTCTCCGGGATGGGAACTCAAGGTGGGGGAGCAAGTCTATCTGTCCACCAAAAACCTCCGCTCTCTTCGCCCCTGCAAAAAACTGAGCGACCGTTATGTAGGACCTTTCCCCATTACCAGAGTAATCAACGAGGTTACCGTGGAACTGAGTCTCCCTAAGACTCTCAAGGGAGTTCATCCAGTCTTCCATATAAGCCTCCTCAAACCTTATGTAGCAGCTCCCCAGTTCCACCCCCCTCCCGCTCATGAGATTCCTACCGTAGTAGGAGGGGATACCCATTTGGAAATATCCAAGGTTTTAGATTCCAAATGGAAGAAAGGGAAACTGTTTTACTTTGTTCGCTGGAAAAACCTTGGCTCCGCTCATGACGAATGGGTGGCCGCACCCCACATGGCAGCTCCTCGCTTGGTCCGAGAATTCCACCTCGCTTATCCCGATAAGCCTCGTCCTCTCGGAGGGGGGCCTTAAGGGGGGCAGAATGTGAGGGTCTCTGTCTTTGTGTCTCTGCTTTCCATCACCTGCGGTGTTATCAGTGAACTCGTAAAAGCAGTTCACACCTTCTGGTCTCAGGCGCCAGGCCTGATGGCCCATGTATCTTCCCCCCCCGCTGTTCTTCCTGCCAGTACTCCCTCAGGCCGGTGCGGCCTTGGAAGTGTGATAGCCGCACCAGACTTCCTGGGATCCGTCTGATGTTTTGTATTATGCCAAGCTTGTAACTTCCCATAACAATAAGTGTGAACCCCAGTGCCCCAGTGCCCTGGAGTCAATATATTCTGTAAACCCGTATAGCCCCTCACTTGCAACTTTCTACCTGTGCCTGTCTCATCTCCTGAAGGCTTCAATAAATCTATTGTTTCTGTATCAACGTCTGAGCAACTGATTTGGAGAAGCAAACTCAGAGAGGGGGATCTCTCACAGTACCCCTATTTCCTTGTTAAAAATGCCCTCCTGAACATTTCTGCTTCACACATTCTGTGGAATTAATAGAAGTTTGGGAACCTCTGTGACCTCTTCAGGCAGGCCATTTCGCAAGATGGGTGTCACAACAAAGAAAGCTTGGGTGCATGCAGCTTGAATGTACATGCACATTTGTATGTGTGTGTGCATGCATAAAGGTAAAGGTCCCCTGTTGTCAGGCCTGCTTTCCACTGCTCTCAGCAGCCTATCAGACTGTGAATGTTTTAGTTTCGATTCCACCAGGTGCCTCTCAAGGTCGGACTTGCTAACTGCTGAATTCCTGTTCCAGCGCTATCTCCCGTGGGAATGTCTCCTCGTTAGAGGGGGGGTCGCCATGACCAGTTGTGACTAGTACTTTTCCTTATAGGCCCTGCACTGTGCTCCCAGTTTCCATTTGTGCCAATTTACCTGTAGCTCTGCATACCTGTATGTTTTCCAATAAATCAGCTGTCTTTTGGACTCCTCGTCTGTGGATGCTGTTTGTGGGATTACCACGGGGACAAGTGCTTACATCTTGGCACGAATCCCTCCTCAATTTTTTACCTGCCTGGCTGGAGCCCTGGAGGGTTCGCCTGGGCCCCGGGTGGGAGTTGAGACAGCACTCCCCGGGTGGAGGGTTTCCGGCCGAAACCCTGGAGGGTACTGAACCTTGGTACCCTCCGTTGGAACCGTCGGACGAGTACCCCGACGACCCTTCCTTGCTGAATGACATTCTTGCTGAGGCGCTGCGGACGGATGCGGAGATCAATCGCCTGATTGTACTCATTCAAGTTCAGTGGTGTCGCCTGGCTGACACGACCCCCTGGACAAACCCTGACGCAGATCAAAGTGCCCAGCACGACCTCCGAATACTGGACTGTCTGGTGGAAGAAGTGCGACTGGCGCAGGAGGATTTAGCAGCCTTGACCGGTTTGTTAGCGGGGTTAACTGTACGTGAGGAGCAACTAGAGCTGGTAGCGGCCCCGCTCCGCCCAGACCATGGCGGGAACGCGGCCGGAGGAGGCCCCAATCCCCACCGCTCCTGATCCCAACCTGTGCTTGAAGGAAGCACAGGATGTGGCGGCCCGGATGGCCTTACTGTTTGTAGGACTAACCTCGGCCACGGCCTCGGTGGCTGAACTCACGAAACGCCTAACCCCTGACTTTGGAGCAGATGCTGCTGCTCTGGCAGTCCAGGTTCAACTGTTATTGGACCTACCAGATTCCTCTGAACTCCTTCTGCTTCTGGAGCGAAAAGCTCTCCCGATCGTCACCACGGCGATCGCCGCCAAACTTGAGGCCGACCAAGTGCTCGCTGACCGACAGCGAGCCGAGGAACAATTGCGGGCAGCAGATGCGGCGGCAGCTCGGGCGCGAGCCGAGAAAGAAGAGGAGCAATGTTTGGCCGCTGCTCGAGCCCGCATGGTCACGGACATGTGTCCCAGAGACAGCATAGGTGTTGGGTTTGTTCCCTCATTTCCCCCGAGTTTTGGTCCATCTCGCGACGCACAACGCGCACGTCGGCTCGCAGGTCGCTTCACCGAGCCGGACTACTCAGATGAGGAAGACCTATATGGTGAGGAACCGCACTGGGCTACTGGTCTCCGGGCTAGCCAGTCCAGACGCATGGGGGGAGCGGGGGACGAAATGCGTCTATTGCGGGTCCAGAACCGGGACTTGAACAATTTGGCCCGTCTGCAGGACCAAATGGAGCAATTACTCCGAGAAAATGAACGTTTGCAACAAGCTCAAACTACCCCAGTCCCACCGGTGCCAACTCAGCCAACCCTGCCTGCTCCACGAGCACAATTTCCGCCGCTAAGGCCACCACTTCTCCCCCCTCCGGGACGACCGGCCCTGCCGCCTCCACGGCTTCCAGCTCAACCGGATCTCCGGAGCACCGGTTTTGCCAGCCCCAGGAGCACCGGTTTTGCTGGCCCCTGGAGCACCGGTTTTGCCGCCTCCAGGGCAACCGCCAGTGCTGCCCCCAGCACCCCCTCCCATACAATGGAAACAACCTCGATTAAGAGTGACCTACGACGGCTCGGTTGAGGCCCTACCCTGTTTCCTACACCAAGTGGACAGTTATATGCGGGAACAGGGGCAGCACTTCCCCACCGAAGACAGTTGGGTGCGCGTCGCTGCCTCCCTGTTGACTGGAAAAGCCGCCGACTGGATGGTCCTTCAGTTTGACACTCGGTCCCGATCCATACGCTCACTCAACGACTTCATGCGAGCGTTACGGCGACGTTTCGAGGACCCTTTCCTGGGAGAGAAGGCCAAGGCGGCCCTCCTGCAACTTCGACAAGGCTCTACACCAGTGCGGGAATTCGCGGACGAATTCCAAAGGCTCGCCACTAAAATAGTGGACTAGACCGAGGCTACCCGAATACATTATTTCCGGGAAGCATTACATCCTGAGATATTGAACTGGGCTTATATGCAACGAGATCCAGACACTCTGGAAGACTGGATTTTACTGGCTGAGGAGGTAGAAAGTCGTTGCCAATTCATTTCGCTGGCCCAATGTCGAGCCAGGGAGGGGGGCAACCAAAAGCCCCCTACTAAGGCTGCAGCTTCAACTCCGCGCAGGCCTGCTCTACCCTCGCAAGACTGCACATCTCGGTTTCAAAGGGGAGCCTGTCTCGTTTGTGGAACCATGGGCCACTTTGCAGCAGCCTGCCTGCTTCGACCGGACTGGTTGGTTCCTGCTCGACTGGATGGACCGCCCCGGAATCGGGGGCGACCTCAGCGCCGAGGCACCGCGGCCAACCAAAGCTCTGCTCCAGAACAGACTGCGCCATCGGCCCTCCATGTCGGAGATGCGCCCCATGAATCTGCACCAGTGAGCCCATCAGGGTTCCGGATTACAAGTGCCCCACTTGGGGACAGCTCACCGTCTTCGGATTAAGACAAGAACTGGAACCCCCCTGCTTTGAATCTTGAATCTCCTTTGGATCTGTCAAAAAACGGGCAGGGTCTGCGGTGAGTGGAGCGACACCGCGGACCCTCGCAGCTATTCCTGCAAAACCCAAAGCTCCGGTGAAGGTGAGTGAGATCGAAGAGACTGTGTATGTGGACATAGTCTTACAGTGCCATGAAGGGGGCCCCCAGTTACATGTTAAAGCACTCATAGACTCCGGGTGTGCCCGCTCCCTGATCAATGAAACCACTTTCAAAGCGCTCAAAGTCAAGTCAGACACCCTGCCAGCTCCCATCCAGTTCGCCCAAATGGATGGCAGTGATTTCAAGGGTGGGCCTGTGGATCGTCACACTCGTGGAGTGGCGATGGGCATTCGCCACCACTGGGAACAAATCGACTTCACCATAGCCCCTATCAGATACGAAGTGGTATTGGGAATTAACTGGCTCAAGGGGCACAGCCCTTGTATTGACTGGGGGGCTGGGACTATAAAGTTCTCTGATCCTAACTGCGACCAACACCGTCTCGTGGCTATTGTACCTCGGTCAACCTCGGCTTTAGTCTCAGACACCCCCTTGTCCTGTCCAATAACTCTTGAATATCAAGACTTTGCAGACGTTTTTGATGTGCAGGAATGTGATGTACTGCCCCCCCCCATCGCCAGACAGACTGTGCTATTGAAGTAGTGGGAAATGAAAAACTGCCTAAAAGTAAGATTTATCCCATGAGCGCTTCTGAACGTACTGTGCTACGTGAATTCTTGGACAAGAATTTGGCTCAAGGTTTCATCCGGCCATCTACCACCCCTTCTTCTGCCCCTGCGTTCTTTGTGTGCAAAAAAAAGGATGACTTGCGCTTATGCATCGACTTTCGAAAACTTAATTCAGTCACCCAGTCCAATGCCTATCCCATTCCTTTGATCTCAGATCTCTTGGGACAATTAAAAGGGGCATATCTTTACAAAAGTTGACTTGGTGGAAGCCTATTATAGAATCAGGATTCGGGAGAGTGATGTACCTCTAACAGTCTTTTCCAGTTGCTTTAGCATGTATGAGTTCTTAGTGATGCCTTTTGGATTAAAAGGGGCTCCGGGGGTCTTCATGTAGTTCATTAATGAGATCCTACATGACTTGTTGTATAGGGGCGTGGTAGTTTATTTGGACGATATTGTTATTTACTCTAAACCTATGGACGAACACATTGCCCTGGTAAGAGAAGTATTGCAACGCCTCAGAGACAATCAGCTCTATGCTAAGGTGTCCAAGTGTGACTTTCACCAAAAATAATTAACTTTCCTGGGCTATATAATTTCACACCACGGACTCACTATGGACCCTGACAAGGTGCAGTCGGTAACCAGTTGGGAACCACCCTCCACCCGTAAGCAAGTTCAGCAATTTCTTGGGTTTGCTAACTTCTACAGGGGGTTCATCCCCAACTTCGCTCAAATTGCACTCCCCATCACGGATCTCCTTAAGACTAAGGGAAAAGGCAGCGCCGCCATGTTGCCCTCAGCTAGAATCAATCGGACCCCCCAGTGCCAAACCGCTTTTGATACTCTCAAGCGACTGTTTACCTCTGAACCAGTGTTGAAGCACCCTGATCCCGATCAGATGTTTATAGTTCAGGTTGATGCCTCCGACGTGGCAATGGGGGTGCACTCCTACAGCAAGGGAGGGACGGTCTTCTACATCCATGCGCTTACTTCTCTAAGAAGTTCGCGCAATCTCAGCTCAACTGGCCAATCTGGGAAAAGGAAGCGGCTGCCGTCCACCATGCCCTTACGGTGTGGAGACTGTTTTTGGAGGGTTCTAAAATCCTTTTTGAAGTATGGAGCGATCACAAGAACCTGGAGGCGCTCACGGGGGCCCGTAAACTGTCTGCGAAGCAAGTTCTCTGGGCGGACTTCTTTGCTCAGTTCCGTTTCGTATTAAAACGTGCCGGGGAAACAAAATGTCCTGGCTGATGCTCTATCCAGACTTCCCCAATATCCAACCAAGGTTGAACTCCCCACGGAGTCCCTGTTCACTCCTGCTCAAAGGGGTTTGCTGCCCACTCTAGCAGTCCAAACCCGATCGCAAGCCCGGCTCCCACCACAGCCTCCACGGGGGGGGGGGACACTTCAAGCCCAACCACACCGTTCAGCCCGACCGTGCCACCTCCTCGCCTCCTTCACCAGCTCCCCCGGCACCCGGTCACTCTGACAATCCAGCCATCCAACCCCCCTCGGAGACATCCCCTCCCTCCAACATGGAGCCCACACCGCCAGATGGGTTGGATCTCACAGACTCTTTTGTGGCTCCCCTTGCCAAGCCGAACTCTCTGCACAAACCCTCCCCTCCGCTCTAACTGAACGTGGAGGTTTGTGGTACAAAGACTCTAAGCTGTATGTGCCTAAAGAGCTCCAGAAGGAAGTCCTACAGCTAGTACATGGAGCCAAGACCCCAGAACACTTTGGTTTTCTAAAAACATTACATTTGTTACGGAGGCAGTTTTGGTGGGCAGGCATGTGAACTGACGTGGATTCGTTCATCTGCAGTTGCCCAGTCTGCGCTACAGTCAAAAGGGCCCAGGGGAAACCTCCCAGATTGTTGCAACCATTAGAGACCCCCACTAGATCTTGGGAAGTGATTGCTATGGATTTTATGACTGACCTCCCCCTCAGCGAGGGAAAAACTGTACTTTGGGTAATCACGGACCTGTTCTCCAAACAGGTACATCTCGTCCCTTGCGCAGGTATCCCGTCTGCCCCAAAACTGGCCCGCCTCTTTGTGTCACATGTCTTCCGTCTACATTCCTTTCCGCGCAAGGTGATAAGCGACCGCGGAAGTAACTACATGGCTAAATTTTGGAAAGCTTTCTTAAAATTAGTGGGGGTAGAACAAGGTCTCTCAAGTGCTTTCCACCCCCAAACCGATGGTCAAACTGAACAAGTGAATGCTGTACTAGAATGCTACTTGCGCTGTTATGTTAACTATCATCAGGATGATTGGGTTGAATTGTTACCCTTTGCTGAATATGCGAACAATAATGCTGTGCATCAATCCACTGGGTTCAGCCCCTTTTGGTCCGTTTATGGGCAAGACTTTGGACCCATAAGCCATACCGATGTCTCCAGGGTGGAGGGGGGTGAAATTGTTGCTGACTGGGTTCACACGATTCAGACAACCTGGCCTTGGCTGGTACGAAATCTGGAGCGAGCTAAACGTAAATACAAAGCTCAAGCTGATAAACGTTGCTCACCAGGTAAAAACTACGCAGTGGGGTACATGGTTTATTTGTCCACCAAAAATTTATGGCCCCACCGCCCGTGTAACAAACTCAGTGCTAAGTACGTGGGTCCCTTCCCCATTGCTCATATCATTAACCCAGTGACTGTGGAACTCTCACTCCCAAAATCACTCAGACGGATCCATCCTGTTTTTCATGTCAGTTTACTGAAACCGCATGTGCCTTCTCCCGAGTGGCATCCTGAACCACTTCCTGAAATACCGGTAATGGTTGGGGGGGGGGGGGGGAAGGAACATTTTGAGATTGCAAAGATCTTGGACTCGCGTATCCATCATGGGTCTCTCCACTATTTAGTTCGTTGGAAACATTTCGGCTCCGCTCACGATGAGTGGGTACGCGCACAAGATGTGTCTGCACCCCGTTTGGTCCGCCAGTTCCATACTGCCTACCCTCACAAGCCAGCGCCTCCGAATAGACCGGTGGGGAACGGTGGGGAGGGGGCCTAAAGGAGGGCAGGATGTCATGCCTGCTTTCCACTGCTCTCAGCAGCCTGTCAGACTGTGAATGTTTTAGTTTCGATTCCACCAGGTGCCTCTCAAGGTCGGACTTGCTAACTGCTGAAGTCCTGTTCCAGCGCTATCTCCCTTGGGAACGGCTCCTCATTAGGGGGGGCCGCCATGAACCGTTGTGACTAGTACTTTCCCTTATAGGCCCTGCACTGTGCTCCCGGTTTCCATTCGTGCCAATTTACCTGTAGCTCTGCAAACCTGTATGTTTTCCAATAAATCAGCTCTCTTTTGGACTCCTCGTCTGTGGAAGCTGTTTGTGGGATTACCACGGGGACAAATGCTTACACCTGTGCAAGCACCGGGTCATTCCTGACCCATGGGGTCACATCCCGACGTTTACTAGGTGGACTTTGTTTGTAGGATGGTTTGCCAGTGCCTTCCCCAGTCATCTTCCCTTTACTCCCAGCAAGCTGGGTACTCATTTTACCGACCTCGGAAGGATGGAAGGCTGAGTCAACCTTGAGCAGGCTTCCTGAAACCAACTTCCATTGGGATCGAACTCAGGTCGTGAGCAAAGCTTTGGACTGCAGTACTGCAGCTTACCACTCTGCACCACGGGGCTCGTGTGTGCATGCATACACACTAATAATGTCTGAGTCAAGGCAGCACCACTGCACTTTAAACAAGAATAAATCTCATGGGTTTTGCTTTCCTCTTTCACTCTTAAAATGTTCAAAATGAGCACCAGTATCTGTGGCCTTCTGGCAATGGCTAGTACTTGGACTAGGGTTCCCAACTGCCTACTTATGGCAGGCATGCTACCACTCAATGCTCCTGTTGCCTGCCCACTCTCAGCTGTGGGTGGGCAGAAGCAGGTGGGGGAAGGGAGGGGGAGTCATCGGCATGATTTGGTCAGGAGCCCAACTGGGGCAGAGGAGAAAAAAAGCAGCCCCAGAGGACCACCCCAACACGGGAGCAAGGAAGGCAAATCAGGCTGGAAAACTGTGCCACATCTTCCTGCCTTCCACCAAACAGCTGATTGGGAAAACAGCTGATCAGTGGTGAGGCTCTGGGAGAAGTGGGGAGGGTAGTTGGAGGGGAGGAAACAAGGCACATCAACATATTTCCTCCCCTCCAGCTATGCTCCCTGCTCCTCCCAGAGCCTTGCTGCTGATCAGCTGTTTTCCCCAATTAGCTATCTGGCTGAGGCAGGAGGACAGGGCGCAGTTTTCCAGCCTGTCTTGCCTTCCTTGCTCCAGCGTTGGGGTGGTCCTCTGGGGCTGCTTTTTTCTCTCTGTCACCCCAGTTGGTGCCCCCCCCCCCCGACAAACCGGGCATAAAGTCATCACGTACTTGACACTGATCTCAGCCCCCAACCCCGCCTCCCTAAACCTCCTGCTGGTTGCAACCCCGCCTCCCTAAACCTCCCGCTGGCAACCCTAACTTGGACACTTCTTAAGAAGATGGTAAAACCCATAAAAGCATGTGCACTGAAGAATTTTTTTTTTATTCTAACACACACTGGCAATGGGGGTTGCCAGTACCGGGTTAGGAAATACCTGGAGATTTTGTGGCTAGAACCTGAGGAGGCCAGGGTTGGGAAGGGGGAGGGTGACTTCAATGGATTATAATGCCAGAGTCCACCTTCCAAAACAGGTGAACCCTCCAGGTAAACTGATCTCTCTCGCCTGGAGATCAGTTGTATTAGCAGGAGATCTCCAGCTACCACCTGGAGGTTGGCAACCTTTCTGCATCATCATTGATATGCTTTGCAGTTATGGTTTTCTGTGTCCCACTCTTTAGAGCATTTGTCTAAGCCACTGCACAGTAACAACTTGCAAACACGAGAGAATTCTCCTTGCAGTATATCAGTGGGCTAATTAGATTTAACAAAGTGCTTAGGCAGTTATAACCTGCCCATTAATGCATCTTCTCACTTTTAAGTTCCTTGTCTGTACATTTATGGTTCTCTGACCGTAAGTTGCTCTTTGCCCTTCTACCTGCTCCCCTTCCTTTTTCATAAACTTGCCAGTGCTTTCTGTTGGGCTTCCTGCTGTCCACCATTCTTGGAACAACTTCCTTCTGTCAATCATCATAACTTCCTCTTCTCCATATGAACAAAGTAATCTAGCTTCCTTTGTGCCTCAAAGCACTTTTATGTTTCTCCCTTTCAAATGTTTTCACAAGACTTCTTCTTTGGGGCAGTGTTTCCAGGGCCTCCATTTCCAATCCATTCTATGCAGTGAACCATTTGTGATGATTTTTTTTTTTTTGCATCCTGTCTAGTTCATAGCATGAGGGATAAGTTTGGGTGTTCCAGTTTCAGCCTACTGTTGACCTTAGACACACCATACCCTCTCATCCTCAGCCCCCTATCTCTGATATATGTGATAAGAACAGTGCTGGCCATCATATATAATGATATTTTCATTTTTCTCACATGATGGTAAGAGGCAAGAAAGAATTGTCTCCACATGACCAGGCGGTGAAGCTTCTGTAAAGAAAGTTGAACCCCCCCCCCGGCTTTTGATGTGCCATAAATGGTTAACCCTGTTATGTGAGGGCAGATTAGTAAAAATAGTCCATGGCTAGTTCAATGCACTTTTACCTTTCCACCACTTTTAACTCCTCTGTGGCAGCATGGGCAGCAAGCTGTAAGCATGTGACATCACAGACATTGGACAGGAAATGAGGGAGCCAGAATTACGACCTCACCAGTGCCAAGGCTAGGGCAGTGCATAGTAGACCAAGAAAGCTGGAGGCAGGAAAAACAAGCACCAGGGGACGTACTATAGTGAGGAACAAATCAAGGGTTTACAGCAATGAGAGAAGTCCTCTCCACTTTCTGTTTCCTTCCCTCACCTTCCTGCTGGGCCTGTCAGCTTGCTTGCAAAAGAGAGGAAGTTAGGTGCCTTTGCTTTCTCTGCATGCACACTAGCAGCAGGTCTTTCTGATGAAAGACAGCCCCCAAAGGTGGCTTTACAGTAGCTTGCAAACCAGCAGGTGGGGGCTGGTCCATGGGATGAACATGGCTGGGCTAGCTGATCTTGCTTATAAAGCAGTTGGTAGTATTTTTCATGATCTCATAAACATTGAAAAACATTTGGACCCATTTTCAGTGGATTGCTTGTGTGTGTGTGTGTGTGTGGGGGGGTTCTGCATGAAACAAGCTGGGGCTGCACTTGAGAGCTTTGGCATAGGTATGCAGTAAGGGGCCACTCCTGCAAAAATTCACTTTAATACACCCTGATCCTCTTGTTCATATTTATTGCATGTGTTGAAACTCTGCTCACGATCTGAGTTTGATCCCAACGGAAGTCGGTTTCAGGTAGCCGGCTCAAGGTTGACTCAGCCTTCTATCTTCCCAGGTCGGTAAAATGAGTACCCAGCTTGCTGGGGGTAAAGTGTAGACGACAGGGGAAGGCAATGGCAAACCATCCCATAAACATAGTCTGCCTAGTAAACGTTGTGATGTGACATCACCCATGGGTCAGTAATGACCAAGCGCTTGTACATCGGACTACCTTTACCTATTTTTGCTTTAACTGTTGACATATCAAGAAAAAAATGTATTTGGTTTGTTAGTGTAAACACAGAATGCTCCTAAATAGGAGAGGGAATGTTACAAAGCAGAGTACTTTTGTTTCAGAGGGGAAAGTACATGGTTATGCACACTTTCTGCAAACAAAAACAAACTTGCATTCTCTGAGCCTTGCAGCTGGTTTGATCAATGTATGACTGTTCTGTACAAAAGATTAGCATTGTCATTCTCCTCAGGCTGCATAATAAAAATCATGTGAATCGCTTTGCTTGCGCTGTTGCTTCTGTTTTTGTATGCCTGCAGTCAAACTATAGCAACTGTGAATGTTCCCTTTGAATTGTGGGATTCCATCTTGTGAAATTTCACCTTTGGCTGCAGTTCTTGTGGCAGCTCGGGTTGAGGAGTCATTCACTTGCAGCAGTGTAGTAGCTATACTGCGGGGCGGGGGGGTGGGATGGCAGCCCTACTGGCACTGTTAGCTTTTCTGCACAATGTTCATCCAGTTCATGTTTTCTGCCATTCACAAGGTGGTGGGGCAATATCTGCAATTACTTCAGGTTCTCTGGCTTAGTGACCTGCCTTCTCTCCCATAGCCCTGCTGAGTTCATGCCTCCTCTTGCCCTGTAGCAGTTTCAGAAAGCCACTCCCTAATTGCAGTGAGGTAAATATGGGCTTATGTCTGTTCCTCAGAACCCCCCTCCCCATTTTGGGCTTAAGGGTGCAGATTGTGTCTTCATTTGCAACAGTGCCCTTGGGTGGCTGCATCATGCTTAGGTTAAAAATACTGCTTTAGCCATAAGCTGTTACCATATTTACAGGATGGGACCCTTTCTTTACCAATGCTGGACAGTTCTCCATTCTGATAGATCCAGCTTCAATAAGACAATTACAGTTTTTATGCAGCTATCTTTTAATTATTAAAACTGTGTTTTAAATACAAAGACCATGTCCCATCAGTATGCCAGAAAAGTCACATTCAGAAGTGAGTGACTGCAGATCTTCATATTGTTGTGCATATACGTACAAGTAATCATTTGGCAGTCCCTGAACTACTTGGCATTTAGTGGTAGTGGGAGATGAGGCTTCATGGAAGGACAATGTAGTTAAACCACTCTCAGTAATAAGATATTGCAACTATCTGATCAATTCAGGTCTTAACTGCTAAGAAGTTCAACCATTACCTGTCTTTTTTCCATTTTTATTTCTTCATTGTTCCTTTTTGACTTACAGGAGTTTAAATTTACATTCAAAGTCAACATAATGCTGCAATTGAATGTCCCAGGTTAATTTTAAATAATTTTCTAGCCTTCATGGTAGTGAAGAGTGTGAGTGTATGATAACATATGGTCAGCTGTGTGGTGAAGTCTCCAAGGCAAACTATGGGTTATATGGGGGTTGTGTGTAGTCAGAGTGCATAATACTTCCATAAAAATGTGGAAACCAGCTACAAGGAGATGGGCTTGGATTGGGGCCATGATACTGGGGGTGACCCCCCCATCATGCCATTTCTCCAGTACAAGTCTTCTTCCCTCACATGCTGCTGTTAGCCCCAGTATGTAAGTAGGAACTGACAGTTACAATAACAACCATCTGTTTTTCTCAATGTGACTAATAACTTGAGGAAGGGGATTTCTTGGGGAAATGGTACCAGGGTGGAGATTTGTAGATAACTTCCTTCTAGCAGCATAGCCCTGATCTGAATGCCTTATTATTTTTACTGTTAATGAAAATAAAACATTTGTATTTTGGTCCTCAAAGTAGAAGTAGTAGAAGACACCAGGAGACAGGATGTTAAAGTATTTTATTGTAGGTATCTACCTGTGCACCACCCTGGCCCTTCCCGCTCTGAGTGAAGGGCATCTTGAAGCTTGGGTGATTCTCGTCCTTTGCTAGGGGAGGCAGGAACTAAAATTCTACTTCCTGTCTCCTGGGCGGGAATTACCCTAAGCTTCCGGTTCTTCTCCTACCCTGCTGGGGAGAGCATTGTTGCAGCCAACCTGCTGTTAGTTTAGCTTCTTAGCTGTTCATTAGGACTCTTTCTATACCTACATCTATTTATATATCTACAGCTATCTACATATCTACTTATCTATTTCTACTGCTTCCATCTTCTCTGTCCCCAAAAACCTTTTCTGCTTCTTCTTGTGCTCGATCTCTAAAGACTCTCTCTAGAGATTTAAAATGGCTGCCGCTTCAGATCGAGCTGCGGGCCCCAAAATGGCCACTGACAGTGTTTGAGCCGAGGAAGAAGAGCTGATGCCGGATGCAGATCCAGACTTGGCCCTAAAACAAACCGCTACCCCGTCACCCTCTGTCCACCGCTCTTGCGGACTCTCAGAGAGAGAGCCCGGGAAGAAGAAAGACAGCAAAGACAGCACAGCAAAGAAACACGGACTGGACACCAAGAACAAAAAAAGCGTGAAAAGGAAGCTTCTAAGTAAGCCAAGCCCCACCGTGCCGCTAAGGTCACTGATGGCTCCAGTGCCACTCAGCATGCCTGCAATCATCAGCCTCCGACGTAGAAGATGCCGGAGGGTAAAGTACCCCCCCCCATCTGGAAGAGTGGGGCCCAAGCCGCCTACTCATGAAGAGGGTCACGGCTATGATAAATAATGCATTTAAAGAGCATTTTCAGGTGCTCCAGTCCCTGACTTGCCACCTTTCCTCCCAGACAGGCCACCATCCCTACCAGGGTCATTCGCCCAGCCTGGCCTCCCCCCCCCCAACTCAACCTCACATATGGATACCACTCAGATGGCTCCATGCTTTAGCCATGGGGAATCTATGAGGCAATGGCCCACAAAAGTGCCCATGAAATCCGTATATATCCCCCAGACCAGTTTGCAGGGGATGATTGTTCATCTATGGTGATGGGTTCTGGGGAGGATGACAGGGAGGAGGGTGAGTTTCTTTCAGACGAAGAGGTTCCTCAGGTTCAGCAGCAACAGCCCAGACTGTTTTCTGCTGAGGACCATCAATCTCTATTAGCTAAGGCTCTATTTGCCTTAGATTTGTCTGATGAACCTGATGAGTCTGAGGAGATTAAATCCACAGCTAAGCATAAAGGCATTAAAGAATATTCCACAGCTAAGCATAAAGGCATTAAAGAATATTTCCCTCAATGTGAGCCACAAATTAGGAAGGTGCCCCTTCAAGAATATTTCAAAGGGGTTATTAGGTCTGAATGGGATAAGCCCATCTCCAACTGGCAGTTCCCTACTAATACTAAGAAGCTGTATGAAATGGCATCGTCTGCCATGGAGATGCTGGAGTTACCGATGGTAGATGCCCTGGTAGCAGCTTTACAATCTTCTGACCTGTCAGAGGACGAGGTAGGGTCCATAAGGGACCAGTTAGATAGAAAAAATGGAATTTCTTTCCAGAAAGGTCCATGAGGCCTCTACATTAGCTATTCAAGCCAGTTCCACTGCGGCTATAATTGCCAGGCCAAGAAATTAATTCAGCTGCTTCCTGAAGCAGACAGAAGGATCACAGAGGGCCTGTCAAGGGTGATGAAAGCATCCTCCTTTTGGCTGATGCATCCTTGGATGCTCTTATTTTCTCAGCTAGATCTGTAGCAGCCAACACCTCCATTAGAAGGGCCTTATGGCTCAGGGCCTGCAGTCAAAAACTATTCTGTTAGCTTACCCCTTCAAGGGCGGTAAACTATTTGGTGATAGGGTAGACAAGATGCTAACTGACACTAAAGACAAAAAACGCATGATGCCTAGACACAGAAGAGACAACAGACCCACTCAAACCTCACAGCCTTTTTGTTCATTCCACACACTGCCCAAATTCCGTCAGGAACAGAGGCGTCCTTTTGGGGGGCAGCATTTGAGAAGCTCCTTTCAACACTTCAGCCGTTTCAATCATCCCTGTCAACCCCAGTTATTTCGAGGGGACAGAGCACAGAAGTTCAACAAAAACACAAAACAGTAATGCCATGACCCCTATAGTGGGGGGAAGATTGCAACATTTCCTCCCACAGTGGGCCAGTTCCCAACCGGATGCCTGGGTCCTCCAACTCATACAACAGGGATACCTGATAGAATTCCTTAACAACCCCCCAGATCATTTTGTGCCTTCTCTCAAGGTCCCTCCACAAGGGCAGGCTATGGAAGCCATAAACTCCTCAGGACTATGGAAGCCATAAACCATCTGCATCAGATTGGAGCTGTAAAGGCAGTACCAGCACAGGAATGCTCCACTAGAGTGTATTCCATCCTGTTCACAGTCCCCAAAAGGAATGGTCAATGGAGGGCCATCCTCAACTTGAAGTTTGTCAACAGGTTCATCCAGAAGAAACACTTTCGGATGAAGACCCTGCGGTCCATAGTCAAGGCTATCGGTCCCAGAATCCATATGACTTCCATAGACCTCACGGAGGCCTACCTTCATATTCCCATACACAGGTCTCATCGGCACTTCCTACACTTTGCGTACATGGATCATCACATGCAGTTCAAGGCTCTACCGTTCAGCCTGTCCTAGGCTGTGAGAGAATTTACGAAGGTTCTGGTCACCCTAGTGGCATTGTTGAGGAGGGAGGGGATTCAAGTCCATCCCTACTTAGACAACCCTCCTCATTTGTGCTCCTTCTGTGCAGCTGTCCACCGAGCATACCAGAAGAGTCATTGCCACCTTGGAAGACCATGGGTTCTTGATAGACAGAAGCAAAAGTTCACTTGTGTCTCATCAGAGAATCCAGAACCTCGGTGTTATTATAGACTCAGTAACCAACTTGTTGTTCCCTCACGCGGACAAAGTGCTCAAGATCGCCTGGTTGGCCAGCCAAACATCCAAGTCACTCAGGTCTCGTCTCATGGCCCTCACAAGACTCCAGGGATTAATGATTTCCGGAGTCTCCCTATCCAGCCATCCCCAGGTTAAAGCCTTCCTCAAAGGAGTGTCTCAATCCACTCCTTCCGTGGTTCACCACTTTCCCACCTGGAATCTCAACACAGTCCTCGTGGCACTTACCAGATTTCCATTCGAGACCCTAAGGGAAGTCTCCCTAAGACTTTGTAAAATGAAAGTTTTATTTCTAATAACCATCACCTTAGCTAGACGAGTTTCAGAGTTGGGGTCCCTCTCCATCTGGAAGTGCCTCTGCATGTTCCACAAAGGTAAGGAGGTGCTGAGAACTGAGAACCCCACCTTTCTTCCAAAGATCAACACTCAGTTTCACAGACAACAAGAGTTACATCGCCCGTCATTTTGTTCTAATCCTTCCCCACACAGAGAGAAAGAATGGCACACCCTGGATCTCCGCAGAGCCATTTGAATATGTATATAAGAAGAACGGCATCTATCAGAAAATCGGACTTGATTTTTATTTCCATCTCTTTGCCCAGCAGAGGTCTAAGGATGTCCAGGGCGGCATTGAGCAATACCATCCATTTGTGCATCGTAGAAGCCTATAGGGCAAGTGGTCTCGCCATTCCTGTAGGCATCACCACCCATTCATTACGCAGCATGGCCACCATGGCCGCTTTTGACAAACAGGTGTCAGTTGAAGAGATTTGTACGGCCACCACCTGGTTGACAGTTTCTATGTCTTCTCGCCATTATCATATCAACGCTTATGCATCCTCAGATGTGTTATTCGGGAGGCGTATTTTACAACACATGGTGGAGGAAGATGAAGACTCGTCCCACCCATGGCTCTTGGACATCCCAAGCTTCAAGGTACCCTTCACTCAGAGCGGGAAAGGATCCTTGAATACTTACCGAGAAGGTCCTTTCTGCTCTGAAATGGAAGGGCGCCCACCTGAAACAACTAGTCTTCATACTATCGAGTGGAAGAGTCGAATTTAATACCCTGCAGTTCCATATAAGATGAATACCATCAAGCCTCACAGTTATTGTTAAAGTGGACCCTTAAGGCTTCTTCCTTCCTGGTCCCACTGTCGTTATCAATTTCTTCTTGTTTGCTACAGTTTGTTGTTGTTCTTAATCCATTTGAATGTTATCTGTTATGAATGTTACACCTTTTATGAATGTTACACCTGTCTCTCCTTAGCTTGTTGTAGTAGAACTGGAAGCTTAGGGCAATTCCCACCCAGGAGACAGGAAGTAGAATTTTAGTTCCTGCCTCCCCTAGCAAAGGACGAGAATCACCCAAGCTTCAAGATGCCCTTCCATCTCAGAGCAGAAAGGACCTTCTTGGTAAGTATTCAAGGATCCTTTCCTTCCTAGCCCCCTTCTCATAGGCTGTTTCTCATCGTACTACTTGTAGTATAGTATTCCCAATCCTCAGGGTTCCAAGTTCAGTATGTGCATAGAAGAGGCTAGCTTTTAATTTAAAAGGGTTTACTGCTGGAGGAAAATGTGTTTCATTTTGCTTGATATAAATAGTGTGCTCTATTCAGTTAATTTGACTGTGCTTTGTCTGCAAATACTGCTCTCTTAGCTGCATTTCACTTGTTTCCTGTTGTTTCAATTCAAAGCATGGCCCAGTTTGGAGAAGTGATTAGTTTTCTAACACACTGTCAAATAGCTGGTCTTTCCTTCTGTAATAATGAGGAACAGCATCTATGCAGTCCACCCAGGCCCTTTTCAAATGTGGTTGTGGCTTATATTGGATAACTTCAATAAAGCTTTATTAATTTCCCTTTATTGCTGTTCTCCTCCACCCCATCCCTTTTCCTTAAAAGGAGAATCCAGGCTAAGCCTGATTTCCTCCTTTCTCAAAAGCAGCTGGACCAATAAGCCTGTCAAAGCCACTGATTTTTACTCACCATCATTTCAGCACTCCAAAAAGAATCCAGTCTACTGGCCAAAGGAGTTGCTTCAACCTCTGCATAACTATTTCCAGAAATATAATTACTCTGCACATTTAACAAGTAGTATTGATTTGTGGTATTTGTTCAGGTATTGCTGTATTGGTCTATCAGTGGCTAGCCATGGTGACTAATGGGAACCTCCACATTCAGAGGCAATAAACCTCTGAATACCAGTGCCAGGAGGCAACGTCAGGGGAAGGCTTTGTCATCTATTCCCTGTTGTTGGACCTCCAGAGAAACTGGTTGGCCATTGTGTGATACAGGATGATAGACTAGATGAACCACTGGTCTGATGCAGCAGGCTCTTCTTACGGTCCCAAATTCTTTGCTAGCATTTCTTGGGTATTGGGTACTAATTTCAGCTTTACTTTAGTAGAATCAGTTCAGCAATATTCTACATGCTTACAAAAGGCAGCTATTTACGTTGGACAAAAACGCAGAGCTGTTTGTCTCCTCTCCCCACCCCCTATAGCAGAGAGGCTATTTCTCACAGTCTGCCTCTTATGCAAAATTTTCATCATTGAGTTGGAAACAAAAGGTGTTCCATTTGATCTGTCTTGGTTTATAGAAGCTATCACATACCTAACCAGGCACAGTACAGCTCCATTGTTGCCATGTGTCTGCTCCTGAACCACATCGTTGCCATTGTGTGTTATGGCAGCATTATTCTATTTCTGCCCTCCTGTCAGCCATTTTATTCATAAGTCCTTCTACTAAGGTGAGAGCAAGTGATTCAGCTAAAATCTAATGGCTGTTAAAACTTCAACTCTGCAGCCCATAAAATCCCGTGCAAAAATGCTGCTATTGCTTTTGTCTGTGTGTATGTAGAAGACCCTGCTGGCAGAAACAGCAGAGGAAGCAGGATTATTCTTAAGGGAATGCAGAATAGTCACCTAACATCTGCCAGGCTTAGCTGACTGCAGCGTACTTTGTCCGAGAAAAGTGCAGCAGCCTGGGATTTACTGTAAATATGAAGCAGCCTCCCCCCCCCCCCCCGTTCCGCCTTAAAATCGTGCTTGGTTGCTTTGGTTTGCAGATGGTATCCCTGTGCATTATCTGCAAACAGTGTTTAAACAAAGAACCAGCTGTTGGTGGGTTGTAATCCTTCCAGGTGTGTTGATTCTTGACTACGAAAATGAATGCCCCTTGCTTCTAGGCTATGGAGTGAAAGCAACTATTTCTCCTCTTGGAAACGAGATGCTTTAATGCCTGTGTCTCAAGTAATCTATGGAGAAAGTGTGTAACTTCTGAATATGCTGCTTGCAGTCAGTGCACGGGGCGGGGGGAAGACCCATATGTGTGGGGGGTAAGGTGAAAGTTTTCTTCTCTCTTCCCCCCTCCCCCTTGAACTTGTAGTTTTTTTACACTGTTGACACATCTACCTTCTGCAGCTATCACTCCTGAACACTTCACACAGCAATCTTCTTATACAGAGATATCCTCTCAGGTGGTGGTGGTAGGGAACTGCCCAGCTGCTTCCAAATATATGTAATCATAGCAAAATAAATGCTAGTGAAGTTGTCAGTGGTGACTATGTGTTGGTGGTGGAAAGTGCCGTCAAGTTACAACTGACTTATGGCAACCCCGTAGGGTTTTCAAGGCAAGAGACATTCAGAGGTGGTTGGCCATTGCCTGCCTCTGTGTGGGCTGAGAGAGTTCTGAGAGAACCGTGGCAGGCTTCATGTGGAGGAGTGAACCGGGAATACAAACCAGTTTCTCCAGATTAGAGTCTGCCACTCTTAACCACTACACCATGCTGGCTCTTGGTGACTATGTACAAGGGTGTTTAGTCCCCCCCTCCCATACTTATTCCCATGTGGGAAGTGACCTCCAGAATCCTTGGGCTGGGAGGAACGGCATGATCCAACACGACTTTCTCCTCCTACATCTCCTACCCCCACCACCAGGCAGAATCCCCCACACATCAACTCCTCTCCTGATGAACCTGATTGTGTGACACTGCTAATATTAGTCATAAGGCAGTGATTCACCATACTTCAGCAGGTCTGACTACCTGAAGCAAATTGTCTAAAATTGGAGTCAAAATGGGAGGTGTTCAGAATCAGATTTTAATGCTTGCAGCTTGAATCTCCAAACTCTTTGGAGGCTAGAGCAGGATGAAGGAACTTAGTGCTTGAAAGTAAGAAGTAGATTGTGACACGGAGGACTTTGATTTATTTGTGATTGTAGTCACAGGTGGTTATCATTTGCATATCCTTTTCAGGAGCTGCTTGTAATAAACATGTAACCTTTAGTCTGTGATAAGGGAGTAGCACAGCTAAGAAGCATGAGTGTAATTGCAAGTTTTGTTTGTGTTTGGAAATGGGACAGTGAATAAGGTAGGGGAAGGGTATTAGATATCTGAGTGTATACTGTTCCTTCCTTACTTAGAGATTAATAGTACCAGTGGTTGGTGTTCAACAGGGACCTGAGTTACCTAGGTTTATATCCCCACTCTGCAATGAAGCTTTTGGCCAGTTGCCTCTGTCTCTCACCCTAGCCTACCTCAGAAGGTTGTTGTGTGCATAAAATTTTAAAGGGAGAATAATGTATGTTGCTGAGGATAAATACTGGTAGATAGGTAAATAAATACTGCAAATTTAAAAGTTGAGGATTTTTTTTTAAAAATGAGGTCATATTGGTCTTTTCTCTTAGTATTCATGCTTGAGTCTATGTGCCATAAGTTGTTTGGATTAGTTTTAACAAATCAGTCTTGGTCTTTGCAGGCATGCTGTCGCTGCTTGGCTGGTGTCTGCTCTTATAATATTCCAGTTTGTTAAGGAAAGGCTCTCTTAGCTGTACCAGTGGCCCTGTTTGCCTGCAGTGCGGGACAGCAAGACTATAATAAGAGTCTAGAAGAATGCAACCCCACAATAAGAAGAATCTAGAAGAATGCAACCCCATAATTCTTGGGTCTAGAAGAGTGCAACTCCACAATTCCTAGGTCTAGAAGAGTGCAACCCCGCAATTCCTAGTATCGTGAGTCAAATTAAGCCCCTCCACTAATTCCTAGTACCACCAGTCAAATTAAACTGCCTACACACCTTTGAGGGTGCCAAGGAAGAGCTGTGACCTGGCCATCTTTGGCAAGTGTTTGACTTTCCTTGAGGAGGAATATCTTGAACTCGGTCAACATGGCATTTAAAATATTTGAATTCAGGTTATAACGACATCATCTTGAGTCAGGTAAGCTTCTCATAGGTGTTAGATGGCAGCAACTGTTTCCTCGTGCTTGAAAAGCACCAGGGAGTGGGGGGTGGGATACGTTGTGGGTCTTACTACCTTTGTTAGCTAATCAGTTTAGTCAGCAGAATGTTTGCCGAGAATCTTGGCCACTTTCATGCATTTTATCTTTTAGTTACACTTAGTTATGATAAGGACAAGGCCAACCTCTCAGGGCGTTCAGGACACACTGGAAGTTAAGGAGATGAGCAAACCATAGTGTCAAGGGAAAGTCAAGAATGGTGCACCTTTCTCATGGGTGTCAGGCAGCATGGTCACCATTTGGACACAAAAGAGAAACTTTTCATTGTTTGGACACCAGTGTAAGTGTTTGAGAATTGGTTGTTTGCCATTTAACTTTGCTATATAAGCAAAATGATTCCACCTTTGCAGGCAGATGCATGAAAAGGGAAATCTGTTATCTTTTGCATATTATGCATCACCTTGGGCTCAAAAGTTCATTTTGCAGGTCTCCCACAAAAAATAGCTCTGCTCATGCATACATA
Organism: Euleptes europaea; assembly: GCF_029931775.1. NCBI lineage: Eukaryota > Metazoa > Chordata > Lepidosauria > Squamata > Sphaerodactylidae > Euleptes > Euleptes europaea. The sequence continues at coordinate 148,897,362 of NC_079312.1, forward strand.
GACATGTAACATGCCACTCAACTGAGAAAAAATTGAAACTTTCCTTCAAACTGTGGCTTTTCCTACAAAGGAAGGGCCACTTAAGTTGGAGGAAGGATTCTTAGGCTGGAGAAAATCCATCCAGCCTAAGGTAGGATATATGTCATTAAATTGTATTCTTTGATGAATCAGTGTAATGGACTTATATTAGAAGGGTAACTGTGACTTGCTTCTAGTGTATGGTAGGGATGATTGTGGGGTACAACTGATTCATGCTACAAACCATCTTCAGTCTTGGGACTGTTTTTCTTTATGAAGGAGATAGCTCCTGATAACAAATCAGAAATCCTAACAGGATGTCTTGGCTCACGCATATTATGAAGCCATGATTTGCTCCCATGCTTTCTCCTTCCTTCATACAAAGTAAAACAGAAGTCAAATGGCACCTTCAAGACTAACCAAGTTTATTTCAGCCTAAGCTTTTGTGAGTCAGAGTTCACTTCTTCAGAGAGATTTTTTTTAAATATGGGGTCGGTCAACAGCTGAAAGCAGCTACCCTATGTTGACAGGTGGTAGCCATAGCAACCATCATGCCTCGGGTAGCAGGAATCTCTATATAACAAGATGGACCCATGTTCCACTGTTCCACAAAGTGGTGACTCAGAACAATCAACCAATAATCCACTGTTTTTTCTGTTTTTTCCTGGAGGTTACACATGTTGCTATCTGTCTTTCTCGCTCTAGGTAAAAGGGCGTCTTCATTCTGGGTTATTTTCCTTTATTTGCTAGGGAAGGCAGGAATCAACAAAAATTGTAGGCCTTCCGGTTCCCTGGGGGAAATGACCCCCTTCCATCGGAACGCCTCAGTTTTTGTTTCCTGCCTTTGTCAGGGAAGCAGGTTTGCGGCGGCTCTCCGCCGTTTTTTCTAAATTCTTAATTGCAATTTGGGGTGGAAAATCTTTCCTAAAAAATTTCCCTCATTTATTTCCCCTACCCTTTTTCCCTTTTGTTTCGCTTACCCTTTACCTCCGTATTTTCCCGGTCGTCTTGTTCTTCGGGCCCTGAGGGTTCGGGTTAGTCTTTTCCCGCTGAAATAAAATGGCGGCTTCCCACCAGGACGAATTCATTTCGTCCGTAGATTTGGACCCGGGTCTCCTCGTCGTGGCGGACCAAAGCCGCGGGGACTCCTCTAAGACCTCAAAAGGTCCTGATGCAAAAAGAAAGAGAAAACCAGACACAGCGGAGAAGGGGGAAAAGAAAATACCCTCAGCGGGAAAACGGAAGAAGACAGGCGAGGCTGCTAGCCGACAGCCGCCCATGCCCGCCGCTACATCCGTGGTGGAGAGGGTAAAACTAGGCACGGCTGCTAGCCGGACGCCTGGCGCGGCTTCTAGCCGGTCGCCAAGGATCTCGAAGGCTGCTGAGTGTTCCGCGGGCCCGTCTGAGACAGCGAAGTCCCTACTGGCCGCCGTGGCTGCTAGCCACGTCCCCCCAAGTGGCAATGAAGCTCCACGTCCCTTAGTGGCGACGCAGCAGACTTCTACTCCCGGTAATGTACAGGCGCTCGCGAGGGCTTTAGAGGCTGGGGGGATGGCTGCCTTAAGAGCAGAGCTCACGGAGCTCATAAGAAGTGTCTTCGTGGACGGGTTGCAAGCGGCTCAGGCGACCCCTACCCCCTCTATTAGAGACCCAGAAGACTACCAGGATCCTTTAGAGGGATCTAGCACGCAGCACAGACAGGCTGTGCCTAGGGGTGAGAAACCTGCCAGTAGCAAATCCTCTCACCAACCCAGGGGGTCGGTAGTGATGCACTCCCACTTCTCCCCAGACTCATCTGAAGATGAGAATGGAGAAGAGGATGATTCCTCCACAGAGGAGGATCCACCTAAGCCAGAGGAGAAACCGCTTAGACTCTTTCCTCAGGAGGATTTTCCCTCCCTCTTGACTAAGACACTAGAGGCCTTGGATCTGTCAGAACCACAGGACCCCCAAGCTCCAGACAAGCTTAGAGGATCAAAAGTATTTTTCCACAGACATACCAATCCCACTCGAGTTATACCAGTCCCAGACTATTTCACTTCGCTTATTTTGGCAGAATGGGACAAATCATTAGCAGGCAGGCAGACCCCTGCCATAGCCAAGAAATTTTATGATTTGGCTCCTGCCTCGGCCCAATTGCTTCAACTCCCGGTAGTGGAAGCACCTGTGTGGGCGTTACACTCCAATAATGTGGTGGCCAGAGATGGCAAGGGGTCTATCAGAGATCCTCTGGACAGGAAAGCAGAGATCTCTCTTAAGCGGGCACATGAAGCCTCTGCTCTGGCAGTCAGCGCTTCGGTCACATCGGCATTAGTGTCCAGGGCAGTGATTGTATGGGCACGCAAACTACAACAGATCATTCTTGAGGGAAATAAGAAGGCCCAGGAGGGAGTGTCCAGAATCTTAAAAGCAGTCACCTTCTTGGCCGACTCTTCTTTGGACACCCTATCGTTTTCAGCCAGAGTCATTGCCACGCAGCTAGCAGCTTCCTGATCAATTGGAGCAAAAGTCAACTGGTCCCTTCACAGAGACTGACTCATCTCGGCGTAGTCATCGAATCACCAACTCGCTGATTCTCACGGACGAAAAGGTGGAATCCATCTCTTCACTAGCCAGGCAAGTGGCATCTGCCCAGACATCTCGGCTCATGACATTGGCCAAGCTCCAGGGACATATGATATCATGCATCCCGTCGGTACCATGGGCTCGCTTCCGGGCAAGACCATTACAGTGGTTTCTTCAACCGTTCCAGAAGGACATTGCCAAGAAATGAAACAAGCTGCGGAGACTCTCGGATGCCGTCCGAGTGGGTCTGACCTGGTGGACAGTTCCAACCAGCCTATCTCGGGGCCTTCAGTACATCCACACAACACCTATTCAGCTGTTCACCGACGCGAGTCTAACAGGATGGGGAGCAACTCTCCAAGACCAACCAGCACAGGGTGTCTGGAATCTCAATCAGCAGGAGAGGAGCATCAACTTCCTAGAGATTACAGCTATATGGAATGCCCTTCTGCACTTCGGTCCCCAATTGGAGGGGACACACCTCCTCATCAGAACCGACAACGTAGCCGCAAAGGCACATGTCAACAAGCAGGGGGGCTCCAAGTCGTCTTCGCTCCACAAGCAAGCCTGCAAGATACTGGAGTGGGCCGAGACCCATTTAGCCTCAATATCTGCCGAGCACATCCGGGGGGTGCAGAATGTCCAGGCCGATTGGCTCAACAGACAACACCTCAACGAAGCCGAGTGGGCCCTACACCCAGAGGTGTTCAGTCAAATTGCCAACAGGTTCGGCGTCCCACAAGTAGACCTGTTCGCGACTCCAGCCAATTCCCAGCTCAGGAGGTTCTATTCCAGGTACCACCAAGTTGGGGCAGAGGGGACCGATGCTCTCTTGTCCCCGTGGCCGAGCAGTCTACTCTACGCGTTTCCGCCTCTACCTCTCATCCCCAGAGTGCTCAGACGCATTCGGAGTCTTCGAGCCACTGTATTGATGATAGCTCCGGACTGGCCAAGGAGACCTTGGTATCCGGTATTGCAACAGTTGTCCATTCAACCTCTCTGGCGGCTCCCGTCCAGGCAGGACCTTCTACTCCAAGGACCAATTTGCCACCCGGACCCCGGGTGGTATCGACTAACCGTTTGGCACTTGAGAGGCGAGACCTTATAGGTCAGGGATACAGTCCCGACATCGTTGATACCATCTTAGCCTGTAGGCAACCAGCCACACAAAGAATATACGGTGCTACCTGGAAGGTGTTCGCTACATGGTGTCATCGCAACTCAAAGAATCCACTAAAACCTGGGGTGGTTGACATTTTATCTTTCCTTCGAGACGGACAGAAGCTCAATCTCAAAGTCTCCACATTGCGACGACAATTGGCTGCTCTAGCCACGCTGGTGCCTCGTGTAGATAGGTACCCTCTGGCTAAACAGCCTCACATCAGTGCCTTCTTTAGAGGGGTTAAATTGTCATCTCCGGAGGTGGTTCATAGATTCCCCTCCTGGAATCTGTGTACGATACTGCTAGCCTTGACCAAACCTCCGTTTGAGCCTCTTAGAGCGGTCGACCTTAAGTGGCTCCGCATGAAAGCCTTGTTTCTTACCGCAGTCACCTCGGCCAGAAGGGTATCGGAGCTTGGGGCACTCTCTGTCAGACCAGAACTTTGCATATTCCGCAAGAATAGAGTGATCCTCCGTCCCGATTTTTCTTTCATTCCAAAGATTCAGACACGTTTTCACCTCGAACAGGAAGTAGTTCTTCCTACTTTCTTCCAGAACCCTTCTAATCAGAAGGAGAGGGAATGGCACTCACTAGATGTCAAAAGGGCCTTATGCATTTACATTAGAAGGACCCAACACATTAGGAAGTCAGAGCGTCTTTTCATTACCTTGACGACACCTAATAAAGGAGGAGCCATGTCCCGGGCAGCTATTAGTGGTACCATAAAAGCCTGTATTTCCCATGCTTATAAGACTTCCGGAGTGAGAACGCCACCCGGCATCACTGCACACTCGGTCAGGATTGCGGCGACCACCGCGGCCTTTAGACACAGGGTTTTGTTAGAACAAATATGTAATGCTGCTACCTGGGCTTCCTTATCGACTTTTACCAGACACTACAAAGTGGACTCGTTTTCCAGAGAAGCATCCGCCTTTGGTCTGGGAGTCCTTCAGACTGTGCAGGAGGTCTAATTCCCGCCCAAGTTGACAAATAGCTCTGGTAAGTCCCAGAATGAAGACGCCCTTCTTACCTAGAGCGAGAAAGAGCCTTGGTTCACTTACCGTGAAGGCTTCTTCTGCTCGTAGGTAAGAAGGGCGTCTTCCCCTCCCTAGCTCCTTACAAGAAGCACATTAAAAAAAAAAGAAGGAAAATGAATGCAATGGGAGGGTGTCTTATATAAGGCGTTTTTTCTTGTTAACCTCAAGTGATTGTCTTGTTACCAGTTGGTTTTTTCCCCTCTGTTCTTTGTCTGTCGGGGGGAAATTGTTTGTCAAATTATAAGGGTTCTTGACTATTGGCATCTTTTAAAGCTTTTCAACTACTGAGGCATTCCAATGGGAGGGGGTCATTTTCCCCAGGGAACCGGAAGGCCTACAATTTTTGTTGATTCCTGCCTTCCCTAGCAAATAAAGGAAAATAACCCAGAATGAAGACGCCCTTCTTACCTACGAGCAGAAGAAGCCTTCACGGTAAGTGAACCAAGGCTCTTTTATTATGGTGTCTTTTGAGCCCTCGAGAGAAGTACCTTTAAAATGGGTACACATGAAGACCCAGTTCTTTACCACAGAAACTTTGGCCAGAAGAGCTTCTGAACTGGGAACTGGTGGTGATCCGCCCGGATCCCATATTCGCTCCTAAGGTCAAATCCCTTTTTTCACAGAAGCCAAGAGATTCAATTACCATCCTATCCATGGCCCAGAATGCCAATGAGAGGGCCTGGCATATGTTATACCTAAGAAGAAACCTTAAGATTTACATTAGACACACAGAAACCAGCAGAAAAATTGAGGTTTTTATTCATTCCCCTAACAGCACTGAACAAGGGACTAAGGATGTCCAGATCTGCAATCAGTGACAATATCTGACAGCATATCTGTGAGGCCTACAAAATCAGCAACACCCCAGTACCTCAGGGTATCACAGCCCACTCAGTTAGCAGTGCAGCCACCAATGCAGCCTTTGAGCACCCAGCCTGGTGGAAGAAAGATGCAAGGCATTCACATGGTCTTCCATACTGACATCAGGCACTACAAGCTTAACATGTTTTCTTCAGCAGATGCGGTCTTCAGGTGCAGGGTGCTGCACACGTGGTGGATGAGAAAGGATACCCAGACAAATAGGGACACTGCTCTTGGATGTCCCAGAAATCAAGATACCTTCCTCCTCAGAGTGAGAACGAAACCTTGGTTACTCACTATGAGGTTTCCTTCTGCTCTGAGGATGGAGGGCATCTTGCCTGCCCTAAATAAAGAGAGAGACACAGACAGAAGGAAAGTTAAAGAAGACACCAGCAAACCAACTCACAGCAACACAAAATGTCACATAAATCTAATATGCAGTCAAGTGGATCGAGAGAACAGAGATGACGTTAAAGCCTTAGTCATTCGAGAAATGGCCAAAAAACGAGAAAGCAGCAAGGGTAACCAGTAATATCCCTATACTCCTTCAATCATATATCCTTTCTGTTCTCTGATTTCTCCTATGTGATAACAGAGCTTGTTCTGTTTCCCATGTTTAACATTCTTGTTAATGTTACATGTATATTATATCCTTCCTGTCTTGATCTAGTTCTGGAAGTACTCAAACTGAGCTCTAGGGATTTTTCCGCACAGGAAACAGGAAGTGAAAAGTTGATCCTGCCTCCCTGAGCAATGGGTGGGAATAACCCCAGAGATCAAGATGCCCCCCTTTTCAGAGCAGAAGGAACCCTCATAGTGAATAACCAAGGTTCCATTTTGTTTTCCCTTAAAAAAACAAAGAACAAAATACATGTAATACCTTCAAACCAGGATTATAAACCATGGTTGGAAGCTAGTTTGCAGTTTTGATAGGTGCAAACCTTAGCTTGCTGGTTCAAAAGTAAAGGCAAACAGTGGTTTGCACTAGAGTGGAAATAACTGATTATGTTTGAGTGTGTGTGTGTGTGTGTGTGTGTGTGTGTGTGTGTGTGTGTGTGTGTGTGTGTGTGTGTGTGGAGGGCAGGAAGCATGCAGGCTTGCAGCGTGAGTTGTCATTATGTGTGAAGTGACCCAGTGTCTATAATCACTTGCTTCATAATCATTGCATATTGTTCATTGGTTCATTGCATATTGTTTCCCAATAGTTTTAGCGGAATACTCTCACATGGCTTGTACACATTGTATTTTGTGACATTTACCACAATATAGATCAGTGATGGCGAACCTTTTAGAGACCGAGTGCCCAAACTGCAACCCAAAACCCACTTATTTACCGCCAAGTGCCAACACAGCAATTTAAGCTAACACGGCTTAAAGCATCTGCCACAGGGGTGGGGAGCCTTTTTCCTGCAAAGGGCCATTTGCATATTTATAGCATAATTGGGGGACGATACCCGGTGTAGCTCTCCTGGCGGGGGGGATGCTAGGGTTGCCAGGTCTCCAGCCACCACCTGGAAGTTGGCAACCCTAGTAGAGGAAGGGAGGGGGGAGGGATGGAGAAAGGAAGGAACTGGGAAAGGAAAGGGAAGGAAGGGGGAGGGAGGGAGGGATGGAGAAAGAGAGAAAGAGAGAAAGAGAGAAAGAGAAAGAGGAAGGAACTGGGAAAGGAAAGAGAAGGAAGGAACTGGGGAAGAAAGGGTGAAAGGAAGGAAGAAAGAGTGGGGGGACAGAGAAAGAAAGGAAGGAAGGAACTGGGGAAGAAAGGATGAAAGGGAGGAAGGAAGGAAGGAAGGAGAGGGGGGAGGGGGAGAAAGAAAGGACGGAGGGAGATGGCAGGCCCTTCTCTGGAGGATGCGCGGCTGTTGAGGGGCTGCCTGGCCCTCCGCAAGTGCCCTGAGGAGGAGGAGATGGCGGGCGAAAACCGCCGGGGAGAGGCGCCTGAGGAGGAGGACGATGGCGGCGGCTGTGGCCTGGAGCTGGTCTTTTGGGAGCCGCCTGAGGGGGACGAGGAGGAGGAAGGTGGCGAGGAGCTGCTGCTGGAGCCTGGAGGAGGAGGCCTGGCCTCGTTGCCGCTGGCCTCCCCACCACCTGTCAGCTGTTGGGGGGCGGGAGGAGGGGAAGAGGAAGAAGCCAGCCTGCCGTGTGTGTGGCACTAAGCCTTCATCCCTGCTGATGCGCGTGCGCACGCAGGTGGGGGGAGAAAGGCGGTGTGTTGGGCGCTCTTCCCTGCCAGTGGCAGCGGCACCCGCCAGTGGCAAAGGCCCCTGCCAGTGGCAGCGGCACCGAGGCCAGCCCAGGGGGATGACAGCGGGGGCGGTGAGGCCAGAGGCAACGACGCTGGGGCTCCAGGCTCCAGCAGCAGCAGCTCCTTGCTGCCTTCCTCCTCCTCATCCCCCTCAGGAGGCTCCCAAAAGTCGAGCTCCAGGCCGCCGCCGCTGCTGTCAGAAGGAGCCTTCGGCCAGGAGAGTGCCACCTAGCCCCTCGCCCCCGGCCTGGCTCCCCTGGCCTGCCCCTGGGAGAGGGCCCCCCGCCCCTTCTATTGGGCCCGGCCTCCGGAGGGAGACTTCGGAGAGGGCGCTTTTTACGAAGGCAGCACGGCCGCCCTGCAGAAAGGCTCCGGCTGCTGCAAGTGGAGGAGCGCCCCGCCCGCCCCGTCCATGGCGACGGCTCCCCGCGCGTGCCCAATCTGGCTGATATAGATTAACTGTACTGTGAGGTACTTGCCACATCCTTCTATGGTAGAAGTAGGTGGAATGTGTCTTTCTGTGTCCCTCCTTTACCGTTAGAGAACACATGTATGTTATCTGCTGCTTGGTGTGTTGCTTTCCAGAGGAAAGTGCACTAGTTGTCTTTTGGCAGAGCAACCAAAGTAGGCTAGTGGTGGTGGTTGTCATCTGCCAAAAACAAGGCAGGCACAGTGTAGAGGTAAAGTATGATATATTCAAAACACTTGTGTTCTCTTAATGGTGAGAGACGCTCTTGTGGCTGCGCTAGCAGCAAGGTTGTCCACCCACCTTGCTTAACATGCTTGGCATGCAACTGTCAAGCTCTGGTTGGGCATGACAGATTCCTTTTAAAAGAGTACTGAGTCACTTGTATCAAGTCCAGTCGCAGTCATGATCTTGAGGCTCAGCGTGGAGAGGAGAGGAGGCAGCAGGCAAGTAAATATCAGAATGCTGCTAAAACACAGGCAAGGTGTTAGCTGGTTTTATTTTAACCAGCAGACGCATCATGTCATTGGTTTCATACATGGAATTCAATTCCCCCCCTTCATTGCTTGCTACCATGCAGTAGACGTTTAATTTGAAATTTGCTTCAATGATGCTTAGCCAAATAATGTGCCATTTACAGGGGAACAAAATTGCTGCAACCTGATTTCTGATCTTATGCCAGTACGTTGAATAGGTAGGTAATAGATTTAGAATCGTGTCTTGTCCAAGAAACATGCATCAGCCACAATGGATTATCGCTTTTTGAGTTTGGGTATTTGATTATGTGGAGAGTATAGAAATGCTAATGGCAGGCCAGGCCAGAGACAATGAAATGATTAGCTCACAACTGTGGCTAAAAAACTGACACCTAGCCCAGAACAGAGATTTGGAAGATGCTACAGCCCCGAGGTGCAGAGGTGCATTGATCACAAATATGTCAACTATTCTTCACTTAATATGCACCCAGGCTGTTGATGCCAGGGGCAGCACCATTGTAAGGCAGGGCTTGTTATTGGCTGCCTCATTCAAATGAAAGGATTTTTCATAGCTACAATAGCAACTGCAGCCACTGGAGGACCAGGAGGACTAATAAGCACCTGAGCTTGTGGTTCTATCCCCCCTTTAGGCTTTCCTTTTTATTTCCCCTTTCTCGCTCCCTCATTTAAAAAAAAAATCCTTTCCTGCTAGTCTTTCACAAAGCAAGGAGGGTATTATGCTTATTTCCACCTCCTAGAGGCAGCTGTTTTCCTTTTACTACATTTCCTGTGGAAGTTATCATGAGTTTGGCTCTGCCTCCTGGACCAGCCATTTTGGGATGCTGCTCACCTGTCCCTCTCAAAATTCCAGAGGTGGCCACACACTCCAAAAGATTGGGGACCCTGGCCTAGGATACAGTGAAAGCATTTAGCCATTTAAGTTCTCGAGAGTATGTTTAAATGTATGGACCCCTTTGCTGGCATTCATGTATGTACCAAATTGTGTTTGTGTGTGTGTTGTGGTGGTGGGATACCAGGAGGCAATAGTCCTACATTTGAATTAGCAATAGTTGCTACAGTAGAATTCTCCTGTGAAAATTTCTGTTTAGAATCAGCGGGCAACAAGGAGCTGCCCAGTAGGTTTTAGTTGCCTGGGATCTTCCACTGGGTTGTGTGAGGCTACTAACTCTGTTGACATTTAAAGGTCAGCAAACTGACTGATATTTCACTTACAGTTATTACTACTATTACGGATGGTGTGTGGGGTGTCCAGGCTTGCCATTCTCCTTGCTTCTATTTCCTGCTGCTGTTCCTGTGGCTGGTGGGAGAAAAATAATGGGGGGAAATATCCCTCTGGCAACAGAGTGACATCACTCCTGTGGAAAATCAGGAAGAGATGGCAGTCCGCTCCAGAAATTGCTGGAAATGCTGTGGTTTTACCATAGTGTTTTCAGCTATTCTTATAAAGGCATGATGTCACTTCCAGTTTTTCCCGGGAAGTGACATCACACCTTTGCCTGATGACACCCCCATGCACCCTTCCTGTATTCTCCCTGCCACTTGCTGGTTGGCAAACCTAGGGGGTGTCATTTGAAATATTTGTCTCAGATGCAGGAATTTGTTCGGCAGGCTATGCTAGGCCCTCAACAAAAACAAAATTAAGTACTGGCTGCTGTCCTTGTCTAGCTGATATCCTTTTTTTAGTATTTATACAAAGATCATTGCAGCTGTCTTGTTGTTTCAATCAATACCAGTGATCCTTTGCCTCAAACATACCATGCAGACTCTTCCGGAAAGCAGTCATTATTGGATGGGTTGGGGAAGCTGCTAGTACTGATTTGGTTTGACATTTCTAACAGTGCTGAAGCTGTCCCTGTAGTTTTGTGGGCAAAGCTGTGTATAAGGTGCCCTTGAGCTGACCATACTTAAAACCTTTCTTGATTGTATTTCTGCCATAGCACTGTTGACCCTGCTGGTCTAAAAGTATAGCAAATAAGTACTTACTGCCATGAGTTGGTCTATCAGTTCTGCCTAGCAGATGGAATATTAAAGAGCTTGTAAATTTGGAAGTCTAGTTTAAGAGCAAATGGCCTACAGATTTAGGGCTTGAAATTTCTCCAGAGAAATTGAAAGGTATTTTGAAGTGGTTCTTAGTTTCAAACAGAGCTGGCATAAAATAATATACCAATGGTAGCTGACATCAGTAGGTTTTCAAGGACAAGTGGATGTAGTTTTAGAAATATAAAGAAGGCAATGCATGTTTTGTTCCCATTACCGTATATACTCGCGTATAAGCCGAGTTTTTCAGCCCAAAAAAAGGGCTGAAAAAGCCGGCCTCAGCTTATATGCGGGTCAGTACGGTAGAGGAGGGAGGGAGGGAGAGGGAGGAGTGAGGGGGGAACTTACCACCGCCGCCGCCATCGCCGCCGGGCGCGCCCAGCTCCCCCCGGCCAGGAGCGCCGTGGAAGGGCCTCCTGCGGCCGAGGGAAGGCCGCGCCTCCGCCGCCGCCGGGCGCACCCGGCTCCCCCCGGCCAGGAGCGCCCACTGCCGCAGCCTTCGCTGGGCCTGGAGCGGCCTAGGAGCGGCCTGCGGGGGGGGAGGGGTTATAAGCCGACCCTCGGCTTATACGCGGGTGCCTAATTTTTCCCCATTTTGGGGGAGAAATTAGGCATCTCGGCTTATACGCGGGTCGGCTTATACACGGGTATATACGGTATATCTTTGTTCTAGGCTTTAAAATTTCTGGTTCTTGAACCCCTGTGCAGTACCTCAGCAATGGACCTCTAACAGTTTTGATAAGCATAATAATGGCAACCAAAGGGATTTGCTTTACCATTGTTAGTAGAAGTGACAATTGCCAGAACTAGATGCTGGAAATAAAAAACAATTCCAGATTTTAAAATGAGATTGAATATGTTCTGGTTTGTAGTTGAAAGGGACAAATCAACAGTGTTGATGTACTTAGGAGCCAGACCAAAGTCAGAATTTTCATTACATTGGGTCAAGATTTCTGATCTTACAGAAGTAGTAGTTCAGGATGGATGCCAGCCCCAAACCATTTATTTACAGCTGTGTTAATTCTTGTTGAATCTGAACCCTTGAGTGGGTCTCTTTATTTTCTGTACTGCTCCCTCCCTTGATGTGGCTTGGGCTACCTTGCAGTTGAGCAGGATCAACATTTTAGCTGCTGTCCTTTGATTCAAAAGCTTCCAAAAGGGCATCTGGTCTCTTGCACACACCCATTTATGTGTTCAAGCACTCCTCTTTTGAGGAAGTAAAAACAATGATCTGTATGCCTTCTGTTTACTGCTGCCAATAGAAATCCATTTGCTTACATTTTCTGTAGAAGATGGTAAAACAGTTGTTGAATGGGGTTACTCCAAAGATAAGTTCTTGGGGGGATGAGTAGTGATTGCTGAAGTCTTTTGAGTCTACGTGTTGAAGTCTTAATAGCCTGTATTATCAGTGTCTCAGGCAAGAAAGGTATTTTTTCAAGTACATCATGCAATTAAGTGGGAAGCTATGTTCATACTTCAGGCTAACCCCAGATTTTGAGCAAATTGTCTAATGTTTGGATATAACGTTGTGAATGAGAATAGAGCTTTATATCAGGATGAGATATATTTCTCGGCTCAGAGGGACAAAGGGCATCTTCAGAATGGGTGTTTCCTTTTTCCTCTTTGCTCGGGAGGCAGGATTTAATATTTAAATTTTCCTTGACTACTGAGGGTAAACGCCCCCTGAAGCCAGTTCTATTTCCTGCCTTATTGGGAGAGCAGCCTCTAAGCAGCTCTCAGCTCAAGGAGAACAAATTTTTACTCTTATTCATTATCTATTCCTATCTATTCTTTCCTATACCTAAATTTCACATCTATATTTTCTGTACTTTTTCTATCTTAGATAGAAGGCTAAATAAATAAATAAATAAATAAATAAATAAAATTTCCCGCCAAAACAAGATGGCGGATCGGCAAGAAGACGATTATATCGCCTCAGCCGATTTGGACCCTAGCCTACTAACAGCTATACCGGGTCCTTCTGAACCCTCCACCAGTCAACCAGTTGACTCGGGGGTTAAAAATAAAAATAAAAACGGCTCAAGTGGCGGAGGCAGCGGCAAGCGCAAGAGGGTCGTCTCGACCAGCGGCAAGCGCGCTAAACGCCTCATAGACGCCGCCCGGCTCACAGGCGCTCCGAAAAGAAGCGGACGAGTTCCCGCAGCGGCTAGCGCCACGGAGATTACAGCGGTTCTTGCCGCTCCTCTGGTGCAGCAACTTCCAGGGGAGAAGCAGCAGGCTGGCGGCTCGCCTTTGCCTTCTACCGCTTCGTCCTATGGCGGCTCGCCTTTAGTGCAAGGACGTGAAGCGGCTGCGGAGACACCGGCTACCGGTAGGATTCCTCCCCCCCTGTTTCAAGATGGCGGGCTAGCTTTTCTTAGAGCGGAGCTTTCAGCTCTTATTAAAGATGCCTTCACAGAAGGCTTGAGAGCAGCCCAACCCCCCCCCTCCAATCTATCCCCAGCCCTCCTCAGCCATGGAAGCCCAGACATTGCAGGACTATACGTCCTTGGGTGCCCGTCCAAAACAAACAAGTGCTGGCAGTACTTACCTTGGGGACGGCAAGTGGCCTACTAAGGCGGCCCTAAAAGACACTTCAGCTCAGCAGGTTATGCAAGGGGAGGAGGGAGATGACTCCATGTCTGAAAGAGAGGAGGGCGAGTTCAGTTCGGATGGGGAAGACATAATTGAACAACCAAAACAGTCTAGAGTGTTTAACGCTGAGGAATTTCCTCTGCTATTGTCTAAAACCCTAGCAGCCCTTGATCTTTCAGATGACACTGACACTGCAAACACTCAAAGAAAAAAGGGGATGAAAGAATTCTTTCATATGCATGACATTCCAGACAAGGTGATACCTGTACCTGATTATTTCCTATCACTCATTAAGTCAGAATGGGAGAAACCAATGGCTTCAAAACAGTTCCCTGTAACATCAAAAAAGTTTTATAATGTAGATCAGGCCACCTCAGAAATGCTCAAGGTACCCCCGGTGGAAGCTCCGGTCACTACACTACATACTTCAGACACAGTCACTGAAGAGGGACAGGCATTGATCAGAGATCCTGCTGATAGAAAGGCAGAGTTGGCATGCAAAAAGTCACATGAGGCCTCAGCCCTGGCAATTAAGGCCTCGGTTACATCTGCTCTGGTGTCAAGAGCAGCAATTATCTGGGCCAGAAAATTGACTCAGATTATTCCTCAGGAGGAAAAACAGGCTTGTGAAGGTGTCTCTAGAATTCTAAGAGCTGTCTCCTTCCTGGCAGACTCTACCTTAGACACCATGGCTTATGCTGCCAGAGCTTTAGCTACCTCAGCCGCAGCTAGAAGAGCCTTATGGCTTCGCCCTTGGTCGGTGGAGCACCGGTCAAAGTCAGTCCTCATGGGCTATCCATATCAAGGAAAACGCCTATTTGGAGACAAATTAGATACCATCCTAGTGGAGACTAAAGATAAAAAGCAAGCCTTACCCAAGTCTCTTCACAAAGATTTTAAAAGCTCCTCCAATTCTACCAATTTTCGATCTTACCATACTCTCCAAAAATTCAGACCTGACCAACGCAGAAATCAATGGGGTCAAAACAATCAGTGGAGACAAAATCGTACTTCCTTTCGGAGAGGAGGTAGAGTCAATAGGAATTCAAAATTCTCCTCCTTTCAAAGTGACAAGGGGAATAAACCTGGACAACAGTCCAAACAGTGACGCCGACCTGCTGCCTGTGGGGGGCAGGCTCAGTCACTTTCATCCACAGTGGTTGACCCCTCATATAGACCTGTGGGTTCAAAACATAATACTTCAGGGATACCAAATAGAGTTCTCTCACATACCTACAGACAGACTTCAGATATCACCAACATCCAAGAACAAACAAAAAATACAAAGAACTTCAGAAGCGATACAACATCTAGTAGACATCAAAGTGATAGAGATAGTGCCTCCTTCGGAACGCTCATTGGGAATCTATTCAGTATTCTTCACCGTTCCCAAAACAGATGGGGGATGGCGGGCCATCCTAGATCTGAAGTTTCTGAACAGATTCATCCCATTGAGACGCTTCCGAATGGAGACACTGAAGTCAGTTTCAGAGGCATTGAGACCAATGGACTTTCTAACATCCATAGACCTCACCGAAACGTACCTACATATCCTCATTTATCCACAACATCGACGCTTTCTGAGGTTCCTCTTCCAAGGAATGCACTACCAATTCAGAGCCCTCCCCTTCAGGTTAACTTCCGCCCCAAGGGTATTCACCAAAGTGCTGGTTACTTTGGTGGCAGAATTACGCAAGGAGGGCATACGCATTCATCCCTACTTAGACGACATTCTGGTATGTGCAGATTCCATACAGCAAAGTCTACAACACACAAAACAAGTAGTAGAAAAATTGACAAGCCATGGCTTCCTAATCAATCACAAGAAGAGCAAGTTAACTCCTTCACAACATCTAAAACACTTAGGCATTCTCATAGACACTCAACAAAATAAACTCTTCCTGACGGAGGACAAGATCACTCTCATATCATCCCTAGCCAAGGCTGCATGCAATTCCAGGGTGTCCAAACTCATGGCTCTCACCAAGTTACAAGGGCACATGGTAGCTTGCATCCCCACCATACAATGGGCTCGTCTACACTCGAGGCCTCTACAATGGCTACTCAAACCCTATCAAAGGGACATTCAAAGGAAACGAGACATAAACATCCTCCTTCCCAGGGAAGTCAAACACAGTCTACAGTGGTGGTCACAAAGAAACAACCTTTCAAGGGGCCTCCGATTCATTTACCCGATACCAGAGCAAATTTACACGGACGCATGCACGACTGGGTGGGGAGCAACCTTTCACGAGCACATAGCCCAAGGCGATTGGAACCCCCAGGAACAAAAATTACACATAAACGTGTTAGAAATCAGAGCGATATACAGAGCTCTACAAAGCTTCACTCCACTAATCCTAAGAAAGGACATACTGATAAGAACGGACAATGTGGCCGCAAAGGCACATTTGAACAAACAGGGGGGCTCACGGTCATCAGCCCTACACAAGGAAGCACTGAAAATACTGAATTGGGCAGAAACCAACCTAACCTCACTACAGGCGGAACACATTCAGGGAGTCACGAATGTTCAAGCAGATTGGCTGAGCAGGGAGACAATAAACGAGGCAGAATGGTCCCTTCACCCGGACATATTTCAGCACATCACACAAAGGTTCGGGACACCTCAAATAGATCTATTTGCCTCAAAATCGAACCACCAACTACCCCGGTATTACTCCAGATTTGCACAACAGGGGGCGGAACAGACAGATGCACTAACGGCTCCTTGGCCCAGGGGAATGCTATACGCTTTCCCTCCACTCCCTCTCATACCAAGAGTACTGAGGAGGATAAAAACATTAAACGCACACGTCTTATTCGTAGCCCCTTACTGGCCCAGAAGGCCATGGTTTCTGAGTTTAATTCAAATGTCTCACAACAACTTCTGGAGACTTCCAGACAGACAGGACCTTCTGATACAGGGCCCAGTATGCCATCCCAATCCAGGATGGTACAAAATGACCGTATGGGTATTGAACGGAGGAGACTTTGCAACTTAGGTTACAGTGAGGACATAATTAATACCATCCAGGCTGCACGCAAACCTTCAACTCAAAGAATCTACAATTCTACATGGAAGGCCTTCACTAGGTGGTGCAGACGCAAAGGCTTTAACCCACTCAAACCTAGAACACTTGGCATCCTGTCCTTTTTACAGGAAGGTCAACAGATGGGCTTAGCCACTTCTACACTACACAGGCAATTAGCTTCCATAGCCACCATCATTCCAAGAGTGGCAGGTTATAAAATATCCAAACATCCTCACATTAAATTATTCTTTAGAGGCTTAAGCACCATCAATCCTCCAACAAAACACAGGTTCCCTACTTGGAGCCTGCACACAGTCTTGACAGCACTCACAAAACCCCCCTTCGAACCTCTTTCGAAGGTAGGGCTCAAATGGCTTAGGATGAAAGTGATATTTTTAACAGCCATAACATCGGCACGTAGAGTCTCAGAAATAGGTGCATTATCTATTCGCCCTGGTCTCATCACCTTCCACAAGGATAAGGTAGTACTCAGACACGATCACTCATTCTTACCTAAGTGCAATACAAAATTCCACAGAGATCAAGACATAGTTCTGCCCTCATTTTGTCCCAATCCTAAGACTCCAAAGGAAAAGACATGGCATACACTAGATGTAAGGAGGGCCATTCACATGTATATGTCCAGAACAGAAAGTTTCAGGACTTCAGAAGCCTTGTTCATTAACATATCACAGCCAAAGAGAGGTAAACCCATGTCAAGAGCTTCTATCAGTCGCACCATCTCATTGTGCATTAAGACAGCTTATAAGGAAAGCAAGCTACCAATACCGGGGGGCATTACTGCACATTCAGTTAGAAGTTCAGCAACTTCCACAGCCTTCGACAGGCAGGCTCCCATAGATGAAATTTGTAAGGCAGCCACGTGGTCGTCGGTGTCTACCTTTGTACGACACTATAAGATGAACCTATACTCATCTTCAGATGCAGCATTCGGCAGACGAGTGTTGCAAAGTATATTACAGGACGTCTAACCCACCCTGGGCGGGGACTGCTCTTGTATGTCCCATTCTGAAGATGCCCTTTGTCCCTCTGAGCCGAGAAAGAGCCTTGGCTACTTACCGTGAAGGCTTCTTCTGCTCAGAGGGACGAAGGGCATCTTGCCCTCCCAGACGTCTGCTTTATTTTCCTATTGTTCTTTACCATAGTTCATTACTACCAGTTACACTTAGACCTTAGTCTCGTTAAGACTACTCTAGACTCTCAGCGTCTTTTACTACTAATTGTTTATAACTTACTGATGACTTAAATGTTACAAGTTTTTTCTCAGTTACCTATATAAGGCTTGGAAAGTTTTTTAACTGGCTTCAGGGGGCGTTTACCCTCAGTAGTCAAGGAAAATTTAAATATTAAATCCTGCCTCCCGAGCAAAGAGGAAAAAGGAAACACCCATTCTGAAGATGCCCTTCGTCCCTCTGAGCAGAAGAAGCCTTCACGGTAAGTAGCCAAGGCTCTTTCTGAGCGTTGCACACTGTGCTAGACGCCTCTGCAAACCCAAATGGGCAGTTGTCTTCCTGGAGACTATCACCATAAGGATGTGCCTTTCTTTGCTTCTTGAAGGAATACTGCCATATCCTGGGTAAAATTGCCACTTAGCCGTCAAGATATTTATGAGCTTTGCCAGTGGGCCCGACAGAGCAACAAGGCCGTTATGTACTGGATTTTGTAGGGAGGTAAAATTATTAGGAACTAAAAGATTTTCATAAAACCCTAATGAAAATACTTATAAAAATCCATAGGAATCTGTGTTGTCTACCCAGTTGATCCCCCCGACTTCAGATGGTGAGAAATTCAGGACAGCAATCAGCACAGAGAAAATCGAACTTGGAGCAAAAACATTATCCATGTAACCCAGTGGTTCCCAAACTTTTCGGACCACCGCCCCCTTGGTTCCACAAACTCAATCCGAGAGTCCCCTACCTTATCCAACAACACAGTTGAAGGGGCCAACCTCTAGCGCCCCCCTGCTGTCCCCTTGCCTCTTACTGCCCCCCTAGGTAATCCCCCCCCCAGGAGGTGGTAGTGCCCACTTTGGGAACCACTGATTAACCAACCAAAATGTTGTAACATCGTGGTTCCCAAACTTTTTCAGGCCACTGCCCCCTTGGTTCCATAAACTCATCCCCAGTGCCCCCTACACTACCCTATAAAAGCATTATTCGAAATAGTGGTTAGCATGACTCACTAAGGAAGAAAATATCAATAAAATTCAAAACAGTAACAATTAATTGAACACCTGTTCAATATCAAATTAAAACTTTTCAGTTTAATTTATTCAACAAAATTGATAAACTTGATCCAGTGATACCAGCTTTCCAAAAAAAAAATCTGATAGTTTCCACCAGATTTGCCAGCATGGTGCCATAGCTTGATCTATTATAAATAAGTGAACAACATAGTTGAAGGGGCCTACCTCCAGCACCCCCCTGCCGCTCCCTTGCCTCTTAGTGTCCCCCTAGGTAATCCCCCCAGGGGACAGTACCACCCACTTTGGGAACCACTGGCATAACACATTGTACAATCTTTTCTTCAGAACTCTTCATTATACTGGATGTCTAAACCCAGAATGTGGGAGAATGTATCTTTCAGGTAATGGAGTTAAAGCCTCTGTCTGAATAATGTCCAGTAGGATGCATGGCGGATTTCCGAATAGAAAGCAGAAAGCTCAGTGCCAAACAAGAAGAGCACTGGAATGTTCTTTATTAGGAAGGCTGTTTGTGCCAGATATTAGGGAAGGGGCAGAGGAGGAGTCAGGCCCTAATTCCTAGACCTCTGTGTGGAATGTCAGACAGGTATGAAAGGATAAAGTGGTGCTGGCTTGGAGCATTTGGGAAGAAGATGCAGCAGTGGCAGCCTCTGACAGAAAATATAAAAGCCAGTGGTTGATCACATTTTTTTTCTGACTGCAAACAGAGCCCTGGCATTTGTTTTCTAGTGAACCATTTGACCAGGCAACACAGGAGGTTTAGTATTTTCTCTTACCATCTGCTGCCACAGCTCTAAATGTGTTGCACAAAACCCTTCTATCGTCAATCAAGTTGTACTCATCCTGATATAAGGAGTGCAAAGTTTCAAAAAAGGAATTGCAAAAGTCAAGCTTTGTATGAATTTGTCTGCTCTCTCAGGTTTTAATAGTCTGTACTATAATTTTCCCATTCTTGCTCAGTGGCAATTACCACCCCCAGCAAACAGCACTGCTATGCTACAAATAAATGTCTTATTCTCTGGGGTATTTCCGCCTAATTTTAGAACCATGTTATTTACCTATGAAAAGCAATATGCTCTCTTCTTTTCATGCAACATTGAGCTGATACCCAGCATGACTGCTAATTAGCAGCTTAAACGACAGTAGAAGAAAAACTATCATTAACAGTGCTGGGTTATGGACTGATAAGGCCTGAAGTAATTATGTGGGTATACTAGAGAGAGTAGTGCACATTTAACATGAAAATTACATACCAAAGATTATAATCTGGATGAAAAATGAATATGTAAGGAATGCTGTGTATATTTTTGTTCTATACAAGCACTGAAAAAAGTGCACAACATAGTACAGGGCATAGGCTTACATTCCTGGGAATTTCAGCTTTCATTTATACAAACAGCAAGTTTCTAGCCCTTATGGTAGCAAACATAAACTTGAAATGAATTGAGGCAATGTCTGCTGAAATCTTCCCTTATTCAGGGGTGTTGAATATTTCAACGTTTGTAAAGCTCAGCATGGATTCCTTTCCACCCCACCCCCACCACTAGCCAGTAGAACATTGTAAATTAAATCATGAAAAAAATTGTGCAAATTTGCATCATTTATATGTTGCAGGAGTTGTTCCCCTCTGAGGCAAGGACATCTTGGAAGATGTGGCTGATTTCCATTGCTGTCTGGGGAGGCAGGACTAAACTTCATATCCTGTCTCCCTTGGCAGGAGTCAGCTTGTTGGTATTCAGTTTCCGTCCTGCCTCTGAGGGGAGAGCAGCATAGCAGCAGAGTTTCGTGCTTATAGGCCTATAGGAAACTTTCTGTCTTAAAATTATTCAATTTATCTACAACTTCTATCCTATACTTATACCTACCTTATCTGTAGGCAGGGTTGTCTTCTCGCTCCCCAGCTTTTTGCCTACTATGTAAACAATATAGTTAGTTCGTTGAATGCACCGGATTTGCATCCTCCTAAACTGGAGGATAGGCATATTCATATATTGCTCTATACCAGGGGTCGGCAAACTCATTAGTCAAAAGAGCCAAATATCAACAGTACAACGATTGAGATTTCTTTTGAGAGCCAAATTTCTTAAACTATATAGGTAGGTACACTGTTTATTAACTTAATAAACTGTAATTAAAGTTTTAAGTCTTAATTAAACTATAGGTACACTGAATAAAACTTGATATCATACTTAATAGTGATCTTATTTATTGATAAAAATTAAATTGTAAGTCCCTGACATTTCCCCCTCCCCGTCCGGAGTCCTCGTCTGGAGGCCTGGTCTACTGCCATAAAAGCCTATTGGTAGACCTGACCTCCGGCTGAGTCCCATTGGGAGGCCAGGTCTACCCATTGGCTTTCTTGGCAGTAGACCTGGCCTCCGGAGGCCCATAGAAGCCAATTGGTAGACCTGGCCTCTGAAGGGGGACTTTTCCCCCATCCTCAGAGTCCAGGTCTACCGCCAAGAAAGCCAGTGGGTAGACATGGCCTCCCAATGGGACTCAGCCGGAGGCCAGGTCTACCAAAGGAAGCCTGCCCCGCCCAACAGCTGATAGGCAGGGGGGGCAGGAACCACCAAGCCACCCGCCCAGCAATTGCGCGGCTAGAGGGGAGGGGAGGCTTTAGCCTCCCAACCATTGAGGGCAAGGGAAAGGGGGACCCGGCCATTTTCCATGGTGTGGGGGGGGAGAGACAGCGCACCCGCTCGCCCGCGCTCTCTCTCTCTCAGGCGCGCTGGCTTCGCAGTCGGCTGCCAGCGCAAACGGGCGCAAGAGCAGGGGCTCCAAACCAAGTTCAGAGAGCCGCACTCAACGGGCCAAAGAGCCGCATGCGGCTCTGGAGCCGCAGTTTTGAGACCCCTGCTCTATACCGATGATGCGGTAATTTTTTCAAGAACCCCAGTTGGTCTAAGGAGGGCGCTTATGAGAGTGGCAATGTTTTGCGAGAAGGAACGCTTGATGATTAACTGCGACAAAACAAAAGTAATGGCCTTTGGTAGACGTCCTAAATATAGGAGGTGGAGCATTAATGGCCACATGCTGGAACAGGTAACCCAATATAAATATCTCAGAATGACAATCCAGGCATCTGGTTCCAAGTTGGCCCATAATATCCATGTAGCCAATTTGGGGGAAAGATCAGCTCAATTAATCATCAATTTCCTCTGGACCAGAGGGGCACATTATATTCCAGCAGCACTTAAACTTCATCAGGCAAAAACCCTAGCACAAATGCTATATGGAACACAACTCGATTCTCCCATTGAATGTGTGCAATCCAAGTTCCTTAGAGCCGCCCTACAATTGCCAAGATGTGTTCCAAATGCTTTGATCCGTTTGGAAACTGGCATGGTGAAGGTGGAGGCAAGGATTGTCCTGTCCTTGATTTATCTCTGGCTGAAAATTAACTTCAACCCTAAGGGTCTTCTCCCACTGATGATTTGTGACACCTTTAGGTCAAAATGGGAGATAGCTATAGAAGACAAATTAAATAACTTGGGTTTTTTCACCCCTAGCACTACTTCAGTTAGGGTGGGAACAAGCTAAATTAATTATAACCCAAAGGATTAAAGACATCGAGAGACAAGCAGATTTAGCAAGGCACCCCTCTATTTATGGCACCCCTCCATTCTAAATACATCCTAGCACCAGCAGTCTATCTCCACTATTTAGAGATAAATAATTATAGAAGGGCCTTTACCCTGGCCAGGTGTGCAGTCTTACCATCTGCTATGCTAGAGGGGAAATTTAAGAAGATACCCTGGGAGGAGAGATTCTGCCCCTGCAAATCAGGGGATTTAGAAACTATTGAGCATGTCCTCCTGAACTGCAATTTTTATACGTTACACCGTTCAAAGTTTATTGAGCCCCTCTTATCAAGTATGGGATCTGACAGGACAGGAGAAAGGATTGAGGCGCTCCTACAAGGGGATAATCCTTTAATCACTCTTCAGGTTGTGAAATTTTGCACGGCAGCAATGAAAATTCGATGCCATAGAACAGTCTCTTAGCCCAATTGACAGATGTGTCTCTGTTGTGATTTTTTACTTTTAAGTGTTATAAGACTCGGACTGTAATTTTTTGCTTGTAAGAGTATTTTAGTCCATGTTTCCTGTTTTATCTTGTTTTATCTGGCTAAGGGCCGCAAATAAATTTATCTACCTTATCTGTACCTAATTCTAGTTCTAATACTAAGTCTACCTATTTCTTTAATCTCCTTTAGTTTAGTTCTGAGAGACACATCTGAAACATGTACAGGGAAGCCCATTATCCTATTGTCAGGCCTGCTCTCTGCGTTTAGGGATAATTTTGGTTTCTCACAGATGCTCTGCTTTGCTCAAGGATTGTTTTCCTAACGACTGCATTCATCTCTGGCTTTGAAGCTCGTGGGAGCCTAGCCCGTTGGACTGAGGGGTTTCCATGCCAACCTTTGCTATCTTGATATGGCCTGTTACTCCATATAGTCTACTGTATGTCCCTTTTGCCCCATTCCTGCCTTTTTATCGTTGCAAGCTCTGTATACCTATATGATCTCCATTAAAGTCAACTCTTCTTTGGATTACCTGTCTGCGAGTGTTGCTTGTGAGAGTGCATCGGAACAAGTGCTTACAGGGTCTAGAAGGGACTTCTAACGGTTGCAACAGTCCAGGGGTTTCCCTTGGGATCGTTTGACAGTGGCACAGACTGGGCAACTGTGGATGAACGAGTCTACGTCGGCACGCATGCCCGCCCACCAAAATTGCCTGCGTAATAAGTGGAACGTTTTCAGAAATCCAAAGTGCCCCGCGGTTTTGGCTCCATGGGCTAGTTGCAGGACTTCTCTTCACGGTACAATCTGTAATCGGTTGGGATCCACCCTCTACCCACAAACAGGTGCAGCAATTTCTAGGTTTTGCCAACTTCTATCGAGGGTTCATTCCCAATTTCGCTCAAGTGGCACTCCCAATCACTGATCTACTAAAGACTAAGGGAAAGGGAGCTTCAGCCATGTTGCCCACAGCAAAAATCCAATGGACTCCCCAGTGCCAAACCGCTTTCCAAACCCTTAAGCAACTGTTCACCTCCGAACCTGTGCTAAAGCATCCTGATCCTGAACACATGTTTATAGTACAAGTAGATGCTTCCGACGTGGCCATGGAAGGTGCTCTTTTGCAACAGGATACAGATGGTTTATTACACCCCTGCGTTTATTTCTCTAAAAAATTCGCTCACTCACAACTGAACTGGCCTGTCAGGGCTCACCTGTAGTCCCGTCGATTGCTCCGTGATGCCCGCGCCCTGCTCTCTCCACCCCTCCTCCTTCCCTCACTCTTACTTCTCTTGTCCGTCCCTTCTCGTCCTGACCTCGGCCCCCGGGGCTAGCTTTGCTTCGCCTCAGACTTCCGAGTTTCAGAGACCGCTCGTCTCTCTTCGTCACTCGTGGCTTCTTCGGGGACAGACCACCCAGTCACCGTGGTCGTCTCCTACGCCCGTCTCCTCCTCGGCCAGCAAACTAACCCCCTCTTTAACCTTTTCCCTGCAGAACCTGTCCCACCCACCAATTAACATCAGTCACCCGCTTTCCCCCCTTCAGGTGTTGTATCCTCACACCTGTCTGACTTTTCTTTTCCTCCGATCCCTCTCTATTCTCCTGATTAACCCCTTGGTTCCCCTTGACCTCTCCGGCAGACGCTTCCACTTACCTACTGACTGCCTTTTCTTTGTCTTGTAATTCCCTGTCTTCCCTCCCATCTACTCTCCCCTGCGGTTCGCCCCTCTCTCACGGCTCCTGTCCCTTCTCTCTTGGTGGTTCCCCCTCCCGAGATCCCAAGTGGGCCTCGGCGCCCAAAGTGCCGGGCGTGGCACATGGCCCATCTGGGAAAAGGAGGCAGCTGCTCACTATTTGGAGGCAGTTCCTTGAGGGCTCTAAGGTCCCCTTTGAGGTCTGGACAGATCACAAAAACCTAGAGGCGCTCACTGTCCGCGAAACAACTACGCTGGGCTGACTTCTTCGCCCAATTCCGTTTCGTGCTTAAGCATGTCCCCGGTAAACAAAATGTACTTTCAGATGCCCTATCTCGACTTCCCCAGTATCCTGCTAAGGCAGACCGCCCCACCGAATCGCTCTTCTCCCCTGCGCACAGAGGGGTGCTCCCTACACTGGCAGTCCAAACCAGATCCCAGACCCAACTCCGCTCCCATTCTGTGCCGGTCGACATGGACGCTCGAGGGGGGGGAAACGCCACCCATACCTTGAATCCGACTCCCTCGCCTGCTCCATCCACTCCTCCGGCACCCGGAAGCCAGAACGAGCCACTTGCGCAACCCCCCTCTTCACCCCCGAACTCTGCCCCCGCTCAGCCTGACCATGTCCCGCCTACCTCTCAGGGTAAGATGGATCTGCCTATTTCTTTCCTAGACTCCATTCCCACTGTCAAGCAGAACTCTCTGCTCACCTACTTCCCCCTTTTCTGCTAGAACGGGGGGTTGTTGGTACAGAGACTCGAAACTGTATGTGCCTACGGGGTTACGAAGAGAAGTCCTGCAACTAGCCCATGGAGCCAAAACCGCGGGGCACTTTGGATTTCTGAAAACGCTCCACTTATTACACAGGCAATTTTGGTGGGCGGGCATGCGTGCCGACGTAGACTCATTCATCCGCAGTTGCCCAGTCTGTGCCACTGTCAAACGATCCCAAGGGAAACCCCCTGGACTGTTGCAACCGGTAGAAGTCCCTTCTAGACCCTGGGAAGTAATCGCTATGGATTTCATGACTGATCTTCCTCTCAGTGAAGGAAAGACTGTTTTGTGGGTTATTACCGACTTGTTCTCTAAACAGGTACATCTCGTTCTGTGCGCTGGTATTCCCTCCGCCCCAAAGTTGGCCCGCCTCTTTGTGTCACGTCTTCCGACTACATTCGTTTCTGCGCAATATTGTGAGCGACCGCGGAAGTAGTTATGTTGCAAAATTTTGGAAGGCTTTTCTCAAACTGGTTGGGGTGGAACAGGGTCTCTCTAGTGCTTTCCACCCCCAGACTGATGGGCAAACTGAACGTGTTAATGCGGTGTTGGAATGTTATCTCCGTTGCTATGTGAATTATCACCAAGATGATTGGGTTGAGTTGTTGCCTTTTGCTGAGTATGCTTATAACAATGCTGTACATCAATCCACAGGTTTCAGTCCGTTTCAAACAGTATATGGCCAGGACTTTAGTCCTATTGGCCATGTCGATGTTTCGGGGGAGGAGGGTGGCAAAGATGTGGCAGCTTGGGTGGATGCAATTCACACCACCTGGCCCTGGCTAGTGAAAAATCTTGAATGAGCTAAACGTAAATACAAGGCTCAAGCTGTCAAACACCGGTGTCCTAGCCAAGGCTTTAAAGTGGGAGAGTTGGTCTACCTATCCACCAAAAACCTCCGGTCCACCCGCCCATGTAATAAACTCAGTGCCAAATACGTGGGTCCCTATCCCATTTCTCGGATCATTAACCCGGTAACCGTGGAACTGTCTCTTCCAAAGACTCTGAGACGCATCCATCCAGTTTTCCATGTGAGCCTCTTAAAACCTCATGTTGCCTCCCCAGAGTGGCATCCCGACCCGCTTCTGGAGCAGTCAGTGATGGTGGGGGGGGGGGAGCATTTCGAAGTTGCTAAGATCCTGGACTCCCGTATTCGTCACGGCTCCCTCCAGCCGTTGGAAGCACTTCCCCCCTGCCTATGATGAATGGGTTCGTTCACGTGATGTCTCCGCCCCTCACCTGGTGCGTGCCTTCCATACCGCCTACCCCCACAAACCAACCCCCTTGCTGGACGGGAGGGGGCCCTAAGGGGAGCAGAATATCAGGCCTGCTCTCTGTGTTTAGGGATAGTTTTGGTTTCTCACAGATGCTCTGCTTTGCTCAAGGATTGTTTTCCTAACGACTGCATTCCTCTCTGGCTTTGAAGCTCGTGGGAGCCTGGCCCGTTGGACTGAGGGGTTTCCATGCCAACCTGTGCTATCTTGATATGACCTGTTACTCCATATAGTCTACTGTGTGTCCCTTTTGCCCCATTCCTGCCTTTTTATCGGTCCAAGCTCTGTATACCTATATGATCTCCATTAAAGTCAACTCTTCTTTGGATTACCTGTCTGCGAGTGTTGCTTGTGAGAGTGCATCGGGAACAAGTGCTTACACCTATGCAGAACCTGACAAACAGGATGATCAATAGATTCTGAAATCACTGAGATCCAAATAGCAAGAGTAGCTGTGAAATTATTTTGAAATTGAATATCTGAATTGCGCAAATGTATATGTATTGTACTGCTGGGCAGCAGTACAACACATCTAGGGTCACAGGCATCCATGGGATTTTCTCACATTCATGCTGCAGACATCCTCTAGATGTTCCATGTATTCAACCCTTTTAAAAGCCACTATTGAAGAAAATGCCACAAATAGACCCACTTGTGCAAGGCTTGGCCTGAAGGATTTAGCTGGCTGTCAGTTCCCAAATTTCAGCAGGTAACATTCAGAGGTCTCTTGTTATTACATGAGCAATTGGGGGTGGAAAGTGCCATTAAGTCGCAGCTGACTTATGGTGACCCCAGAGGGGTTTTCAAGGCAAGAGACATTCAGGGGTGATTTGCTATTTCCTGCCTATGCATAACAACCCTAGTCTTCCTTGGTGGCCTCTCATCCAAGTACTAAGCAGGGCTGATCGTGCTTAGCTTCCAAGATCTGATGACATCAGGCTAGCATGGACTACCCAGGTCAGGGCCATGGGGAATTAGCAGAGATCAGTAGAGATCCTTGTCACTGGCCAAAAGAGGTTTCCCTTATTTATTTTGGCTTTTAAAAAATGGTATATTATATATATGCTTTTAAAATTTTCCCACAGGGGTTGATCCAGGTTTGCAAAAGGAACCACGAAATCAGACACCTGCTCCTTCTGCAGCTCCAGCATCCTCCTCCTCCAAGTATCACCGAACACGCTCTGGGGGAGCCAGAGATGAGCGCTATCGGTCTGGTAAGGATGCTTCATATTCATTTAGCAAGCACAGTATTTTGCTGCTGCTGTTATAGGAAAGGCCTGTACACTTTCTGTTTCAGGCATCTAGAACATATGAGAGCCGTTTGAGGCAGGAGTTAAAATGTTTGGCAAGAACCAAGGATCCTGAGTCTACTTTGAAGCTTACCAGCTGACCTTGGCCCAGCCCTACTCTCTCAGTCTAACTGACTTCATATGGTGATTGTAAGGATAAAATGGAGAAAGGGGTCCTGAACTCTTTGGAGAACAGGCAGATCAAATAAACAATAAGTACCTCGCTAAAAGGCCCAGCCAGGTATATCTCCATAGACTTGACTAAATAATACACAAGAAGTTTGGGTGTGAATGTGCACGCATGCATTCTCACCTCTCACTTCCTTCAGTCCTGTCTTCAGTGTTTTCAACATCTGATTGGAGTTCAGCTTTTTCCTGTCCAGTCCTTCCTTTTAACAGTCCCTTCATCTCTCTTTTACAATTGGGATTTGAACTAGGCTCTGTGCTTTGCCTTACAAGCATTGCATTAGAGTCAGATCTCTCATTCTGTCCTTTCTAGAGCTGCAGGTTCCAAAAGAGAAGGAAGTTTTACAAGGGCTCCCTCTTTTTTTAAGTTTAAGTGTTTTGATAAATTAAAGCTGTTAGAAGAGCTACTACCACAGGTCTGTGAGGTGTAGAATCTAACTCAGGCGTCCCCAGCATGCTGCCGATGGGTACCACAGCACCCAATACACCTTTCTCAGTGCCCACCAAGAGTTTTTAGAACATGGGTGGGGCCAGGTGAGGCTTTTGCCAGCAAGGCTTCTGGTGGGCCTTTGGACATTTGATGGACTCTGCAGATTTTAAAAAATGTTGTTTTGGCAGCAGCTGCCGCCACAGCACAAGGATCTTCTATGTGACTGAAGATAAGCTGCAGTAGCCATTTCATGGCTGACTTTGCCTCTTGTGGCAGCCATTTTGTGACTGTGCCCACCAAGCGTTGTCAAAATTCCGAAGGTACCCACAGGCACATAAAGGTTGGGGATGCCTGGTGTAACACGTTTGGTTTGGGTACAAGAAATTTATGTTCAAGTCCCTGCACAGCCATGAAGGATAGCTGGGTGACTTTGTGCCACTCCTTATACTGTACTGTAAGGTGTCCCACAGGGTTGTTGCAACAATAAATCAAACTATGTGTTTTACTACTTGTAATGACAATTGTGCCTTGTTGCATGTCTTCCAGTGTGGTTAAGAGTGGTGGGCTCTAATCTGGAGAACTGGGTTTGATTCCCCAGTCCTCCACATGAGCGATGGACTCCTACACATGTAGCCAGCTGGGTGACCTTGGGCTAGTCACAGGTCTCTCTGAATTCTCTCAGCCCCACCTACCTCACAAGGTGTCTGTTGTGGGGAGGGGAAGGGAAGGAGATTGTAAGCCGGTTTGATTCTTCTTAAAAGGTAGAGAAAGTCGGTGTATAAAAACCAACTCTTCCTCTTTTTCTTCTTCCTTTTCCACTTTGGGAATGGTGTCACACCTAAGGTTGCAAGTAACCTGGAGGAAAAAATGTCCAGTGTTCTTAATGTGTCCAAAGGGGCAGTTGAAGCTTTTAATGGCACAGAGGTAAATAACTTCACTCAGTAATTAACAGCCCAGTATGCCTCTATTAAAGGGGCAGGACTTCTTTTTCAGGCTGTTGGTAACCCAAGTCACACCCCAGGCTTTATTTTATTAGATTAGGTATGCCTCTTTTGCTTTTTACAAAATCGTAGGGCTTTCTTTTTGTACCAGCTTTCTGTTTTATGGAATGATGCTTGGTAACAGCAGTTTTCAATTCAGAAAATTTCTGGGTGCAGCTTTTATAAGGTTTTGAAGTGACTCAGTGCTCCATAATGCAGTAAGCAGTAGGCCTGTGGATGGCTTTGACCATTCACCACAACTGACTCATGCTCCTTCCATTGTTGTTTCTGGGTCTTATGTGAAATGGGGATGGGGGTGATAGGTGTATACTCCCAATGACAAGAGGTGTGTTCTTTCTTGCACAGACAGAAAGTGCATCTTGGCAGGGAGGAATGTTCCATCTGCCTTCCTTACAGGAGAACCAGCAGTGGAAGAAGTGTTAGCAAACATCAAACAACCACACCGAGCCTTCAGATCTAAGGAGGCATTTTTGTGTTTTGTCAAAGATGTTCTTTTTCTTCTAAATAACCACCTACATGAATCTGAGTCCAGATGCCACTGCTGAGCCAAGCCAGCAGAGGGCTCAGAAGAAGAGTTTTTGAAAATGTCTCCCTCAACATACTGGTCATTCTTTACTCTCAAAATGTGCCCTCGTCTTGACTATTTTTTTTTAAGATGCAGGACCTGTGGGATTAGTTATAAGTGGGGCCTTCATGCTTTCTGTAGCTGCTCCATTCTTGCTGCAAGTAAGTATCTGAGCTCTTTATACAGAACAATCAGCTCAGCAACACTTAAAATATAAAAAAGCTCTAGATTCAGGAAGAGCTCATTCATTAGGGGCTGCTCTGACTAGGGGTAGGGAGTTCAGTATTGTTGAGATGTGTCCAGATTTTCCCTTGGGAAATACTGGTAGGTGGATTCTGCTTAAAACTCACAGTCTAAATGGTGAGCATGCTTGAAGTTGGAAAGGAACTTTCTACTATTCTGTGGCTTAGCTTGTTTCTGTTACTCATCTTTGCTTTTCAGGTGGCTTTCTGTGATCTTGCTTTGCCTTCCTGGTACACAGAGTTCTACATACTCACAGTCAATCATTGCCACTTAAACTTTCCATTTTGAATTTTAATTAGTTTTTCTGCATTTGTTCAAATGGAGTAGGAGATAGAAAGTCACAAGCTGGTCTGACCCTGCAGGAGAATTCATTTTCACCCACAAATGGTGCTTTCCATACAAGCATTTTCCTATCTTATTTTCCATGTTAAGATAACCTACTGGCCCCATATGTTCCCTCTTATTATGCTCCAAAAAAAGAAGTGATTCTTGAATTTAATGAATCATGTTGCATTTGTTTCATTTGTGGCACTGAACTATATCATCTGACCAGATGAGTCATGTTCAGTAGGTGGCACTTACGCGTGAAGTGTTTTTTTTTTGCTTGACCTCCTGCAGGCTCATTCCCCTAGTCTTTGTCAGATTGCTGAAACTGCCCTTGTGGATTACTCTATTCAAACTTGTGCTTGATGCTGTTGAACTGACAAAACTGAAGCAGGCCAGAACCTGTGGTGAGAAGACTTTCAAAGACTTTCATTATGAGAAGGATATGTCTTTTAAAAAGGCAGATGAGCAGTTTGGAGTCATAAGAACATAAGAAAAGCCATGCTGGATCAGACCAAGGTCCATCAAGTCCAGCAGTCTGTTCATTCAGTGGCCAACCAGGTGCCTCTAGGAAGCCCACAAACAAGATGACTGCAGCAGCACCATCCTGCCTGTGTTCCAAGCACCTAATATAATAGGCATGCATCATGACTAGTATTCATTTTGACTAGTAGGGATAGCCCTCTCCTCCATGAACATGTCCACTCCCCTCTTAAAGCCGTCCAAGTTGGCAGCCATCACCACATCCTGGGGCAGGGAGTTCTACAATTTAACTATGCATTGTGTGAAGATATACTTTTATCTATTTTGAATCTCTCTCTCACACACCCAGCTTTAGCAGATGACCCCATGTTCTAGTATTATGAGAGAGGGAGAAAAGTGTCTCTCTTTCCACTCTCTCCATACCATGCATAATTTTATAGACCTCTTTCATGTCTCCCCCTAACTGCCTTCTCCCCTAGCTAAGCAGCCCTAAGCGTTTTACCTGCTCTTCATAGGGCAGTTGGTCTAGCATTCTGATCATTTTGGTTGCTCATTTCTGCACCTTCTCAAGTTCTGCAACATCCTTTTTTAGGTGTGGTGACCAGAACTGTACACAGTATTCGACAGTCTGGGATGGTACTACTGTGGCCAGTGTACAACATTTGCAAACATACCTAGCACCATTATGTCTCAGTTGCTCTGTGCCCAGCATTTGTGATAATAGCTATAGAAGAGTAACTAAATTGGAGCCTTGCTATTGTGCTTTTTATCCTCCTAACAGCCGCAATTCTGATGTACTTACCTGTTCTTATTTCCATTTGTTAGACATCCACACAGAGGCAGTGCAAGCAGCATTGGCAAAACACAAGGAACAGAAGATGGCCCTGCCCATGCCAACCAAAAGACGGTCCACATTTGTACAGTCTCCCGCTGATACCTGCACCCCTCCAGGTTAGAGTTCAACCAGCACCTGTTTGACTTCATGATGGAAAAGTTAAAGTTAGAATCAGGTCTCTCTCCCCCCACCCTTTATCATGTCTACGTCTCATATCCAGTGGTTCTTTTTATAATAATAGCTGTTCTGAAAACGTTTATGTTGATGTTTACATTTAATAGAGCAACTTAGCTTCATGGAGTCTGGGGGGATTGTTTGCTTACTCTTTGCTTTTTCATCTTGATCTGTAATTTAACTCTAAAGGAGCTGAAACTTGCATACAGGTGCTGAGCATGAAGAATTTACAACTGACAGTTATCAGTTCATTACTAGACTTCTTATGAGTATCGGATGTTAAATGTATCGTGAAGTATAATAAGAATGAGTATTCAGAGTTGATTTCTCTTACCCCTACACTTATCAAAACAAAGAATCCTAGAGTTGGAAAGGGGTCTTACAGGCCATCTAGACCAGCCTCTTGGTCAACTGAGACATTTGAAAGCTAGCTGGATGTAACCATGCCAGTTGTAGATATCTTGTGTTAGATTGCAGAGTTTTTATATCACTGAGTTTGGCTTCCGGGCAGAATTGGATCTTGGCTCCTGTCTCTTAAAATAAACAAGGCCATTGCTCCTTTGGTTGGCATGGCATAGCTATATAGTGGTTTTAATCCATAAGTAGAATCACCTGGAGTGTTACCTGTATGCTTAGATCCTCAGTAAACAAAACTGATCAGATTGCTATGTTACAGACCTCAGTGTGTTGGCTATGAAATATTAACTAATGCACGTCTCATTTTCTCAGGCTGCACCATGGGTAAAGTGACGAGTTGTACAAAAGCAGTTTCACAGCTGAGATAGTGTGTGCTGGTGTTAAGGATGCTGTAATTCCTGGATGTTGCAATTTGCATTTTATTTATTTGCTTGTTTATTTATTTTTGCTCTTCCTGGTTGAGTTTCAGTACTGACACCAGAAAAACAACTGGTTTTATTTGCAAGTCAAACAAACTTTGCATTGCAGTGGCTTTATGAATAAGCTGCCCTGCCTTTTAGCAGAACTCTTGCTGTATAGGACACTGAGCTACTGAAAGTGCAAATAACTGCCAAATATTCAAGTGGCAAAGATGTGTCAGATCCAGCTCTTGTGCAATTGAGCCTGGGACAAGGCAAAGGCAAGTAAGGACCTTCTGTTGCCGACCAGAGCGTCTCCTGGTTGCTCAGAGCAGCAAGAAGATCTGAGATGGACGTCATTACAGGGGTCGGGGCCTCCTTTCTTAGCTGGTCTCTCTACAGTTGCTTCCTTTGCCTAGTGTGGCTGGTGGTGCACAGGCAGCCTCCCTTCATGCCTGACCACCAGTTGTAGGCTGCTGCAAGCCAAGGTGCTGGCTGATGAGTTTCAGGGAATGATCAATTAATTGCTTTTGTATGTGATGTTATGCCTAATGGATGACTAGACTTGGAAAGGTGGGGAGGGCATTTAGATTTCCACTTTCCACTGGAAGTCAGTAACAACTATGTACTCCTATGCCCCCTCTGCCATATGTTGTAAAGTCAGTAGAGGCTGGGAGTGCCCTAAAATTCACGTTTCTGGCAAGATATCTCAAATCAATCTCACATTATCTACCAAACTATGCCTGACAGCGAATAATGTCATCCTCTACTATATACCATCTCTGTGGGAACTCTACAAACAATAAGTGCTATGGATTCCAAGGGCAGCCTTGGTTGCCAAGTGGATTATCTTGCAGCACTGGAAATCTCATATTCCTCCCTCTGTGAATGATCAGACCAATGATATGCGAAGTCTCTGTACAAGGGAGAGAATCGCATATAACAGATGAAAAGCTCTTGAGACTGTCACTTCCATATGGAAAGATTTCCTATGTCTCTTTGAGCAGTGATGCCTCGCCTTCCCCATATTGCTGCCTCTCACCTCCCCATACCCTATTCTTACTCTCCCTTCCCCCTCTTTTTCCTTTTCTTATTCTCTACTGTCAGCTGCCTGAGTGTGCAGCTCTTTCTTTGTTTTATTGTTGATGGGGTATGTAAGGCAAGTAGGTGGGGGCAGGGTGGAAAATGATAAAAAAATGTCAATGGAAAAAAAAACAGAGGCTATTCTCAGTAGCAAATGCCTCTCTCCCTCTTACAGTAAGTGCAACTAGCCTATGCAGTATAATAATTATGATCAATGTGCATGGATTCTGGAACATTCATTTTTGTCAGTCGCCTGGGCATTTGATTAACAGGTATTTGGGAGCCCCAGTGCTGATCACCTGTTAGTTGCCAGTGCTGTCAGCCAGCAGCCCCCTGAGAGGAGAGTCTCCCTGTGGCTTTGTTCAGCCTTGACTGTGCTAGTCAGCTGGCCAGAGCGCAATAGCTGATTAACAAGGATCAAAGTGGCAGGAACAAATTAAGGTATTTCTTTCCTATTAAGTTAGAATTTGGGTAGTAGAGTTTCTGCGGGATAAAACTAAAATCCCATGAAGAGCAGGATTACTTGGGTATCCTGGTAAAGTTTTGTGACCTCTCCCCCCCAAAAGGGTAATTTGGATAGATTTGATTTGTTAGCATCCTTTTCCAAAAAAACCTTAGGCCATTTATTCTTGGTAATTAGCAGCGTGTTCCAGGCTGAAGTGGCCCGCATATGTTTTTGGAGTTTTTCTCGCTGAACTGTCATTGTCATTCGGGAAGAGACTTCGAAGCTGGTGCATACCTGCTTCGCATTTCTTAAGCCTCTTTAACGCAACCTTGTGTATTTGCTCCACCCCTGCACTGTAGCATTTACTGAAAGAACCATGAAAAATCACAAACACAGCTTAGCTATGCAAATGACCATTGCCAATGGCTATGCAGGCGAAGGAGCAGGCGAGTGTGTGTGTGTGGGGTGGAATTTCTCCTTTTGCATTGGGACTGTGAATAGGCATTTTAAAGGTTGCATTTTAAAAAAGAGCTTTGAGCGAGCATCAAAATTGACCCTGCATAAATGGCCTTAGACTTCTTTTGTGAAAAATACGATTGATTGATTGAATTATACAACTGGTTCATCTCTACAAAAATTAACGGTTTCCTATTTGACTATCATCAAAACATGAGTCACTGGAAAAGACAGTAATGCTAGGAAAAGTTGAGGGCAGCAGGAAAAGAAGAAGACCAAACATGAGATTGACTCTATAAAGGAAGCCATGGCCTTCAGTCTGCAAGACCCAAGCGAGGCTGTTAATGATAGGATGTTTTGGAGGTCATTGATTCATAGGGTTTCCTTAGGTTAGAAGTGAGTGTCAGCACTTAACACACACGCACACACGTTTGACTATGTGTTGTGGTCAAGTGTTATGCTCTAGTGGATGCTTAGGTTGTTTTGTGTTCATATTCAGCACATCAGTCACTATATGCATGTGCTGTGTTTGTTTTAGTATATTTATTTATACAAATACTTTTATACCACTTTTAGTGCATAGTTTCTTCGAGGTAGCTTACAGAATATGGACCAGTCACAATCTCTCAGCCTAACCTACCTCACAGGGTTGTTGTGAGAATAAAATGGAGGAGAGGAGAATTATGTAAGCTGCTTTGGGCCCCCATTGGGGGAAAAGGCAGGGTACAAATGAATTAAATAAATCAATAAATTTAAACAGTAAAGTACAACATATTACATCCCGTAGAATATTTCTGAAGACAGAATGGGGTGTATTTCACCCATATGCCCACTCCCACAGCAGATTTCTGATTCCCCCTCATACTATTCCTAGGGATTCACTGTCCTCCCAAAGCAGCATTTTTTGCGGAGGGGGGGGGGCATTTTGAGCAGCAGCAGGAAGGAAAATTGCTCTCTAAGGACAGAAATAATTCAGCTGGTGGATATTTTCAGCAGGATCCAAGCCAGTATATGGTAAAAACAAAACCAGGAGTTAAAATCCATAAACAATGGCACAACAGTAAGGGATTTCACTAGAGTAATTGTGAAAGAGCAACCAGACATAAATTTCAAGTCTCTTACAGAGCAACCAAAGCCAATTGAAAATCTTAGTGAAAGAGGTAAGTTTTATTGCTGTCCTAAGGTCTACCAAAGAAGGTGCCAGCCATGCCTCGTGTGGGAGGGTACACCACCAAAGAGCCCCTATTGTGTGTTGCCATGCATTCAACCTCTGACAATGATGGCACATAAAGCAGGACCCCACCAGCTGACCTGATTGCCTGGGTAGTTTGTTAATTTACTTTATTCTCCAGTGTACTTATACTTGGGTGGCGTTATGGGAAATGTTTGTATACTTAAAACCTTCTCAGTCTGTGTGTGGATGAGGGATGGTTCCTGTTGGAAGCTCGTTGGTGTAGTAGTTAAGGACGGTGGTTTGGAGCGGTGGACTCTGATCTGGAGAACCGGGTTTGCTTCCCCTCTCCTCCACATGAAGCCAGCTGGGTGACCTTGGGCTAGTCACAGTTCTCTTCGAGCTCTCTCAGCCCCACCTGCCTCACAGGGTGTCTGTTGTGGGGAGGGGAAGGGAAGGTGATTGTAAGCCAGTTTGAGTCTCCCTTAAGTGGTAGAGAAAGTTGGCATATAAAAACCAACTCTTCTTCTCCTAGTTGGTCTCTAAGTGCAGCTCTGGGCTTTAAACAACAAACAAGTTTGCCTTGTGTACACTGAAGTTAAAGCAATGTTTCCCATAGCAAACACACAAAGAATGTATAATCTATACCCATCTACACAACTCTAGGATGCTTGATATTAGTTAGATTCTTACATATATATGTATGCTGGTATTTAAAGATAATGTACATGTGTGATATTCACTCTTCCTGGGTTTTCTGCAGGGTGCTGTATAGTGTATGCACAGAGCAAACATACTTGCTGGGTAAATTGTGCATCTGCCCTAAATTGATGTAATATTTGTTCACCTTGAGGTTTTTCATTGTTCTGGACTTTTGCTTTTGTCCTCATAACATTACCTGAGTTCACAAAGAAGAGAAACCGATTTATCAGAGTGGTTCTATTTTGGTCCTGCGGAAGAGAGTTCCTCCGTTAAATCTTTCTCATGCCTTGGGTTATGGTTATGCCTATAAACATTTGATGTCTTTAAAAACCATTGCAAACCCGGCTGGGAGTGGCTAATGAACCTTAGTGTTGTCTCTTTCTTTGGATCAAATGCAGAAGACTGCACAGATGGGGGAGGGTATTTACATCATTTAGCCCAGTTTGAGCACTCCCAAGTTCCTTGTGTGTGACCTAATTGAGTAGAAAGTCAGGTTCTTTTAGATAGCTTGAATTACTACCATCTGATTTTTTATGTGAGGCTGAATTCATTCCCTAATGTTATCAGGTTATATTACTTCACATCTCCATTTGTTAGGGGTCCTTTGTGCTCAGATATTACTCAGTCCTGTGGATCAAATATCAGTAAAAGCAACATGCCCAACCAGAATTAACATATTCCCTCTGCACTTGTATGTGTTTACGCTGCAAAACCTATATTGTGCTTCAGAATAAAATTGCTCGAAGCACATGAGTTTAAAAGCCAGAGGGGTGATGCTCGCTTTTTGTCAACCAAATGGTTGACAAAAGCATCAGGATGCTCGCTCTGTCCTGATTTCAGGTTTTGGTGCAGTAGATCTAAATGATTCCCATAGAATGTAGCTATCCTGCAAACCATAGCTGTGTTCTTCCTGCTGAGTTTAGAGCCTGAGAGCTATTTTTCTTTCATCCTCAACTGTGGATGATAGATTCAAGGATGGTGTTTTCTCTGCTGCAGAACGCTCAGTTGACTCCCAGGAGGAGGTCCATCTCTTAATACGTCATTTACAGGCACAACAGGTTTATGTTTATTGGGCCTGGTGTTTTTAATGTAGTTCTTGTGTCCCAGACTCATGATCTATGAAATGTTGCATCAGTTTGTTGCTTCCCATGCCCTCCTTCCCAAACTCCTGACACATGTAGAGAAGAACTCAGCACATCGCATAAGAAAATAAGTTTTAATTTTTTTTTACGGAAGCTTGTTTTTCCAGTTAGGGTTACTTCCTTCTGTGACTGTGAGATCCTTCTGACATTACCTTAGCAGCATTGGGTGTTACTGAAGTGGTACAAGGAGGGAGCATGTTACAGTGGCTCACATGCCATTATGGCAATGTTGAAAGGGCCCCGTGGAGGACTTAAGAGTTACCATTAACCCCAGGAGTAGGGAATCCCCCTGCATGTGTGCCAAACAGCTGCACACCAGACCATTTTGTTCAGCTCAAAGGGCTGCTCCTGTCCAAGGAACCAAGGAGAACCCCTGAGGTGCTGGCAGTGGTGCTATGTGCCTGGCCCATCAACATCTTCACTCTTAGTAATTGTGGTTTGTGGAGGCCTCAGGCAAAAGGGGGTGCCTGCCTTCTGATTTAAACTATGAGCCTGGGATTTCCAAGCTCTGCATCTGCTTCCCCTCCGTTTGTGACGCCGTTAGAGAAGAATGTGGAAGAGGCACAGTGCAGGGTATATGTCCAGGGAGTGCAGGGTATATGTCCAGGGAGAAGGAACAGCGGCTTTTCTTAGGGATATTTATTATGTGCCCATCTGGGATGTAAGTCCGTTGCCAGGCAGAAGCACTGTCAGAAGGATAGCCCACAAGCAGTATGCCATACCCATTCCACTTTTTAAGGCATGAAGCCTGTTAAACAAGGTACCTTTTTTTAGCAGCCTGCAGGCTTTCATGAAGTGATATTCACAACAAAATTTAAAAACAGAAAACTCTGGTACTGAATCGGATACCTTTATGCACATGTAAATTATAGGCGAGGCTGTGATTGAGGTATTTATGGAAAGTCTTGGAAATCAAGTTTGGGTGTGGAAGTTTTCCCTACTGAGTTATCTTATAGCAACAGGCTCCAGGACTTTCCCTATCATGTTTTCCACAGATTTCTGAGTACACAGGGCAGATATGGAATGATCCCCACCCAGAGATTTGAATGCTTTGGAGTCTATTAAACTCCAGATTTAACACAGGATGCTTTAGTGAGTCAAGTATTTTCCTAAAAGTTTGTAACTTTGGTCTTGCTTAGCTCAGCAGCAACCATTTTTAAGGAGGTGAGCACAGAAGTATATTATCTTTGCCAGCCCCGTGTTCCCTCTACACTGCTGTCTTTTTACATTTTAATTATTTATGTGGCCTCTTTTTTTAGTGGCTTAGGTGGGTTATATAATCCTATGAAAGTTATATATGAAATTAATGTTACAAAGATTTCTGCCCACCCAGAAGGTTAAAGTTATCACTTCACTTTTGCGCAGTAAAAATACTGGGAATCTCTCTTGCTCTGCCAGGGATAATTTGGACAAATGTACTGAACCAAATAGCTGGAAAGTATCTATTTGGTTACTATTAAATATGTCAAATACTGAATCCAGTAGAGAACGTAATAAATTTTGTATTTCTACCATGCAAGCCAATGGATTTCATGTGCAGAGACTTTTTAAAAAATAAACATACTAGAAGATAAATACATTCCCTAGGATCAGGTTGAATTAAGATGAATCTTTGGAATGCCATTCCTGCATGGTAGACAAGCAGCAGAAAGGTTTGCTGCCAATTCTTCTGCCACAGCAAATTGCTTCTTGGCAGAGGTTCATTTCAACAGGGCTTTGACTAGGCTCTGTTTTTCAGTGTTAGGGCTTGTGCCCAAGACACATTTATGTTGGAACGTTACTTTATCCAGTGGAAGTTAGTGGGTAGGGTGTTTTGACTTACACCAGAGAGACCATGACCCTCAGTTAATAACATCACTTTCCTCTCTGTTTAGCTTAATTCCACAGGATTGTTTTAAGGTTAAAATATGACAGCCCTCATTAACAGAGACTTGAGCTCTTTGAAGGAGGGGTAGGTTTCAAATCGGGTCAAGTTGATATGTGTGCCTGATGGGAGGCAGCCCGTGGCAAACCACCACCGAAAGGTCTCATGGGGTTTTCTAGGGTTTTCAGAGGTGGTTTGCCATTGCCTGTCTCTGCATGGGCTGAGATATTTCTGAGAGAACTGTGACTGGCCCAAGGTCACCCAGCAGGCTTCATGTGGAGGAGTGGGGAATTGAACCCAGTTCTCCAGACTAGAGTCTACCGCTTTTAACCACTACACCATGCTGGTTCTCCTTTTTGAGTATGAGGACCCCATTTTAACATTTAAAAAGTTCACAGGCCCCTCCCCACATGAAAGCAGTAATAATGGTTAGTATCCATTGACTGAGAAAATACATAATGACAAAAAGATCAAAATGACAAAGTTTAGTGCACATATGGATTTGCAGACCCCTTGCAATATCTCTGGGGCCCTCATATTGAGAACCATTGCTATAGTATTTCTATGCAGCACAGGCTGTAAAGAGAAGACTGCTTCTGGAATATGCATAGTACACTCTTCCTCAAAACAGCTGGACTGTATACACCACAGCCTAAGCATCCAAGTCAGAGAACTATATCTATTATAATGGAGCCTTACTTCGCCTCCTTCTCTGCTAAGTATGATGTGCAAATAGATTTGATCTCATGAGTAAGCAAAATAGTCCAGGTTTTCTTTTTCTTTCAGACACTGCCTTTAATGTCACTGTAAGAGAGGTTATCTGGGCAGTTGCTTCTCATTGGTGCCAGGTGGGCATCAGGGGAGCAAGATGATGGAACCTGCAAGAGACATTCCTTTTTAAAGCTCTTTTTGACTCCTCATGGAGGCCTTGCGAGGATGTCCGGTTGCCCTTCCCATGAGCCAGAAGCCTATTGTCTTACAGGCCTGTGTCCATATGGGCTTCAACTCTTATTTCAGTTGTGTAGTCTTCTACATGTCCATGGTATGCTGGATCCATATGTTGTCTGCCATAGAGTCCCTTAATAGTAGATCTCATGTGTGTGTAAAGTGCTTTCAAGTTGCAACTGACTTATGGCAACCCAGTAGGATTTTTCAAAGCAAGAGACTAACAGAGGTGATTTGCTATTGCCTTCCTCTGCATAGAGACCCTGGCATTCCTTGGTGGTCTCCCATCCAATTGCTAACCAGGGCTGACCCTGAGATCTGATGAGATCAGGTTAGCCTGTCAGGACAGTAGATTTCATAGCATTATCCAATTGTGAAAGATAGATAAAAAATTTATCCTCTAATTGTGCCTTGTTAAAAGTTAATGCAAACTACCATTATGGGCAACCTGACATTGCCAGAACTGTAAAATAGTGATGGTGTGTTGTGTTGCCTACGTACAAATATACAATATGCATGCACGCACATGCATGTATTCACATACGACCAGACACATAAATAGAAAAGCCCTTTATATCAATGATACTGTGGATAGCTGAAGCTGTGTTGCACTCATTTTTGGTTTGTAATATTTAGAATCCCCTTATATAGGCAGGATTCTTTTCTGCTGATGCTGATTTTTCCAATAAGAAAAAAAGTGACACAGGAGTTCTTACATGCATACAGCCTCAGGCATTGTGTAAAAAAATAAAAAAGTTTTCCTTCATCTGTGTCCTCCTGCTGCAAACCAGTAATTGCAGAACACAGGCAATTTCCCAGAATACCTATTCCCAAAACTCTCTTCAGAGAAGGGTTGATTCTGATGCCTTGTTTTCCATTTCAGAATTGCTGATGGTTGGGGAAAACTGCCGCTGGGTTCCGTAGCATGCAAAGAGCAGGGTGCTGACCTTGCAAGGGCATTGGCCGCAGAGGACTGGTTGGCTAACTGTGTGACTGGGGATGTTGAATATTCTTGCCAGCTTTTCCTTTGTGCAAAGGAGCAGACTGGTCCAAGGTTTGGGAGCTTGCTACCAGCTTTCCATCCATGTTGGCCCATATCCAAACACACTCTGCATTGGTTGTTACGGAGCCTTTGCCAGTGTTTCTGCAAAGAGAGCATGTTAAGTGCGGTGTGCTTCCCTTTTCTGATCCCACACAGACACGTCTTCTGCGTCCGAAGATGAAGGGTCGCTCAGGCGCCAGGCTGCTCTATCTGCTGCATTGCATCAGAGCTTACAGAATGCTGAGTCATGGATCAACCGATCTATTCAGGGGTCATCCACATCTTCATCAGCATCTTCTACACTATCCCATGGAGAAGGCAAAGGGACCAGTGGGTCACTAGCTGATGTATTTGCCAATACTCGAATAGGTAGGAGCTGGGTGGGATGGGGTGGACAGCGAAACTAAGCTCTTGAAGTCTTTATTGTATGTAAAAGTTCAAAAATTTCCCAATGTGGAAGGGAAATTGGCAGGCCAAATTATTTCCAATCTTTGATCACTTTAAGTAGCAATACTACAATAGTGAGCAGGGTCCAAACCCTTGGAGGTTCCCACAGAAGTTTAAAAAGTGTTTGCCGTATAGAGAGGGAGAATATACTAGGGTCACTGTTCCAATGGAGGATGTGCTGCACAGCCTAGCACTTTTTCTTTTAGCACATTGGTGTCGCTTTATGCTTGTTGCTGCTTTTGTGCAGGAAAGTGTGCTCCCTCCTGTGTTAGCAAAGGGATTGCCGTAGCATATTTGTCCTGTGTTGCGTTGCAGATGTTTGTCCCTTAACCAATCAGAGGGGGATGCCTTGCTGCTTTAAAATTGTTTACCCAGCAAAGACTTGCAGCCTTGCGAATAAGTATGAATGTTTACAAGCTCACAGCTGTTTTTTACCTCCCCGTTTGCACACGTGAAGGGAGGACCAACTTCTGCAAAGCTCTCCTACCCAGTCGCCTGAATGGAATTGTACTGACAGGTGACCTGGCAAGTGGCTATTGAGAAACTTGGCCTCTTGCT
Organism: Euleptes europaea; assembly: GCF_029931775.1. Taxonomy (NCBI): domain Eukaryota; kingdom Metazoa; phylum Chordata; class Lepidosauria; order Squamata; family Sphaerodactylidae; genus Euleptes; species Euleptes europaea. Next base: position 148,940,073 of record NC_079312.1, read on the forward strand.
TTAGAAACATTTCACTGATGGGATCAGGAATTGTCCCTTTCCACCCCAGCCCCAGAGTAAAATTTTTAAGCAGCTTTGCTAAGGCCTGGATCATTTCTTCAGCTTAGTATACACCTTTGTTGAGGAATCTAAAGATATGGATACCCCAAGCTCAGTTTTTTTGATGCTCTGAGGTGCTCCCTGCTGCTGGTGCTGCTGTATGAAATGTTGTAGGGTTTGTTTTGTTCCATTGTACATGTTTTCTTGTTAATGTGTTCTGAAGGATATTTGCTGCATCCCAGAGGGATAGCTGTGTGTCTCTGTGCTCTCTGCTTTGGCTTAATTGGTTTCAGGCGAGCAGCGTGTAGATGTTTGGTGTCTTTTAATTGCTTCATTTTATTTCTTTTAACCCTGTATGTTGCTGGTGTCTTCGTCTCTCTTACTGGGATGCAACTCATTTTCTAAAATGGAAAACTTGGAAGATTTGCCTATTTGAAATTCCATCAGCATAAACAGTGCTTTCTTCAAACAAAGAGATTCTTGTCAAAGTAATGGTGAAAATATGTTCTCAGATTGGAACTGCTTGCTATTCCATTGCTGAATAGTTCATATCAAATTGATGCTGTAAAATGTAGCTGTTTCTTATAAGTAAAACTTGGGAATAATAACCACAGTTAAATTAGGAGCAGTGATTACATTGGTATCATTGCATTTGCAACACAGAGACAGATGGCTACACTGGTCACCATATACAAACATCATGAGGCCTGCCTCTAAAATGTTAAAGAGTATTTCTACATTTTAAAAACATAGCCATGGGTAGATTTGGCACAGTAGACCTCATTTGTTTAAATTTTGTGAACACAGGGCAGGCAGACATTTTAGTGAATAGGAGATCTGAAATTAACCAAACCAGGCACAGTGTTGTCAACATTTAAGCCCAAGAGGCTGTCCTAGAATCTGTGGATTTTGCATGGGTGGTCATGAGACTGGCTGAAAACCTGCTGGTCATGAGAAAAAGCTCAGTCTGTTCTGAGTTTCAGTCTTGTTGAATTTGTGCATGTGTGTGTTGTGTGCATTGCAGTAAAGTCAGCCTAGATCAATTTGGCTGAATTCAGTGAGTGATGGCAGCACGTGCACTGCTGTCTCACAACAGACTGGCACAATCAGGACTTGGCATTTACTGAGCTATTTTCTTCTGGCTTCCCACAGCACACTGAGAGGCAACAAGCCCTTGAGCAAAAATGTGGCCTGTGTCATTGTTGGTTAGGTGAGCCACCCAGAGTAGAACTCGAAGATATCTTTGAACGTGTACAGTAATGGAGAGCTTATCCTTTGGTTCCAAAGGGATCTTTCTGTTTTGTACATTGCCATGTCTGCACTGGAAAGGATCTCACTGCCCTTCAATCCCTTTTCCAAGTTAAAGTGCATCTTTATATTCAGAACAACCAAGCACTGAAAACCCGGAAGCAGCTCATTGTTCAAAAATATCCAGTTCTTCTGAATGGTTGCACATTTACTCAATAATGACATTGATGCAAAGGGGGGGGGATCACAGAGCACATGTAACACATGTGTGAATTTCCAATTTGTTTTGTCCTCTGATGTGTATGTGGATGCAAGTGAACTTGTTTGCTGAGATTTTCCACATCAGTGCTGTTAATAGAATGTACTGCCTGCAGAAATTGAATATTCAACTGCTACCTCTTATAAAATCCATTGTTATCATTATATTCTCCCTTGCTCATCTGTCTCCAGAATGCTTTCCAGTAGCTTTAACTCTAAACATTATTTTGTTATTAACTATTCAGAGTGGCGGTTTTTGGCTTGCTGGGCAGTTTTTCTGCTGGCAGAATGGCAAACGAACAGTTGAATCATCAGGAAGGTTTTCCTGAAATCATAATTTTTGTGCAGGTCATACTTGTGCAGGTCAGTGACTGCTGTATTAGGCAGTAGTCAAAACTCTTACGAATGCTGCAGTTCAGAGTAGTGTTTCTTTTTTCATTATGCCTTGGTATGATGGTGGGGAGAAACAGTACAGTTTACTTTCCTTGGACTTTGTGGTGAGCATCCCAAATAAAGATTAGTTTAGCTAACCTTTGGCGACCAGTTGTGCAATCTAGTTCTTACAAAATGGATTACTACTTAGCTCCCTAATGTGACATTAGTCATGGGGTCCTCTTTCCTCTGGGTTAGTGGTTTCTGTGCCATAGTATCTGAAGAAAAAGCAGACAGATGATTAATATTGCATCTTAAGTCAATTTAGTAGCAGGAAGTAACCTGAATCTCATTTTTTGTCTTTGTACTCTTTCCAGAAAATTTCTCAGTTCCCCCAGATGTTACAGCAACTACCTCCACACCAGCATCCTCTGTACGCCCATCTGCTATTGACCTGCCTCCATCGGGAATAGTAAAGGGCATGCACAAAGCCTCTAACCGGTCCAGCCTTATGGACACAGCTGATGGTACACCTACCCCTCCACACCTTGGAAGAGAGAGAGCCTGATAGGCTAACAATAAAAGTAGCAAGCTTGTATCATCTATCCTAAATATCTGCCTGCTGTGTCACTGCAAGTGGGCAATCATCTCACAAAAACAACTTTTCCTATTTTGCTTTCTTGGGGGTGGGGTGGGGGTGGGATTCAGGCTGACACTTGCTCCTGGTTGTATTTTCCCTGATGCCTGAAATCCTTATGACTAATACGTGATTGATTGGTTGCTTCAGAGAGTGATTATTTTTGAGGAAAGAAGGCTGTGCTGCTTTCATTCCCCCCCTCCCCCATGTAATTCATACGCAAAAGGCAAAGAGCCACAGTCATGGAGAAAAGACTGGAGCTGTAAATCCCTGCCTAAGCATTGGAATAGGCCTGCCTAGTCGCTGGCATTGACTCTGTGCTCAGCTGTAGGTTTGTTTCTTTTTGCGCTGTTGTGGGGTTGGGCAGGAAAGAATTGAGCCTTGTTGGGACAAGTCTCATGGCTGTCTCACTGATGCCATTTTCCCTGTGTAGGGGGAAGGAATGTGTTCTGCCCAAGATGTATGAAAATTACAAGTCTCTTTCTTGCTGCATGTCTTGGGAAGCCATATTACACAGTGCCACATGGTCTTTTGTAACAAAAGATGCATGTGTTTTTCTCTCTCCCACACACATATTGTAGCATGTGGTTGTACGTTAACCCTGCGTGAAAGTTAGCTCCATGCAGGAAAAGTACTCATGTTTGAAATTTTTTTATCCCTGATCATGTGGCAAAAATGTTATTGTATGAATAAGCATTTGGGGTATGGCAAAGAACATGTAACCCTGTCCTCAATAGAGTTTTTTTTACATATAAAAAAACCCTGAGCCCCACCCTGGGATGCTGCAGCTGCTCCCCTTTCCACAGCAGCCATGTTGTTTTCACTACCACAGCAGGACTCTGTTTTTTGATGTATGAGTAGGCAGGAAGCAGTCCCATCCTTGCTGTTCAACCAGCCCGTTCTTTGGATTAGTAGAAATGTTGCCTGCTTTCTCTGGTCCCTTCTTTCTTGCAGCAGATGTAGTGCTGCTTCTGCATGTTTTCCCTGTGAAAAACAGGGTAGACTACAAAGATCCATCCAATCCACAGAGCCAGGGATAGCCTCTCTGAAGCGAGTGTGTGGTCCCAAACAAACCTAATCTCTTGAGCATGACGTTTAAGTAGGCATGGCTTGAGAGTTGATTGGGACCCACCTCTTCAGCAGTGCTGTGGACTACCAGCTGTAAAATCACAGAACGGACTTTGTAATGACTGAGTAAAATTTATTGCATTGATAAATACCGAACATTGGCTTCTGGAGTGGCTTCTCTTTCACTTGGCATTGTTTTCAGGGCTTAAAACAAAAGCCATGATTGATAAATACTAAGTTTAGAACTTGCCACTTTAAAATACTTGCTGGGCTGGAGTTCTGCTGTATGCAGACAGGAAAGCGCCCAACGGTGGTGCCTGTGAGATTTTGCGGCTAGGATAACCTTGACTGTAAACTACCATGCTTCAGTGAGAAAGTGCTGCCTAGGCTTCAGCTCTCATAGCACTCTGGTGGTCAGATCCTATGACTGCTGGCATGATAACCTGGCCAGCTTGCGACACACCAAGCCAAACAGAGCCCATCAGCAAGGAATTTTGGCTGGTAAGGTGCGTGACAGTACCCTGTTTTTGAAGTCCTAGGCAAGCAGCCAAAAGAGAAAGCTTAGAATAGGCTTTGGTGGGCTGCCATGTCAGGCTAGTAGGTTGCATTTGCTGCTGAATCACAGATCGTGTGGTCTTAAGAGATTATGTATTTTCAAAGCTTGTATTGTGCAGTATTGAAGTGGCTTTGGGCAGGAGGGGAAATTGAGCCTCATTACCAACAGCAGCTTCTGGCACACCTAGTTTAGTATTCTAATGTCAAACGTCTATATTAGCGCTCAACCACAAGAATTCTGCTTTATGTAGTAATTGGGGGTGTCAGGCAATGTCACTTTGGTGGCCCTTCATATAGAATCACTGTTGCCTGTAGGTGACATTTCCCATTGATGAACTCAACTCATTTCCCACACTGCAGGTGTCCCTGTAAGTAGCAGAGTCTCCACGAAAATTCAGCAGCTGCTCAATACTCTGAAGCGACCCAAGCGGCCACCCCTGAAGGAGTTCTTTGTGGACGATTTTGAAGAAATTGTTGAAGGTATCTGGGGGTGTATACTGTCACTAAATTGACTGAGATTAGCATGTAGCACTGATCCACCTTGCTGAAATAACAAAAGATCCCAAGGCTACATTATCAGTGGCAAGATTTGTTTCAGTCCTTATATCCTTCAAACACTAGATATATGCTGCTCAAGATCAATGGATCAAGGAGCTTCTAAGGGATAAAAGGAAAGGAAGGAAATAACAAAAGAAAATTCCCTTGCTTGATCAGACCAAAGGTTATTCTTGTGCGTCTTCTTGTTTCCTACCGAGGCCAACCAGTTGCCTCAAGGAAGCCTGCAAGTGGATCATGAAGGCAGTAGCTCTCCCCTTCTGTTGCCCCCCTGCCCCAGGAATTCAGTGGCTTATAAATAGGGACAGAACAAGTGTAATGCTGTTGCTTGGCCTCTTGTTTAGAAGAGCCCCAGCATTTGGGCCAGCCATTCCTGGTTGGTTTCCTTTTCTTTAACCAAGTGGTTCCAAAGATGTAGTGGGGGGAAGAAAAAGACGAGAGTGTCTGTTGCTTATTACAGATTGCATCATATCTTCACTGTATTCATTGGGTTGGATCTAGATGAATTTTTCTGTTCCTGCCCCTTTTTTCAGGGGCACAGAATATTTCTTCCTCCCCACCCCACACTGCAGCCCACTGATCTCTGTGAAATGCTGCTTGTGGGGGACTAGAGACCCTCAAGAATAACATAAGAAGCAAATTGTGGGGTGTCTGCAGCAGGAAGGGACAGTTGGTGAAAATTACCTCACCCCATCCATTAGTGGAAAACTTAGTATGGATCCAACCTGCTGTCTCTTTAATGTGTGACCTGATCTTGAGAAAATGGATGCTGAATTGTGGCAGTCTCTTTGGAAGAGGAATGGAGGAGCAAAGCTTAGATGTAGCATGTGTTTCGATCGCTTAGCTTTGTTATTGTTTTTGCTTCCCTTGACACCCAGCAGCATGATGATGGACCCAACAATCACGTATGGTACTTTGGCTTAGACATACAGAAGTAAAGTTGGGCAGAAGGAAGCCAGAATGTTTTGTTGTTTCCACAAGTACATGATTGAATTATGCTACTCGGGGCTGGCCCAAGATTTTTTGGCAACCAGTTAGCTGCCTCATATCATCCAAGAGTTGCATCCCGACATCTTGAGCAACATAACAGAGGGGAAAATGTGCTTATCAGGTTGTGCACAGCCTGGAACATTGCTGTCCCTAGAGATTATTTGTGTGGTTGAACACACCTAGCATCTCTTTGCAAATCTCCAGATCGTGACAAAATGTCTGATAATACTAGCCAGCTGTACTGTGGCTTATTTGTTCCAGCCATCTGGGTCTTGTTTTCTCCCTTTCTTACCATATCCCAGTTTAAATAAATCCCTTTTTTAACCACTAAAAGACCTTCAGCTCACAAAAGTAATTGTGTTTTCTGTGTTTCATTAATTTATCCCTGCTATCTATCCTGCTGCTCTGGATGCCTGTAAGAGCATACAGAGCAGCATGAAGTTACATCTATGAAGCTACATCTCTCACTTCCTCAAAATCCTCTTAATCTACAAATCCTTTCCTGGACCACTGAGGCCTTGTCTTCTATGCTCTTTTCTTCTACCCATCTCTGTATCCTGCATCTGGTGCATTTAAAATCAAGCTTTATCTTGACCCTTTTCATTTGTCTTCCCTGGCTGGCTGAGATTTTAGGTTTTCTGGTCACAGACTGTCAATCTTTGGTATTTTACCTAGCACCATAGTGGACACTACATAATTGCACAACAGTAGTAATAGAAGATTCCTGCCAGATGCAGTCAAGTTGACATCTGCAAAAAGGCAACATCCCATCTACTGGGAAGCATCTCCTCTTAGCAATAGATTGGCTCAAATTGCCTTGACCTTTTAAAAATAGATTTTGAAACACTGATTTCTAAAATCATTTCTGAGTAGGAGGCGAGAATCCTTAGCATCAATGATCTAGGCTTTGTTTTGCACAGTTTACTGCAGCATGTGGAGTTGTTTTTTGATCTAGGGATGCTCTTTGTAGTTCCCCAGCCGGACCCGAATCAACCCAAGCCAGAAGGACGCCAGATGACACCAGTGAAGGGGGAGCCCCTGGGAGTTGTATGCAATTGGCCTCCTGCCTTGGAAGCAGCTCTGCACCGCTGGGGGACCACGCAGGCCAAATGCCCTTGTTTGACAGCCCTGGATGTCACTGGGAAGCCTGTCTACACCCTGACGTATGGTGAGTTGTGTGTTCCTTGTAACTGCATCTGTTTTACCACAGTGGGACTTTAGTCATGTGTAGCTTTGCGTCTGTTTCACTTAGCTGGGTGCATGAGCAATTTGCTTAGAAGAATAGCATTTTTCTGTTTCTGTGTTGTTTTCTTCTCTGCACTGATAACAAGTTTCTGTTGTAACTGTAGTCGACAGAGGCTGTTGATAGATGAGTTGGAAAGGAGGGCAGGTGATGCAGGTGGGGTGCACGAAAATGGGGGATCCAAGCAATGTGAACAGCAGGCTAAAACTATAATGATTAATTTCGGATTCTGCAACATGTATCTCTGTTCAGTAAGGGATTTGTGGTTCGTCATGCAGCGTATTAGATTTGGTTCTGTAGGGAGCCAATTGCAAATCTCTCCTTGGTGCTCACTGCGTATCCCTGGCAAGTTACTGTTGGTCTTGGCCTTGCTGCTTCATGTGCAAAACTAGAATATTAATTATATCTCTTTCTGGCTTTTTGTGAGACTAAATAAAATAAATGTCTTTATGCATCCTGAGCCTGTAGGGACACAGTGAATTACACATGTAACAAAGTGAATAGGAGGAATCTGTATTAGTCTGCAGCCATTAAGGACATTGTTTTCTAGGCATGGGATTGCTTTTGTGAATGAACTTTTTTGCATCAACCCCTTTGTAAATGCACCTGTTGCCATTTTAAATCCAACCTGAGTTGAGTGGTTACAAACATGAATCACTTCCCTGTTGCATTTCTCCAGGGACTCGCAAAAGGAGATGATTCATATATACAAGGCCTCTTTTGAGAGGTGTATATATACTGAGCTTTAAAAAAAAATTAAATAGCCTTCCAAGGGAAGGTGAAACTTTTCAGTTTGCATATATTTTTAATAATTCAGTCTGCCTCAGCTAATCTTGGCAGAGGACACAGTGATGCAAGCCCTGCCCCATAATCTCTGGAAATCCTGTTCAGCCCTGCAGCCCACTCTCTGGCGGTGACGTTTCACCAGACTTTGCACACACATTTAAAGGGGATCTTTGAAGCTGTAAGAGCTAGAAACTTGCTTTTTAACCCACCCACCGAACCTGCCTCCAAGATAAATAATATTCTTCTGATCCCAATACAGAATTCTCTTGCATGGAATCATAGAATATAGGGTATAGTCCTATGCCAGGAAGATAACTTTTAAATGTGTTCTCAAAATGTGGATTGTTGCAAGTCTTTTTTTAAATTTCTCAGATATAAAAGAAAGTTCTGCTGCTGCTAGGATTTGCCTTGGTGACAAATGATGCCGCTGTCAGTTTGAATTTAGGCCCGAGAGTCATAACATTTGGTTTTAGGAGTATTAGAGTGGGCCTTAATGGATCAATGCAAAGGGGAATTATTGCCAGCCCAATGGCTTTTTAGTTTTCCTTCTTGGCTCTGGAAGGAGGGGGAACAATAGAAGCATCTATTCTTCTAGGGCAGGGGTCGCAAAAGCGCGGCTCCCGAGCCGCAAGTGGCTCTTTGGGCCCCTGAGTGCGGCTCTTCCCACGTGCGGAAGCAGCGCCCTAGGCCGGCCGAAGCAGCGGGAGGGTCTCCGAGAGAGGAAGGAGTGGCCCTTCCTCCTTCTCGCCCCAGCGCCGTCCCCGCCTCCCACCATTGCGGCGGCGGCCGAAGAACGACAAGAGCCCCTGAGCTGCCACCCCCCCGTCTTTTCTTGCCGCATGGCTGCGCGCCTTGGACTTTGGCAGAGAGGGGGCTCCTCCCTCCTCCCTTCCTTCTCTCCACCATGAGGAGTGAGGCGTGGCTGTCCAGTCCTCATTTCGCCTTCCCTCCTCTGTCTCTATGGGCGACCAGAGCTGGGTGACCTCTCACCCCCCCACCTCCTCCTCCTCCTGTTGGCTCCGCCTGGCCCCGGGCGGCGAGGCGACGATGCTTCCTGGGCCAGGACCGAGCTCGCTTCGCCCTCCCCGCGCCTCAGACTGAGAGTTTGGAGCTGGTCCGGCGCATCGCCTTCCCGCCCCCCGCGCAGGCTGCGTCTTGCCCGGCCGGGATCTTGCGGGGGAACTTCCAGGGCGGGGGGTGGATTTCGCGCCTTAATCACCGACCCACTTGGAAGGGGTAAACTCTCCTCCTCGCCACCTTCCTCCTCATCCCCCTCAGGCGGCTCCCAAAATCCAGCTCCAGGCTGCCTTTCTTCCCCAGTTCCTTCCTTCTCTTTCCTTTCCCAGTTCCTTCCTTTCTTTCTGTCCCTCCCCCACTCTTCCTTCCTTCCATCCTTCCTCCCTTTCATCCTTTCTTCCCCAGTTCCTTCCTTCTCTTTCCTTTCCCAGTTCCTTCCTTCCTTCCTTCCTCTTTCTTTCTCCATCCCTCCCCCCTTTCTTTCTTCCTTCTTTCCTTTCCCAGTTCCTTCCTTCCTTTCTCCATTCCTCCCCCCTCCCTTCCTCTACTAGCGTTTGCTGTTCTTTCCCTTTTCGGTTCTACATATTCATGCAAACAATCTTTTTCAAGCATGAACCTTATCAAGAGTAAATTGAGAAGTCATCTTATTGATGAGAACCTGGAATCATGCCTAAAATTAAAAACAACAACATACAAACCTGATTTACCCAAACTTTCCAAGGAGATGCAAGGCCATTGTTCACATTAAGTGTTTGTCAGTCATTGTCATGATTTAATTTTATGGATACCTTACTTACAATTTAATGTTTATCAATAAATAAGATCATTATTAAGTATGATATCAAGTTTTATTCAGTGTACCTATAGTTTAATTAAGACTTAAAACTTTAATTAAAGTTTATTAAGTTAATAAACAGTGTACCTACTCTACACCTTAACTCAGCTGTGACTTGACAGCACTTTTCTCCACCAGCAGCACATTAGGAAGAATTGCTCTGTGTGCATGGCGATTCAGCTGGCTAATGGTGAAGCCTTAATTATCTTTCCATTCCAGGCAAGCTGTGGAACAGAAGCCTAAAGCTGGCCTACACATTGCTAAATAAACTGGGCACCAAAAATGAACCTGTATTGAAACCGGGAGATAGAGTAAGAAACTTTATTACTTGATGTCTTTTTTTTAAAAGAAAGTATTGTTGTGTGTTTCTGTGCAAGTATATATGTTTCTGTTTCCCTTGTTATCTGATAAATGCTAAAAACGTGATTTTTTAAAAATTGCAGCTTCTGAATTGTCCATCTTGCCATCACCCAGTGAATTGATAAATGTCCTTTGTTGAGTTGTACACCTGACCCTAGCTCGGGAGTATAATAGGCCAAGCTTTAATGCTGCTGCTTCTGCTTTGTCTAACTGAATATTTCTCTGAACTGCAGGTAGCCCTTGTTTACCCCAACAATGACCCTGTTATGTTCATGGTGGCATTCTACGGCTGTTTGCTGGCAGAAGTCATCCCAGTGCCAATAGAGGTACCTCTAACCCGAAAGGTAATGTTGATGCAACTTAGAAGGGTGATAGGCTGGGGATGTGAGAACCAAGTCAGGCTGTGTCAGCCTTGGATGTGATTAAATTTTGATGAGTGTCCCACACTTACAAAGAGGAGTTCTGGAGGTCCTACCTTTCATGGTTATTACATGCAGTCAAATATCATGAAGCGATGGTGTTCACTTGGATCTGCCTCTTCCACAGAGTAGACAAGAATGGGCAACATGTGTAAGCTCCCCATCCCCCCTGTTCTGTACATGGTGTCTTATTCTCATAGGGGCTGAGCACCAACACATTTTGATAACTATTCTAAGACCTGTGCGCTTGTTTGGTCACACTAATTTTTTTTAAACAGTAGGAATTAACTGATGAGTTACTTTTGTGGTCTTGCTGATTTTCATGGGACTGCCTTGTTTTTAAAAATTACCTTGATTCTCTTAAATCCTGGGATTTTTCTACATTGCTATTTCAAGAAATTAAGAGATTGAAATTTCTCCAGTAGATATGCAACAGTCCTTCTACAGCTGGCTAAAAAAAATATACCTATATATTTTTATCCCACACTTCCTCAAAGGGAGGTAGGTTCAGCTGAAAGAATATGATTGACACAAAATCACCCAATGAGTTTAATGGGTATGTGTGGATTTGAACCCAGGTCTGCTAAATCCATTTAACACTCAGATCACCACACTGTGCTCATATCTGTTTGTTATCTGTTTCAGAGGGTATTGAGTATCGGGTAAGAAGCAGTGTCTCTTCCAGATATTTTATAGTTTTGACATTGTTTTCAAGAATTTTCAGACATGTCCTGAGAATGTACAAGTCTATAAAAGGTAACTGAGAATCAGTGTTGATATGGACAGTTTTGTGTGCTGAGCGCCTCTGAGAGTAAGCTGTATTGTTCACAATGTGACATACAAGTCACCTCACTATAATTTGTATAAAGTTGTAGTCTCTTTGGAGAGATGCAGTGGCAAATAAGATGCTAAAATAGAATAAGCTAGTCAGGTAATGCATCTATTTGATTTGTGGCCTCAACATGACAACTGCTGAGGCAGCCTTCATAGGAAAATTCGAATGTTGTGCCAACCTTCTGCCTGCCTGCTCACTTAATCAACTTACCCATTCCAGTGTTATTGTCCCTGGCAAATTTCCTCCTGTGGTGAAGAGTTCCAACCATCTTCTCATTCCAGTACTTTCCACCCTAGTACGTTCCTTTGTATAGCTCAGGGCTGATGTGACTGTGGAAAGAGGCAGGTCAATTATCAATGTGCTGTTTAAATTCTTTCTAAAGTGCTTGATTATGTGCTTTGCTGATTGACTTTTTTTTAATGCCACATATCTTTGGTCCATCCTTTGAAAGCCACAGCTCAAGTCAGGAAAGAGAGTGGTCCTTATGCCCACTCTGCCAGTCCTTATTCCTCTATTTCTTTTTTAAAAAATTCTAATCTACTGAAGTGTGTGTGGGGTGGGGGAAGGTAGGAATGTAGGCCTGACTCTATTCCATATTCAGACCTGTAGGGTCTCCTGTCTAGCTTTACCACAAACTCCCATTGCCTGTATTGGCTGGGGAGGGGCGAGATATAAATCAAATAAATAAATAAAGAATGAATCTGGAATTTAACAGCAACTATGGCTATAACTTTAGACGTCTAGAACACTGTGCCCACATATTAAGCAACTTTAATCCTTGAAATGGTTTCATCTCAGACTGGGCCGGTAGCTCCTTCCACATGCTTCCCCCCCCCCCATCTTTTCACCACTTTCTGTCAGTTCCCTCTCCCCTCTGCCTTTCTATTGTCTGAACCTACTTTACTATGCTTCTCGTTGTGGTTGTTAACATCCAGTTACCAAAGCTTTACTAGTGCCTAGGGGGTCTATCTACAGAGCCCTGTGGTGCAGAGTGGTAAGCTGCAGTACTGTAGTCAAAGCTCTGCTCACAACCTGAGTTTGATCCTGACGGAGGTCGGTTTCAGGTAGCTGCCTCAAGGTTGACTCAGCCTCCATCCTTCCGAGGTTGGTAAAATGAGTACCCAGCTTGCTGTGTGTAAAGTGTAGATGATGGCAAATCACCCCATAAACATAGTCTGCCTAATAAACTTTGTGATGTGACATCACCTCGTGGGTCAGTAACGCCCTGGTGCTTGAACCTTTTACTTCTAGGGGTCTTTCTGGCAAGCATAAAGCTGGCATTGCCCCCCTCCATTTGCAAATCACCTTTCCTTTTCCCACAGGATGCCGGAGGCCAACAGATTGGATTTCTGCTGGGCAGCTGTGGAATTGCTTTGGCCCTCACCACAGAAGTTTGCCTGAAGGGTCTCCCCAAAACCCAGAATGGCGAGATTGTGCAGTTCAAAGGTTTGTTGTTGTTTTATGGGGCGCCCTCACTCTGCATGCCATGTCACAGAGCACATAACGAGAAAAGACAGGACAGGTTGAGTTTGCGATCTCAATTCCAAAATGAGAGCAGCAGTGAACAGAGGTAGGAAACGAGACAGGCATGGGAGACACATGATGAATGTGACCAAATACAGTTGAGCGCTGCATTATTGGTTGGCAGCAGACTGATGTGTTTTGTAAATTCACGAAGGCTGTCAAAGATTGTTTATCAAAGTTAGGTTGCTGACTAGCAGGTACTATTTACGTGGGCATAAAGAGACAACAGTTGACCTGACAGTGGACCCTCACTCTAGATTGGCAGAAGTACGGGAGTCAACGATTCTGTGATGTTAACCCATCTTTAGGGAAGTCTGAATTCATTGGGTTTAAAGACTTTCTCTGGTTCTAGGTTGGCCTAGGCTCAAGTGGGTGGTAACGGATTCCAAGTACCTCTCCAAATCGCCAAAGGACTGGCAGCCCAACATTTCAAATGCAGGAACTGAACCAGCTTACATCGAGGTATGTAGGGAATGGGAGCTGACAAAACGAATGTGCTGTGGCTGTCGAAATTGTAGTGTTTCTGTGCTGTTCTGAGCATCTGGCTTCCTTCCTGCAATAAACTGCATATCTTTTTCATGTGCCCTCTTTTGTTCAAAATCCCAATCCATGCTTTGCTGAGATGTGGATCTACCAAGTTAAAAACTGATGGTATAGTTTCCCCTGGAATGCTGAGAGAGTTAAATCAGTTCCCGCTCCAGGCAAAAGGGGCATCTTGAAGCTTGGGTTTTCCTGCCCTTTGCTCGGGGAGGCAGGACTAAATCTTCTCATTTCCTGTCTCCTGGGTGGGAAAGCCTCCAGCTTCCACTTTTCGTCCTGCCTTTGCAGGGAGACCACGCAATTCGCTGAGCTCCTTTGCCTTTCCCTTTCGGTTCGTTTTATTTGTGGTTAGTCGTGTCTGTTCTCGTTCCCTGTGTGCTCCTTCCTCCTCCGTCTCAGTTTCGTCTGTCTTTAAAAAAAAACAGTTAGTTGGTATTCACCCCGTCCCGATTCAAAATGGCGGACACGGCGAAGGACGTCCCTAGAGAGGACGACCTCTTATCAGTGAAGGACTACGACCAGTCCCTCAAGGCTCTGGGAACTCAATCCCAGGAGGAATCCTTCGTCAGCCGCCAAGGTGGACTCTCAGAGGACACCAACCTTGCCGGCCCCTCCACCACCTCAAAGAAAAGGGGAAAGGTGGGGGCGAAGCGCAAACACACAGGCGGCAAGAATGCAGGCTCAGGCGGCTCGAACAACAAGAGCCGCAAGCGATCGCTGGACCCAAAGCACAGCTCGGGTGTCCAGACAGCCGCTCCTACCGACTCCTCTTCCTCCTCTCGGTGTGCTGAGCAGTCGGTCCACCCCAGCCCAGGGAGAAACCGCGGATCGCCGGACGGTAACCTACCAGGTGCTGGGAACGTGCAGCGGGGGCAACTATGTTTACCCTTAGTGATATGGAGGCGGTCATTGAGAGAGTCCTGGATCGCAGACAGGCTAGACAAAACGCCCCTATTCCAGCCCCACAAATCCCTCAACACAGGGCACAGGCGGCCTCTCCCTCCAGATCTCTGGCTAGCGAACCCTGCTGCAGCCAATCTCGATCCTTTGTCCCCTTGCACACTAAGGCTGCCCAAAAGGCTACCAGTGGCGATTCTCAGGATCATGGGGAGCAAGCTGATGATTCCCAATCATATTATTCTGAAGAGGATAGAGAGGAGGGAGAATACAACTCTGATACAGAGATTGATATTTCACCAGGGGAAGAACAACCTAGGCTTTTTCCCCCTGAAGATTACCAGTACCTGCTTTCCAAGGCACTAATCGCATTGGAACTTTCTGAACAGCCAACCACTAAGGCAGATGAGTCTGCTCCCAAGGTCTGGCCAGTAGGCTCTAAGGATTACTTCCCTCAGGGTGCCCCAAAAACCAGAAGGGTCCCTCTTCCTGATTACTTTGTAAGGCTTATTAGAGCAGAGTGGGACAAACCCACTCAAAACAGGCAGTTCCCATTATCAGTCAAAAAACTGTATGAGATGACTCCACCAGCCATGGAGTTTCTCGCCTTACCTGTAGTGGATGCCCCAATGGCTTCCCTGCAAACCCCAGATGGTCTATCAGAGGAGGGGGTGGGCACCATAAAGGACCAATTTGACCGCAAAATGGAATTTTTATCCAGAAAAATACACGAGTCCACAGCCCTCACTATTCAAGCCAACGCTACGGCTGCCATCATAGCCCGAGCCTCCATTGCATGGGCAAAAAAGATTTCTCAGCTACTAGCAGGAGCTGACAGAAGAATCACAGACGACATGGATAGAATAATTCTAGCATCTTCTTTCCTTGCGGACGCATCCTTGGACGCTCTCACCTTCTCAGCTAGGTCCATGTCCTCAAACGCGGCAATCCGTAGGGCTCTTTGGCTCAGAACCTGGCAAGTGGACTCAAAATTTAAATCCGTTCCTCTCTCTTATCCTCTACAAGAGGGGAAGCTATTTGGCGAACGCCTTGACAAGATGTTAGCCGAAACCAAGGACAAGAAGCGAGCCATGCCCAAGTCTTCCAAAAAGGAACAGAAGGGTTTTTCTCACTCCTTTCGTTCCTCACATACCCTTCAACGATTCCGACAGGACCAGAGACGACCTTTCTGGTCTCACAACAACAACCAACCTTTTTGTAGACAAGGACAGGGTCGCTACAACAACCGACCTTACCACTCCCAGTTCAGAGGAGGAGATAAGACGGGCAAGTTCCCTAAGACTAACAAGCAGTGACGCCAAAGCGATTCCCGTGGGGGGAAGACTGCAACACTTCTACCCACGGTGGGTGGGCTCCCAGACGGATGCCTAGGTGCTCCAGTTGATACAGGAGGGCTACAAAATCGAATTCCGCACCCTCCCTCCAGACCGTTTTGTGCCTTCTCCAAGATCCCAATCGGAAAACAAACATCTCAGGACCACACAAGCAATCAACCACCTTCTTCACATCAGTGCAATAGAAAGAGTACCACTCCTGGAGCAGTTCACCGGGGTTTACTCGACCTTCTTCACTGTCCCAAAGAGGAACGGGGACTGGAGGGCCATTCTAGACCTAAAATTTTTAAACAAATATGTCCCCACAAAACATTTCAGGATGGAGACCCTACACTCCATCATAGAGGCTCTAAAACATGGATCTTACATGACATCCATCGACCTTACGGAGGCATATCTCCACATCCCAATTCACCCTCTACATCGAAAATACCTAAGATTTGCTTATCACACAGACCATCTTCAATTCAAGGCCCTCCCATTCGGCTTGGGATCAGTCCCCAGGGTATTCACCAAGGTGCTGGTGACCCTCATAGCAGAGATGCGACGCGAGGGGATACAGATACACCCGTATCTCGACGACCTGCTCATATGCGCCCCCTCACAACAACTGTCGCTATCACACACCAGAAGAGTCATCCACACCTTGGAAGATCACAGATATCTTGTGAACTACACAAAAAGTTTCCTTCAACCCTCACAAACTCTACTGCACCTAGGTGTCGTCATCAACACAGCCAAAGACACCATCATCCTTCCCGAGGACAAAGTATCCAAAGTCTCTCTTCTTGCCAAGCAACTCTCCAAAGCACAAACCTCACATCTCCTCACTCTAGCAAGTCTCCAAGGTCTCATGATCTCTTACATCCCGGCCGTGCCCTGGGCCCACCTACACGCGAGACCGCTACAGTGGCTTCTCAGACCTCACCAGGCCCAGATCACCAGGAAAGTCAATACAGTCATTCCCCTGAACCAAAAGACAAGAACAAGTCTCAGATGGTGGAGTCACGCACCAAATCTCCGGAGAGGCAAATTGTTCATCTTACCAGAACCGGTACAGATATTCACCGACGCTTCTCTCCAAGGGTGGGGAGCCACCTTAGAAAAGGAATTGATCCAAGGCATCTGGTCCCAGGAGGAACAAAAACTTCATATCAACCTCCTAGAACTAAGAGCGGTTTACCTGGCCCTCCTTCATTTTCACAGTCGCATTCAATGCCAAAACGTCCTCATTCGGACGGACAACATAGCAACGAAGGCCCACCTCAACAAGCAAGGTGGGTCCTGGTCATCCACGTTGCATCAGGAAGCAGAAAAAATCCTCAGATGAGCAGAGAAGAACCTTCTCCACATCCAGGCAGAACACATCCAAGGAATCCAGAACGTGCAAGCAGACTGGCTCAGCCGTCGGACAGTGGACGAGGGAGAGTGGTCACTCTGTCATCAAGCATTCCAGCTGATCGACCGGAAGTCGGGTCCACTACAGGTGGATCTTTTTGCATCGCATCAGAATCGGCAGCTTCCCAGGTTTTTCTCCCGCTTCTTCCATCCAAGCGCAGAACAGATAGACGCTCTACTAGCCCCATGGCCACCATGCATCCTGTTTGCTTTTCCTTCTCTTCCCATACTCCCAAGGGTACTCAGAAAGGTTCAACTGGAGAAGGCCCTGGTGGTCCTGGTCGCTCCGGACTGGCCCCGACTACCATGGTATGCGGACCTGATGGCAATGTCCGTTCAGAGGCCCTGGCGCCTCCCAAATTTGCCCAACTTACTACACCAGGGGCCCATCGTCCACCCCAACCCAGCCTGGTTCAAGCTCAACGTGTGGACATTGAGAGGCTAAGACTGCGGCAGTTGCGATTGAATGAAGAGGTGATCAACACCATTCTAGAGGCCAGACGTCCCTCCACTCGTAGGATATACGAGTACACCTGGAGAACCTTTGTCAGGTGGTGCAGACACAAAAAAGCAGATCCTCTCCATTTGGACCTCCCATCTTTACTGGCCTTCTTACAGGATGGAGTTCTACTGGGCCTAAGGACAAATACCTTGCGCAAACAAGTGTCGGCCATAGCCTCAATATCTCTGGTCCTTGATGGTTACACCCTCGCCAACCACCCTCAAGTTAAAGCCTTCCTTAAAGGAGTAGCCCAAACTCACCCTACTCCAATCCATCGCTTCCCCACATGGAATCTAAGCCTAGTTCTCCGAGCACTCACGAGACCACCATTTGAACCTTTGAAAGAGGTCCATCTCCCTTTTCTGGGTATGAAGACTATCTTCCTTACAGCAATTACTTCTGCAAGAAGAATCTCCGAGTTGGGGGCTCTCTCAATCAGGAAAGAACTGTGTCTTTTCCAAAAGGACAAGGTGGTACTTCGACCTGACTCGGCCTTTACCCCAAAAGTCAATTCTACCTTCCACAGACAGCAAGAAATTTACCTTCCTTCCTTCTGCCCTCGTCCTACTAATCACAAAGAGAAATTATGGCACACTCTTGACGTCCGCAGAGCTATTAAAATCTACATCAACAGGACAGCACCTTTTAGGTCTACAGACTATCTCTTCATTTCTGTTTCGGCCCCTAACAAGGGCCGCAGACTATCCAGACCTTCCTTAAGTTGAGCAATCAAACGTTGCATTTCTGAGGCTTACCAACAAACCAAACTTCCGATCCCGGCAGGCATCACAGCCCATTCTGTTTGTAGTGCCGCCACTTCAGCAGCAGCAAACAGACTAGCGTCAGTCGATGAAATTTATAGAGCTGCCACATGGGCTTCCAACTCCACTTTTGTAAAACATTACCGCATTCACACCTACGCTTCGGCAGATGCGGCGTTCGGAAGAAGAATCCTACAGCATGTGGTAGAGGAAATGGAAAACTAATTCCCACCCAAAATACTATTGCTCTTGGACATCCCAAGCTTCAAGATGCCCCTTTTGCCTGGAGCGGGAATGTAGCCCTGTTACTCACCGAGAGGGCTCTTTCCGCTCTGAGGTAAAAGGGGCATCTTGCCCCACCCTAGTCTTAGAGGGGCAGGTTCTAGGTAACCTGGGCTTATTCAGAAAATTCACTACATTCCCTTCACAACCCATACTCTCCGTAAGGAGTACTTACTTAAACCACATGCAAAAAGATATGGCAGTCCACGGATTCCCGTAGGTCTGTCCTACCTTCAAGGAAGGTCACTATTTTGCTTCTTAGTTCCCTACTACACCAAGTAGTTGTCTTGTGTGTGTAGATAGTATGTTAAATGTTAAAAAGTTCCATTCCATGTTTTTGGTTGTGGCTATCATGTTATGTCTTCTCTAGTTTTTTACTCCTGTCTCTAGCAATGGCTTCTTGGAAAAGTGGAAGCTGGAGGCTTTCCCGCCCAGGAGACAGGAAATGAGAAGATTTAGTCCTGCCTCCCCGAGCAAAGGGCGGGAAAACCCAAGCTTCAAGATGCCCCTTTTACCTCGGAGCAGAAAGAGCCCTCTCGGTGAGTAATAGGGCTACATTTTGCTATAATTTCAACACAGCATGATTGATTTGTCAAGAGGGCTTAAGATCAATAACTCCAGCACACCGGCTTCTTTCCTTATGGTTTGTGCAATTTAGGCAACTTTTATTATGCACTGTAACCATTCTATTGGGAGTTCTTTCATCTTGGCTGGTAATTAGGACTACCTAACTGAAAATTCTTCCTTTTGTGCTATTGTTGTCTGTTCTTCTCAAGCAGATCTTTCTGCTTATTCAGAACAACATCCCTTTCTGCATTTCCAGTTAGGGAAACACTTCAGAAGTTTGTTGTAAAACTCTTTGCAAAGGGTCTTTTTTGCCCAAGAGGAATGGGTTTGTGTCCCATTCCTGCACCAGCTGCCAAGATCGCTTATGAGAGAGCAGGGAATGGTGCAGGGTAGCAAATTCAGGCTTTTAATTCCTTCACTGTAGCTAGAATGCTGCTTTCTAGAACACTTCATATGGTTTCTCAATACACCCATTGGCTTCATCTTTATGCCTCTGATGGTTAATTGTAACTTTAACCATCGATCCCTGTTATGCAGGCCTGATGGCAAGTTCGCTAATTTTGATACCTTTTCTCCCCAGTACAAGACAAGCAAGGAAGGGAGCGTGATGGGTGTAACGGTGTCCCGAATAGCCATGTTGTCTCATTGCCAGGCTCTGTCTCAGGCCTGCAACTATTCTGAAGGTGTGTGCTGTGCTGCTTGAATGTCTTGCATGCAAGGGGGCAGATTGTGTTCCAGCAGATTACTTTCCCCTGAGAAGTTGCAGCCGTGATGCAAGGTTCTGTGCTTACTGGGTGTCGTGGGGTTCACCACGTAAATTCAAAGGATCTCTTACAAGCCAGTTCACACTATCAAATGCGTCAATGTGAGCATGAGTTTAGGTACATAACCTCATGGAGAGTGGCACTTGTTGTCCAGGTCATATGTGCAAGATGCCATTAGCCACATCATAAGGACTGTCGCAGTAGCAGTGATCTCATCCCCAGTATACCTGCTAGATTATGTCATCCTTTGTTTGCAGCTGTTAGGCCTGAGAAAGTATTTTTGCTGAGACAGTTATGGCCTTCTGCCTTGCTATCTCAGAACTGAGATAGGGTTAGGGTTATCTTCTGAGATAGCAAGGTGGAAGGCCATAACTGTCTCAGCAAAAATACTTTATGATGTGAAAAGGGTGATAACTTTTTCCGGCATGGCAAAGCAAGGATTGATATGAAGCTGTGAATTGTATCAAAAGCAGCTCTTTGGGGAATTTTCAGCTTATAATCTTTCTAAGTGTTGCGACTGGAAAAACCGAACGCTACAGGACCACCTGCTCTCCTATGAACCCAGTCGGCCATTGTGGTCATCTTCAGAGGCCCTGCTTCAGGTGTCTCTTGACACCTGAGGCTAGATGGATGGCAACCCAAGACAGGGCCTTCTCAGTCATGGCACCAAAATTATGGAATTCCCTCCCCAGGGAGATTCAACGGTTCCCTTCTATCATTGTCATAGCAGATGAAGATTTTTTTTGTTTTTTCTGGTAATACCTCACTCATTCTCTATGGCCTTGCCTCCCATTCATGTGCTTACATGTTTTGTTTTAATTGTTTGTATATATTTATATGTGTTTTTAATTTTGTTTTAATATTTTTATTGTTCCCCACCTTGGGGACACTGAATTGGATGGAAAGGTGACTTAAAATGTTTTAAATAAATATTAAGAGGGGGTTAATCTCCTGGTTTAACACTTGCATTTTTGTACATTATTGAGTGCCCACACAAAACACTTCACAGAGCAGTGAAGCAGCATAAACTGGCTTAACTGTAACTTTGTATTTGCAAAAGCGAAGCATTTTTTAAACTTCCATTTCTGTAAGTTGTCAGTGTGTTGTGTGTTAAATGCCATCAAGTCGCTTCCTACTCATGGCAACCCGATGAATCACTGTCCTCCAAAACGTCCTATTGTTAACAACCTTGCTCAGGTCTTGCAAACTGAGGGCCGTGGCTTCCTCTATAGAGTCAATCCATCTCATGTTGTCTTCCTCTTTTCTTGCTGCCTTCAACTTTTCCTAGCATTATTGTCATTTTCAGTGACAATGCCTCCTACTCTTTTCCAACATGCTAAACGACTTTGATAAGGCAAAGCATAATGATGGGCAGTAATACATAGGAGCCAAAATACTTAATACATAGTAATACATAGGAGTCAAAAAACGTATATGTCTCTCTTGGCCAATCTTGTCAGGCTGTTCAGCAGCTTACAACAATTATTACAATAGAACACAACTACTCTGATGCAGTTTTTCTCGCCCCTTCCCCCTTCCCTGTTATGTCCACTCAGATGTGACCCGATTGGCCACTGTGTGAATGGACTGCTGGACTTGATGGGCCTTGGTCTGATCCAGCATGGCTTTTCTTATGTTCTTATGCTTATGAAACATAATGTTGATATATAACATGCAGTGAAGATTGCCAATTTTGCTTTCTCATTTAGATGGTAAGTATATGCAGGGAGGAGAGCATTTGGTTTTTCAAGGCTTAAGTATGACAGTACAAGAGGAACATCCAAGCTTGTAACATACGTGGAACAACTGATAGTTAGGTCAGTAAAACGGGAAGCTGGAGCTTGGGAATGATGATTCAGACCCTTTCCTATTTTTTGTTTTAGGTGAAACCATAGTGAATGTCCTGGATTTCAAGAAGGATGCTGGCTTGTGGCACAGCATGCTAACAGTGAGTCATCATTTTGAGGGGATGGGAACCTGTTTTTTGTAAGATTCCCTCAACCTAGGTGTAATGAGTATAGGGGTTCTGAAGAACTGCATAGAAACATGGAATCGAAATATGATATCCCATGTGAAATCTGTCACCATACTGAGAATCCTTGGTTTCCCCTGGAACAATCTTATATTCTAATAGTGAAATCAGCAAATCTTTGGATATTTAAATCCGGAGATTGGAGCTGTGCACGGGCAAGACAGGGCTTTGTACAAATCTGAAAAGGGTCCCAGGTTTTCAGAACAATCTGAAATCTTAAAAAAAAAATACATTGGGAGGCTTAAAAAATCCAAACATGATAAAAGAGGACCCGTAGCTTTAACCAATGGATTTCCTTCAGTGGCTGTTGCTAGGCAACCACAGTGTTTCAAGGCTTGGTTCTGCCAGCAAAAGCAAGGGGGTGGGGGAAGAGAGAGCCAGTGTGGTATAGTGGTTAAGAGCGGTGGTTTGGAGCAGTGGCCTCTAATCTGGAGAACTGGGTTTGATTCCCCACTCCTCCACATGAGCAGCGGACGCTAATCTGGTGAACAGGGTTGGTTTCCCCAAACCTATACATGAAGCCGGATGGGTGACCTTGGGCTAGTCACAGCTCTCTTAGAGCTCTCTCAGCCCCACCTACCTCACAGGGTGTCTGTTGTGGGGAGGGGAAGGGAAGGTGATTTTAAGATGGTTTGATTCTTCCTTAAGTGGTAGAGAAAGTCGGCATATAAAAACTAACACTGCTACTTCTTCTTTCCAGGCCTATTTTGGCCTCTTGAGGGAGGACTCATTGGGGCCAGACCTAACTAGCATTGCCAGCAGCAGGTTGGGAAATTCCTGGAGATTTTGAGGAGGAGTCTGAGTGGGGCAGGTTTTGGGGAGGGGAGAGGCCTCAGCCAGATATAATGCCATAGAGTCCACCCTCCAAAGCAGTTATTTTCTCTAGGGGGACGGATCTCTGTCATCTGGAGTTCAATTGTAATTCTGGGAGATCTCCAGGTCCCACCTGGAGGTTGGCAACTCTAAGCCTGGCAGCAATCTCTGCCGCTCTTGATACTGCCTGACTTCCATGACAATTAGGCCTGGCTGCTTGCTGCTTTTTAACTGCAGCCATCACATAAAGCCAGTGTGGTGTAGAAGTTAGAGCTTCAGAGAAGGGTCTGCAAGACCCAGGTTCAAATTCCCATCTTGCTGTGGAACCTCACTGGGTGATATTAGGCCACTCACAGACTTTCAGCCTAACCTACTTCAAAGGGTTGTTGTACAGATAAAAAGGAAGCGAGGAGAATAATGTAAACTGCCTTGGTAACCACTGTGGAGAAAGCTGGGGTATAAATGAAGTAAATAAATATAAATGAAGATGGGAGGGAGATAAAAGGTAGGTTGGTGAATGGCTGACAAGGAGAGCATGAGGCAGGGAAAGGGGAGAGGATATGGGGGTTGCCAGAAGGGTGGAAAGAGGCCATATTGTGGGGCAGGGGATACAAGGGAAAGTGAGGTACCACCCCACAAGTTCTTAAGGGTTCCCAACAATGCTAGTGGTTCTGGCCCAGTAGCCGGCACTGCACAATTGGGCCACAGTTTTTGTAAGGAAAGGCTGCTGGGGGTGGGGGAGAAAGAAAGCTGAAGACAGAGGGGCAGACAAAGGTAGATTGGCTGTTGAGTGGGAAGGAGATAGGGTTGCCAACTCCAGGTTAGAGATTTTGGAGGTAGAACCTGGGGACTTTGGAGGGTGGGGCTCTATGGCATTATATTCTGCTGAGTTTGCTTCCCTCCCCAGACCTCGCCTTCCCAAGGCTCTACCTCCAAATCTCCAGGAATTTCCCAACCTGTAGGTGACCACTCTAAGGTGAAGTGATATCTGTAGCTGAGAGATCTGTTGTGATTCTGCAAAATCTCCAGGCCCTATCTGGAGGCTGGCAGCCCTAAAAGGGGAGAAGGAAGCAGGAAAAGGGAAGGCACTATGGGGGCTTTCAGGAAAGGGAAAGAGGAAATAATGGGGGAGGGGAAAATGAGATGCCTCCCACAAGTCCTTGCAGGTTCCCACTTGTGGGTTTCTATTCGTCATAATTATAAAGGAAAAATGTTTGTGGGCAGTATATGCCAATAAAATGTGGGCATAATCTGGAGGACTCCAATAATCTGACAGTAAGATCTCACAGAGGTGCAGTATGAGTCAGTAGGGGCAGGGAAGCATGGATAGAGACCAAAGAACATGGCTGAAAGTTTTATCAGACAGTCTGCGAGCTCCACTCATATCCCCTTCCTGTCTTAGTATACACCTCCATGGACCAGCCTATTTTCTGAGTCATGAATTCCAACTTTGGCAGTAGGACTGAGACAAAGAGGGCCTTCATAAAATTAGAATCATAGAGTTGGAAGGGACCACCAGGGTCATCTAGTCCAACCCCCTGCACAATGCAGGAAATTCACAATTACCTCCCCCCCACACCCCCAGTGACCCATACTTCATGCCCAGAAGATGGCCAAGGTGCCCTCCTTCTCATCATCTGCTTAAGGTCATAGAATCAGCATTGCTGACAGATGGCCATCTAACCTCTTCTTAAAAACCTCCGGGGAAGGAGAACTTACCATCTCCCAAGGAAGCCTGTTACACTGAAGAACCACTCTAACTGTTAGAAAATTCTTCCTAATGTATAGACGGAAACTTTTGATTTAATTTAAACCCGTTGGTTCTGGTCCGACCTTCTGGGGCAACAGAACGTATATTTTTTTAATAATTCATTCCACTTTTAGAGTTTGAGTGTCATGACTGCTGCATGTAGAAATTTCTTGCTGTAGGTTTCCTGGCACCTTGATTAAAAGAGAAACAATAGCCTTGTGTAACTGTAAAGATTGAAGAATGTATTGTGGTATGAAGTTGCCTAAGCAACAGCCAGCTTCTCCAGATGTACCAGTTATTTGAGATGTGGAAGGGGATGTTTTAGCATCCTGACACCACTTCTGTTTTAATATTGAGATTTTATTTAATTTGGCATTATGTACTCTGCTACATTAGTGGATTGTTTTTAAGAATATATTTCAGTTATGCAAGTGCTGCATTTTAAACCCATTTTTGTTGCTTTTTGTTTCTTTCTGAAATTTTATTTGACTGCAACTTGATGAGTAAATTGAGTTTGATATCATTTCCTTTTAGAGTGGAAATTTATTTTATATGCTGATGTTTGAGTGTAGACTTATGTAAAGACAAAGGATGTTTTGAATATTAGTTGCCATGCTGGTTGAGGGTGTTCAGCTGGTTTTTTTACAAAAAAGATTCCTCAGCGCGTGCTTGGAAATACAACCTTTCTGCTGTTCTGTTTTATTGGCATGTGGGTGTGTTTTTTAAATAAGTTTTGCTCTTTTTCTTTTCTGTCTTTCAGAGTGTAATGAACAAGCTGCACACCATCAGCGTGCCCTATTCTGTGATGAAAACCTGCCCTCTTTCTTGGGTGCAGAGGGTTCACACTCACAAAGGTAGCATAGGAGTTGAACAGCACTATATACACGATATTTGGCCCCTGTAGGAAAAAGTGGTTTCTTAGGGTATGGTGGGTAACATTTAAGGCAGGGATGTCGAACTCATTTGTTATGAGGGCCAGATATGTTGGGCTGGGCCATGTGTACCATAAAATTTAATGCCAGGTACCGGAGATAAAACTTTATAGAAGACACAGGCAAAGCCAATCAATGATATTTTTTGCTTTATTTTTTGCTTAAAATACAAACATGCTTAACATAATATCACTGTGGGCTCGCCAGCTCCGATTGGGAGTGGGGTGGTGGTGGCTCGCGAGCTGCATAAGAGCTCTCAAGGTGCCTGATCCGGCCCCCAGGCCATATGTTTGACACCCTTGATCTAAGGCTTTCCAAGGGTGCATAAGTTCTCCAGCCCTGCTCCAATGTTGAACAGAACTGGACAAGATGCCAAGAGAGGTGATGAGGAACCCACAGCTTTTGTGCCTGGCAGAACTGGCTTCCCAGTTGTTCTGCCTCTTCTTGTTTGAGAATACTATCCCTTTGATTTGTCTGATTTTCTCACATTCCATTTATACCACCAGAGTAGAAGAAATTGCGAACATGTATGCATTCCCATACTTTTGGTAGGATCCTACAATCTGTAGATGCGAGGATCGAAAGTCTCCCCCAACCCCAGCAATCCTTTCAGAACCCAAGAAAGATTATCCCCAGGGTCACAGGAACTGGGTGATCTAATAGCCATGTGGGTCTGAAGTGGTAAAGGGGAAGGGGCTAAAATTAACCTTTCTTTTTCTGTCATCAGAGCTGCACTGGTGGAGGAGACAGGGTGATCCATCCCCCTTCCCACTGCAGCCCCTGACTTGTGTAGTTATTATTCCAAGTGAGCCCCACAACCATGGAAATGTGGGAAAGATCTGGGATGGACAGATCTTGTGATCCAGCCTTTAACTTCTCCTTTCTCTTATTCGTCTGGGTTGCAGCTAGAGTAGCTCTGGTGAAATGTCGAGACTTGCACTGGGCCATGATGGCTCATCGGGACCAAAGAGATGTCAGCTTAAGTTCCCTGCGGATGCTGATTGTAACTGATGGTGCTAACCCCTGTAAGTAGTTTTTCTGTTCTCTAGTGCTCTCCTGGTTTTTCTTCCAACAGTCTTTACAACTATGGCTAGCTATGCACATCAAGGCATAATGCACTGGAAAGTGTTTGCATGTATGAGAACGTGTGCCTGTGGATGTGCACACTCACATGCACAAGAGTGCTGAATGCTCCCTGGAACATGGCCTGCTGAAAACATGTCTCTGAGACTGTGTGCATGTTAGCAACATAATCTGAAGTTGTATTTAGGGCATGGCGAGATGTAATACAGTTCCACGAGAGGCAAGGCAGTAGAGCATCTCCCTGCCTCAAGAGGGAAGGTGCCTTGTTAGAACCACACTCTTCTGATTTGGCCCTGAGTCATGTTATGTCTGAGAGCACTGAAAAGGGGATTCCCCCCCCTCCATGGTGGAAGTGAGGGAAATGATGCAACATGGCTGTTCATCCCACTGCTTTTAAGCGTCTGCATCCTGCCTTTTCTCTAGGGGAACTGATCTCTGTAGTCTGGAGATGAAGTGTAATTCTGGGGAATCCCCAGGTCCCATCTGGAGGCTGGCATCGCTATATGCCTCCTATCTCTCTACATGCATGCTTAGAGGAGAAGTCAGGCAGTGAGGCAACAACACTCAGCAGTGGAGCAGATACCTCAATGGCTGTGACCCCTGATTTGTTCCTCACTATGTTCCTGATGCTCAGAATGTGTCCCCAGCTCTCTTGGTCCACAGCCTCAATACTGATAAGGTTGTGACTCTGGCTCCCCCTTTTCCTGACAAGTAATTTTCATGGCAGTAAGCATGCTCTCTGTGGCTCAACCTTGTCAGCTACAATAGTGGGGATGACAACTCTGACTTACCTAATAGGGTTGCGGTAAAGATTACAGCAAGATAATGTATATGGAGTGCTTTAACCACTCAACTGCACAAATGCTTCAGAACATTAAGTATTATTATTATTAAAAAGGAGTGGTTATCTATATACAGAGGATATTTTTGCTAGCTCTTTTTTACTTACAGTAATCTAGAATGGCAGTAGCTAAATGGCTTTCTCATAGAAAGATCATTTGTACATTGCCTCTTCCCAAGAGCAGATAATGTTAATGGCATTGACAAAGTTGTAAGAAAGGGAGCAGAGTTTAGTGGTACTTGGAAATTCCCTGGTATGAGCTGCAGACATGGTCCCTTAATTTCAGTTTCCATTCAAACTGTAGTGAAATGATTGCAGGATGCACAAACCTCATATGAGAATTGTTTCATTAAAGAAGGACTTGCCTGTGGGAGAAAAAAAGAGAGAAAACCACCCAATGGTACCATAGCAAAGAAGACATGGGGGCATATGCATGTTCAAATTGCTCACAGGGGATGACTTGGAGTGTCTTTGAGAGAAATGAGTGACAGATTTACATGGGGTAGCTGCTGCTTATGGGGCCTAATTGAGTGTCTGACCAGATGGTGTTCATGAGAGGCAAGCGATGAATACCATTAGGGCTTCTTAATCAGACATTGGGAGGAAGGGGGTCTACACCAAGGTATCTTCAGGGTGTAGGAGGAACCTCTGAAACCCTGTAACTTTCTTCCACAAAGTGTTGTCAGGGTCACAAAGACTCTGTGAGAGGTTATGTCCTTGTAAGGCTGACCCATATCTAAAAACACCTTTCGAGTCTTCTCTGCAGCTCTAAAAAACAAGCAACAAAGTAAGTTCTCTGAGTATCGGAGTCCTCTAAGAGGAACTGGACCTTTTGCTATAAAGTTGCTTGAGAAAATGCGGACCATTTATTAAAACATGACATAATCCATTTTAGCCTAAGTTGGGACACATAAAGGCATTGCAAAAGGATATGTACCAAAGAGTCCACTGACTGAAGAGGGCAGGGACATAGCCAGTCTGAAAAAGGGATCCTTAGCAGACAGCCCAGCAAAACCATTGAAAAAGGGCAATTAAATCTTGAGTGCATAAACGTTCTACATAACTTTAGACTAACAAGAGAATCCAAATAGGAAGGAAAATTACCTTTAGATAAAAGTCCTCCTAGCATCAAAATGAGTGTAATTCTTATCTCTAGCATAGGTCAGTTTGGCCACATGTTTTTTACATTGATCTACAGAAAAAGAGAAAAGGTCCTTCACTTTCAGATTTACAAGTGATAACTTCCGTTCAAAAAGCTGGAGCCAGGGAGCCTTATAAGAGTCCCTGAGGGTTAAGCTTACCAAATTACCCTCCGGGGCCTCAAAAATAGATGAAACCAGAAATTAAAGGCGTGTCCCCATGCACAAAATTCTATAGAGCTAAGACCAAACTCATAAGGAAGGGCCGATGATGAAATGCACCTGGGGAGCCCTCCAATTGTTCGAAGGAATGATGAATGCACACTATTTATGGAATTGTCCACAGCAGAAATCCATATCAGGGCACCGTTCAAAAGTTGTGAAATCACCATTGAGTTAAAAACTCTAATAGCTGCTGGAATATAGTGTGCCCATTAGAACCCCCCCCCCCCCTTGCAAAATTGCCTTCGTACTAGCCATAGACTTCTGAGTGGCCAATTGTTTATGACATCTCCAAGGCAAGGTGGAGTGAAATAACACACCCAAATGCTTAGACAAAACCTGAGAAATCTTCTGCCCATTTATTATCCATGTCTCTCCTTTGATCGAAGAGTGAGCAGCAAACTTAATAGTTTTAGTAAAATTTATAGATAATTCTTCATGCAAACAATAAGTATGGAAGCTTTTCAGAGCCCGAAGAAGACCAACCTGGGTTCGGGAAAGTAAAACTGAGTCCTCTGCATTAAGTAAAAGAGGAATTGAAATATCCAGTAATTTAGGTCCATGGAAGGAAGGATCAGTAAAAAATGGCTGGCAAACTGGACAGATACATATTAAATAGGGTTCTAAAAGGCACCCCTATTTAACCCCCCAGACAATGGTGAAAGGAGCAGTTAAATGACCCTTACTATTATACCGGTTGGGCTGAAGAATCAGTATAAGGTTTGCTATCTCTGAAAGAACTGGCTGCCATTCTGGAAAATCCAGAGGCATTGTAATGTGTAGATTGTCATCATAATTCAACTTAGAATACAATGATGAAAAATGTGATCTCCAAGTCTGAGCAGTAATAGCATAAGAGATACTACCTCTAGTTTTTAGAGAAGAAGAAACAATCTACCAGAATCTAGAAGAATCATTGTACCGAGCAGCCTTAATTAACATCTGCCATGACTCCTTGTAAGGGACGGATCTGAAATATATGTACAAATTGACACCACAGTGTAATTCTCAAGTTTTTATTATGCTTTCCTGAGTAGCCGCTTTTCAGATAGGCCTGCACATAATGATGTAAAATGCTTGATGTTTCAGGACTATATTACAGTGCCTTAATTAAATGAAGCAGCCATATTTTACAAAGAAGCACTCTATTAAAGCATTTATACTTGTCTGCGGTGCACTAAATCATGTGGAGATCTTGTTATATATAGGGGGTCGTATAAATTGTAGATGCTTTGGTTTTCTATGTAGTCTTTCTGTTCTGCTAGCCCCCGATGCTCAGTTTTGAGTGAGAATGTTTGCCTTCCAGGGTCTGTGTCCTCCTGTGATGCATTCTTGAGCTTGTTCCAGAGCCATGGGCTTAAACCAGAGGCAATATGCCCTTGTGCAACATCTCCTGAAGCCATGACAGTAGCCATTCGGAGGTACACCCATGTCTGCTTTGTAGAGCTATACTTCTTTGTGTTTCAAAGGCTAGACTTCTAGATGACATGTTTTTTAAAAAATCTGTGGCTTCTGCAGGCATATTCACTGCTTTGCAGAATTACTGCCGGCTTCTGTTCTCAAAAACTGATGGCAGCATGTGTGGGGCTACTTGGAACATTTATGCATTTTCTTTGGAAGCCCACCCATAAATTTTCTTCATCCATTCTTGGTTTATAGTGGTTAACAAATAATGAACTTTGATTTTCTATTTACCAGAAAATATGACTTTAAATACTTCAATTACAAAAAAAGCACAACTTTTTGTCACTATAATCTGATGCGTGCTATATTTTAGTTCAGAATGGGAAGTAGACACAAGTCCTTTTCAGGTCTGCTCCTGGCTGATTTCATACTGTCAGGGTCTTTATAGTACACAGTTCAGTTTCAGGAGTCCCCCCCCCCTTTTTGGCAGCTGTTCAAATGCAAACATAATAACTTAAGTTTGTCCATGAAAATGAAGCACAAATCCCATACATGTGTCCCTGGGTAGATTCATGAAGCTTGTTTTCCTTCTTAATATGGCTTTTGCTTTCGTCACCAAGAGATGGATTTTCTGAATGTGTCCCAATGCATTGTGAGCTCCACGTCCACTAAGGTTTGGATAACTTTTCAGAGCGCTTAAATCAGGGGTGGGGAACCTTTTTCATGCCAAGGGCCATTTGCATATTTATAAAATCATTCAGGGGCCATCCGGCCGTAAATCTCTGGGGGGGGGCACTAGGGTTGCCAGGTATTTTTTGTCAACACTGGGAGGTTTTGGGGGTGGAGCCTGAGGAGGGCAGGGTTTGCAGAGGGACTTCAATGCCATAGAGCCCAATGGCCCAAGGGGCCATTTCCCCCAGGGGAACTGATCTCTATTGGCTGGAGATCACTTGTAAAAGCAGGAGATCTCCAGCCAGTACCTGGAGGTTGGCAACCTTAGGAGAGGGAGGGAAAGGGGGAAGGAAGGAAAAAAGGAAAGGGAGGGTGGAGGGGAAGGAAGGAAGGAGGAAGGAAGGGAAGAGAGGGAAAAAGAGGGAAAGAGAGAAAGAAAAGTAGGGGAAGGGAAAAAAGGATGGAGGGAGACAAAGAAAGACAGAAAAAGATGGAGAAAGAGGGAGACAAAGAAAAGGAGAGAGTGACAGAAAAAGAGGAAGAGAGAAAACCCTTCCCCAACAGACACCCGGCCTCGCACGCGAATGGAATGAAGCCTTCCCGCTTCCCCTCCCCCCCCCACACGGCCCCACCTCCGCCCTCGGCCCGCAATGGAGAAGTCAGGGGGTGCACAGAACAGCAGTGAACAGGGCGCCGGGAGACCCCCCTCCCGCGGAGGCTCGGCGTCCTGCCCCATTGACAGCTGCCTCCGCCCAGCCGAGGCCAACGCCTGATGCATCCAGAACTTGAAGAGCAGCTCTTCTGTTGGGGGGGGGGGGAGAAGAATGTCAGACCCTCTGAGAGAGAGGAATTAGAACTGTAGCCCCCCTCCCCAGGGATTCCCAGCGGAGGCTGCCGAGCGGCAGGAAGGGGCCCTTTGCAAAGGCTGCGCCGCATCAGCCACCGGTTCAGGCTGCCTGGAGACGGGGACAGGAGCGGCGGGTTGCCCCGATGGCGCCGAGCCACGCTCCCTGGCCAGCAGCGCCCTGCGGGGATGGCACTCCGGGCAAGCTGGCAGTGCTCCAGCAACAGCAGCGCCCAGGGCTACATCCTGCCTGCCTGTCTGGAGGGACTTGACTGCGGGATGAAGGTCAC
This sequence comes from Euleptes europaea, assembly GCF_029931775.1. NCBI lineage: Eukaryota > Metazoa > Chordata > Lepidosauria > Squamata > Sphaerodactylidae > Euleptes > Euleptes europaea. Next base: position 148,971,902 of record NC_079312.1, read on the forward strand.
AGGTTCTGCCTGGCCAGGGGGAAGGGAGCGGCGGGGCGCAGCAGATCACAGGAGTGGGTGCGCTGGGGCGGAGCCGGCCACTCCCACAGAGTTCCTGGCCGGGCTCTCAGCGCACCTGTGAGCCGGGTTGGGCCCTGCTGCCTCCCACGTGCCCGGGGCAAGCAGGAGGAGGAGGAGGAGGATCCCCCGCCCGGCCGGGCCTCATTGCCGCCTCCCCCACACCCATCCCCTTTAGACAGGCTATACAGGGGCCCACCAAGCTGGCGGGGCGGGCAGCGCGCAGGCCGGCAAGGCCCCGGCGGCACCAATCTCAGCTGCCCCCTCAGCGCTGGCTGCGGAGGGGGAGGGCTGTATAGGGGCCCACCGAGCCAGCTGCTCACAGGCCGGTGAGGCCCGGCGGCACGAGTCTTGGCCGCCCCAGCAGCATTAGTCCGCGGCACAGGGGTGCGGCCGGGGGATTGCCCCGCCACCCAGGCAAGCTGGGAGGGGGAGGGAGGTTCAGGGCTGGCATGCACTCCTGCCTCCCAGCAAAGCCTGAGAAGAGGCCCTGGCTAGCGGCAGCTAGCTCCGTGGAGCTCCTGGCCTCAGCAGGCAGGCCGTGGAACTCCCAGCCTTGGCAGGTGGGCCGGGGGCCATTTAAAATGAGCTCGCGGGCCGCTTCTGGCCCGCAGGCCGGAGGTTCCCCACCCCTGGCTTAAATGTTGGTCTTTTCTGAGTAACTTAATGTGAAGTGGTCCATGAAATATATCCAAAGCCTGGAAGCTAATGACGTCCATTGTTTTGAGGCACTTTCAGAAAACCTAGTTCTACCAGATTTCCTAATTTTAGGGGGTGGAAATGTTACCTGTTTTAAAAAATCCTGGTAGTGTCTAGTATTTTGTCTGTTTTATGTAAAATCTGCCTTTTCTTCCTAGGCCTGGTGTTCCTGGGGCACCCTTGCCTGGAAGAGCCATCCTATCAATGAATGGGTTGAGTTATGGTGTCATTCGTGTGAATACTGAAGATAAAAATTCTGCTCTTACCGTGCAGGATGTTGGTCATGTGATGCCAGGAGGTGAAGTCATAGTGGTGGGAGAATATGGGAGGGTTGTGGTAACTTGCTCCAAGACGATTGATAGTTGTCATGGGAAGTAATGGGACTATAACTGGCAGATGTTTACAAGAAAGGCTGTTTGATTTCTGAAGTCATATTGGCTGCTACTTGATCCCTTGTTACTATACTAAATATCTTTCTGGGTGTTACAATCAGTCCTTTTTATCTGTACATTAGTTTATTCAGCCATCTCATGCCAAAAGGAAATACAGCACCATCATCCTTAATCCTTTTGCAGTTTGGGGCTCACATTTCTACCAGTGAACCTTCTATGATAATACCCCACCATAGAAGGAAGCTTGCAGTTTCCTAGAAGCCAACCAAAATGGGATACAACAGGAATCTTGTGGACCTCTGCATCATATTCTCTCCTTCCCCTATGCATGTCCAGGTAATTGGATATTTTCACAGCTGCACAAACCACTGACCTAGTTGCCAGCTATGGTTTTTGTTACGAGCAACCATATCAATCTGAATGAAGTGATGAAGGCTTTTATTGGAACTACGAATGATTGACAGGCTGAAAGCACACGTTTTCCAGCAGCACAGCTAGTCTTTGTTTTATTTTTTAAATGTTATTTATCTACAAATAACAAAAACACATCTTAACAATTCATATAGGTATATAGGTTTGGGTAGGTTTGTAAGGGAGTAGGCTGCCCTTCAAGTATGCTGGTCACAAGCCATATAGGGCTTTAAAGGTCAACACCAGCACCTTGAATTGTGTCAGAAAGCAAATTGGGAGCCAGTGTAGATGGGCCAAGACTGGAGTGATACAGTCCCTGCAACTCACTCCCGTCAACATCTTGACTGCAGCATTCTGTACCAGCTGAAATTTCCAAACTCTTTTCAAGGGCACCCCTTTATAGAACGCATCACAGCAATCAAATCGAGAAGTAACCAGGGCATGGACCACAGTGGCTGTATCTGTTCTGCCCAGGAAGGCCACAGTTGACTAACCAGTCAAAATTGGTAAAAGGCTCTTTTGCCCACAGCTGCCACCTATGTATCCAGCAGTAGCCCTGGGTCTAAGAGCACCCCCAGACTAAAGACCTGTTCCTTCATGGGGAGAGCAAACCCGTCCAAGAATGGGTGACACCTTAAGTCCCAAGTCAGACCCTCCACTAACCAGTAGCACTTCTGTCTTGTTGGGGCTCAGCCTCAGTTTATTAGCCAGCATCCACTCCAAAACTGCCTCCAGGCACCAGTTCAGGGTTTCTACAGCCTCCCTGCGATTGGCCATAAGCACGAGATGGAACTGAACGTTATCCATATATTGGTGACAACTCAGACAAATCTCCAGATGACCTCCCCCACCAGTTTCATGTAGATGTTAAAGAGTGTATGGGACAAGGTGGAGCCTTGCAAGACCCCACAGGCCAAAGGCTGAGCAGCAGTCCCCCAGCAACACCTTCTGAAACCTCTCCTCTAGGTGGTACTAGCATCACTGCAAAATGGTGGTTCCCAGTTGCAGCCTGGAAAGGTGGTCCAGAAGGTTACCGCAACATCAAAAGCCACTGAGAGATCCAAGAGAATCAACAGTGCTGCTCTCCCTATGTCCGTCTCGTGGCACAAGTCATCCACCAGGGCAATCCAGACTGTTTCAGTCCCATAACCAGGCCTGAAACCAGATTGGGGAGGATCCAAACAAGTCTTTAGGAATACATCCTCAAAGAAGAAAATATATGTGTGTGCTTGTTTCAAGTTTGTTTTTAAATGCTTGGGCTGGTGTTAAGACACGAGTTTAATTTAATTTATTATTAGGTCTATGACCGCAGCCTTTGACCAAGGGAGGAGGAAAGGAAGGGAGGAGAAGACGAGGGAGGATAGGAAGCATAATACGTAGTAAACATAATAAGGATAATACAATCTTAAGTTAACAATGCTAAAAATTAGGCATCAGCCCAATAAGTAAAAATCCTAACTAAAATAAACTGGGGGCGGAGCCAACTGACTAAAAATTGCCAGAGATAGGCGTTTGTTGCGATAATTTGCAAATTCTCTCCCTTGAGCTCTTTATTTTTTGTGGCCTCCTCTGCCTGCTACTTACCAAGCAAAGCCAGAGAGTGTAATAGGGAAACACAAACCATGTACTTAGGACAGTCTCAGACCACACACACATAACAGTAAAGCATATAGGTTTATTGAACTTAAAGAGGTTGTAAGGCAAAGAGAAAAATAATACTTAGACAGATTTAACAACATCCCACATAGAGACTGATACACAGACAGGCAGACAGACAGTCAAGACAATCAGAGCCTCTCTGGGTCATTCCAAAAGAGAGACAGGATGGTCTCTCCCCTGGAAGGACAAAGGACTGGACATTTGGACCGCCTTTTTATAGGCTGGACCGTGAGGATAGGGTCTCAAATGGCCCCTCTCCCTGTCACATTCTTTAGGAAATGAGTTTCCACAAATCATGACTAAAATTGTTTAGAAATATCTTGTTCCATAATAAGTTTGTTCAGGTCTCTGATCAATCTTGTTCCGTCTGTCACTCAATGTTCATAAATAATTTCCTCCCTGCGTAAGCAGGCACTCTGCTGTCTGTTTTAAATGACCTTGTTACCCCTGCACATAATTTCTAGGTACCTAATGTGTTCTGGGTGACTAACTGTTAGTAATGCAAATCTCCTGTTACTTTCTAAGGTCGGGATCCTAATGCAAAAGTTGGGGTCAGCTAGAGGGCCGCTTTCTGAAAGCCTTAGTCAGTTTTGTGTGACTATAGGTTATAATATTAAGGTATGAATGTGGTTATTCTTAACCCAAGCTCATTATAAACTAATATATTTAATATAAACTAATGTTCAATACAAAAAATTCTCGCGACAGCGTTGAGAGTTCTTTCTTCTTAAGAGCAGCCACTCTGGACAAAAAGCGGGCAACATTCGATGTGGCTGCACCATTAGTTGAGTCACCAAGCAAAAAAGGCAACACCCAGGCATGTAGAGGGAGGTTCAAGCTGGTGAGGATTTGGAGCAATAAGAGCATCTCTATCTTGAGACCAGCGAGGACAGCGGAGCATCAGATGGTCCAACGTTTCAATTTCGCCCGTGTTACATGGGCAGAGATGGTCCGAAAAAGGTATCCCGGTATATCTGCCCAACATGACCATGGATGGAAAGGCATTTAAATGAGCTAAAAGGAGAGCCCGACGATGTGAGAAGATTGAAACCGTAAAGTGGAACTCTGGAAGCTTCTCTGGTGGGGGGAGTCCCAAGACCAGACCAGAGCAAGTACGTCTGGCCCTCCCAACCGTATTGGCCCAATCTAACTACTTCAATCTCTTCAAGATTGCCACAAAATGAGATGGAACCAGGTTGTCAGAGGGAGCAGAGATTGGGAGCCCCAGTACTTTTAGTTTTTCCGCTAACAGATTCAGCCAGGGGTTGGGGGCCGGGTCATTAAGAGTAAGATGGGGAAACCCCGCATGGGACGGGAGATTGTCGTCAGGCAACTTAAACCTAAGCTTAATTGTTCTCCTCCACGCATGTGCCTCAAGCGAGGGTTGGGCCAATTCCATACGAAGGGCAGGCCCAGCAACACACCTCGGGGTTCTAGTAATTCTCCTGAGAAAATTGTTCAAAAGGCAATCTAGTTTCTCATCCATGCTGAAGATCCAAATGTCTGCTCCATACAGAATCTGGGAAACCAGCTTCGCGTTGAAGACATCAATGGCAGATGGGATGTGCTTGGCTCCCTTGGTTCGAAAAAACCTCTCTACCATTACATTGGTGGATCTTGCTGTCTTCTTCACATGGTCCAGATGGGCAGACCAAGATAGGTTGTAACTGAAGACAATGCCCAAGTAGCGGAAGGTGGAAACCCATTCGAGTTGTCCGTTTTTGACCTTGAAAAACTGGGAGCCTCTTCTCTTGGTGGCAGAAAAGCGAAGCACTTTTGACTTGGCTTAATTCACAGTGAGTTCTTCTTGGTCACAATATTCCAAGAAGAGATTGATAGTGGACCTCAGCCCCACTTCTGATGTCGCCAACAAAACCACATCGTCCGCCTATAATAAAAGTGGTATGGGCTGACCTGCCAGATATGGGGTGTGTTTTGCTCCCTCTTTGATATGCGGCACCAAATCGTTGATAAAGATGTTAAACAGAGAGGGAGCAAGCAGGCATCCCTGTCTTACCCCTTTTTGAACTGGGAAAGAATCTGTCAGTGTACCACTGGGATTGACCTGCACTGTTGTTCCAGAATAGAGGGCCATAATCAAAACCAGGAGTCTGTGGTCTATACTGGTGTTCATCAGTTTCTTCCAAAGTCTATGTCGGGAGATAGAATCAAATGCAGCCCTTAGGTCCATAAAGGCCGCATATAAACATCCCCTCGGGCGACTCGAATACTTAGAGGCCAACTGAAGGAGGGTCAGACAATGGTCTGTGGTAGAGGTACCTCGACGGAAACCACACTGTTCAGGGTGGAGATAGGCCTCTTTGTCAAGCCAATCCTGTAGCCTCTCCAAGAGGAGTGCAGAGTAGATCTTACACGGGATGGCAATAAGACTAATTGGCCTATAATTCCCAGGGTTGCTGACATCACTGCTTTTGTGGATTGGCACGATTGTAGCTGTCCTCCAAATCTCCGGAATGATAGCTGTTTGGTTAATATCCGAGAAGAAGGGGGCCAAGCGAGCAGCCCACCATTCGGGGTTTACTAGAAAAAGCTCCAAGGGAATCAGATCTGGACCCGCTGCTTTTCCTCACTTCATTCGGTTAAGTTGCTCCAACACGGTCTTTGGGGAGACGTGTGGCCAGTCTGGTGTTAAGGCCAGCAATTCCTTAGTTTCCTTCACCTCCGCTGGGCACTCAGAGGTCCGGTACAGGGCTGAAAAATGTTCCATCGATCTCATTGGGGGGATAGCCATAGATAAATCAAATTGGTGAACCGGTCTTAACAAGTTTCCAAAAGGCGTTCACATCTCCAGCCTTCACAATGGCGGCAAGCTTTTCCACTGGAGTTTAGTGTTTAGCTTGAACTCTTGAAGCATGAAGTAACAATTCTGACCTGAATATAGCAGTCGCTTCTTAATGTAGTAGTTGAATCTGGCACCCAAATCTGTCAATGGCAGCTTCTGTTTCTGGCATCTTTCAAAGTTCTGCGTGCCCTCAAAGCGAACCAAAAGCAGTGTGCGTTATTCGCTGGCGTTATTCGCCTAATATGTGCTGAAGCCCTGAAAGTGCATCACATTCTCAGGCTTGGTCTCATCCCATTTCTTATCTTCAAAATGCTTTCTGTATTTTCAACACATGCAAAATGCCAAGCCCCAAGTGTGGATGTGACGTTTCCTCTCCTTTGTTTTAGGAATGATGTGCATAGTGAAGCCTGATGGCCCTCCCCAGCTCTGTAAGACTGATGAAATTGGGGAAATTTGCATCAGCTCCAGAACAGGAGGGATGATGTATTATGGGCTAACTGGAGTAACTAAAAATACATTTGAGGTATGTAATGTATTCATCCTGTTTTTAGTTTCAAAGGAGTTGTGCCATTTGATCCAGTTAACAGCGGGACAACTAAAGAAAAAAAAAAGGGGGGGGGGAGAAGGAACTCAACCTGAAAGTGAGGGGAAACCAAAGGGGTTGAGCTAAACACTTACGTAGTGTAACATCAAATAAATATACTTTTATTGTATACAATAAATACAATAATATTGTTGCACTAGAAACCAAAGAGGTTGAGCTAAACACGTAGTGTAACATCAAATAAATATACTTTTATTGTATACAATAAATACAATAATACTGTTACACTAGATAGTGTTTAGCTCAACCCCTTTGGTTTCCCCTCAGTTAACAGAGGGGTCATCTCGGAGCTTTTTACATGCATGTGGAACGAGTGGGTGGAAAGGGAATCTTTTTCTGTTAGGCTTTTAAGTGTTCACAGCACTTAGTAGCTCTTACAACACACCTGTAAGAGACATCCCTAAGATGAACCCCATGTAGCAGCTTTGGTGGGAAGCTCAGGCTGAAAGGACAGCTCGGGTAAAGACCACTGGTGTATCTATGGCTTAGCTGTGGTTTGAAGGGGGCATCCAGTGCTCTGTTTACACTTGTAACAGTTAAGCCACAGCAGTTTAATTTAAGTATTGTATGCAAATTGCAGAGGGATCTGCAATTCTAAAGTTTAGCAATGTTCGGTAGCATTCTTACTGAAAGTTTAGCCTATCCATGAATCACCACCCTAAGAGTAACAAACTATTTTTGTGAAATCACAAGAAGGAGCATATGAATATTGAAATCGTAGGTGCTAGCTTGAACAATTCCTGTTAGAGCTGTGAGCTTTAAACTTTTTGCAGATTGAGGCAGACTTTTCTCACTTGTGTAGGTTATTACTTTAAAGCAGGGGTCCCCAACCTTTTTGAGCCTATGGGCACATTTATAATTCTGAAACAACTAGGTGGGTTCAGCAACAAAATGGCTGCCCTGGAGGCGGAGTCAGCCATAAAATGATTTCCCCAGCTTAACTTCAGCCACACAGTGTAGATCCTTGTGTTGTGGTGCTGCCAAAGTAACATTTTAAAAAATCTGCACAGCCCATAAAATCTTCAATAGTCAATGAGAAGCCTTGCTGGGCAAAAGCCCTACCTGGCCCCACCCACTTCCTAAACACACTTGGCGGACGCCGCAAAAGGTGTCAGCGGGCATTATGGTGCCCACAGGCACCACACTGGGGACCCAACTTTAAAGTCTAAGACCTTAGAATTGGCTTGCTTTTGAAGTTAAAGAGTTTCACGTCCAAGGGATCAGAAAAGCATTTGTACTTCCTGGTATGCACATATTTCTCTTGAAGCTCCACATATGTGCAAGGGTTGAAAGCAGAGGCGTGTGATGCTTCCATTTTTGTGTGTGTTGTACTACATAAAGCAAGTAAATTATTGCATGCTTCAACATGTGAAAAATTTCAACTGTAACTTTTAAAAACAGCCAGATTCCTGCTCTCATGGTAAATGGGATGTTTGAAAATGCTTTGTAGCCAAGAACTAGAAAGCAGCATGGAGCTGTGGAGGGCTTCTGTTGATTGGGGGGTGGGTTTTAACCCCTACACCGCATCTTTGCATGCTCTGTCATACTCCATACACACAGCAGAGAAGTTTCCTGTACTTTGCACAGTCGGTTGGATCCTATGGCAAGTCTCACTGATGGAAGAGACTTCTTTCAGCAGAGCAAGACTTCCTTACCCACCCCCTACCACTGTTGCCCAGAATGATCCCAGAAATTTCCTTCATTGTGCAGGGGATTGGACTTGATGGCCCTGGTGGTCCCTTCCAACTCTATGATTCTTCGAAATGCTATTCCTGGAGGATTCCCCCCCCCCCAAATCAGAGATCTTGAGCAACAGGAAAAAATCAGAGAAAATTGCCCTCCCTATTCTGACCCTAGTGGCCTTCTTTCTCCTCATTCTCATCTGTCAAACCAATCTTTGGGGAAAAAATCCATCTCTTTTTTTTTTTAAGCCTGCTATTCTGAGTACGGGTTTCCTTCAGAATAAAGCAAGGCCCTTGAGAGGCAACAGTGGTGGGTGGCACATGTTCTGACAAGAGTGAGGTCTGCACTACAGAGAAGTAACTGGCTTCCTAGGAGAACCACAGCAGCAGATGATGCCCCGCTTCCCCATCTTACTGCCTTTTGTTTGGCAGAGCTCTCTTGTCATGGAGAGTCATTGTTTTTGCCTGTGCTTGCACTCAGTTCCAGTTAACATCAGCAGTAGGGTTATGTAAGCAAAATGCGCTCTAGAGCAAGGATTGATCCCCCCCCCGCGCAATTTCATCTGGAAAGGGCTGCACAGAGGACATGCTGCATCACCATCATCATCTCCCCCTCTCTGAGCACTGCCTCTTCCGTCACCAGTGGCCTTTCTGTTCTTCTTTCAGGTTATCCCTATGAATTCTGCCAGCTCTCCTGTGAGCGATGTCCCGTTTGTGCGTTCTGGCTTGCTGGGCTTTGTTGGACCTGTATGTTGAGCTGCTTTTGTTTCATTTTGTGCTGCTAGGAGTGGGCGGGACACAAAAGTCTGAGAAAAGCTTCCGCTTGACAAATATGGTTTAAAAAGCCCAGACATAATTTCTCTGGGATGGAAATATGGGCAAGAATCCAGTATCTGAATTCCTTAGATCAGCATTTCACAATCTTTTGATATGTGAGGTACAGTTTTGTACCTCAGTTTAAAATCAGAGAAACCCTTTAATCTTACATGCTCAGTTCCCCAAGAAATGGCCTGGCATCCTCCTTGGACCTTTGGGGTAGGCTAATTCATGTGGCTCAGCCATTCAGGGGTGGGATTGTGCTTTCTAGGCCAGTAGTCTTCAGTCACATGGATTGGGAACCTGAAGTGGGTCATGAGGCCTTGCAGAGCTGTCCTTTTTTTCCCAGAAGGACCTGCCTCTAATTGCATATGAGTAGAGAGCATGAACAAAGGCAAGACAATTTGTATTCATGTGGTAGGGAGAGAATGATTTTGCTTGCTGATGACTTTTGTCTTACAGGGTAGCCTGGTGTTTGTTGTTGGGAAAATAGATGGACTGCTGGTTGTTAGCGGACGCAGACATAATGCGGATGACATTGTGGCCACTGGACTGGCAGTTGAATCTATAAAGACCGTTTACAGAGGAAGGTTAGTGAGTGTCTCCCTAGGTAATGATATGATTGCTTTATCCTGCCAAGTGGTGGTTTTTCAGTCTCTGAGCTGTTTGTTTGTATCATCTTTTTCTTTTGCAAATATATGTTTGAATTTTTATAATGATTTTAACTGTTGTGACTGTTGTAAGCCAATATGAAAATGCTGCCATGTAACAATCTATAAATAAGTAAAGCTTCTTCATCCTGAACTTGACTGAAAAGTGACAGGGAACAGTGGAGCTTTTTACTGACTACATAGAAGTCTTGGGGTGCTTCTGCCACCAGCAGCAGAACTGATATCTTAAAAGTGGGGGGAAATGAATCCTCTCAAAAGCTGTTAATTTATTTGATCAGGTTGAAAGTTGCAAGTTTTGAAGATTCCTCTGCAAAGAGAAGATCTCATGAATTTTGAACAAAACTGCTCCTGCTGCAAGGGCCCAACTGCATATTGCAAGGAGTTTCAAAATGTACCATCCAGTTTTCTGAATCTGGAGAGCTAGGCAAAAACAGAAACTTCTTGTAGTGGTGAAATATGGATTTCATTTTGTAAGGACAGGGAATGCTAGCAAAATGGTGTGGAGGAATTCTTGAAATATGTGTTGGTTCTCTTTTCTGAGGTTTTGTTTTGTACCTGTTCCACTGTACACTATGCTTGCTCACTTCCTTTTGTGTTCTTTGCAGTATTGGTAGAGGATGCATGGTGGATGAGTGGTTACCTAAAAAGGTTATCCACATATCTGAGAAATGCATTGATTTGTGAAAGGTTGTGCTGAAATAAATGTTATTAGTCTTTAAGATGCCGCTGGACTTCTGATTTATTTTGCCTAAAAAGGACCTCTATTACCAGGCTGTCAGCCTACATGGACCCTTGCAGCCTGCTCTCTTCTGGCACTGCAGATACTGCAATCTAAATTTATGGGTGTGGGTTCATCAAACTAGGATGCATGCTACATCTTGTTTGTCCTTTTTAAGGATTGCAGTGTTCTCTGTGACCGTGTTCTATGATGAGAGGATTGTGGTGGTTGCTGAACAGCGTCCGGATGCTTCCGAAGAAGACAGTTTTCAGTGGATGAGCCGAGTGTTGCAGGTCAGAGCAGCCTGGGGGTGGGGGTGGGGCTTGTTTTTTGATGGGTTCACGGCAGCATTTTAGGAAGTGCCCAGTGTGTTATCATTTATAAATTTAAGATAATTGTACCCCCAAGCTCATTAGAGGCTGCTTCCAAATAGACAATTAAAAGCAATACACAGTATCTAAGGTACAGTTTAAAACCAATCAGAAAATAAACAGTATCACATGGAGGGAATCAAGTACAGTCAGCAGAAATAAAACCTGATAGCATAAAAACAACCAATGTAGGAAGCAGAGAAAAACATAATCATTTCTCTTAGGGCAAGGAGAGGAAGACAAAAAGAAAATCACACCTCAACAGAAATCAGAATCCTTAAACAGAAATCAATAAAAAGTCTAAGAAAATAAGAATATCCTTGCCTGGTGTCTAAAGTTTAATAAGCTTCAAATGTCTCTGGGGTAGCGAGTTCCATACCTCTGTGAGGAGGGAAATCCATAGTGATAGGCTCCTCTCTTGTCAAACATGATGGAGAACCTTTTCCATAAACTGATCCTCCAGATCAGGGTGGGAAATACATACTTTCCAAAGTGGGCACTGTTAGCAGGGATGGCCAGCTGGTCTGGCTAGTGGCCCAGAGGATGGAAAATTATTATGTTTCACCAACTAACTCCTTCATGGGTGGCTAAGCTGTACAATAAACTCAGCGTTGCCTAACAGGAAATGCTTCCCTTGGTCCCAGATATGGCATTGTGTACAAATATGTGTGTTACAAAAATGTAACGTTAAAGTGCAGAGAATGCACATTGCTTACAATCTGAAAATATTTTTCTTTGCGTGAATAATTGGGCAAATGTTTTATTATACTTGATTAAAATTTTGTGGGGCTGCCAAGTCCCAGGTCGTGCCCCACAAGACACCTGTTGGCCATTGCTGCTATTTGAGTTGGAGTTTTGTTTTTTGTTTTGTTTTTTACATTTTTAGTTTGTTTGTGTGTCCCATGATTCAAAACATTTGGTTTGCATCAAACCCAAAACAAAACAAATTTCAATTAATTTTGTTTTCCCCAGTGCTCTTTGCATATTAGTCTCTTTGATTTTTTGTTTTGTTTCTGAGAACCAGTTAAAATTTGTTTCAGAATAAGAGCGGTGTGGCATGGCTTGATGTATTTTTTTTAATCACGGAAGAGGAACTTGTTTCCTGTGCAAGCAAGATCTGCAGTTCATTGAATGCCCATGTACAGACTGTACTAAATCCCTGGCTTGATTCTTCCAGTACAGGAGAAGCAGCAGCAGGACACAAATACTCCTGGCCATGTCAGATCTCTTGTCCTCCCCCTCAGTTGCTTCTCTACATGCTTTCAGTATGGGAGGTTTCTTACATGAATTTTGTTAATACCTTTGCAGGAGATTGTGTGCCTGCTTGTCTCCCAATAGTGTCTTAGCTCAGTATATTATCCACAACGTAGCAACTATCCAGCTAGTGGTTATATTTACAATATTGCAAACATTTCTTGGCTGATTTGTTTGTGCCTCTTTTGGCACTGTCATGGAGATGAAAGAGAAACTGACTGCTAACTATTAGACTCCTTTTTGGAATATTGTTCTTAGGCGATCGACAGCATTCACCAAGTTGGAGTATATTGCCTCGCTCTTGTTCCAGCCAATACTTTGCCAAAAACTCCTCTGGGAGGGATCCATATATCTCAGACCAAACAACACTTCCTAGAGGGGTCTCTGCACCCATGTAACATCCTCATGTGCCCGCACACATGTGTAACCAACCTTCCAAAACCCCGGCAAAAACAACCAGGTGAGGAACCTTGATTCTTAGACAGAGGGGTGGCCTCTTGAACAATAACTCTGCCCGGTGTATATAAAAGTTGTTCTTGCAGCTTGTGAAAATGCCCTCCCTGGAATCCTTATAATTTCCCCCAGCATTTCCTTATATAATTTCATTTCAGACTGTAAAGTGGAGATGGGATGGAATCAGAAAAATATATTATGTAGTCAAAATGCTCTGAAATAATATTTTCCATAAATAGGAGCTCATTCCTTGACCACTTCTGTTCAACTGGCCTTCATTAGAAAGTATTTTTCTGTGTGTGTAAAGTGCCGTCAAGTCGCAGTCGACTTATGGCGACCCCTTTTTGGGGTTTTCATGGCAAGAGACTAACAGAGGTGGTTTTGCCAGTGCCTTCCTCTGTACAGCAATCCTGGTATTCCTTGGTGGTCTCCCATCCAAATACTAACCAGGGCTGACCCTGCTTAGCTTCTGAGATCTGACGAGATCAGGCTAGCCTGGGCTATCCAGGTCAGGGCAGAAAGTATTTCTAAATCCTGTAAATTTATGTTCTCACAATTTTCAAAAGCAGAAGGCTTCTCTTTGTTACCTCAGTCCTCTTTTCTTTCATTTTGCGGTGCCACCTGCACAATCCTAGCCCATCCCATCAACATTTTGCTCATATCCAGATCTGCGTAAAGCCTAGCTGTAGCTGTATTGGCTTTCTCAGATCTGGGTTTTTCAGATCTGTATTGGCTTTCTCAAATCTCCCTGAGAGTATGTTTAGCCATTCAGACCTCGTAGCTGACACTCAGAGGATGTTCTTAGAGTGGGGTCTCCCCTCCTGCCCATTAGCCCTTCACCATTGTCCCTCTACAGTTCTGCCTCATGGGGTCCCAAAACTGCAGGCTGTAAGACTCAGTCATATGCTTATGAACCTATCTCATCCAGCACCTGTTTACACACAACTGTATAATTTTCCTCCTTTACCAAGTGTTTTCTGCCGGTGTCTGCCAACAGGTGTCGGCCCTGCCTCTGTGATGGTGGGGAACTTGGTTGCTGGAAAACGCATCGCACAGGCCTCTGGGAGGGACCTTGGACAGATAGAAGAGAATGACTTAGTGAGAAAGGTGAGTTCCTGTGGCACTTCATTCAGCCTTGAAAAAAACAGGTTAAAAATCGCCTCCCTGTACCTGACCATCATCCTGGGCCCAATAGATTGATTCAAAATGAAGCATCGGAGTCCAGGGCTGGAAAGCACTGTCATGGTGATGCTTTGCCAGGCTGTGCTATTCTCTTGGCTCTTATGCCTTAGGAAGCAGGAGAGCCGTGTTTCACTCGGCTGCATATCCAGAGGAAATTGCTGCTTCACCTGTGCATGTGCCTACTGTCTCCATCAAAGCAAGTACTGTATGCTCTAGCTGATCACCTGCTATAACTGGACTGTTGGAGTAAAGCTTACATCACTACAAGAAACCTGGTTGGGGTCATAGGTGCAAGGATAAGGATAATGCAGCCTCTGCTTTGCACTGAGCCACTGTAGCTCCTGCTCTTTGTCTAACTCCTGATCACAGGGCAGGCCCACATTGTCACAGCTCATAGCTCCTTTACATCAGGCTTCACACTGCCTTTGGTTTCCCACCCGGTTCTTAATGGGCAGCCAATAAAAGTGAGCCTCTGGCAATGCTACCTACCAGGCTTTTGCTCATGCAGTCTGTTTGGGATTTCACCCTGCTTCCTTGCAGCCCCCTTACTATGCCTCCCCATTACCAACTCATTGTCATTCCTAAAAAAAAAAAAAATCCTGGGACATTTCCTGTTTCTCTACATTAGCCTTTGAAATCCTGAGGTTGCTGTTGTAACTTGCCGCTTCTTCTCTTTGCAGCATCAGTTCCTGTCTGAGGTGCTCCAGTGGAGAGCTCAAGCAACACCCGAGCACATGCTTTTCCTCCTGCTCAATGCCAAGGTACTGCTAGGAATTTATAAACTTCTGCTGTAGTGATTAGCAAAAGTTTCAATTCATCATGTTCCCTGTAGAATGGTGGTGGGGTCACAGTTGGGGGTGCGTTTCTTCCACATTTGGTGGTAGCTTAAAGGCTGTGTGCCACATTAATTACTCCTTGGCACATGGGTTAGTCAAGCTAATGGAAGTAATTTCAACATCAGACAAGATGCGCAGAGAATAATGTTCCCTAAAGACATCTGTTGTATCAGTTTGAATTAATTGGGGTGGTGAGCACGTGGTGCTGTAGCGGCCTACAGTGGCCAGTATTTGCCCAGCAAAGTTTATATTGTGTTCCCTTAGTGCTCTGCTTACGCGTTTAGAGTATGTTCCTTTCTCTGTTTCTCTCAGGGAGCCCCAGTGTGCACAGCCACCTGCCTGCAGCTGCACAAGCGGGCTGAACGAATCGCATCGATTCTGTTTGAAAAGGGACACCTCAATGCCGGTGATAATGTGGTGCTGCTCTATCCTCCTGGTAAGAAACACAGGTAGTGCGGAGGAACAGCCTATTCACAGTGTATCTGTCAGAAACCAAAGGGTCTGAAATGGCATATTCAGGGCAAATCATATAGCAAAACTGTAATAAAGATTTAAGAGATGCCAGAGTAGCTGATGGCCTCTCTGCTTATGTGCTTTCACAAGACTAACCTTTCTCTTCTTGTACCTCACTTTGTGGGTGAAGCCTTAAAATAAATCTTCTTAAAGCTAGATCTGTGTCATGAAGCATGAATGCAGCTCTGGAGAATGTTCTTCTTCCCACTGTTCTATGCAATATGCTCCCCAGGATGATAACGCTTTTCTACACCGGGGAAAGTTCAGTTGCAGTTTGGATGATGGGCACTTAGTGATTCTTCTTCAGGATGTCTGCATGGGTAGACTTGAGTTCTGCACCTGCACAAATCACCATTTAGAAACTACTAGAACTAAGCTACATACGTGTTGGGTGGCTGGCTCCACCAGCTTCAAGGCAAAGAATGTCACTAGGCATGCCTCAGTTCTTATTCCACCCTTTCTCTTAGGAGTTCAGAGTGGTGTACATGGTTTCTCCCTTCTCCATATTATCCTCACAATAATCCTATAAGGTAGGTTAGGCTGAGCATTAACTGAACGGCCACCGTGGTGTAGTACTTGGACTAGGATCTTGGAGACCCAGATTTGAGACCTCATTCTGCCAACCCATTTTGAGTGACCTTGGGCCAGTCACAAACTCTCAGCCTATGTTTCCTTACAGGGTTGTTATGAGAATAAAAATGGGGGAGAGAACATTGTAAGACACTTTGGATCCCCATTGAGGAGAAAGGTGGGCTATAAATGAAGTGTATAAGTAAATAAAATCATCTGGCAAGCTTCATGGTTATGTTGACATTAAAACCCAGGACAGCCAGATCCTAGTCTAACTATTACTCCATGCCAGCTCTGCTGTCATCTTCCAAAACTGGGCCTTTTGGCTTATAGAACAACAAATACGTATTTTTTGCTCCATAAGACGCACCTGACCATAAGACGCACCTAGTTTTTAGAGGAGGAAAACAAGAAAAAATATATTCTGAATCAAATGGTGTACTAAACGATTTAATAAGCTACCGGTATATTAGAATAATATTTCAACCATGTAAAGTGAACATGTCGCGGTTCGGGCCGTTAAATGCCTACACTCTTAGAAAGGACCCCTTCCTGAGAAGGGATATGTTATCTTATTCAGCGAGACACCACTAGACCGGAATCAACGGTTCCTAGAAACTTGTTATTGCTCCTAGGACATCTCTTGAACACGCCAATAAATTTATAATAATGGACAAGAGTAGAAGTATATAAGAAACACATTTATTTACATTATATAATATATGCTTTTTAGTTGCAAAGCCATAAAATATCATATAAGGATAGACATCATTAGTCTTAAACATGTACCAAGTAATCATTCACATTCTCTATGCCTCCATAAAGGAATATCTTAGTCAGAATATACTCATAAAGTATCCTTAGTGCAATGCATCTTCATTCAGAATATAAGGTTACAGAAATCCTGTCAAAATATGGTTAATTCTTTGGAGAGAGATTTGGTTAGAAGCATCCTAACTTAAATCATTCAAAACATCATAACATTTATGTACAGAAGACACACTATACCTTGCTGTGTCATCTGTGTCATCTGGAGTCCTCTAAGAATCTAAGCTCTATGAGAACATATGAAGTTATCCCAGAGTATCTGTATTTGCTAAGTCTTGAATCCTTTAAAGACTTCTATTAATATTCTTAACTGATCATCATTAAGATCAGGCATTGTGTATGTACATGCTATGCATGCTCTTTCTAGTTTTAGACAGCAATGCTGAATATATAAATACTATGTGTTAGCTTAAAGCTGTTAAAGTCTCTTTGAGTGTGCCAGTCTGTGTATGTGCTGTACAATGTATCAGCATTGTGCATATCTCACAGAGTACAGAGAGTCTCCTTTCCCTTCAGGAACATCTCTGGTCTCTTGCTCTGAGTAGGTTCAGAAGTCTCTCTGTTAAGTAGAGGACGTTCTGACACAATCTCAGAGGTCTAGCTATTAGCCCTGTATTCAGGATGCTTCTTAGCATTGGTAAGCCAAATAGGCTTAGTTTGTAAGAATCCATAAATCTGATGGACTCTCAGTGTTCCAAAACATGGAAAGATCACTGCACTTAGATTCCTATTCAAAGAATAGGAATTCTAAGGGTCTCTATCCTCTTCTAGGAATAGAGCAGTCTCACAAGAAGACTGTAAGTAAGATATGTTGAAATATCCAGATCTTGATACTTCAAGATACCTGAGAACTGCTGTCCACGCAAGGATCAGAGTTTCAATGTTTTACATCTCAAGCCTTTTGAGATGGAGAAGTGCTACATCAGACAGCTGCAGTCTGCCAGTCATAGCACTCTAAAGTACTGGCAGTATTGTAGCTGTATTTATACTATTTCTAGACCCATTAAGAGTGAAGAAGGCTCCTTTATCCCCTCTTTCTTATCTTTCAAAAGGGTACCTTTATTCTCTCTTATCAGATGTCAGGAGCAGTGCTGAACTGGCTTAGTGGGCAACTGCTCATGTCTTCTGATATCTTATGTCCACATATGGACTTCCTTCCCTTTCACTCCTCTGTGCTTAAAGTATAAACACTCATTTCTGAGTTACATGATCACATTACATATTTAATTTCTATACCATCCTCTTCGTTAAGACAATACGCATTAAATGAGACTACTTAGAAATCTGTAGCACAACATTTAACTATATAACTCATTAAACACAATTATAGCTGACATTGTCACTTGCAAAGTGTCATTGTTTACATTTGGTCAGCTGCATAGCCTTCAGCGAGATTACAGAAGAGCAAGTAAGCTTGTTACTCATATCTTTGAGAGAACTTTAATGCCTTTAAGCTATATTAAGCACAGTTTCAGCTATTAATGCACTCTTAGTACATTAAGATATCTTAAGACCTTGAAAAGGACAAGTGTTCTGCCTTTGAGGTGACTTTTGCACACTTTATGGACAGATAAGGGAAGGTACCCTGCGCTGCCCCTTCAAGGACAAAGCCAGAGTAACTTTAGTAGTTAGCTTTGATAGAGCTGACCTTCTGTCAGCCTGTCAGCATGACAGACTTTCATTATACATTACACAAACCTCTGTAGTGGCTCAGCTTGCATGATGTGTTTAAGCTCTATATGGAATTAATTCTGCACATGTTCACAGAATACCATGATTATGTCAGAGCCCGTCACAAACAGCAGTCAACAGTGGCATTAAGAACCATCATCACTGTTATTAACAAATGAAGAGAGACTTAAGGTTCGAGTACTCTTCTAGGCTTCTGTGAACCCCAAGAACTCATCATTGCTAGAGTCAGAATTTATTTGTAGCACTAAGGCACTTTTCTTACGTGCCAAGGGGGGAATCAGGAAATAGAACCGGAAGAAATTTTGGCACTTGTTTTTGCTGTCAAGTTGCAGCTGACTTATGGCAACCCCATCAGGTTTCCAAGGCGAGAGATGTTCAAAGGCGGTTTGCCATTGCCTGCCTCTGCACAGAGACCCTGGACTTGCTTGATCGTTTCCCATCCAAATAATAACCAAGGCCGATCCTGCTGGATCTGTCAGTCTAACCAGGTTAAGACATCTCAGCCTTCATGAAAAGCAATGGCACAAACTCCATCTTCCAGCTCGGTTTTGCAGAGCAATGTTTGAACTGAAGGCAGGCTAGATATTTCCAAGCGGACTGCTTCTTGATTGGAGCCCGATGGTTGAGAAGCAGAATTAAGCCACAACAAAATACACCCTAGCCATGATTTATGCACTGGAGGTTTGCCACTCTCTAGATGCACATTCCCCCCCCCCATCAAAATTCTCAAAACACTGCATGGGGGTTTATTCTTGAGTTTTGAGGATTCGGATGGGGGGGAAATGTGCATCTAGAGAGCGGCAAATCCAAGGCAAAATTTCCCCATGCCTACATGGCCGCAGGGCAGACAGCCCCATTAAACAGGCCACGGATCCGACTCTATGCCCCCCACCCCCCTAAAAAGAGGCCGAGGTTGGAATACCATGCAAGATAAATAGATTAGAGCCGCCCCCCCCCCCCCCGATTATGCAATCCCGTGAAGGAAGCTAATTTCGGGCTCTAGCACAAAGGCAGCTTTATTATTATAGGCCATTTATGCATGGGAGGTTTTGCCTTGGATTTGCCGCCCTCTTGATGCACATTTCCCCCATCCGAATTTTCAACACCGGCCATTCATGCACGCGAGGTTTTGCCTTGGATTTGCTGCTCAATAGATGCACATTCTCCCCATCCGAGTTCTCAAAACTCAAAAATAAGCCGCCATGCAGAGAATCCGGATGGGGGAAACGTGCATCTATTTTTTTATATATATATTTTTTTTTATTTTCATAATAAACACAAAAAAAAGAAAAAAAAGTACATATACATAAAAAGAAAAACAAAAATTACATGTTCAGGACACTATTTATCCGCTAACACAATATTCAAATCACTCTATAAGCCATATCG
Organism: Euleptes europaea; assembly: GCF_029931775.1. Classification (NCBI taxonomy): domain Eukaryota; kingdom Metazoa; phylum Chordata; class Lepidosauria; order Squamata; family Sphaerodactylidae; genus Euleptes; species Euleptes europaea. Next base: position 148,991,502 of record NC_079312.1, read on the forward strand.
TGCCCTGAATCCAGAACCCATCCCCCCACCAGTGCCCTCCACCATTGGACTTCCGATGGAGTGTTATGACATATCAGAAAAGAATCTATTATTATATCATATTAAAAATCATATTGTACTATAATTCGTTAACTATACTTTTAAAATCCGTTTTTGCCACTTTATCCCAATATGCGGTGGCCTTTACCCACGTACATTTAAATTCCTCCATATCTTTATCATGTAAAAATGCTGTAATTTTGGCCATCCGCATATACCTCCATAATTTTTCTCGCCACTCTTTGATTGAAGGTTTATTTGTTTGCTTCCATTTTTTAGCAATTATAATTCTTGCTGCAGCAAAACTATATTGACATATGACTCTATCACCTTTATCCAGATCTCTTTTTGGTATACCCAATAAACAAAAGGCGGGGTCTTTCTTAATTTTTGATTTAATCAAATCATTAGTTTCATTCAAAACTAATCTCCAAAACCTCCTTATTTTTTTACAAAACCACCAAACATGCATAAATGTACCTGTTTCCGTACCACATTTCCAACATAAAGCTTCATCATCTTTCTTCATTTTACTTAATAATACTGGGGTTATATGCCATCTATAAAACATTTTATACAAATTCTCTCTTATTTCATTTGAAATTGTGAACTTAAATTCCTTTTTCCATAACTTTTCCCAGATTTCCAAATCTATATTATAACCTAAATCTCTCATCCATTTCAACATCACTAACTTAATCCTTTCTTGTTCTAAATTTATTTCTCTAAGTAAATTATAAACCCTACCTATCAGTCCTTTATTTCCCTTGGATAGTATAATCTCAAATTTTGATTTGGTTTGATTAAAACCCAACTTATTATCTTTGTTAAAAACATCTCTTAGTTTATAATACATAAACCAATCTTTAATCAAGATTTCTTCTCTTGATTTCAGTACCCATGTACCATCTTTGTATTCTGTTATTTCTCTATAGTTATTACAATCCAAATTTAAATGTGCACCTCTTCTCATAAATGCTTCTATAGGGTTAATCCAGCCGGGTTTTTACTTTCAAAAACTTCTTTATATTTATTCCATATTTGTAATAAATTTTTCCTAATAATATGAGAGTTAAATTCTTTATTTACTTTCTCTTTTTCATACCACAAGTAAGCATGCCACCCAAATCTCAACTTAAAACCTTCTAATTCTAATAGTTTCGGATTCTCTAAGAGGATCCAATTTTTAATCCAGGTGAAGCATGCTGCTTGATAATACATTTTCAAATCTGGTAATCCAAATCCTCCTGTATCTTTTTGTTCAATTAAGTTATTATATGCAATCCTGTGTCTTTCTTTACCCCAAAGAAATCTCATAATGTCTTTTTTCCAAACATCAAATATCTGTACACCCTTAACTATTGGGAGGTTTTGAAACAAAAAAAGCATTTTAGATAATAGCATCATTTTGACTACTGAAATTCTTCCCCACAGTGATAATGGCAATTTTGCCCAACTTATCCAATCCTTTTTTATCTGTTGCCATTGGTTCACATAATTATCTTGAAATAGATTAAGATTGTTATTTGATAGCCATATACCTAAATATTTAACTTTATTTTCAATATTAAACCCCGTCTTTTTTATTAATGTTTGTTGTTGTGAAAGAGTCATATTCTTGGTTAATATCTTAGTTTTAGTTTTATTAACTTTAAATCCTGAAAGCTTACCATAAACCTCCAAAATTTTATTCCATCTGTCAATTTGTTCAATCGGATCAGTCAAAAAACATACTAAATCATCCGCATATGCTTTAAGCTTATAATGATTTCTACCTATTCGTACACCAACTACATCGCTTTTTCTGAAATTATACAGTAATAATTCTAATACTAAAATAAACAATAAAGGGGAAAGAGGACATCCCTGTCTCGTTACCCTTTGAATTTCAATTTTGGGTGATAATGACCCATTTATAATCAAGTTAGCAAATTGTTGTGTATATATTCCTTTTATAGCTGTTTTAAAATTCTCACCAAAATCCATAAAATCTAATACCTTGAACATAAACTGCCAATTAACATTATCAAAAGCTTTTTCAGCGTCCAAAAATATCAAAGCTGTTGGTGTTGTATCTTGCTCTGCATATTCTAAAAGATCAATTACCACCCTCACATTCTGACTCATCAACCTTCCTGGTAAAAAACCAGCTTGATCTTCATGTATTACTTGATTTAATACTCTTTTTAATCTCGTAGCTAAAACTGTTACAAATAATTTATAATCAATATTTAACAACGAAATTGGTCTAAAATTTTTAACTTCCAATATATCAGAATTTGCCTTTGGTATTAATGCTATATTTGCCTGTTTCCAAGTTTGAGGGATAATTCCTTCTATCAATCCTAAATTCATTACTTCCAATAAATAGGGGATTAACTGGTCTTTAAATGTTTTATAATACAATGCATTAAATCCATCTGGACCGGGAGATTTATTTAATTTACTTTTCTTTATTGCCTCTTCCAACTCCTCTTTAGTTATCGGAAGATCCAAAAAATCTTTATTTTCTTGTGTTATTTTTCCCCAATCTCCTTTAGTAAGATATATATCCATTTCTACCTCTGAAGATACCTTTTTACTGTATAAGTTTGTATAAAATTCTACAAATGTTTCAAGTATCTCCTCTTTTATTCTTGTAATCTTACCCTTCCTTTTAATTTGAGTTATTGGTATTTTTTTCTCCTTCTGTTTAAGTTGCCATGCTAGCATTTTTCCCGGCTTATTTGCATGTTCAAAAAATCTTTGTTTATTATACATAAGTTTTCTTTCAATTTCTTCTGCAATTAAAAATTCATATTGCTGTTGCCAATTTCTAATCTTGACCTGCTGTTCCTGTTTAGCTGCTTTATCTTGCAACCTACTTAAATATCTTTCCCCTTGCTTTATTTCATCTAATATATGTTTTCTCTTGTTCTCCCTTTCCCTATACCATCTTGTATTTTGTTGAATTAATAATCCTCTAATTACTGCCTTGCCAGCATCCCAAACTATATCTTCACGAGTACCCTTATCTGTATTTTCTTTGAAATAGTTCTGTATTTCCGTCTTCAATTTAGCAACTATTCTAGAGAGCAGCAAATCCAAGGCAAAACCTCCCGTGCATAAGTGGCAATATTCTCCCAGGCCGCGGGATCCACCACGAAGGGGGCCGCCAGCCGCCTCATAAAGCCGGCCTAATTGGCCTGCAGCAGCTCTCGGCCCTGCAAGAGAACGAGGCCCCGGGCTTGGCAGCCCCCCCCCCAGCCATTACAATGGCGTGTCACCACGAGAGGCAGCACGTGGGGATTATTAAAGGCTACGGGAGATCCCGCGGACCCCCTCCCCGCCTTTTCCAATGGGGGCTGGGAGTCAGGCTCGGGCCCCCTCCCCGGATTTGGGGGGAAGGCGGGCAGGCAGGGAAGGAGGGCCGGCCTGATTTTCTCTCTCTCTCCCCGCCCCAATTTCAGATTTCTCTCTCCCTCCCCCTTCCCACTCCCCCTTCAGGGCTCCCCACCACCACCTTTTTAAATAAATGCAATCCCAGTTGCCATTTGGATGGAGCTCTCCTCGGGTTAAACCTTGCACGCATTGGGCGGGAGGAAGAGAGAAAGGCGTTGCGAGGGAGCGACAAAAGTGCATCCTGAAGTGTGTGGTGAGGCGGGTTGGGGGGAGAGGGAAGGAACCCAGGGCTTTCCCGTGCGCGTGGAAAATAACGTGGTGACGACCCCCCAGAAAACACTTCGCCAACTCTCCCAGCAGAGCTTCAACCTGATTGGCGGGGACACTCTCAGCGATTCGGCTCGTTACCGGTAACACACACATACACACACATTTACTCAAAAGTGAGGGGAAATGTCTGTGCGTCTCATGTAACGAAAAATACAGTATGTACAATCTAGACATACTTGCTTACTGTGGCTCAAATGGTATGGCAAGCTGAATTGCCTTATATATGTACCCTTGGCTTTGGCCTACTGATTTTAACATCCTTGGCAAATCTAGAACTCTTTTGACAGTGAGGAATATTTGGCACCCAAGCAGATGATGTAAGCCTAGGGGGAAAAGATCTATTCCTTGTTTCATGGAAATCACCTCTCTCAACCAACCTCATGGACATATGCTTCCATGTTCCAGTTTGACCTCAGCATCACAGTTCCTTTTGTCTTGCTATTGGATCCACTTGCTACTGGTGCCCTGAGGGTCTTCAGTGCATGACAGTGGCTGCAACCTCCATCATTGGGGCATTTTGATTTTTCCAGATGTAGATAACTGGCTTGTGGTAGCAGATTCTTGATGAGCTTCTTTCCAGCATTTCTGGATCACAATGCAGCTGCTGGCAGAGTTGGGCCTCCAGATCAATACTGCTGAAATCCCACCCTTACTTTGCCAGACAGATGCAGTTCATAGGAGCCCTCTGTGGCGGAACGGGCCTGCTCAGACGCGCAGGCCCTATTCCACTCCTGCCCTCTCACAGGAATTCTCAACCTCTCATGGAGGGGGTTGCCACTCTTTCTCTTTTCGGGTAACCACTGCCACCACCTGAACATTGTAGAACTTGCCCACTGGGGCAGGGGGCAGGGTCACCCCCATCATTCTTTTCAAACCATAAGGCCTTGCCTTGGTGTCTTCCGCTTACCCCACTTCTGGGCATCACAGGGACAGGATTCTGCCTAGGGTTGCCACTGGGGAAATAGCTGCTTGCCAACTGCCAGCCTTCCTCCCTCCTGCCCGCCCCCCTGTTTTACAATAGCATCTTCCAAGCTGGTGGAGGTCTATGTGGTACAGAGAACTACAGTCAGCATCCAAAGTTAAAAAGTATTTATTAAAAGTAAAATGTTTCCAAGCATGCTTTTAGCACAACAGATTGAGCAAGGGATTCAAAAGTACTGCGAGAAATGCAATTCCTCTGTCCCTCTCTATGCCCTATCAGATGTTGGAATATAGGACAGGCTCTTAAGCTTAGAGTATTATAAGTCTCTACCAAGTTTCCATTACCTGGAAGTCTTCATCAGTGCCTGGGGCCACCACATGGTCAAAATGGCTGCCTCCTCCAGGCCTCAGATGAGCTCTGTCTTCCCTGAGTGTCCCAGCCAAAAGAGAGCTCTCTCCTGGGTCTCAGCAGTTTCAATCCTTATATTTTCCCACCCACTGACCAGGTCAACCTGGGTCAAAGAAGTTTTTCCTGGAGCCTCCAGAAACTTTCTTCCTGGAGCCCCTTCTAGCATTTTTAAACCTCCAAGTCTCTGATCCCTGCTCGGAGAAGGGGGGGTGGGGGCTTGACCCACTTCTTTGTCTCCTGATACCTCCATCTGCATTTCTAAGAAGGTGGCTCAGGTGGGGCCAGGAACTGTTTGCCATGCCTCCCGCCTTCCTCCTGCCCAAGAAGAAAAAATGGTTAAAAGGTTCCCTGTAAACTTCAAGGGGAAAAGAAGCCCATTATTTCACACCCTCCTTGATTTGGATGCACTCAAGTACTCTGACCACCCAACAAGTGACCCGCTTTGACCATCCTTGGTCAACAAATGAATTATTCTGCTTCTACCAGAGATCCTTCATAGCTTGTATTTCCAGCTTGGGTTGTGGGTCAGCTGTTTGGCATCAAATGTCTAAGGAGCTTGCTGCAAAAAAAAAAAGAAAAGAAAAGCAAAAAAAGGCAAATGTCATGTAGGCATTTAGCTTCTTCTTCAAATCTGTGTTGTCTTTGGTCCCTCAGGCATTGAGCTCATTGCAGCATTCTATGGCTGCTTGTATGCTGGCTGCATTCCAGTGACTGTCCGGCCTCCACATGCTCAGAACCTCACTGCCACTTTGCCCACTGTGCGGATGATTGTAGATGTGAGTAGCAGAGAACTGTGAGCAGCTTGTCAATGGATGATTTTGTCCCTGCCCGGTTGTTTCAGTGTAACAGCATAGCTGTTTCTCGGGCATCAGCTTATACAGAATGGGTGTGTTAATAAGCAGGACATTTCACTGTGCAATACTTTCCTGGTCAACATCACAATAAAACATGGTTGAAATATACCAGTGCTGACTAGTAGTGTATGGAACATTAAAGAAAACCAAAACAGGTTTCTTCATACCAGTCATTTGCCTTGATAGCTTCAAGATCTGGCTGCTTGCTTGTCTGTCTTTTCTGCAACAGTGCCACAGCTGGTTGTGAGACCCTTGCTGTGTCCTTCTTCCTAAAACGAGTAGGAAAAATGGTTTCCACTGTAAAGAAGCTGTGCCACTTCTGTGGATGGCGGGGTGAAGGCTGTCATCCTTGTAACAGAGAGCAGCACGTGGCCAAAATACGTTGCAGATTAAAGTATAAACTGAACAATTTAGTAGTTCATGTAAATTTGAAACCTTCACAGTACAAAGCTGGGTGTGCAAGAAAAAAACAATTCACAATAAACGCAACCCTAAATAAACAGTGAAGAGCATGAATTGTGTCTGGAGTGTTCTCATTTCACTCAACCCATGAATTCAGAAGATGGCATTAGGCAAATGCTGTCTTTTGGCCCCGCCCCCTTTGGTAATACTGAGGTGGTAGTGCCGGACTGATCTTGAAGAGTTATGTTAAGATGCTCTGAAATAATGTATGTAAATTACATTAGAGCACTAAGAAAGTATTATGCATGGTCATGGCGGCCGTTTGAGCAACTGGCTCCAGGTTCCTTTGTGTATGAACTCTGAATTTCATATTAGTTTGACATTGTGTTTATTTCATTCTTTCTTGTTCATTTGCTGACAGCAGTCACTTTTTGGATCTGTTATAGGTCAGCAAAGCTGCCTGTATTCTGACCAGTCAGACCTTGATGAGACTGCTGAGATCCAGAGAGGCGGCAACTGCTGTCGATGTGAAAACCTGGCCAACCATTATTGACACAGGTAACAGACGCAACCTTATTACCAAGACTGACTAGTTTTGTAACAGATGTGGCTGGGAACCAGCTGTGACATTTTGTCTGGAAAGCATGATTACTGCCTTGCATTGTGTAGGGTTGTATCCTATGACTCTTGCACAATCTGTTCCTGATGCATGGGTACAACCTTCTTATATGCACTTATGGACTTGTGTCCATTCAGGAACTTAAGCCTATGTACGCATGGGTCAAGTTTGTTGTCACACTTCCCAGAAATGGAAAGCAGCAAAGGACATTCAGGTCATACACTTTTATTTCGAGCAAAAGGGAGAGCATGAAGAAAAACAGAGATATAGTAAAATTTTAAAAGCCAAGCAGTTGACCTGGCAGAGTGTTGGGGGCACCCAGAGGAGGCTGGTGTGTCATCTACTCCTGTGTAAAGATACTGACAGGGCGGAGGGAGGGGTTATTGCTGTCTAAGGGGGAACAAAAGGGAGAATGTAAAATATACTTTTGCCTGTCTGACACAGGGTGGGTGGGGGTGTCATGTGTTCTGAGGTTCCTTAAAGATTTTGGGGGAGAAAGAGTCCTTAGAAAAGACAGTGTGTCCACTCTTGGTTCCCAAGGGTGCCCAAATACAAATTGCTAGACAAAAGGACCCTTTTTATATTATTGGTCCTGTGGACCATTGGGGTTTGAATTTGGGTTGGAAAAACGTCGTTTTCCATAGAGGTACCAGGGGCTGCTGAGAGTCTGGGTGGGTGTGGGTGAACTTAAAACAAATGGGCAAAAAACTACCTGGGACAGTGGTTGGGTTGACATATTTAATGCCCTTCTTTTCTGGGAGACTCAGGATCCCTGCTTTTAGTTAGGGTGAGAATGATTAGTCTAAATCTCCGGGAGTGGAAGTGCAACATTCACAACCATGGGCCAGGTGGCGTTAAAGTAATTACCGGATAGACAACCAAGGTGCAGCCCTTGTCAATAATACTCTAAGGCTCTTCAAGGCTGGGCGCCATTTCTTTTGTATGGTATAGCTAATCTTAACCCTTCCAGTGGCAGAGAATGTACTTTAAAAGGGGGAAGCAGACACTAGTGGCTGCTTTCCCTTGTCCAGTACATTGGAAGGTACAGGACTCTAAGGTCACTCATTCAGGGTGGGGGTGGGGGCTTCCGTGCAAAAGCTCCCTTCTACTAAAGTTGGGTCCTATAACTCCTTTCTTTCAAGTTTTCCTTCAATATCAAAACACCTCCATTGGAGAAAGCTTTTCTCTGTTGAAGGAAGACTTAGTGGAAGAGAGCTATAGGACTGAGCTTATAGTTCCATTGCATTGCAACATCACCTGTTTGCTTTATTCTTTAGAGAAGATCATTTTTCAGCATCACATTAAAAAAACACCTTGCTCTTACCTGTTCCAGATGACTTGCCCAGGAAGCGGCTACCTCAGGTGTACAAGCCACCAACCCCAGAAATGTTGGCATACCTGGATTTCAGTGTTTCCACAACAGGGATGCTTACAGGAGTAAAGGTATGGTAGCATCTCACCTAGCCAACATGCTTAGGAGCCTCCATTTTGTAGGCCAGAATGAGTCTTGGTTTTTGCTTCCAAATGAAAAAGTCCCAGATTGCTTCTAGCCTGTGAATATAAACACTGGCTTTCTTAAAACCACATACTTCCTAATGTCAAGGTGGAAACTCTTTTGATTTAATTTCAACTCGTTGGTTCTGGTCCTACTTTCTGGGCCAACAGAAAACAACTTGGCACCATCCTCCATACGACAGCCCTTCAAGTACTTGAAGATGGTTATCATATCCCCTCTCAGTCTTCTCCTCTTCAGGCTAAACATACCCAGGCTATCCTTGTAGGAGCTTGTGCACAGGAGCAGGAGGGCCTGTGATTAGTTGTGGCATAGGTTGATCTCTTCTCATGCTGGCTTCTTCCTTGCATCACTGGTACTAGCTCTTTTGCCTGAAGAAAACCCATACCTGTGCCTTGGGCAGGGGGTGCATATGAACTGTAGTGTACCATAGAATCACAGTATCTCAGACTATGGACTACACTTGTAAAATAGGCTGCCACTAATCTAAAAAAAAGGACTAAAGATCCTGACATTTGCGGAAGCAACAGTAGTTTAGTGGTTTGAGCACTCGGCTGGGGTGTCGAAGTAGCTGGGATTGGACAGTTTTTCTTGATTGTGCTCCATTGTTCTATGTAGCTGTTGGTACAGAGAAGACAGAAATCCTTGTTTGACCGAGAGGTTGGGAGAGTGGAGATGGCAAAAAGCCTGAGGGTCTTGATAACTGCTGCAAAGAAGACATTACAAATTAAGGATGTGTTCTGGGCTAGCCGTGATATCCAGCAAAGCCATTACATTTTTAAATGCCAACACCACTTACTCTGATGGGTTGTGAAGTGGGCTTAGAGCTGTATTTATCTGGTTCTACCTCTTTTGCTTCTGAGAATCAATGCCCTGACTGTCTGTTTGTCTCTTTCCAGATGTCCCATGCAGCAGTCAGTGCCCTCTGTAGAGCCATAAAGCTTCAATGTGAACTATACTCCACACGGCAGATCGCCATCTGTTTAGATCCCTATTGTGGTCTGGGCTTTGCACTTTGGTGCCTTTGCAGGTCAGAGCCGGGATGTTATTAGAAGAACTGTTGGGCTGTTAAAAGCTAGACCCTGACTGGTTTAAATTAGGACAGCATTGAAGGGAAGGCCTAGAGAGCCATGGTCTGCCTAAGAGCAAGACCAGTTTCATCATTCAGCTAGCTAGCGTTTCCATTTTGCCCTCAGTTGTAAAGATCAGCAGAGGTGTTATGTCTGTACATGTTAAAGCGGCACATGTTTTTTATCTGATGCATCTGCTTCTTTCTCCTTGGGGAAACAGTAATACAAGCTTTGTGCCTTAGTGGTATGATGAATTCATTTTAAATAGAGTTCTTACTCTGAGATCTACATTTTGTGGCTGACGGGCCACCAGTCCATAAATCAGGTGCACTGGTGTACTAGCACACAACTGCTGACCCCTAGGCATAACTGAGATGGAGAGCAAATATGGCTCAGAGGGCTCTGTAGATCCATTTGGTGGGATAAAAAGGCCAGTGAAAATAAAGCATGCAACTGCTGCTTGGTTGGAGCTATTGCACGAGCTCCCAGCTAAGAATGGAGCAGAGCTGGTGACAGTTTTTAACTGCTATTGGATTATGTGATGATTAGATTGCCAGAATGCCTAGAGGCTGCTCAGGCTGCTGACATATATCTCTGTGCAGGGATGAGAGGGGAGGTGAGTCACTGTCATAAAAGCAGGTTTGTAGATTACCTTTAGGCTGCGAAGAATTAGTGAGACCAGTTCCAAGAATTAACGCCTTGCATGTCTGTCTGATGTCTTCTGACAGTGTGTATTCTGGTCACCAGTCCATCTTAATTCCTCCTATGGAGTTGGAATCCAATCTTTTCCTTTGGCTCTCCACTGTTAGCCAGTACAAAATACGGGACACTTTCTGTTCCTATTCAGTCATGGACATGTGTACAAAGGGGCTGGGGAATCAAGTTGATGTATTAAAGGTAAGAAGCGGAGACTTATTTTGTATGTTGCTGGATGGGGAGGGGGGACCAACTTAAAAATACATTTTAATATGCAGGCTGTCAGAATAGAATTGCATTTCCTTGATTTTTATCCTACCTTTCCTATAAGAGGCTTGGAAATTTCCTCTTCAAAAGGAGTTTTGCTTGACTACCTTGAACTGCCTGTTTCCAGTTCATTTTCTGATTCATAGGGCACAAAGCAGTGAGAAATCCTTCTGCACGCACCCATTGAAATGGCGGGCTGGGGGCTGCACAAGAGCTTGGCCATAGGTGTGTGTTTCCTCCTTAGATCCAGCTTAAATGAAACTTAAGGAACTAGCAAGAACTTTTGAACTCCCAGGTATCCAGCTGTGTTTGAAATTCTCTCCCCATCATAATGTCCTGTTCATTTTGATGAGGAATGATTAATTACTC